>NC_135232.1:1159048296-1159730796 GCF_051348905.1 Ranitomeya variabilis
CCCCCACCCCGCAGGAGAGCGCCCCCCCCCCCGCAGGAGAGAGCGCCCCCCCACCCCGCAGGAGAGAGCGCCCCCCCCCCCCGCAGGAGAGCGCCCCCCCACCCCGCAGGAGAGCGCCCCCCCACCCCGCGGGAGAGAGCGCCCCCCCCCCCCCGCAGGAGAGCGCCCCCCCACCCCGCAGGAGAGCGCCCCCCCACCCCGCAGGAGAGAGGGCCCCCACCCCGCAGGAGAGCGCCCCCCCACCCCGCAGGAGAGAGCGCCCCCCCACCCCGCAGGAGAGAGCGCCCCCCCACCCCGCAGGAGAGAGCGCCCCCCCACCCCGCAGGAGAGAGCGCCCCCCCACCCCGCAGGAGAGAGCGCCCCCCCCACCCCGCAGGAGAGAGCGCCCCCCCACCCCGCAGGAGAGAGCGCCCCCCCACCCCGCAGGAGAGAGCGCCCCCCCACCCCGCAGGAGAGAGCGCCCCCCCACCCCGCAGGAGAGAGCGCCCCCCCACCCCGCAGGAGAGAGCGCCCCCCCACCCCGCAGGAGAGAGCGCCCCCCCACCCCGCAGGAGAGAGCGCCCCCCCACCCCGCAGGAGAGCGCCCCCCCCCCCCGCAGGAGAGAGCGCCCCCCCACCCCGCAGGAGAGAGCGCCCCCCCCCCCCGCAGGAGAGCGCCCCCCCACCCCGCAGGAGAGCGCCCCCCCACCCCGCGGGAGAGAGCGCCCCCCCCCCCCGCAGGAGAGCGCCCCCCCACCCCGCAGGAGAGCGCCCCCCCACCCCGCAGGAGAGAGGGCCCCCACCCCGCAGGAGAGCGCCCCCCCACCCCGCAGGAGAGAGCGCCCCCCCACCCCGCAGGAGAGAGCGCCCCCCCACCCCGCAGGAGAGAGCGCCCCCCCACCCCGCAGGAGAGAGCGCCCCCCCACCCCGCAGGAGAGAGCGCCCCCCCACCCCGCAGGAGAGAGCGCCCCCCCACCCCGCAGGAGAGCGCCCCCCCCCCCCCCCCGCAGGAGAGAGCGCCCCCCCACCCCGCAGGAGAGAGCGCCCCCCCCCCCCGCAGGAGAGAGCGCCCCCCCCCCCCGCAGGAGAGCGCCCCCCCACCCCGCAGGAGAGAGGGCCCCCACCCCGCAGGAGAGCGCCCCCCCACCCCGCGGGAGAGAGCGCCCCCCCCCCCCCCGCAGGAGAGCGCCCCCCCACCCCGCAGGAGAGCGCCCCCCCACCCCGCAGGAGAGAGGGCCCCCACCCCGCAGGAGAGCGCCCCCCCACCCCGCAGGAGAGAGCGCCCCCCCACCCCGCAGGAGAGAGCGCCCCCCCACCCCGCAGGAGAGAGCGCCCCCTCACCCCGCAGGAGAGAGCGCCCCCCCACCCCGCAGGAGAGAGCGCCCCCCCACCCCGCAGGAGAGCGCCCCCCCCCCCCCCCGCAGGAGAGAGCGCCCCCCCACCCCGCAGGAGAGAGCGCCCCCCCCCCCCCGCAGGAGAGCGCCCCCCCACCCCGCAGGAGAGCGCCCCCCCACCCCGCAGGAGAGCGCCCCCCCACCCCGCAGGAGAGAGGGCCCCCACCCCGCAGGAGAGCGCCCCCCCACCCCGCAGGAGAGAGCGCCCCCCCACCCCGCAGGAGAGAGCGCCCCCCCACCCCGCAGGAGAGAGCGCCCCCCCCCCCCGCAGGAGAGCGCCCCCCCACCCCGCAGGAGAGAGCGCCCCCCCACCCCGCAGGAGAGCGCCCCCCCACCCCGCAGGAGAGAGCGCCCCCCCCACCCCGCAGGAGAGCGATCCGTCTGATGAAGGTCTGGATGTAAGGCTAAGTTCACACAGGACATTTTTGTTGCTTTTGTTTTCTGCAGCAAAACCTGATCATCTTGGCAGGAAAGAAGCTGCGTCAAAATGCCGGTTTAGGTGCGTTTTTGGTGCGTTTTTTCCCTTTGTCCAGGCTAATGTCCTTGGATTTTCAGCAGCAAAAACGCAGCAAATAATGATACTTGTGTTTTTGCTGCATTTTTTTTTCAACATCCATTCAAGTCAATGGGTGAAAAAATGCAGCAAAAACGCTGAAAGAAGTGACCTGTGACCTGCTCTGTGTCCAAAAAACGCAGCAAATCACAAAATCCTGATCACACAGAAAACCAATGTGTGCAGGAGATTTCTGACATCTCACAGGCTTCACTGGTAACGGAAAAAGCAGCTGAGAATTAGCATAAAAAAAGCAGCAAAAACGTCCAGTGTGAACCAAGCCTAAGAGCGAAACGTTGGCTGAATCCTGGGATTGTCTCCCTCCCAGTGTAAGGAGCGGCAGCTTCTGCTATCTGTGACCTCCTCTGTCAGCGCCGCGGAGTGACGTGTGCCCCGTCCTGGGACCACCCACACTGCTCACTGCCAACAATCCTGTTTGTAACCCAGTAAATAAATGCTGCACACCATTGTTGTGAGGTTCACACCATCAGGTGCTCCGGCCCCTCTCCCTCAGGGTAGCAGTCATATACCGCCCCCAGCCCCCCCCAGGGTGAACCACCCACTTTGTGGAGCACTTTTATGCTGCCGCACTTCATGTCCTCAGGACTGACAGCCCTCATCCTGGGAGACGTCCACCTCCCCACCTGCAGCCCAGCTTCTACCTGCAGCCAATTCTCGTGGCCTCTCACAACGTTCAGCCTCTGAGACAGTGACACCCCGGATCGGTGCTAAGTCCGGCTCCGTTCCATCTCCTGCCAGGATGACTCACCGCTTACCCTTTATCCCCCATGAAATTAGGAGCATAACCATAACTTACACATCTGTTTAGGGCGGCCGATCACCTTCCCTAATCAAAGTCCTCTTTATATACAGTGGGTGCGGAAAGTATTCAGACCCCTTTACATTGTTCACTCTGTTTCATTGCAGCCATTTGGTAAATTCAGTAAAGTTCATTTTTTCTCATTAATGTCCACTCTGCCCCCCATCTACACTGAACAAAACAGAAATGTAGGAATTTTTGCAAATTTATTGAGAAAACCTGAAATCTCCCGTGGTCATAAGTCTTCAGCCCCTTTGCTCAGTATTGGTAGAAGCCCCTTTGGAGCTCGTACAGCCATGAGTCTTCTTGGGAATGATGGAACAAGTTTTTCCCCCCTGGATTTGGGGATCCTCGGCTATTCTTCCTTGCAGATCCTCTCCAGTTCCTCAGGTTGGATGGTGAACGTTGGTGGAGGCCATTTTCAGGTCTCTCCAGAGATGCTCCATTGGGTTTAGGTCAGGGCTCTGGCTGGTCCGGTCAGGAATGGTCACAGAGTTGTTCTGAAGCCGCTCCTTGGTTATTTTAGCTGTGTGCTTAGGGTCATTGAACCTTCGGCCAAATCTGAGGTCCAAAGAGGTTTTCATCCAGGATCTCTCTGTACTTGGCCACATTCATGTTTCCTTCAATGACAACCAGTCGTCCTGTCCCTGCAGCTGAAAAACACCCCCATAGCATGATGCTGCCACCACCATGCTTCACTGTAGGGATTGTATTGGGCAGGTGATGAACAGTGCCTGGTTTTCTCCACACATACCGCTTGGAATTATCACCAATTATTATCACCAAGAATTATCATCAGAGCAGAGAATCTTATTTCTCATAGTCTGGGAGTTCTTCATGTGTTTTTTTAGCAAACTCTATGCGGCTTTCATATGTCTTGCACTGAGGAGAGGCTTCCGTAAAGGCCCGACTGGTGGAGGGCTGCAGTGATAGGTGACTTTGTGGAACTTTCTCCCATCTCCCTACTGCATCTCTGGAGCTCAGCCACAGTGATCTTGGGGCTCTTCACCTCTCACCAAGGCTCTTCTCCCACGATTGCTCAGTTTGGCTGGACGGCCAGGTCTAGGAAGACTTCTGGTGGTCCCAAACTTCTTCCATTTAAGGATTATGGAGGTCACTGTGCTCTTAGGAACCTTGAGTGCTGCAGACATTCTGTTGTACCCTTGGCCAGGTCTGTGCCTTGCCACAGTTCTGTCTCTGAGCTCCTTGGCCCGTTCCTTTGACCTCATGATTCTCATTTGGTCTGACGTGCACTGTCAGCTAGATGACAAATCATAAAAGGATAATAGATACAGAATATTTGACAAGCAATTATATAAAAGAGTTACATGGATTAGTATATAACAGGAAACGTCAGTATCAGCTCCGAGTCTACAGTCCAACCTAGTGCTAGTGTGGGGGGGCGGCAAGCCCAGTATGTTTTTTGGAACAGTCCCTAGAAGTTTCTGCGGATTTCTGACCTTGACAAGGGACACTGCTCCATCTCACTATCAGCATGTTTTCTTGCAAAGTCTATCAACTAGCGTCACCTGGACCCGTTTGGTCCACAGCCCTCCCCCTGTCCATGCCTGGTACTGTAAGTCTGTGCTGGAAGTGATGAACTGTCTGCCACGTCTTTTTCGATCACTGACCATGGAGTCTGGCTACGTATTCCAAGGACCTCTTCGATGCTTGATCGCGTGTCCTCAGTTCATATTGGTGAGGGCTGGTCCTCGACTAATGACCGGTGCTGTCTCGATTGGGAACCTTGACCGCCATCAACCGTTGATGAGCGCAGTCTGGACCTTGACCGGCTTTAGCTCCCTTTTCTGTTCTTGACTGTCCTAGTCTCGGTCTGGGCCTAGTCGTTACCTGCGGCTGTGGCCTACTATCTCAGCCGCTTGAGCTGCATCGATTTATCACCTCTCTTGGCACCAAATCTCCTCTCGTATTGGGAACTGACCTTATATATTAGAGACTGGTTCCTCCTTGTCACCTGATCCAGGGCACTGCCTAATTCTGTCACTTCTCCAACTCTCCTCTTTAAAAACAATTCCGCAGGGTTTTATTCAAGTCTGGAGGCCACCGGACTTTGTAACACTTTGTCACCCATGCTCCATTTTCATACATTTCTCCATCCATTTATCTTGCCAGTCCTTGGGTGAAGAGAGTCTCTAGATGAAGGGCATTTCTTCAGGCACAGTTTGAGCCCTAGCAACAGTGGTGCACATTCCTGGGAATTTTGTTGGATTTGTGACCAGACAAACTCTTCTTGTGCATAGTGATTTGGAGGAATGCCAGCATTGGCTCAATCTGTCCTGTGCAGTTTGACCAAGGAGGATTCTCCATGGAGATCTGGGTTCTCAGTCACCCCACTGAGTGGATCTTCTGTCTTGAGTAGGAGAGAGGGTGCCACCTCTTGTGGTTCCATCAGTACAGCATCCCAATCTTCCTCCTGCTCAGCCGTTATCCCGTATTGACTTCAGATGAGTCTTCCAGCTGACTTGTTTTCTCATCTTCCTCCTCGGAAAAGCATTGCTGGAGCATGTGTCTGTCAGCACTTACATCGGGGCTCCATATTCACCTTCAGGCTGCACCTCGTAAACTGGGATATCCAGATGGACTCTCGATATGATTTGGTAAGGTACTGCTGTTGAGGAGAGCCATAAGATCAAATAATTAACCTCTAGACATAAGAGATTGAGAGAAGCGACCCATATCGTGTATTGTTTAACCTTACATAACTTTCTCAGATCAAATTAAGACACTAAAGATGGCTGCCATTTCCTGTTTCAGCATGCCATGTGCTGATATCCAAGATGACGCCCACCCTGATGACCTCATGGATCCACCCACAGTGACACCCACCTTGATGACCTCATGGACCAACCCACCTTGATAACCTCATGGATTCGCCCACGGACTTGCTCATTGCCCAACTCACTAACCAATGGAATACATCTGAGCACTCCCATTTTAGAGCTAACCGAGCCCCCTTACAGGGGTTATATAAACCTGTGTTCTGACTAAATAAAGACCTTGGAGCTGAGCCATAGATTGATCAAGGAGAGTTTACATCTGACTGTTGTCTGATGTTATTTCTTTAGTGCGCACCTGATCAATATCCATTAGGCCAGGAGTAGGCAACTGGAGTGAACATTTCTTATTGTTCAACCTAACACTGCCTCCCATCGATGATCCAGTTTACTTCTGCGATTCTTATGTTGTATCTCCTACCAAAAGCGATTTATCTTGGGTCGGGATCATGTTTGGGTGCTCTAACTGTCTGAGCTTTTGTTCCACTAACTGCCACATCAATTAGAGTTCATGTTGGTGCCCCCGGAACCAAGTGCTCAAGCTACTTCCAGGGTAAGTGTCCTTCGGATCCAGCTCGGTGATCTCTGTGCCATTTCGCTTGAATAGTAGTGGGTAGGGTAATGTACCCATTGGTTGCTTGGACCTGATTATTGTACATCCACATCAGCTCGGAACTGAACTCCAGCCACCTCATATTCTAATCCTCCAGAGTCAGCAGCATCTGCAAATACTTCCAGCGGGGCAATGGTCCTTGTAGCCTGAACGGGGGCCCTCTGTTCTGGAGATTTGTTTAATTTGCACTGGTGGACTTTCCAACAGATTTCTTCTACTGTATGGCACAGCTGAGGCCAGTACACCAACCATTGCAACGTCTTCTCAGAACTAAAGTGGGCACCCCTTTCATGAGCTTCTTTGGCCAGGATGGCCACCATCCTCTCTGGAATCACCACTTGCGAGGTGACATCAAATTCTCAGGGGAGTTGAATTTTTCAATACAGCAAGCATTTCTTCAGACAGCCTTTCCCACTGTCCCAGAATCTGCAGGGTGCTTGCTGACAGAGATGTTCTTGACTCTTGGTCAGGCCTTTGTCCCAGAGAGACCCACCTCCTTATCTCTGCAAGTTCAAGATTGGACTGTTGCAGCTGGACCCATTAGTCTCTTGGGCACCACAAGATATGAGTGGGCTTGTGCTCTCCTGCTTCTTGAGAAGTCAACACGGCAGCTGCAAACCCTTCAAAATCTGGAGTTCCATCCTGTCAAGATCTTCATCTGTGTTCCTCTTTCGGATCCGCTGTGTTGACCCAGGAAAATGCATCCAAATGTGTAGTCTGGACTTTAGATCAGTACGCGAATCTTGTACCGGTATTTCTACATTCTTGGGACCCACCTTTGGTCCAGCGCACCCAGCTTCACATTCTGCAGATGAGTAAGAGGGTTATCAGTCCACATTTGAACTTCCGATCCCGACAGGTATTCTACAAACTTCTCAGTCATGGACCATACCAGCGCCAATAGCTCTAGCTTTAAGAAGCTATAGTTACAGGGATTTGTCTCAGATTCTCTTATTGACCAACTGGTGTAGGCAATAACTCTTTCCTTCCTTCCTTTCCTGAACTTGGGCCAGTACCGCCCTCAATCCATACAGACTTCCATCCATTAAGTCACAAAAATCTGAAAACAACGCACACAGGAATGGTCATGACAAATTTCTACTATCACATGTGTGCCACGGATATATGGTAGGGCGTATCGGTAATATTGATTCACAAAAACAAACCAAATTTAAACCCATATAGATTAAAACCAATATTTTATTACTAATACTCAAATGTAAAAATGGTGCAGGAGGGGACAATAAACACAGGGAAGAGGGATGCATACACCTGAGGACCAGCTGAACATGAAGTAGTGATATGTGTTGTGATTCGGTTCGTGGGCTCCCCCGGTGGTCTCTTGTGGTACTGGTGTCCTGCAAGCTTTGCCTTCTCAGTTCACCTGTTCCTATCAGGATGTGGGAGTATCCTATTTAACCTTGCTCCTCAGTCATTCTAATGCTGGCCATCAATGTATCCAGAGTGATTCTGTTGCATGTTCCTGCTCCCAGTTTTCTGCTCAGCTAAGTTGGACACTTTAGTCCTTAAGTCTATTTTTGTATGTTTTGTCCAGTTTGCACATATGTGAATCTCTGCAGCTGGAAGCTCTTGTTGGGCTGAAATTACCACTCCAGTGGCATGAGTTGTCACATGAGTTAAGGTAATTTCAGGATGGTGTTTTGAAGGGTTTTGCAGCTGACCGCGAAGTCCTCTGTTGTATCTTTCTGCTATTTAGTTAGCGTGCCTCTCTGTGCTAAATCTGCTTTCATACTACGTGTGTCTTTTCATCTGCTCTCACCGTTATTATATGTGGGGGGCTGCTATCTCCTGTGGGGACATTCTCTGGAGGCAAGCCAGGACTGTGTTTTCTTCTACCAGGGGTAGTTAGTTCTCCGGCTGGCGCGCGGCATCTAGAGACAACGCAGGAATGCCCCCTGGCTACTTCTAGTGTGGTGTGTAGGTTTAGCATCGCGGTCAGCTCTAGTTTCCATCACCCGAGAGCTTGTCCGTTTATTCTATGCTTCTGATGTTTCCTTGCCATTGGAAACCATAACAGTATGGCCAGCCCAAATGTTTAATCTATAGGCTGAAGCAGGAGAGAAAAGGAACTGTGTGAAACCTTTTTTTTTTTTTTTCTTTTCCTTCCTCTGAAGTTGCACTCCAGCTCTAATTGCAGTCTCCTGTTTTTCTCTCCTCTTAACCCCTGAATGGCTCAGACTTTATCTGTTGAAATATGGATCCCCAGAGTCTGGCTACCAATTTGAATAATCTTGCCTCTAAAGTTCAGAATATACAAGATTTTTTGTTACATGCTCCTCGGTCTGAACCTAAAATTCCTATACCGGAGTTTTTTTCTGGAGATCGATCTTATTTTCTAAATTTTAAATACAATTGTAAATTGTTTCTTTCGCTGAGATCTCATTCTGCTGGAGATCCTGCCCAGCAAGTAAAGATTGTTATTTCTTTACTGTGGGGTGACCCCCAAAATTGGGCATTTTCATTGGCACCAGGGGATCTTGCGTTGCTCAATGTGGATGCGTTTTTTCTGGCTTTGGGGTTGCTTTATGAGGAACCAAATTTGGAGATTCAGGCTGAGAAAGCCCTAATAGCCCTCTCTCAGGGGCAAGATGAAGCCGAAATATATTGCCAAAAATTTCGAAAATGGTCTGTGCTTACTCAGTGGAATGAGTGCGCTCTGGCGGCAATTTTCAGAGAAGGTCTCTCTGATGCTGTAAAAGACGTCATGGTGGGGTTTCCTGCGCCTACTGGTCTGAATGAGTCCATGACAATGGCAATTCAGATTGATCGGCGTTTACGGGAACGCAAACCTGTGCACCAGTTGGCGGTGTCTTCTGAAGAGGCACCACAGAGTATGCAATGTGATAGCTTTCTGTCCAGAAGCGAACGACAGATTTATAGGCGCAAAAATCATTTGTGCTTCTATTGTGGAAATTCTACTAATGTTATATCAGCATGCTCTAAACGAACAAAGAAAGTTGATAAATCCTCTGCTATTGGCACTTTGCAGTCCAAGTTTATTTTGTCTGTAACTCTAATTTGTTCGTTATCTTCTATTGTTGCGGATGCGTATGTGGATTCTGGCGCCGCTTTGAGTCTTATGGATTGGTCCTTTGCCAGGCGCTGTGGGTTTGATCTAGAGCCTCTGGAAGTTCCTATACCTTTAAAGGGTATTGATTCTACACCATTGGCTAGGAATAAACCACAATACTGGACACAAGTGACTATGCGTATGACTCCAGACCATCAAGAGGTGATTCGCTTCCTTGTACTGTATAATCTACATGATGTGTTGGTGCTGGGATTGCCATGGTTGCAAACTCATAACCCAGTCCTTGACTGGAAAACAATGTCTGTACTAAGCTGGGGATGTCAGGGAAATCATGGGGACACACCTTTGGTCTCCATTGCTTCATCTATTCCCTCTGAAATTCCTGAGTTTTTGTCTGATTATCGTGAGGTTTTTGAGGAATCTACTCTTAATTCTCTTCCTCCTCACAGAGATTGCGATTGCGCCATAGATTTGATCCCTGGCAGTAAATTTCCTAAGGGTCGTCTATTCAATCTGTCTGTACCTGAACATGCTGCCATGCGAGAGTATATTAGGGAGTCCTTGGAAAAGGGACATATTCGTCCTTCTTCGTCTCCTCTTGGAGCGGGGTTCTTTTTCGTAGCTAAAAGCGATGGTTCTTTGAGACCTTGTATTGATTATAGACTCTTGAATAAGATCACAGTCAAGTATCAGTATCCTTTGCCATTGCTGACAGATTTATTTGCTCGCATTGAGGGGGCGAAGTGGTTCTCTAAGATTGATCTTCGCGGTGCGTATAATTTGGTGCGAATTAAGCAGGGGGATGAGTGGAAAACCGCATTTAATACGCCCGAGGGCCATTTTGAGTATTTGGTGATGCCTTTTGGTCTGTCAAATGCCCCTTCGGTCTTTCAGTCTTTTATGCACAATATTTTCCGTGAATATCTGGATAAATTTATGATTGTGTATTTGGACGATATCTTGATTTTTTCGGATGACTGGGAATCTCATGTTCAACAAGTTAGGAGGGTTTTTCAGGTTTTGCGGACCAATTCTCTGTTTGTTAAAGGTTCAAAGTGTGTTTTTGGGGTTCAGAAGATTTCTTTTTTGGGGTACATTTTTTCCCCCTCTTCTATTGAGATGGATCCTGTGAAGGTTCGGGCTATTTGTGACTGGACGCAACCGACTTCTCTTAAGGGCCTTCAGAAATTTTTGGGCTTTGCTAACTTTTATCGTCGATTCATAACTGGTTTTTCTAGCGTTGTCAGGCCTTTGACTGATTTGACTAAAAAGGGTGCTGATGTTGCAGATTGGTCTCCTGCTGCTGTGGAGGCCTTTCGGGAGCTTAAGCGCCGTTTTTCTTTTGCTCCGGTGTTGTGCCAGCCTGATGTTTCTCTTCCTTTTCAGATGGAAGTTGATGCTTCCGAGATCGGAGCGGGGGCAGTTTTGTCGCAGAAAAGTTCAGATTGTTCAGTGATGAGACCTTGTGCGTTCTTTTCTCGAAAATGTTCGCCCGCCGAGCGAAATTATGACGTCGGTAATCGGGAGCTTTTGGCGATGAAGTGGGCATTCGAGGAGTGGCGTCATTGGCTTGAGGGTGCTAAACATCAGGTGGTGGTCTTGACTGATCACAAAAATTTGATTTATCTTGAGTCGGCCAGACGTCTGAATCCTAGACAGGCGCGCTGGTCGTTGTTTTTCTCCCGGTTTAATTTTGTGGTTTCGTATCTGCCAGGTACTAAGAATGTGAAGGCGGATGCCCTTTCTAGGAGTTTTGAACCTGATTCCCCTGGTGATTCTAAACCTACGGGTATACTTAAGGATGGGGTGATATTGTCTGCTGTCTTCCCAGACCTGCGACGTGCTTTACAAGAGTTTCAGGCGGATCGGCCTGATCGTTGTCCGCCTGGTAGATTGTTTGTGCCGGATGAGTGGACCAATAGAGTCATCTCGGAGGTTCATTCTTCTGCGTTGGCAGGTCATCCGGGAATTTTTGGTACCAGAGATTTGGTGGCTAGGTCCTTCTGGTGGCCTTCCCTGTCTCGGGACGTGCGTACTTTTGTGCAGTCTTGCGATGTTTGTGCTCGGGCCAAGCCTTGTTGTTCTCGGGCTAGTGGGTTGTTGTTGCCCTTGCCTGTTCCTAAGAGGCCTTGGACACACATCTCTATGGATTTTATTTCTGATCTCCCTGTTTCTCAGAAGATGTCCGTCATTTGGGTGGTGTGTGACCGCTTTTCTAAGATGGTTCATTTGGTGCCCTTGCCCAAGCTGCCTTCCTCATCTGAGTTGGTGCCCCTGTTTTTTCAGAATGTGGTTCGGCTGCATGGTATTCCGGAGAATATCGTTTCCGACAGGGGATCCCAGTTTGTGTCCAGATTTTGGCGGGCGTTTTGTGCCAGGATGGGCATTGATTTGTCTTTTTCGTCTGCATTTCATCCCCAGACAAATGGCCAGACGGAACGTACTAATCAGACCTTGGAGACTTATTTGAGGTGTTTCGTGTCTGCTGATCAGGATGACTGGGTCTCCTTTTTGCCGTTGGCTGAGTTTGCCCTTAATAATCGGGCCAGTTCAGCCACTTTGGTCTCCCCTTTCTTTTGCAATTCAGGGTTCCATCCTCGTTTTTCATCTGGTCAGGTGGAGTCTTCGGATTGTCCTGGAGTGGATACCATGGTGGATAGGTTGCATCGTATTTGGGGGCAGGTGGTGGACAATTTGGAGTTGTCCCAGGAGAGGACTCAACGTTTTGCTAATCGCCATCGTCGTGTTGGTCCTCGTCTTCGTGTTGGGGACTTGGTGTGGTTGTCCTCCCGTTTTGTCCCTATGAGGGTCTCTTCTCCTAAGTTTAAGCCTCGGTTCATCGGTCCTTATAAGATTTTGGAAATTCTTAACCCTGTGTCTTTTCGTTTGGACCTCCCAGCATCCTTTGCTATCCATAATGTCTTCCATCGGTCATTATTGCGGAGGTATGAGGTACCACTTGTGCCTTCTGTTGAGCCTCCTGCTCCTGTGCTGGTTGAGGGTGAATTGGAGTACGTGGTGGAGAAAATCTTGGACTCCCGTGTTTCCAGACGGAGACTTCAATATCTGGTGAAATGGAAGGGCTACGGTCAAGAGGATAATTCTTGGGTTACAGCTTCTGATGTTCATGCTTCTGATTTGGTCCGTGCCTTTCATAGGGCTCATCCAGATCGCCCTGGTGGTTCTTGTGAGGGTTCGGTGCCCCCTCCTTAAGGGGGGGGGTACTGTTGTGATTCGGTTCGTGGGCTCCCCCGGTGGTCTCTTGTGGTACTGGTGTCCTGCAAGCTTTGCCTTCTCAGTTCACCTGTTCCTATCAGGATGTGGGAGTATCCTATTTAACCTTGCTCCTCAGTCATTCTAATGCTGGCCATCAATGTATCCAGAGTGATTCTGTTGCATGTTCCTGCTCTCAGTTTTCTGCTCAGCTAAGTTGGACACTTTAGTCCTTAAGTCTATTTTTGTATGTTTTGTCCAGTTTGCACATATGTGAATCTCTGCAGCTGGAAGCTCTTGTTGGGCTGAAATTACCACTCCAGTGGCATGAGTTGTCACATGAGTTAAGGTAATTTCAGGATGGTGTTTTGAAGGGTTTTGCAGCTGACCGCGAAGTCCTCTGTTGTATCTTTCTGCTATTTAGTTAGCGGGCCTCTCTGTGCTAAATCTGCTTTCATACTACGTGTGTCTTTTCATCTGCTCTCACCGTTATTATATGTGGGGGGCTGCTATCTCCTGTGGGGACATTCTCTGGAGGCAAGCCAGGACTGTGTTTTCTTCTACCAGGGGTAGTTAGTTCTCCGGCTGGCGCGCGGCATCTAGAGACAACGCAGGAATGCCCCCTGGCTACTTCTAGTGTGGTGTGTAGGTTTAGCATCGCGGTCAGCTCTAGTTTCCATCACCCGAGAGCTTGTCCGTTTATTCTATGCTTCTGATGTTTCCTTGCCATTGGAAACCATAACAGATATGGTAGCAACAACATTGTATGTACAGAAGAAATATGAGCAAAAAATGTAAATATATTGCTGCCAAAAATAGATTGAAGAGTAAATAAATTAAATTTACCAATGCCAAAAAAGGTACAATTACGGCAGAATCACCAAAAATATATACAAACATGAGCCCCATAAAACAGGTAAAAAGTGCCGATAGTTCAAAAGTGAATGGATCTAGATAGAGAGTTAACTACCTCAATAAAGTGACAGTGCATGTGGGATAGTGATATTACATAATTATATAATTAATCACATAGTGTGGACATACAAGCCCAAAACTGGGGTGGTGTAAAATATCAAAAATGCTGCCATGAGGTTAGGTCATAAAGTGAAATAAAATAGATGATCACATAAAAATGATTACATCAAAACCTGCGCTGGTATAACTGCCTGTCGACAAGAATCTCCTACACTGTCAACAACTCTAAGATCATATACATAAAGGACTGTATTGGCATGCTACAAAGTCCAATGTTGCAGATGAACAGACCAACCGGCATTCCTGGTCAGAGAAAAAGAAAGTCAGTTCTCATCCTTACCACGAATCCGTAGGGGGAATGTTGACGGTCCTGAATGAAGATCTGCTGCCAGAAAGAGTCCCAGGATGCCGCTTCACTGGCCAGGCAGGTAACAATACATTATGTCCTTGTAGATAACACGGCAAAGTTTCGGAGGAAGACCACAAACCCCCTCGGTGCGGTTAGTGCGATCGGCGCCTGCGCAGGACCTGTAAGCCATAGTACGCAATGTGACCGCACACGTGACGGAGGGTAAGGTACGGGTGGCGATATGGACCAAAAAGTACAACGCGTTTCGGAGACGCCTGTCTCCTTCTTCAGGTATGGTCCATACCTCCAAATAGTAGTCCTTATATAGACGCCAGCCGTACCATTAATTATTGAAACCCGAAAAGTTCTATCCCACAGTTCAAGCCCTTAGGGATAAGGGTATCTAAGGTGAAGATCCATTTGGTTTCTGATCTTGACATGGATTTGATAAAATTTCCTCCTCTCCAATGTGGGTGTATCCTTTCAATTCCCACAATCTTGATACTTTTTGCCTTTCCCTCATGTAGTTCAATAAAATGCTTCGAGAGTGGGTGACCCAGGAATTTATTATTGATATTACGAATGTGTTCGTTTATTCGAACCTGCAAAGGTCTCTTGGTGCGTCCAACGTACATTTTATTACAGGGGCAAGTGATGGTGTAAAGAACCCCTGTGGATGAACAAGTTATAAATTCTTCAATCCTCAATTCGGTATTTGTTTATGTGTTTGAGTTTTTTTACACATATTGCAATTGTGTAAAAAAACTCAAACACATAAACAAACGAAGATTGGCAATACCGAATTGAGGATTGAAGAATTTATAACTTGTTCATCCACAGGGGTTCTTTACACCATCACTTGCCCCTGTAATAAAATGTACGTTGGACGCACCAAGACACCTTTGCAGGTTCGAATAAACGAACACATTCGTAATATCAATAATAAATTCCTGGGTCACCCACTCTCGAAGCATTTTATTGAACTACATGAGGGAAAGGCAAAAAGTATGAAGATTGTGGGAATTGAAAGGATACACCCACATTGGAGAGGAGGAAATTTTATCAAATCCATGTCAAGATCAGAAACCAAATGGATCTTCACCTTAGATACCCTTATCCCTAAGGGCTTGAACTGTGGGATAGAACTTTTCGGGTTTCAATAATTAATGGTACGGCTGGCGTCTATATAAGGACTACTATTTGGAGGTATGGACCATACCTGAAGAAGGAGACAGGCGTCTCCGAAACGCGTTGTACTTTTTGGTCCATATCGCCACCCGTACCTTACCCTCCGTCACGTGTGCGGTCACATTGCGTACTATGGCTTACAGGTCCTGCGCAGGCGCCGATCGCACTAACCGCACCGAGGGGGTTTGTGGTCTTCCTCCGAAACTTTGCCGTGTTATCTACAAGGACATAATGTATTGTTACCTGCCTGGCCAGTGAAGCGGCATCCTGGGACTCTTTCTGGCAGCAGATCTTCATTCAGGACCGTCAACATTCCCCCTACGGATTCGTGGTAAGGATGAGAACTGACTTTCTTTTTCTCTGACCAGGAATGCCGGTTGGTCTGTTCATCTGCAACATTGGACTTTGTAGCATGCCAATACAGTCCTTTATGTATATGATCTTAGAGTTGTTGACAGTGTAGGAGATTCTTGTCGACAGGCAGTTATACCAGCGCAGGTTTTGATGTAATCATTTTTATGTGATCATCTATTTTATTTCATTCTTACTACTACAATCTTTTGTGGTGATTGTTTTCACCTGCGGCAGGCAAACTGCTTTGTGCTCTATAGCGCCACTCATACTTATTTATTAGGTCATAAAGTACCTGTTAGATGGATGGTAGGTGACGAGCTGTCCAGAGGATGCATCCACCCCAGACTTCCATCCATGTACAACATGAAGGGTTGGGAGAAATCAGCATTGGTCGGTATGGGGGAATTGGTTAGTGCCATCTACAGAGGACGGGAAGCCTCTTCCTGCCGGGGTCTCCACTGGCTAGTCCGCTGTTTGTGCCCTCCTGCCATTCACCTTAGGAGTTTGTGGAGCATAGCCGCAACTTTCGCAAAGTCTTTCATGAACCTCCTGTAGCACCCTGTCTTCAGAAGAATGCTCTCAATTCTTTAGCAGTGGGCCAATTCTGTACGGACGCTACTTTCTCAGGGGTTGGATAAATCCAGACGCTGGAGACAGTGTGTCCTAAATACTCAATCTACCTCTGGAATAAGTGGCATTTTCAGGGTTTGACTTTCAGCCCATGCTTTTCGAGCTGCTCCAACACTTGCTCTAACAGACTGTGATGTTCTTCAAAGGTGGAGGAGTATACAACGATATCATGCAAGTAAATGAAGGTGGATTCGAAGTTCCGATCTCCAAGACATCTCTCCATTAGCTGGTGAAATATCCCAGGAGAATTGATTAGGCCAAAGGGCATCAGGTTAAATTCAAACAGTCCAATAGGGAGCATGAATGCATTCTTTGGTCGATCCTTAGAAGCCATAGAAATCTGTCAGTAGCCTCTAACCAGGGACTCTTCAATCCTGGGCAGGGGTATGAGTCTCACACAGTATAGGCATTCAATCATCGGTAGTCAACACAGAACCTCAAGGTTCCATCCTTCTTATTGACCAGTACAATAGGCAGGGCCCCCGTGCTCTGGCATTCTGGAATCACTCCGTTTCCGAACATATATGACAATAACTCCTTCACCTCTTGGTACATCTGCAGCGGAATCTGACAGTATCTATCTGTAATGGGAGCAGTGGTTCCAGTGGGAGTTTCGTGCTGAATGACCTCAGTGCATCTGAAGTCGTTCTTACGATGAGTGAAGATATTCCAGATCTGGGCACATTTAAAAAAGTCATTGAAAAACTGGAGCAAGTTCAAAGAAGAGCTACCAGGATGGTGAGCGGACTGCAAAGTATGTCCTATGAGGAACGGGAACAGGATCTGAGAATGTTTAGCTTGGAAGAAAGAAGAACAAGAGGAGACTTAATAGCTGTCAACAAATATCTGAAGGGCTGTTACAGTGTTGAGGGATCATCATTATTCTCGTTTGCACATGGAAACACGAGAAGTAATGGGATGAAACTGAATGGGAGGAGACACAGATTAGATATTAGAAGGGTGACAGTGAGGATGATCAATGAGTGGAACAGGCGGCCACAAGAGGTGGTGAGTTCTCCTTCCATGGAAGTCTCCACACAGAGGCTGGACAGACATCTGTTGAGAAGGGTTAGTCACTCCTGCATTGAGCAGGGGGTTGGACACGACGACCCCGGAGGTCCCTTCCAACTCTACCATTCTATGACTCTATGAACACTATTTCATAACTCTGCAGCAATTTTTCCCCACTTGCTCAGGGGAGAATTCAGTGAGGTCAGCCTCCATTTGCTCCAGGAGGCGGAGGCCGGCATGTTTTTCCCTTTCGTTTTCTTTTACAGTGAGGGAGACTAACAGAGTCCATTGATCTCCCTTCACTGGTGTCAACTTGATGGCATGGTGCTTGGTGAGGTCTTCCGCCATTACATACACCTGAGCCGTCTCTTTTCGGGGGGTTTAGTATAAGTTTGTTCTGCTCGAGTTGACGCAGAGTCCTGGCACACGCACCTGTTGTACAGATGACTAAAAGTCCAGGAATTGTCTCCTCTCCTCCTATGGGCGCATTCTGTACCTCTACCCTGCTATTGGCACCGGAATGGTGAGTCCAGTCTCTCTGACAGAAGAGAAGCAGCTCCAGCCATTATACTATGGGTGACTTAATAAAATGTTTGACCAAATATTGCGGCTAATTTTTAAGTTGATCATTTTGTAGGCCTGAATTTTGATGGAAGTTCTGCACCCATTAGGGAGCACGCACGACTACTGTGTTGAGTCTCCATGCATGGTTTTCTTTTATTTCTTAACTTTATCTATCTTTTTTAATTGCTTTTAATTGTAATTTTTATTTTACATAAATTTAATTTTTATTTAAATCGTATATGAAGAGTGAAGATGTCAGTAAACACATATCAACAAGGAGCTCCGCCATTGTTATACCACCAGGAGGTATAATAATATATTTCACGAGTGTTTATTACACTTTATTTAAATTTAAATTGACTTTTTTCTTGACCTTTTAACACTTGATGAATTGGAATCCGTAGGTCAGTGAAACAAACTGGCACACAGTCTGTAACTACTTAATATAATGAGTGTTTTAAGGAAAAGTAAGTTTTTCATTTTTTTCATTCATTTACTTATTCATTGTTTTATAAATATTTATTTTTAGAAATATTTGAAAGATGACCTTGTAAGGAGGTGACGGGGACCCTCATATGCTTCCCCCCTCTTTAGTCTACTAATTGTTTGCGGTTCCCTAATGTTCATTAATGTGAATATAATTGATGTGTGTCATGTGCTGTAATGTAAATGTACTATGTGTTGTGTATAGGTAACAAAAAACACAACAAAGAGGAACATAGCTATGACAGATCCCAATACAGTTGCCAAAGGGCTAACCGAATGACAGAGCTATGGACAAGCCCTAAAAAAGGGAGGACTATAGCACAGGACAAGTCGCTAATCAGACGTGCAAAAGGATATGGGTCACAGGGGACCCACAGGAGGAAACGACCAATAAGTCCAAATAAATTAATGTATTAAAAGTACAAACCTTTATTAAATCGTAAATTACATAATACATCAATGTATACTATAATTACAAAGGACAAGTGAGGTATAGTGCTGCAAAGTGCCTAGGCACCACATAGGTTTAAAAACATATTAAGGGCGCAGGGAACCGAGGACAAACCCACCCATATAGGTTATTACATGTGCCGACCATGAAAAGATGGATGTATAGTACGTATAGATAGGTAAATACCCATAATTGGACCTAACACAAAGTCCAGCTAATACCAGCAAAGTCTAAAACATCCACTATCAGGTACCTGCTCAGGGCACAAAATAAAAAGATATAATGTTTTTTTACCTTTTAGTAGAAGGCTGGGTAGGGATGTACACAGGGTCCGTGCGCCCTCCCCGACGCACGTTTCGGTTTTGACACCTTCCTCAGGTGTACTATGTGTTGTGTATAGGATAAAGGTACCATCACACTCAGCGACCCTGCAGCGATATAGACAACGAGCCGATCACTGCAGCGTCGCTGTTTAGGTCGCTGTAGAGATGTCAAACACAGCAGCTCCAGAACGATGCAGGAGCGATCCAGTGACGTAACGGCGACTCACTTATCGTTCTCACAGGTCGTTAGCTCCATGTAAAACATCGCTGGCATCGCTGCTTTTGCTGTCAAACACAACGATACACGCCGACCTGACGACCAAATAAAGTTCTGGACTTCTAGCTCCGACCAGCGATATCACAGCGGGATCCAGATCACTGCTGCGTGTCAAACACAACGAGATCGCTATCCAGGACGCTGCAACGTCACAGATCGTTGTCGTTTTCATTGTAAAGTTGTTTAGTGTGAAGGTACCTTTAGGGCTAGGATAGGATATAAGGTAGTATAGAACAATAGAATAGAGGGGGGCATATTAGAGATAGGGATCAGGATTAGTAGCTTAGGTTTAGTTAGTATAGGGGTTTTTCTGTTGGGAGGAGTTACAGAGCAGTGCAGCACAGGGCAGTGAGATATAGGAGGGGACTTCCTGGTTAGGGCTCAGTGCAGTCAGGACGGAGCAGTGAACAGTGGGAAGGAACAGTCTGCCAGCCATAGGGATAAATCTGCTACTGCAGGAAGGGGCCCCAGGCTAAGGAACATGCGGGGAGTCACCAGTTAGACCAGAGTCCAACCCAAAAAGGATCCAGGGTCTACGACCGGGGCAGATGGAGCTGAGATGGCAAACCTGGCACCTTTTCCTATTGAAGCCGGACCAGGGAATTTTAAGAAGCTGGTGGGCCTGGAGCACGGATGGAACAGTGATTGTTCAGAAGCGAGACACAGATTGTCCCTAAGCAAAGCAGGGATTGCCAAAGGAGAAAGAAACTGCAGGAGAAACAGGGAAAGCTGAGGAGATTCCACTCTGTGTAGGTTGTGCTGCAAATGTGATGGATACCCTCCTGCTTAGTAAAGTTTAACCATTGGAAAATAACTTTGTCTCTGGAATGGTTTGTGGAGCTCAGGAACGCGAAGCCGGAGTGACAGAACCTGAGGGGACTCGGACAGTAAGTGTGAGCGTGTTGCTGCGCACGCTGCATGTGCAGCAGAAGGGACATTAAATGTTATCTCTGGGGCACGAGGGTGTGGGAACACTACAGCCCGTTGCCACGACTACCACCCTGGCCCCCCCTTACAACCTACTGGGGATTTACACCACCGGTTTCTATAATTTCAATATATTAGGCCATAGAGCTGATATCCTCCACACATTCCTCTCTGACAGCTGAGATAAGGGAGACAAAGAAAAATATGTCATAAAAGACCATTTTCCTACTAATGCATCACCTCCTCAACCAGGATGAGGGATACTTTAGATATTTTTGCAATGTTTCCTCAGTCTCCGCATTTACAGCGCCCCGAGCCTCCTAGTTTACTACAGTAAAGACAACTGAAACATTATCAAATATTATGGATTCTTCTTTCTATACTTCATTTATTTACAAGGAAATCAATGTAAGATGAAAAGTCCACGTCATTAACAGCGTTCTATGTATAGTCCATACACAAGTTAATGTTTCTCCAGGAACTGTCTTCTGCTGTTCATCTCCGGCCTCATGACAATATTGTAGCATTTGGGGAAGAATATACAGCCCAATATCCCAATTTCCGAGGCCAATATAGAGAATATCTCCACCATGACCATGTTCTTCCCCTTACTGCTCTGATACGCTGGGATAGCACAGATCCAGACGCTACAGAAGAGCAGCATGCTGAAGGTGATGTACTTGGCCTCATTGTAAATATCAGGTAATGTCCTCACCATGAAAGCCAGAACGAAGCTCACAGCCGCCAGAAACCCCAGATAACCCAACATGAAATAATAAGCCACAACAGAACCTTCACTACACTGAATAATGATCTTTCCTGGATAAGTGTCCATGTCCATCTCCTGAAATGGAGGAGAAACCGACAACCAAATAAGACCATTCAGAAACTGAATGAAGGAGCAGATCAGGACTACCGAATTGGGCAGCGTCACCCCCATCCATCTCCTCCAGGAGCTTCCAGGTCTGGTGGCTTTAAAAGCGATGGAAACCATGATGGACTTGGCCAGGATGGAAGAAACTGCAACTGTGAAGGTGACTCCAATGGAGATTTGTCGTAGCATGCAGGTTGTGTCATCGGGGCGACCAATGAACAGGAACACACATAATAAACTCAACGTGAGGGACAGAAGAAGAATGAAGCTGATGTTCCGATTATTGGCTTTTACTATAGGAGTGTCCGAGAAGAAGATGAAAATCCCTGATACATGGATGGTTATAATCAGAAAAAGTCCAGACATGGAGGAGAAGACTGCTGCCATTACATCCTGCTCGTATGACAGAAACTCTACTATTTTTGGAATACAGTTGTCTTTAATTTCATTCGGCCATGTCCCATCAGGACACTTGTGGCAATTTTCACTGTCTGGAAATAATATAAGGAACGTACATGTTACTATGATTACAGGGGCTGCGGGACACTAAATGTTTTACATTTCACCATTTAACACTTTATAGTCCATTGAGTTAAACCTACTGTATGTTTCGAATGTGATGATCCAGAGTAAAGCTGAAACTAATTGTCCCACATGAAGAGAATCATTTCGTCCCACCTTCATCACATCACAAAGTATCATACTTACAGTGGGTACGGAAAGTATTCAGACCCCTTTACATTTTTCACTCTTTGTTTCATTGCAGCCATTTGGTAAATTCAAAAAAGTTAATTTTTTCTCATTAATGTCCACTCTGTACCCCATATTGACTGAAAACAAACAGAAATGTAGAAATTTTAGCAAATTTTAAAAAAAGATAAACTGAAATATCACGGTCATAACTATTCAGCCCCTTTGCTCAGACTCTCATATTTAAGTCCCATGCTGTCCATTTCCTTGTGATCCTCCTTGAGATGGTTCTCCTCCTTCATTGGATTCCAGCTGTGTGTAATTACACTGCTGGACTTGATTTGGGAAGGCGCACACCTGTCTATATAAGACCTCACAGCTCACAGTGCATGTCAGACCAAAGGAGAATCATGAGGTCAAAGGAACTGGCCAAGGAGCTCAGAGACAGAATTGTGGCAAGGCACAGATCTGGACAAGGTTACAACAGAATTTCTGCAGTACTCACGGTTCCTAAGAGCACAGTGACCTCCATAATCCTTAAATGGAAGAAGTTTGAGACCACCAGAAGTCTTCCTAGACCTGGCCATCCAGCCAAACTGAGCAATCGTGGGAGGAGAGCCTTGGTGAGAGGTAAAGAAGAACCCCAAGATCACTGTGGCTGAGCTCCAGAGATGCAGTAGGGAGATGGGAGAAAGATCCACAAAGTCACCTATCACTGCAGCCCTCCACCAGTCAGGCCTTTATGGCAGGGTGGACGACGGAAGCCTCTCCTCAGTGCATGACATATGAAAGCCGCATAGAGTTTACTAAAAAAAACACATGAAGGACTCCCAGACTATGAGAAATAAGATTATCTGGTCTGATGAGAAGAAGATAGACCTTTTTGGTGATAATTCTAAGCGGTATGTGTGGAGAAAACCAGGCACTGCTCATCACCTGCCCAATACAACAGTGAAGCATGGTGGTGGCAGCATCATGCTATGGAGGTGTCTTTCAGCTGCAGGGACAGGACGACTGGTTGTCATTGAAGGAAACATGAATGTGGCCAAGTACCGAGAGATCTTAGATGAAAACCTCTTCCAGAGTGCTCTGGACCTCAGACTTGGTCGAAGGTTCAATGACCCTAAGCACACAGCTAAAATAACAAAGGAGCGGCTTCAGAACAACTCTGTGATCATTCATGACCGGCCCAGCCAGAGCCCTGACCTAAACCCAATGGAGCATCTCTGGAGAGACCTGAAAATGGCGTCCACCAACGTTCACCATGTAACTTGATGGAACTGGAGAGGATCTGCAAGGAAGAATGGCCCAAATCCAGGGGGGAAAATTTGTTGCATCATTACCAAGAAGACTCATGGCTGTACTAGCTCCAAAGGTGCTTCTACTCAATACTGAGCAAAGGGGCTGAAGACTTATGACCATGGGATAGTTCAGTTTTTCTTTATTAAGAAATTTGCAAACATTTCTACATTTCTGTTTATTTTCAGCCAAGATGGGGTGCAGAGTGAACATTAATGAGAAAATAATGAACTATTTTGAATTTACCAAATGGCTGCAATGAAACAAAGAGTGAAAAATGTAAAGGGGTCTGAATACTTTCTGTACCCATTTAGTCAGCCACCAATTGTGCACGTTCTCCCACTTAAAAAGATGAGAGAGGCCTGTAATTGACATCATAGGTAGACCACAATTATAAGAGCCAAAACAAATATAGAAAATCACCTTGTCTGATTTGGAAGATTTATTTTGCAAATTATGGTGGAAAATAAGTATTTGGATATTAACTAAAGTTCATGTCAATATTATCCTTGACAGAGGTCAAACTTTTTCTGCAGTTCTTCACAAGGTTGGCACGCGCTGTTGATGGTATGTTGGCCCATTCCTGGCGGTGTGCTTGGGATCATTTTCATGCTGAAAGACCCTTCCACGTTTCATCTTCAATGCCCTTGCTGAGGGAAGGAGGTTTGCACTCAAAATCTCACGATACATGGCCCCATTCATTCTTTCATGTACACGGATCAGTCATTCTGGTCCCTTTGCAGAGAAACAGCCCCAAAGCATAAGTTGCCACCACCATGCTTTACGGTAGGTATGATGTTCTTTGGATGCAACTCAGCATTCTGTCTCCAAACGCGACGAGTTTTGTTTCTACCAAACAGTTCTAGAGTTTCATCAGACCATATGACATTCTCCCAATACTCTTCTGGATAATCCAAATGCTCTCTAGCAAACTTCAGATGGGCTCGAACATGTTCTGGCTTAAGCAGGGGGACACGTCTGGCACTGCAGGATCTGAGTCCCTGGCGGCGGAGTGTGTTACTGATGGTAGCCTTTGTTACGGTGGTCCCAGCTCTATGCAGGTCATTCACTAGGTCCCCCCATGTGGTCCTGGGATTTTTGCTCACCATTCTTGTGATCATTTTGACCCCACGGGGTGAGATCTTGCGTGGAGCCCCAGATCGGGGGAGATTATCAGTGGTCTTGAATGTCTTCCATTTTCCTATTATTGCTCCCACAGTTGATTTCATCACACCAAGCTGCTTGCCTATTGCAGGTTCAGTCTTCCCAGCCTGGTGCAGGGCTACAATTTTGTTTCTGGTGTCCATCGACAGCGCTTTGGTCTTCACCATAGTGGAGTTTGGAGTGTGACTGTTTGAGGTGGTGGACAGGTGTCTTTTATGCCGATAACAAGGTCAAACAGTCGCCATTACTACAGGTAATGAGTGGAGGACAGAGGAGCCTCTCAAAGAAGAAGTTACAGGTCTGTGAGAGACAAAACTCTTGCATGTTTTTAGGTGACCAAATACTTATTTTCCACTACAATTTGCAAAATAAATCTTCCCAAATCAGACAAGGTGACTTTCTGGATTTGTTTTCCCATTGTGACTGTCATAGTTGTGGTCTACCTATGATGTTAAATACAGGCCTCGCTCATCTTTGTAAGTGGGAGAACTTGCACAATTGGGGGCGGACTAAATACTTTTTTTCCCCACTGTATCTACCGTACATCTTTGTTGCCATAAAAGGAGGGGGGCCCAGACACATTTCTTGCACAGGGGCCCCAAGGTGTCAGTGTCCACCCTGAGGGTTTTATGAGTAATTAAGTCAATAAAAAAGGCCTCAAATGAATGGTGTTTTCTGGGTAATGTAAGACAGGACGGGTTCTCCAGAGCGAGAGATGATCTGTGTAACCGCTCTGCACTCTGGACAAGAGATGGAGAAACGTTTCCAAGAACTTTACATTTTCTTCTTCTGATATCTCCTTTGTGTCCCCATAATATGTCACATTTTGCAGCATTTATTCTTTGCAGATATCCGTTCCCAGCCTTTGTCCCCCTTCCCTTTATTTGCGGTGCTCCGTTCTCCTAAGCTTTTTGTTTTCGGATCCTCTTCCCCATGTGTGTCATTTACATTTCCCTCTGATATTTACCAGATGTGTTGGATATTTGTCCTTCCGAACACGTTGTACAATCATGGCAGCATGAGGACATGTTTTTCATTTTTGATTGTCGACTTCCTGGAACACAAGTTTCAGAACACAAACCCACTGGAACCTACAAAAAATACAGAGAGTAAGTTTTTGCTTCCTGTCTGTTTAGTTTCTAGTCTTTCTGGGAGTTACAGAAATAGATAAACCTGTATTCAGCGCTGACATTGGAAAGCGGACAGGCCGAAATGTTGTGCGGGGAATGTAAGTGGACTTGTGGATTACAGGTGATGGGGTGTATATCACAAATAATCACTAAATACAATCACCAAATAAAACCACGATACGAGTATAGTCACCGTAATGATATAATCCAAAATCCGGAAATCCGGCACCGATATCACTAAGCACCACATAATACTGCCACACCATAACCCCTCACACTGAAGACCGTATACCGTACGTATTGCCTGTAGATAATGCCAGTGTCTCTCGGGTGATGTTTCCAATCACTTATTCACCTTCTGTCTAATTTTTTCAATTTGTCCAGACCCTTGGGACTAATTTTTCCATCCACATCTCGTCTTTACAGAACGTAAAACACACTAATTCCATACAAGTCTATCCGTCCATGGCGTCCTTGTCGGTAAGAATGCCCCCACTCCTGAGAACTTACACGCAGGGAGCGGTGCAGTAAGTGAGGTCACCAGGGGTCATCAGATGTGAACGCTGGTGAATTTTCTCATGGCGCACCTAATAGATGGGGATCCTGTGAGCTGCTATTTTTCTGCTGGGGGGCAACAGCTATGGCTCCTTACCAGTTTGAGAATACCAGCTAACAGCTTTTTGCTTTAGCTTGGCTGGTCGTCGAAAATGAGCGGGACCCCATGCCGTTTAAGTTATTAAATAATTAAAAAAAACTGTGGGGCCCCTCTATGCTTGATAAGCAACCATGATAAAGCTGACAGATCATGGGTGCAGCCCTCAGCTGTTGGTTTTGCCTATACTGGCTATCAAAAATAAGAGACCCCAAGTCATGTATTTATTTAATTATAGCACAACTACTACTAGATGAATACTCATATTAGCAGCACCTGCTCCTGTTTCAGCAACTGCAGGCTTAGGCTGATGGCAGTAGTACTCTCTTATTAGCCAATACCTCTGACTGGCGGTAACCTTTTTACCTCTGGACACAGCAGCTGGCTCACACTGTCATCTGATAGCTTGGCAGCTTTCTGACTGGTGGTAATGATCTTACCACCGATTAGAACCGCAGCTGTTTCTCATGCTGGCATGCAGATGACAGTGTAGGAAACTACCCGATGTTCGGCGTGCCGGATCCGAACAGTAACACGGACTTTGTGGAGAAGTCCGTACTCGGGGTCCATGCACGAACACTAAGTGCTTGGTACAGACCCTGAACTTTACTGATGGGGTTCGCCCAGCTCTAGTAAAGACCACTAAGTAGCTGTCACTATATGAGTGGCCGTAGCCATAGTAATTTATGCTACCGCAGCGCTATGCCCGTGAGGAATCAGGGGAACTATACTACATCTCTCATTATAGGTATGTTCTGATATTATCATTATTATACCTACTACATATTGGGATAGGATCTCGGAAATGGGAATACGCGTTTAAGGTACATTCTTGTAAATACTTTCACATTGCTATGGACTCATAGGACGGGACATGAGGTATCTGATATGTATAAATACATTACATGCATTTGTTGGACGGTTTTCCATTAGAGCGAAAAACAAGAGACGCACTGGCGCTAACGAGAACTATGAAGCTGCTGATACCACGACCAGCACTGTGCCAGCTGTGTCAGAATGAAACCGCGCGATCTCCATCCCACCTCTCACACACGTTCTCCATTAGAGGTTGTACGTGTACGGATATTAGTACGTTGGGGACTGTAGTCACCTGGCTGGAAGCCTTCTCTGGTTCCTCTGTTCCTCAGCATCTTCTGTCCTCGGCACATCCTCGTATCACCACTGCGAGTGCTCATAATACTGATGAAGCCTAGGAGGTTCCTGCACAAGCTCAGGTGAGGTCACGACATGACGTGGGACTGAATTCTCACCAGCATTGGTAGTAAGATGCGAAGATGACCAGAGCCGGGACAGTGAGGAGCGTAAGGGCAGAGAGGCGACTGGTGGGACCCATGCATATAGCGACCCCATGACTGCCTCATCAGGAGGAGACATGAAGTAGGACTGTGCCATACGGTCTGTTTTATTTTTAGGAAGGCCGTGATTGTTTTGCAAACATTGCACTGGTTTATGCAGTATTCTTAATGAACCAGTGGAAGATTTAAAGAGACAGTGTTCCTGTATCTACCTCTATGTGCAGACGAGTGAGCCGATCTACCACAATGTGTAGATACAGAGTGTATGTTTCTGTTTGTCTTTCTTTCCCTGTTTAAATTGGAAAAATAAAACCATATAAGTACGGTATCAACATAACTGTACTGAACTGGAAAGTTATGCTGTCAGATTATTTTTACTGAAAATTAAATATGAAATAAATAAAAATCTCTTTTTTAAAGCACTTTAATTTATTTTTCCATTTTTCAGTATAACATTTAGTAATGTGAATAGTGCCTTTAAAAATTTCAACTTATAAAATATAAATAATATAAATATTTTTGAAAGATCGCATCTCACCACCTGTGCACTTGACCCGCTCCCATCCCACTTCATCCCAAACCTCACCACAGTCTTCATCCCAACCCTAACCCATCTCTTCAACCTATCACTAACAACTGGTGTTTTCCCCTCAAGCTTTAAACATGCCTCCATCACACCTATCCTCAAAAAGCCCTCTCTTGACCCATCCTCTGTATCTAGCTATCGCCCTATATCACTTCTCCCTTATGCCTCCAAACTACTGGAACAACACGTCTACCTTGAACTGTCCTCCCATCTCTCTTCTTGCTCCCTCTTTGACCGCTTACAATCTGGCTTCCGGTCACACCATTCCACTGAAACTGCCCTAACTAAGGTCACCAACGACCTCTTAACCGCCAAGAGCAAGCGACACTACTCTGTCCTCCTCCTCCTGGACCTGTCGGCTGCCTTTGACACAGTGGACCATTCCCTATTATTACAGACCCTCTCATCCCTTGGCATCACAGACTTGGCCCTATCCTGGATCTCATCATACCTAACAGACCGGACATTCAGCGTCTCCCACTCACACACCACCTCCTCACCTCGCCCCTTATCTGTCGTAGTCCCACAAGGTTCAGTCCTTGGGCCCCTGCTCTTCTCCATTTACACCTTTGGCCTGGGACAGCTCATAGAATCTCACGGCTTTCAGTATCACCTCTATGCTGATGACACACAGATCTACATCTCTGGACCAGATATCACCTCCCTACTAACCAGAATCCCTCAATGTCTATCCGCTATTTCATCATTCTTCTCCACTAGATTTCTGAAACTTAACATGGACAAAACAGAATTCATCATCTTTCCCCCCTCTCACGCGACCCCCCCAACGAACCTATCCATTACAGTAAATGGCTGCCCACTCTCCCCAGTCCCACAAGCTCGCTGCCTCGGGGTAATCCTTGACGCTGATCTCTCCTTCAAACCACATATCCAAGCCCTTTCCACTTCCTGCCGACTTCAACTCAAAAATATTTCACAAATCCGTACATTCCTCAACCAAGAATCTGCAAAAACCCTAGTCCATGCCCTCATCATCTCTCGCCTCGACTACTGCAACCTCCTGCTCTGTGGCCTCCCCTCGAACACTCTCGCACCCCTCCAATCTATTCTAAACTCTGCTACCTGACTAATCCACCTGTCCCCCCGCTATTCTCCGGCCTCTCCCCTCTGTCAATCCCTCCACTGGCTCCCCATTACCCAGAGACTCCAGTACAAAACCCTAACCATGACGTACAAAGCCATCCACAACCTGTCTCCTCCTTACATCTGTGACCTCTTCTCCTGGTACTTACCTACACGCAACCTCCGATCCTCACAAGATCTCCTTCTCTACTCCCCTCTTATCTCCTCTTCCCACAATCGTATACAAGATTTCTCTTGCGTATCACCCCTACTCTGGAACCCTCTACCCCAACACAGACTCTCACCTACCATCAAAACCTTCAAAAAGAACCTGAAGACCCACCTCTTCCGACAAGCCTACAACCTGCAGTAACCACCGATCGACCAAACCGCTGCATGACCAGCTCTACCCTCACCTACTGTATTCTCACCCATCCCTTGTAGATTGTGAGCCCTCGCGGGCAGGGTCCTCTCTCCTCCTGTACCAGTTATGACTTGTATTAAGATTATTGTACTTGTTTTTATTATGTATACCCCTCCTCACTTGTAAAGCGCCATGGAATAAATGGCGCTATAACAATAAATAATAATAATAAAGAACAAGAGGAAAAAGTTAAAAATTAAAATGAAAATTGGCTACCGCAGGGAAAAGTTAGTATTGCACTTTGTGGAGTTTTACACAAGCTGAAATTAAAGAATTACCTACACCCCAACTCCTGGTGAGTGCTACCTTCGTGTTCCTGCTTCTGGGCTAGTTGTCTTTCAGCCTCAGTTGTCTTCCTGCCTCTCCAGCTCTGTCCTTGGCTGAACTTCTAACATCTTAGGCTACTTTCACACTAGCGTCGTGCACTGCACGTCGCAATGCGATGTTGCGGCGCACCGACGCATAATGTGGAAGCGTCGCACATTGGGGGCAGCGGATGCTGTTTTTCAACGCATCCGCTGCCCCATTGTGAGGTGCGGGGAGGTGGGGGCGGAGTTCCGGCCGCGCATGCACAGTCAGAAATGCTGCAGACGACGCACCAAAAAAGTTACATGTAACGTTTTTTGGTGGCGACGGTCCAACGCAACACGACGCAACAGTCGCACGACGGTTGTGACGTGTGGCAATGCGTCGCACTGCGTCGCTAATGCTAGTCTATGGAGAAAAAACGCATCCGGCAAGCACTTTTGCAGGATGCGTTTTTTCTACAAAACGACACATAGCGACGTGCAGTGCACGACGCTAGTGTGAAAGTAGCCTTAAAGGACCAGTGCAAGATAAATATCACTGCCTCCTATCAATGGTATCATAATGTTAAGTACGAACCTGATGGACGAACTCACAAGGTATGTGCACACGTCAGGATTTCTTGCAGAAATTTCCTGAAGAAAACCGGAAATTTTCTGCAAGAAATCCGCATTTTTTTTTTTGCGTTTTTTTTCCCTCTTTTTGCAAGCGTAGTTAGCTTGCAGAATGCTAAGGTTTTCCAAGCGATCTGTAGCATCGCCTGGAAAACTGATTGACAGGTTGGTCACACTTGTCTTCAAACATACTGTTTGACAAGCGTGACCAACTTTTTACTATAGATGCAACTTATGCAGCATCAATAGTAAAAAATAGAATGTTTAAAAAAAATGGTTATACTCACCTGCAGACAGCCGATCTCAGCGGCTTCCGTTCCTATAGATGGTGTGTGTGTGCAGGACCTTCGATGACGTCGCGGTCACGTGACCGCGACGTCATCGCGGTCATGTGACCGCGACGTCATCGCAGGTCCTTCAGACACTCCAGCTATAGGAACGGAAGCGGCAGCGTGCACCTGAGAGGCGGGAAGTCTCCGGGGGCCATCGAAGGTGAGTATAGGACTATTTTTTATTTTAATTCTTCTTTTTTGACCACTTATATGGTGCCCAGTCCGTGGAGGAGAGTCTCCTCTCCTCCACCCTGGGTACCAACCGCACATAATCTGCTTACTTCCTGCATGGTGGGCACAGCCCCGTGCGGGAAGTAAGCAGATCAGTGCATTCCTAGGTGTGCGGAATCCCCGCGATTCCGCAAATTTAATGAACATGTTGCTTTTTTTTCCGCGATGTGTTTTTTTCTCGGAAAAAAATGCAACATTTGCACAAGAAATGCGGAATACACTGAAAATAATGGGAGGCATATGTAAGCGGTTTTTTTCGCGTTTTTATCACATTTTTATAGCGAAAAAACGCGAAAAAAAACGCGAAAAATACTGAACGTGTGCACATGGCCTAAGCCATAGATTAGTTTAAGCAGCATGGTTCAAAGGCAATGGTGTAGTGGAGTGGGTCTCGCCAGATAGCAGGTATAAGCAAGGATCAGGACAGCGAGATATGCAGGACAGTAGACAGACATGAAGTGCAGGAAACATCAGATGAAGCACATCTAAATGCATGGATATACACAGAAACTGTAGACATATAGGCAATCTGCTAACTTGATTACAGAGATACAGTTACACACAGGATGTATAGGCAATCTGGTTACTTGCTTGCAGATATTAAGGGCTCACCTTAGGGTACCGTCACACAGTACCATTTTAATCGCTACGACGGCACGATCCGTGACGTCGCAGCGTCGTATGATTATCGCTCCAGCGTCGTAGACTGCGGTCACACGTTGCAATCACGGCGCTGGAGCGATGCCGAAGTCCCCGGGTTACCAGGGTAAACATCGGGTAACTAAGCGCAGGGCCGCGCTTAGTAACCCGATGTTTACCCTGGTTACCAGGGTAAACGTTAAAAAAACAAACAGTACATACTTACATTCCGGTGTCTGTCCTCCGGCGTCTCAGCTTCTCTGCACTGTGTAAGCACAGCGGCCGGAAAGCAGAGCGGTGACGTCAGACGTCAGCGCTGTGCTCGCTTTCTGGCTGGCTGGCGCTCACAGTGCAGAGAAGCTGAGACGCCGGAGGACAGACACCGGAATGTGAGTATGTACTGTTTGTTTTTTTTTACTTTTACGCTGGTAACGACGGTAAACATCGGGTTACTAAGCGCGGCCCTGTGCTTAGTTACCCGATGTTTACCCTGGTTACAAGCGAACACATCGCTGGATCGCTGTCACACACAACGATCCAGCGATGTCAGCGGGTGATCAAGCGACGAAAGAAAGTTCCAAACGATCTGCTACGACGTACGATTCTCAGCAGGATCCCTGATCGCAGTAGCGTGTCAGACACTGCGATATCGTAACGATATCGCTAGAACGTCACGGATCGTACCGTCGTAGCGATCAAAGTGTGACTGTGTGACGGTACCCTTATGAGGGAGATTCTCTAAGCCATAGGTCACAGTGAGTAGCATAAACCAAAGATTTTTGTGTCTTGACAAACGACACATGGCTCAGAAAGGACCATGAAAATTGGCTAATCAGGACAGTGGACAAACAATTGGAGCAGGCAGCACAGATAAAGCAGAGATAGATACAATGCGGGTACAATTAGAAACAGTAGCTGTATAAAAAAAAAAACCTGTATCTTCCAGCAGGGATTGAGATAATAATAGGAACGCAATCTTTTATCTTCCAGATGAGCAATTAACCCCAGGTATAACGGAGAAGTAAATGCAGTCTGTTATCTCCTAGCAGGGAAATAGTTAATAGCAGCACCATATCCAAACTAGGACTTGCAGCAGGAAAGTAGTTAACCAAAGCATAGAAGTGTAGTGTAGGCAAACTGGAGACCTGTATGAAAAGATGCACTGATTGCAGAAACCAGTTGTGAATAACATTGACAATAGTTGGAAGAAGTTGATGAGGACATGACTTATTTAGTTGGTGTCAGCTTGGAAATAATGCTGATTGTAGTTTTGTAAGTGAGGATTATTAGAGAAAATAACAGACATTTCTATGCAGAAAACCAAGTGAAGTAGTAGGAAACTTCTGACACACTTGAGGCAGATGTGGACAATGTTACTTAATACTCAAGTACCCAATACTTGACCTCTACGTTAAGCTTGGCTTAAAAACTCAGGATAAAGGAGTAAAAGCAGCAGTATAAGTAGAATAGTAGATTATTAAAAGTGTAGGCAATATTTTACTTGCTTGAAGAGATGTGGTTACACCCAGTTAAACAATCAGATAACTTATGATAGAGATACAGTTACAGAAACAGAAGAGCTGAGAACATAGTGTATGAATAGCAGAAATGAAAAAAATTAGATACCTTGCTTCCAGAGACAAATGTGTGAACATGACCAGTATTAGCAGAGATTGATTTCTCAGGCACCTTGTTGCAGAGAAGTTGAGAGTGCAGTTTGACCAGGTTTCCCAAGACTGAGCTAAGAAGTAGTTACAGATTGCTGGATAATAGACTGGGGATTGATTTGAAGATGAATATGAGTAATAAGTATAATGGAGGTCAATGGGATATCCAAGCAGTTTTCCAGCAGACCCTTTTTTTTTCCCCTCTCTTTCTCTCTTCCTCTTTCCCACTGTTTTATTGCCTTGCTCAGCATTGGTTGGTTACCCTGCATAGTAACGCCTGCTAGGGCCTTATGCTAATTGGTTAATTGCTGATTGTGGCCATTTGGTTCCTGATACTAGCAGTCATTTCATTTCATATATATTTAGTCTGGCTGGGATAGGACGCGTGCGGGTTCGCGTGTGCAACAGTTTAAAGTGCTTTGCAGTTAGACAATGGCAGTTGGAGAGGGCAGGAGACAGGTAAGGTGCATAAATTTTCCCAACAATCATGCTTCCTGGTCAGTCATGCTACATTATGCGTTGATCATATCAATCTGCTTCTTATTTATTTTTACTTCTGCTTTCTCACAACTCGCCCGCCCTTTAACACATTCTGGGCACTCTCTCTATATCCACCCCTCCCTTCTCCCCTCACCCATGTATAACTCTGAGGCTCTACTGACATTTCTTACCCACTCCAAACCAGCCACTACCGCCATGCAGCACTCAAAACGTTCATACAAATCATCCCACCACCTGCTCTTTCTGTTTTTTCTCCTTCTACTAGTTGCAGGTGACATCTCCCCAAACCCTGGACCTCCCTCCACCAACATACATTACTCTCCTCCAGCTGCATATAGAAACCCTGCTAATCTTATTAACATTCAGTGCATGCCTTCTCCTATCTCTTTCCACTGTGCTCTCTGGAATGCACGGTCTGTGTGTAACAAACTAACTTACATTCACGATCTTTTCCTCTCTAATTCCCTTAACCTTCTGGCTATTACAGAAACCTGGATCCAGCACTCAGACACCACCGCCGCTGCCGCTCTCTCGTTTGGTGGGCTGAAATTTTCACATACCACCAGACCTGAGAACAGACAGGGTGGAGGTGTTGGTTTACTCCTTTCATCACAATGTGCTTTCCAGGTCATTCCCCCGTTCCCTCACTCACATTTCCTTCCTTTGAAGTCCACGCCGTCAGAATCTTTAAGCCCTTCTCCTTGTGGGTGGTGGTTGTTTATCGCCCTTCAGGCTCCTCCCGCCTGTTTCTAGAACACTTTGCTACCTGGCTTACTCACTTTATATCCTGTGACATCCCCACAATCATCATGGGAGACTTTAACATCCCCATCAATGATCCCCTCTCCCAATCTGCCTCTCATCTTCTCTCTCTAACTTCTTCATTCAACCTCTCACAGTTTACTAATTCTCCTACGCATGAGGATGGGAATACTCTGGACCTGGTTTTCTCCCGTCCTGGATCGCTGCACGACTTTACTAACTCCCCTCTCCCGCTTTTGGACCACAACCTTCTTTCCTTCTCTGTCAAGAATTGTCTCCTCACTCAGGACACCCCCACTTACCACACTTATCGGAATACACGTACCATTAATACCCAGCAGCTTGTGGACAATCTCCACACATCTCTAGCCCCCATCTCCTCCCTCTCCTGTCCAGACTTAGCATTGTCACACTTGAATAATACACTGAAGAATGCCCTGGATGAAGCAGCACCTCCTACATGCAGAAAGACCTGACACAGACAATGGCAGCCCTGGCACACTGTGCAAACACGCTTTCTTAAGCGTTGCTCAAGGTGTGCAGAGCGGCAGTGGAGAAAATCTCTCTTAGCAGAAGACTTCATCCACTATAAGCTCATGCTCAAAACCTATAACTCTGCCCTTTATCTGGCCAAACAATCCTACTTCACCACCCTCATCACCTCACTATCCAACAACCCAAAACGACTTTTTAAAACCTTAAACTCCCTCCTGAAACCTAAAGTACAGGCCCCCATCACCAATCTCAGTGGTGAGGATCTGGCCACTTACTTCCTAGAAAAAATCAACCACATCCATCAGGATATCTCAGCGCAATCTCCTCAGTGCCTGGATCCCCTTCCCTGCTGCACCTCAATCTCACTAGACATCTTCGAGCCTGTTTCAGAAGAAGAAGTTTCCAAGCTCCTCGCTTCTGCTCGGCCTACAACCTGCAACAGTGACCCCATTCCTTCACCTCTCCTGCAGTCTCTCTCACCAGTGGTCACTACTCACCTGACTAAAATATTTAACCTCTCTCTTTCTTCAGGTATCTTTCCCTCCTCATTTAAACATGCCATCATAACCCCTTTACTTAAAAAGCCATCCCTGGACCAGAACTGCACTGCTAACTACAGACCTGTATCTAACCTTTCCTTCATCTCTAAACTCCTGGAACGCTTGGTCCACTCCTGTCTAATCCGCTATCTCTCGGATAACTCTCTTCTTGACCCCTTGCAATCTGGTTTCCACTCTTTGCACTCCACTGAAACTGCCCTCACTAAAGTCTCTAATGACCTAATAAAAGCTAAATCCAAAGGTCATTGCTCTCTGCTGATTCTCCTGGATCTCTCTGCCGCATTTGACACTGTGGATCACCAGCTCCTCCTCACTAGGCTCTGCTCCATAGGCCTCAAGGACACAGCCCTCTCCTGGTTCTCCTCCTACCTCTCTGACCGCTCCTTCACTGTATCTTTTGCCGGCTCCTCTTCCTCTCCTCCTCTCCTTACTATCGGGGTTCCGCAAGGCTCAGTCCTAGGTCCCCTCCTCTACTCTCTATACACGGCCCCTATTGGACAAACAATCAGCAGATTTGGGTTCCAGTACCATCTCTATGCTGACGACACCCAATTATACACTTCTTCCCCCGACATCACCCCTACCCCAATTCAAAATAGCAAGGATTGTCTGTCTGCTGTCTCTAACATCATGTCCTCCATCTACCTGAAACTAAATCTCTCCAAAACGGAACTTCTTGTGTTCCTCCCTTCTACTAACCTCACTCTTCCCAACATCGAAATTACCCTGGAGGGTTCAACCATAACTCCCAAGCAGCATGCCCACTGTCTTGGGGTCATATTCGACATCGAACTTTCCTTTACTCCCTATATCCGATCACTCACTCGCTCTTGTCACCTGCATCTTAAAAACATCTCCAGAATCCGACCTTTTCTCACCTTTGAAACTGCTAAGACTCTTACTGTTGCTCTTATTCATTCTCGTCTGGACTACTGCAACTCTCTTCTGATCGATCTCCCTCTTACCAAACTTTCTCCTCTCCAATCCATCTTGAATGCGGCATCCAGGGTCATATATCTGTCTAACCGCTTCACCGATGCCTCCATCTTGTGCCAGTCATTACACTGGCTACCCATTCGCTACAGGGTCCAGTATAAACTCATCTCTCTCACCCACAAAGCCCTCCACAGTTCTGAACCGCCTTATATCTCCTCTCTCATCTCTGTCTATCGCCCTACACGTGCCCTCCGTTCTACAAATGACCTAAGGCTAACATCCCCCATAATCCGAACCTCGCACCTCTGTCTCCAAGACTTCTCTCGTGCTGCGCCAGCTCTCTGGAATGCACTTCCCCAGACGATCAGGCTGATACCTAGCCCCGACCTATTCATCATCTCTTCAAACAAGCCTACCACACCAACTACTCAGTAAACTAACTTTGCCCTGTTCCCTCCTTCCAAATATTACTCTGAATCTGCCCCCTACTATTCATCTGTCTCCACACCCTCCATGCACATGATAACTGCACTTGATACTTGACTCTTGCACTTAAACACACGGGCTGATGACCGGATCATGCAGCTTTGTATGAAAATCCCTATTTATTATAACTGCCAGACCTGAAATAACAAGCACTTTTCACCTATTGTGTCCCCCCATTTCCTTGTAGATTGTAAGCTTGCGAGCAGGGACCTCACCCCTAATGTCACTGTGTAAATTGTCTTAACTCGTACTGAATTTATTGTTTGTACATGTCCCCGCTTAAGTGTAAAGTGCTGCGGAATATGTTGGCGCTATATAAATAAAAATTATTATTATAATTATTACAAGGAGGTCTGGGGGCAGTGAAAATGTTGAAAAAGATGGAAAAAGTGCTGAATGGAAGGATAACAGCATGGGGAAGACCCCTGGAAGCATCTCTGCTCCCAGATCACTGCTGAGAACAATGGAGTCACACTTTTACTCCACATTAAGGGTACCGTTACACAAAACGATTTACCAACGATCACGACCAGCGATACGACCTGGCCGTGATCGTTGGAAAGTCGTTGTGTGGTCGCTGGGGAGCTGTTACACAGACAGCTCTCCAGCGACCAACGATGCCGAAGTCCCCGGGTAACCAGGGTAAACATCGGGTTACTAAGCGCATGGCCGCGCTTAGTAACCCGATGTTTACCCTGGTTACCATCGTAAATGTAAAAAAAAAAAAAAACCGTACATACTCACATTCTGGTGTCCGTCAGGTCCCTAGCCGTCTGCTTCCCGCACTGACTGTGAGTGCCGGCCGGCCGTAAAGCAGAGCGCAGCGGTGACGTCACCGCTGTGCTGTGCTTTCACTTTACGGCCGGCAGTCAGTCAGTGCAGGAAGCAGACGGCTAGGGACCTGCCGGACACCAGAATGTGAGTATGTACGTTTTTTTTTTTTTACATTTACAATGGTAACCAGGGTAAACATCGGGTTACTAAGCGCGTCCCTGTCCCACTGGGCAACGTGGTTGCGTCCTTTCGGGGAGACCTCCGCGCCTATGGTTCAATCTCTGACCCTGTCTTTGACAAAAACCTGGTGACGGATAAGTGTATGATAGTATGAGCCCAGGACAGATAAATTAGCCTGGGACAAGAATACGTTGTGTATGATAGTATGAGCCCAGGACAGATAAATTAGCCTGGGACAAGATACGTTGTATGTTCTTTTTCTTTTTCTGTCTGGTTGCATTTGTGTTGTTTGCTATAGGTGTAGGAATCAGGATTTTCTTACATCAACACAGTTTAAACATCCTAGCTCCTTAGGAAGAAGGTAACGAGGTATTCTCATACCCAAACGCCACCTAGGGCAAGAAAGCTCAGGATAAGAAAATGGGGAATAAGCAAACAAAGTCGGAACCAGAAGAATTAGATATCTATACTATCATAAAGGAGAGAAGTGGTGAAGATGCCACTAAGGGGCTGAGAAAGATTTTTAGTAAGTTTGGAGTTACTAAGGCAGAAGCTTTTAGTAGAAAACTATGGGAAGGAATTCAGGAAAGAAAAAAAGGCATAATCAGAGACAAGAAATGGATAGATCAGATCCAAGCATTGATTGATGTCTCTAGGGTAGCAGAAAATGAGGGATGGACATATAATCAACAGAATAAAAAGTGGTGTATTAGACCCGCAGGCTATGGAGAAAAACAAAATGTGGAATATAAGAACACCCCACCCCCATACCTTAACCCACATGCCCCATCTTTTCTCCAAACACCACCTCAAAGTTTAGCCGGACCAGGAGGATGGGTATGTCCGCACTGTGGACAACAAAATCCAGACTGGAGAAATGATTGCCTAGCCTGTGGTACACCTAGACATGGCGCTGTACTTGCCCCTGTTAGGGTAGTACCAAGACCCTTTAGGGAACCTGGTGCTGACGGAGTAATGGGAACTAGATATCACCAAACTCGACAATATTTCCCTTGGTCCCCCGCTGAAGGCATGTCTCTCTTGCATAACGCACCAGATCCCACCCAGTGTCCAGTTAGATTTGCACAATATATACAGCAAATTATGCAGACTCACGCAGGAGTTTGGGCAGATGGAGAAGAATTATGTAGAATGAAAATGACTCCTGGACTCTTCCAGGAGCTATTAGCAAATCTACAGGTACATAGGCCCCAGGCAGGAGATGGTGCCTTACAAACGATAGAATCAGGTACGCAATTTGTAGATCACTTAATGGTTTTCATGAGGGAAAAACAGAGGCAGAGAGGAACAACGGGAGTGGTGGCTCAGAAATCTGGACAATCAGTAGACGAATATTATCTAAGTGTAGAAAATAATTTCAGAGATGAAGGCATGGATCTAACCGCTCCAGGAATGATGAGGTTAGTTACAAAAACCTTTATAGATGGATTGTCTCCAAAAGTGAAGGAAAAGCTTAAGGCCGCAACCCCTGATTGGAGAACCTTGGAAGACCCACACCTGGCTAGACAGAAAGCTGTAGGGATAGAAATGGACTTAAGAGAAAATTCTAAGCCAGTAAGAATTGCACAGGCTAATACTGGCTCTGCTAATCAAAAGTTTACTTGTCATTACTGTAAGAAGCCAGGACATTTCCAAAGGGAATGTAGGAAGAGAAAAGCAGATATAGATTCAGGAACCTTTGTACCCAAAAATAGGATAAATAACCCAGCGCCTGATCAAACAGACAGCTCAGAATGACTGAAGGTTATGCAGGTCTCTCTTCCTTCTAGAAGACCAATAATACAAGTTGAGGTTGAGGGTAAAAATGTACCTTTTCTGATAGATACGGGAGCAACATCCTCCATTTTAAATCAGGACTTTTTACCATATCCTGACAATATATCCTCAAAGGTTACATATGCAGAAGGGTATGATGGTAAAATTCAGGCGTTGCCCTTTACAAAACCTTTAAATGTGAGCTTTGGCCCTAAAACCTTTGTATCCAAATTTTTATTTGCTAAAGGTGCACCTACCTACTTGCTGGGTACTGATGTCTTAAGTAAAATGCACGCAAACATCCATTTTAGAGAAAATGGCACAGTTATGCTGACCATCCCTGAAGATGCAGAAACTCTGGAACAATATGTTAGAATACAGGCAATGGAGGATTTTCCCGAAATTTACACTCAACAAGCAAAAATTGACTTGTCTCGGGTTCCTGACAGCCTATGGGCAAAAGGAGACACTGATGTAGGATTCTTATCAGTAGCTCCTATACTGTTAGAAACTGCCCCGGGAACCATTTTACCTCAGCTTAGGCAATACCCCATCAGCGCCCAGCAAGAACTGGCGATTTCTCAACAAATTCAGGATTATGTGTTACAAGGTGTTTTGGTAGAAATCAGGTCACCCGCCAATACACCCTTATATCCTGTCAAAAAGAAAGTTTCCTCCAAATAAACTATGGTGAAATATCGCATGGTGCACGACCTACGGGAAATCAATAAGGTTTTGGCACCGGTCACCCCTGTAGTACCGAATCCTCATACCTTACTGTCTCAAATTCCCAGCACTGCTGCATATTTTACGGTAATTGACTTATCAAACGCATTTTTTTCTGTGCCACTACATAAGAACTGTTGGCATTTGTTTGCCTTTACATTCAAGGGTAAACAATTAGCATGGACAAGATTGCCACAAGGTATGGTACACTCACCAACTTTGTACTCTGAAGCAATGCAGACCGTGCTGAAAAATTTCACCCCAGAACCAGGAGTAGTCATTCTACAGTATGTAGATGACTTACTTATTTGTTGCCCTGATGAGCAGACGGCAGTTACCTCAACTGTTAATTTCTTAATTTTCCTAGCGCAAGAAGGCTGTAAAGTAAATAGACAGAAACTCCAGGCTTGTCAACAAACAGTCGTGTTCTTAGGTCACTGCATATCACAGGGCATCAGACACCTCACACCTCAACGTACGGAAGCCATACGTAACATGCTTGAACCCAGGAATCACAAACAGCTGCGTGCTTTCCTGGGTATTGTTTCACACTGTAGACAGTGGATCATACATGCAAGTCAACTCATGCAGCCTTTATATGACTGTATTGCCAACACGCCATATTCACTCAGTGAAGAGGCTAAACAGTCATTTTCCTCTTTGAAAACAGCACTGGTATCAGCTCCGGCTCTGGGACTCCCAGACTACACTAAACCTTTTCAATTGATGGCAGCTGAGATATCCTCACATGCTACAGGGGTGCTCACACAAAAACATGGAAACAAACAGAGACCGGTGGCATACATATCAGCTCATCTGGACCCTGTAGCTAGAGCCGCACCTTCTTGTGTAAGAGTAGTAGCCGCAATTTCACTGTTATTAGATAAAGCTTCTGAGATTGTTCTTGATCACCCACTTCTAGTTCAGACCACTCATGATGTACATGGCATTCTTAACCAGGTCCAACCTAAACATATTTCAATGGCCAGACACCTCCGTCTCCAATGTTCCCTACTACTGCCGCCCAACATTTCCTTTGCCAGGGTTCAGACTCTTAATCTCGCGTCTTTGCTCCCTTTAGAGTCTGAGGGGGGTACCATCGATACTGAGGAAACTGCACTCTCCAACTCCTTTGACCCATCAGAGTCAATGCATGATTGTGTACAATTAATGGAACAAGAGACTCAGGGCTTATGTAATGTACGTGACAAGCCACTCTGTAATGCTACATTTGAACTTTTCATAGATGGCAGTAGATATGCAGATATGAATGGACAATTTCATACAGGTTATGCGGTAGTAACTCAGCATGAAGTGCTGAAAGCAGAACCTCTCCCTGCTAATCAGTCTGCACAAGAAGCAGAACTTACGGCATTGGTTGAAGCTCTAAAAATAGCCAAAGATCAGACAGCAAACATATACACTGATTCTAGATATGCACATGGCATTATTTTCGATTTTGGCGTAATATGGAGAGCCAGAGGTTATATGACTGCTTCAGGCCAACCTGTTAAACATGCCTCCCTCATTAGACAGATTCTGGAGGCAGCACAAGAAACTAAAGAAATAGCGGTGATAAAGGTAGCTGCACATGTGAGACTCGACACCGAGGAAGCCAGGGGTAACGATAAAGCCGACAAAGCAGCAAAACAGGCAGCACGTAAACCCTTACATCATGCCCACACACTAGATAGCTCTGAAGATGATGAGGAGAGATTGAAGGAAGCTCAGAAACAGATAGACGACGAAGAAAGAGGGCAGTGGCAGAAAAAAAGGGGCAGAAGATCAGCAAGGATTATGGAAAAAAGGAACTTTGTTGTGTTTACCCAGAGCCTGGTACCCCGCAGTGGCAAGTGACCTCCACCTACCCACGCATGTGTCGGCAAATGGTATGACGCTCAAGGTAAAAGAAAGGTGGTTGGCTCCAGGCTTTGGTAATTTCGCTCGGAACATGTGTGCTGCATGCGCTATATGCCTGGCACACAATCCAGGTCAGACCATTAAAACCCCAACCAAGCATCATGTAAGACCACTGTATCCCTTTCAAAGACTCCAGATCGACTACATCCAGCTTCCTAGGTACAATGGATACGAATATGTGCTTGTGTGTGTGGACATATTCTCAGGGTGGCCAGAGGCTTATCCAGTTCGTAAAGCCTCAGCAAAAACTACTGCCATTAAAATAGCACATGAACTGATACCCCGTTACGGCATGCCTGAGGTGATCGAGTCAGATAGGGGTACCCATTTTACTGGGGAAATATTCCAGAATGTTATGAAAATGTTGGGAGTAGAAAACCAGTTTCACACTCCGTATCACCCACAGAGTTCAGGTAAAGTGGAAAGATTAAATGGAACAATAAAATTAAAAATCCAGAAGGCCATGGCAGAAACAGGAAAGCCTTGGACCGAGTGTCTACCACTTGCCCTGTATTCCATCCGAAACGCCCCAAGGGGGAAGGCTAAGCTGTCACCACATGAGATTCTTTTTGGTAGAGCAGCAAATTTGGGTTGTTATTTTCCACAACAACTGATGTTGAATACTGAGACTTTAACTGCTTATGTACAAGAATTACAAAAACGTTTAACTAAAGTGCATTCGCAAGTTTTTGCTTCCCTTCCAGATCCAGAAAATCTCGAAGGAGGCCACAAGTTGGAACCTGGTGATCAAGTCTACGTGAAAAGACACACCAGAAAGACTCTGGAACCGAGATTTGACGGACCTTTCCAAGTCCTGTTAACAACTCCAACAGCAGTCAAGCTTGAAGGAAAGGCATCATGGATACATGCAAGCCATTGCAAAAAAGCAGTATAAGACTCATGATATTGATGTTAATAATGTTAACCTCAACGGAGGCATGGGAAAGATTGAATTCTCTAGCCCCTTTGAACAATAGATTCGTACAACATCATAGAAAATTAGTGCATGATTTGTTAAATAATACGCAACCCCTGGCAGATTGTTGGATCTGTACCCATTCACCAGTATCAGCCACAAGTATACCTTTTCTAGCAGTTCCCGTGTCAGCTGAAGAAATATTCGCTTGGCCTAATTGTTCAGACAACCTGGCCAACAACCAACCTGGCAATACTAGGCTGTGGAATACTACAATCGCCATACCAGTTGTGGGATGGGTAGAATTTCCTTGGTGGCAGGGCAATCTTACAGGAAAAATAGGCAACTTACAATATTTAGCACTCAGAGGAGGAGCATGGGTACCTAGGAATAAGACTGGATTAACTGATTTAGGACAGGTCCCCACTGAAAATCTACAGCTCAGTTTCAGTACAACCACCCCTTCCTCTGATGCTTTCAAACCTACAGTATTGGAAAGGTACATACATAATAGAAAATGGGAACATTCCGAGTTGTTCCCCCAAGGTGATGCAAACAGTTGTACAAGTAAGCCGGGGAACCAGGTTTGTAATGAATCCGATGAGTATGTCAACGGAATGCATGTATGTGGGAATCCCGCAGCCAGGTACTGTAGCCCCTTGGGACAAAAACCCTCTTGGTGTATGCTTCAGGATGTATCTAGTTTTGTGGATTTGGCTCACAGATTGGTATTGCAGCACTCAGCTTTGTGGGATCTGCCTGAGGGTACATTTTGGATATGCGGAGAAGGAGCATATAAATGGCTTCCCGTAGGTATAAAGGGTACTTGTACATTAGGACGCCTAACCCCGGCTACTTTCATAATTTCGAACAAACAAGTGAATATGCAAGCCGTGCCCAAGCACACACTGTATAAAAGAGCTGCAGATAACTCACCACGTCCCTCGGGGAGGCCACATATAGTACAAATGGGAATTCCCAACAAAATTGCTAGTACCATTTTTATTTATCCTATGTTAACACAGATGTGGGATAAATTAGTTAGAGCCACGGATTATCTAGATGACCAGATTTGGGATATATTGGACATATTAAATACTAGTATAGCTGTACAGAATCAGCTTATAATAGTCACTAACCAACATACCCTGGTATTGGATTACCTAACTGCCTCACAAGGGGGTATGTGTCAAATCATCGGACCCACCTGCTGTCATTATATAGACCCAAATAGTACTATGAGTATGAGATTTAAATTAGAAGACGTACAACGACTCAGGGATCAGTATGACAAAGACAATGACCAAAATAAGGATAGCTGGTGGTCAGATACCTTTTCTTTTCTTAACCCGGCCAATTGGTTCAGGGGGATCGGTGGGTGGGTTACCGGGATTATGCAAAGCCTAATACATACAGTTATGGTTATTGTAATTATATATGTATTATTCAAGGTTGTACTCAAGGGTATCTCGGTATGCACAAATAAATTTTGTGTAATGGATGCGAGAATATAAAGTTTTTTTGTAATATCACAAAAAGAATGACTAAAATAATCGTCTATATGACAAGGTTTTGAATGGAATATGTCAAAGGGGGGATTGTGAAGAGCGGAACAAAAATGGTTACCTCAATGAACCAAAAAGAATTTGTGATCAATATTGACCTGTCCATTCAAGGACATTTTAGCTATAGTATGAAATCCTGTTTTTCTTGTCTGTGGAATTGCCTTTGTACTGTTTGTTGTGAAACTGCCGCCCACGAAACTGTTTTTTCTTTCTTTCCTGTTTTGTCTCTTTGTTTAAACATGCAAAACTTGTATAACCACTGAACCTACCGATACAACTATATAAAGAGGGGATAGCACCTTGAAGGCAGGCGTGCTTCAGAGACTTCCCAGTGATACACTATACAAGACGTGTCTTGTGTATTATTTCTGGTGATTCCCCACTTCCAAAGGCTGCTCCGACTGAGTGTGATCCTGACAGACGGTACCCTAAGGACTGACAATTAGTGATGAGCAAATACATTTGGCACTATTCGTTACTTGCATGAATAGTATGTTATTGAGGCTATTCGTTACTCGTCGACTAATTAGGTGTTTGCCTCGTTAGATTGGGGTGACCCAGCATGTTTGGCGCTTTTCAACAGATGAACATGCTGGACTGGCTTGCCAATCACAGTAATGTCAGTGCCATCTTTGGTGTGGCATTACTGTGTTTGGCTGGCCTTACAGCGTCATAGCGGATATTTAAAGGCTGCCAGCGCCATCTTGCGCACATTGCAGCCGGAAACAGCATGGGGAGAGTGTAGGGAGAGTGATAGGAGCGTATATGGAGAGTTATTCATTCCAAATAGCTTTTTTAAGAGCTGAAGATTGTGGACATTAGTTCTTTGTTAGGTGGAGATAGTGTAGGGAGAGATTTAATAGGAGGGAGAGTGAAAGGCTGGCACCTGGGTGTTATCATTATTGTACGTACATGCTACAGATCTCTGCTATTTTCCATTGTGTTGTACAGTTTAGTATTAGGACCATGGGATTAGGGAGAAATGGGGAAGGTTTCATCCACTACCATAATATACAAAGCAGCTCTATTTAGAGGCAAATAATATTAGGTAGCAACAGCATATACAAAACCATTTTTTGGAGCTACATAATGTTCCTGTGTAGCAGCCTATACATTTTTTTTTTACAGCTAAATAATATTCCTCAGTGCCAGCATATAGTAACATCCATTTTAAAAGCTAATTGCTAAATAATATTCCATGTCAGCTGTGCGACTGGCGCAAAACCTGTAGACCTACAGAAATGTCAATATAAACCAGTAATTTCCATGACTCTGCTGTTGGCGTCTCTCATAAATGCGATCTAAAAAATCCCAAAAACATCTATTGGTTAAATTAATAGCGTATTTTTATCTAGTAGTTGTGCGACTGGTGCAATCAGTGCAGAGATAAACAAAGGTCACAGTTTACCAATGGCAATAATTTTCATTATTCCACTGTTGCAGTGTGTCAGCAAGGCAATATAAAAAATTCTATTGCTTTAATAAATAGCGTATCTTTATCTAGCACTTGTGCAACTGGCGAAAACAGGGCAGAGATAAGCAAACGTCACAATTTAGGAGTGGCAATAATTTTCATTAGTCCGCTGTTGCAGCGTGTCAGCAAGGTGATATAAAAATAATTTTCCAATAACGTATCTTTATCTAGCACTTGTGCAACTGGCGCAAAGCCTGTTGAGATTCGCAAATGTGACTATTTACCTGTAATTTTCATGAGACTGTTGTTACTGTGTGTAATAAAGCTGACATCTGCAAAAAATATCCACATATTGCTAGATACAGTGAATTTGTACATAACACTTCTGGGAGGGTATGTGAAAAATGAAGCCAGAATTTTTTTTTTCATAAGCATAACGCATTCAATACGAGAAAGGGTGACATTAAGGCATGTGGATGTGGTGGTGCCCGCCAAGGCCGTGTGACAGATCAGGAGGTAACTGTATCTTGTTCTAACTTCTTGTCAAAATTTGGTCAGCGCTACACCACTGATGAACCCAGAAAAGTGCGAGGATGTTGTGGGCTGGATGGCAAACAAAGGCTCCAGTGTGTTCATAAGCATCACCACAAAGTCTTCCACACGGTCCAGGCTCAGTAGCCAAGAGGCTGAGCCTCTGAATCCTCAACCCGGTTCTCCTTCCTCCCACCATCAAGAGTCCCAGGAGACATATGACCCCAATGCTGGCAACTCTGAGAAACTGTCTACGTTACCTTGTAATTTGTCAGGCCTCTCGACATGCACCATTAAAGAGGGTCATGAGGAGGTGGAGTGCAGTGATACTCAAACATTTGAGCACCCACAGCCAGGAGAAATCCATATTGGGGAAGGTCAATTAATGACTGAAGAGGTGAAGAATAATCATGACGTACAGTTGCCATCAGGTCAGCCTAAAATCACAACTCAGAAGGAGGTGAGGATTGAGGAATAGGACGCCGACGTGGTCAGTGATGAGGCCACTGATCCAACCTTCATGGTGGCATGCGCCTAGCGAGCACAGCAGTGCAGAGAGGGATGGATCCATAGCCCGAAAACAGGCAACAAGAGGTAGTGGTTTGATCAGAGGGAAAACTTAGTCAACTGTTTCAAAGAGCCCCCCAGTTGGCTAGATAACAGGCCAAGGGTGTGTTGCTCCCCTGCCTGTATGGCAGTTTTTTTCTGAAATTCATTTGGACAAAACAACTGCAATTTGCAGCGTTTGCCAAACCAAGCTAAGAAGAGGCAAGAACTCTGACAACCTGAGCACCACCAGCATGCAAAAGCTCATGATAGCCAAGCACCCCAGTAGGTGAGTGGAACGCCTGGGTGCAAAATCTGTTTCTGAGGGTGAAACCACTGGCTCTTCCCCTGTGTTACGTCTGTCCCAATCTGTTGTCCAGGAAGGAGGCGCTGAGGCCTCCTGCCCACAACCTGCAGTTGCACAGGCACAACAGTCAGCAACCACGTCCAGTTCATTGTCCCAGCGCAGCGTTCAGTTGTCCCTTGTCAACATATATGTCTGTTCACAAGTTGTTAGATAGGGCATACATATTCGGTAGCAATTTACATTGTCCAGTGCTGGACAAAGACCATTGCTGACTTTTCCAGGCTTCTAATTGAGACTTCTGTCTCTTTATTAAATTATCGCTTCTCTTGCATATTCTAAATGTGGGCTCTTACAAAAAAAATGGTGGTGGGGTATTGGCCAGTTTCTGTACATTTTAAGCATGTCTAAGAGACTGGGTTAATACGCTCCACAGATCTATTTAGGCCACAGCCTTACACAAATTGGAACATGGTCGTTGACATGCTAAGGGTATGTTTCCACGTTCAGGAAACGCTGCGTTTTTGACGCTGCGTTTTTCTGCTGCGTCAAAAACGCAGCGTCCAGATGTTACAGCATAGTGGATGGGATTTTATGAAATCCAGACTCCACTATGCGTTTAAAAACGCATGCGTTGTGCGTTTTTTCAAAACGCTGCATGTTGCTACTATGAGCAAAACACGCAGGTACACCACAGGTGACCTGCCAGTGACCTCAGGTGCAGTTTTGGTCAGGATTTTACTTGCATAAAATCCTGACCAAAGACTGATGCAATCCTGAACGTGGAGACATACCCTAAGGCCTTTACCTGAGCTCTGTAGCACTGCCTGTCACCTGAGTAATACACTCCACAGACCTCGACTCTCTCCCTGGGACATATCGTGCAATTACTCCATTGTTGCTCAAAACCTTGCAGAAGATCCATTGTGCCTGGTTGGGGAGTTTCCAGAAGTGCTTGGTCTTGTGCAGATCGGTCAATGGCGCTCCTGGCTCTTTCCTTGAGGAGCCTGCGTCCAAGTAAGATGAGGCTTGTACATGAACCTGACATGGGCTTCAGGCCTGACAGACTGACCACAATACAGGCCCTCGCTGGTTACACTGGATTCAGAATGTAATTCTGAGGCTTTTGGTGTCTGGTGGAATCCAATCTCCTGACACTGATCATACAGCTCCCCAACTCCTGTGTTATAGTCACCTTACAGCGGCTTCACCCGCTATGACAGCGGCTTCATTGGGATCCGGGGGCAAAAATGGACTGTGGAGCTCACGAAACTCAGGTATCACAGCACATGGTGGCCCTCTGAAAATGTGAAGCAGCGGCCACATAATGACATGGCGGTGGACATGATGGTGGTGGCGGGCGAAGCCTAAAATTCAAATGGACATGTTTGAGCAGGCATTGTAAAGTGATGGGGGAAAAGTGTTCCACTATCTGGCTAACTGCAAATCTTCATTGTCAAAATAGATTATGAGGTGCTCACAGTGTTTCCAAACCGGTGCTCAGGAGAAAAAGAAGATTTGTGAAAATAGATGAACTCCGGCACTCAAGAGTGTTCTTCAAGTAACAAGTATTTTTATTTGTTATTTTGAAAATAGTAAATTCATGAAAAACAAAGTGTAGATACAGACACCAATATTATAACGTTTCGGCTGACATGCCTTTTTCAAGTAATGTCTGTTCCTGCAAGAAAAAACGAAAGTATTGTCATAATACAAATCATATTGAGAATAACAGAGAGTTGATCAGACCTTCCGGTCCCCTTTACTGTAGTAGAACGTGTTATAAAATGGACATAGGAAGATTTTTTCAGTTCATAGAGATAACAGAGAAGGCATCCTAAGACAAGAGAAAGAAGCCTGAGCAAAGGAAGAGGATCACCACTGACGTATCATTCATATCATCGATAAAGTGCCAAAAGAAATAGTGCAAAGGAATGAAAAACAGTACTTTACTAATATATTGGGTCTTCTCAAGGAAAAAGATACATGGTCCCACTATAAGGAAAAATATATCACTGTCGCAAATGTGCGCACAATATATTATGCTGCAGCTTGAGTAAGTCCAATAACAGGTAAATACCAGAAATAATCCGGGACAGCGTGTCCGGTAGTGTCTGTCCGGGCGGTGTTAACCACGTGAAGATCCGGGTAGCAGCATATGTCTGCATTCAGAAGTGAAGCTAATGTAGTGTGCGTGTCCATTTATGTGCATGGTGCCCGTACGTAAGGATAAACCTCGTCAGGTGAAGCAAGATCTGCGCTTGGGTGAGCCGGAAACAGCCGAACATCTTCCTATGTCCATTTTATAACATGTTCTACTACACTAAAGGGGCCAGAAGGTCTGATCAACTCTCTGTTATTCTCACAATATGATTTGTATTATGACAATACTTTCGTTTTTTCTTACAGGAACAGACATTACTTGAAAAACGCATGTCAGCCGAAACGGTGTAAATATTGGTGTCTGTATCTACACTTTATTTTTCATGAACTTACTATTTTCAAAATAACAAATAAAAATACTTGTTGCTTGAAGAACACTTTTGAGTGCCGGAGTTCATCTATTTTCACAAATCTTTTTTTTCTCCTGAGCACCGATTTGGAAACACTGTGAGCACCCCATAATCTATTTTGACATTATTGTTTGTATTTGGGAGTTTTCTCCAGTTTAAAGGACTGATGTCTTTTTCTACCTTATCCTATAGTCAAGAGGAAGCATCCACCATTATTTCACAAGTAACTACCCCTGGGACCTTTTGACACACCCCATCAGAAGAATTACGCACAAGAGACTTAGAAAGGGACATACATCATTGGACTTACACAGTATTACTTTGGCAGAGTACCACCAGGTGCAAACATCCCTGGAGGTCTCAGAGTCCTTTAAAGACCTACTTTGTTTTAGGACAACACCGAATTTTGTGCAAAGTTTGAATCAATTTTGAATAAATGTTCAAGGGGCCTTTATGGTTTTTACTATTGACTTTTTACAGAAGGAAATCACCGAACTCAAGACCAGGATTGCCTCAACAGAGCAGCAACTTAGTAGTACTTTTTCATCTGAGGATTTCAAGACTTTGAAGACTAAACTTGACAACACCATCTCTGAACTTTGTAATAATCTTCAAACCAAAAATAGGAATGAGCTCCTACGTGATACTAAGGATTACAAGAACAACCAGGTATACCGATGGCTAGGGTTGAGCGAAACGGGTCGATCATTTTCAAAAGTCGCCGACTTTTGGCTAAGTCGGCGTCTCATGAAACCCGATCCGACCCCTGTGCTTGTCGGCCATGTGGTACGCGACTTTCGCGCCAAAGTCGCGTTTCAATGACGCGAAAAGCGCCATTTCTCAGCCAATGAAGGTGAACGCAGAGTGTGGGCAGCGTGATGACATAGATCCTGGTCCCCACCATCTTAGAGAAGGGCATTGCAGTGATTGGCTTGCTGTCTGCGGCGTCACAGGGGCTATAAAGGGGCGTTCCCGCCGACCGCCATCTTACTGCTGCTGATCTGAGCTTAGGGAGAGGTTGCTGCCGCTTCGTCAGAAGCAGGGAGAGCGTTAGGCAGGGTCCACTAACCACCAAACCGCTTGTGCTGCAGCGATTTGCACTGTCCAACACCACCTTCGGTGTGCAGGGACTGTGGAAGCTATTTTTTTTTTTTTTTCCCCTCAGCGCTGTAGCTCATTGGGCTGCCCTAGAAGGCTCCGTGATAGCTGTATTGCTGTGTGTACGCCACTGTGCAAACCAACTGCTTTTTTCAAAGCACATATCCTCTTGTTCCTTTCTGCACAGCTATCTTTTTTGTTTGTCCACACTTTTTATTTAATTTGTGCATCAGTCCACTCCTATTGCTGCCTGCCATACCTGGCTTAGATTACTGCAGGGAGATAGTAATTGTAGGACAGTCCCTGTTTTTTTTTTTTTTTTTTTTTGTGGGAGATTAAGATTTGCATTTCTGCTACAGTGCCATCCCTGTGTGTGCCATCTCTCACTGAGTGGGCCATAGAAAGCCTATTTATTTTTTCCGTGATTTGTGTTCTAAATTCTACCTCAACACAAAAACACTACATCAATCAGTGGGAGAAAAATATTGGCCTCAGTCAGGGCTTGTGTGCCACTGCTGTGTGTGCTATCTCTCATTCAGTGGGCCATAGAAAGCCTATTTTTTTTTTTTTTTTTTTAATATTATTTGGTTTCTAAAGTCTCCCTGAAACAAAAAAAATACCTAAAAAAACAGTGGGAGAGTAATATTGCCCTTTCAGCTTGTGTGCCAGTCTTGACTCCTGGGTGTGCCACCTCTCTCCCTCTCATTCAGTGGGCCATAGAAAGCCTATTTATTTTTTTTTTTAAATATTATTGGGTTTCTAAAGTCTCCCTTAAAAAACAAAAAATACATAAAAAAACAGTGGGAGAGTAATATTGCCCTTTCAGCTTGTGTGCCAGGCTTGACTCCTGGGTGTGCCACCTCTCTCTCTCATTCAGTGGGCCATAGAAAGGCTATTTTTTTTTTTTGGTTTTTTTAATATTATTTGGTTTCTAAAGTCTCCCTGAAAAAAAAAAAAAAACATAAAAAAACAGTGGGAGAGTAATATTGCCCTTTCAGCTTGTGTGCCAGGCTTGACTCCTGGGTGTGCCACCTCGCTCCCTCTCATTCAGTGGGCCATAGAAAGCCTATTTATTTTTTTTTTTAAATATTATTGGGTTTCTAAAGTCTCCCTTAAAAAACAAAAAATACATAAAAAAACAGTGGGAGAGTAATATTGCCCTTTCAGCTTGTGTGCCAGTCTTGACTCCTGGGTGTGCCACCTCTCTCCCTCTCATTCAGTGGGCCATAGAAAGCCTATTTTTTTTTTTTTTTTAAATATTATTGGGTTTCTAAAGTCTCCCTTAAAAAACAAAAAATACATAAAAAAACAGTGGGAGAGTAATATTGCCCTTTCAGCTTGTGTGCCAGTCTTGACTCCTGGGTGTGCCACCTCTCTCTCTCATTCAGTGGGCCATAGAAAGGCTATTTTTTTTTTTGTTTTTTTAATATTATTTGGTTTCTAAAGTCTCCCTGAAAAAAAAAAAAAACATAAAAAAACAGTGGGAGAGTAATATTGCCCTTTCAGCTTGTGTGCCAGTCTTGACTCCTGGGTGTGCCACCTCTCTCCCTCTCATTCAGTGGGCCATAGAAAGCCTATTTATTTTTTTTTTTAAATATTATTGGGTTTCTAAAGTCTCCCTTAAAAAACAAAAAATACATAAAAAAACAGTGGGAGAGTAATATTGCCCTTTCAGCTTGTGTGCCAGTCTTGACTCCTGGGTGTGCCACCTCTCTCTCTCATTCAGTGGGCTATAGAAAGCCTATTTTTATTTTTATTTTTTTTAATATTATTTGGTTTCTAAAGTCTCCCTGAAATAAAAAAAAAACTTAAAAAACAGTGGGAGAGTAATATTGCCCTTTCAGCTTGTGTGCCAGTCTTGACTCCTGGGTGTGCCACCTCTCTCCCTCTCATTCAGTGGGCCATAGAAAGCCTTTTTTTTTTTTGGTTTTTTTAATATTATTTGGTTTCTAAAGTCTCCCTGAAATAAAAAAAAAACATAAAAAACAGTGGGAGAGTAATATTGCCCTTTCAGCTTGTGCGCCAGTCTTGACTCCTGGTTGTGCCACCTCTCTCTCTCTAATTGTGGGCCATAGAAAGCCTTTTTTTTTTTTTTTTTTATATTATTTGGTTTCTAAAGTCTCCCTGAGAAAAAAAAAAAAAAAATTAGGTGGGAGATTAATATTGACATTAGTGCTTGAGTGACAGTCCTGCGTGTGTGTCATCTCTGTGATTTTGTGCCACAGAAAACAGAGTGTGTAACATTGTGCCTGATTTTCCTTGTGGTCTCACCAACCTGTTAAGGGATATTGAAATCATACTGAAGTTATAGCTCACCGTGTAAGTTGTTTGACAGCAACAAATAAAGTTACTTTGGTTAAGATTTTAAAACAATGAGGAAGTCTGGTGCAAGAGGTCGTCATGGCCGTGGGCGTTCATTGTCAGCTGGTAATGATGGTAGTGGTAGTGGAGCATCAGGTGGTCGTGGGGATAAAAATATTCCACCTAAGTCTGGAGCTGTGGAGCCAGTTTCGTCATCTGGCTACACAAGGCCTCGAACGCTCTCTTTTCTGGGAGTAGGAAAACCGCTTTTAAAGGCGGAGCAGCAACAGCAAGTTTTGGCTTACATTGCAGACTCAGCCTCTAGCTCTTTTGCCTCCTCTTCCGAAACTGGTAAATGTAAAAGCAGCGCGTCGCTTGTGGATGTTCACGGTCAGGGACAAGTCGCTTCCTTGTCCTCCTCAGCAAAAACTACAACAAGAGAGAAGGATGCAGCAGGCGACACAACGGGTCACTCCATGGAGCTCTTTACACATACCGTCCCTGGCTTAGAAAGTGAAACATTTAACAGGCCATGCCCATTACAAGTATATTCTGACATGCAGTGCACTGATGCACAGCCACAGCCAGAGTACTATGCTGCTCCTTTGACTCAGACCACCACATTGCCCTCTCAGGGTACAGATCCACAATCAGACCCTGATGAGACTATGTTGCCCCGCCACGAACGCTATACCACCGACCGACACAGTGACACAGACGAAGTTGCACACGAGCTCGAAGAGGAGGTAATAGATGACCCAGTTATTGACCCCGATTGGCAGCCATTGGGGGAACAGGGTGCAGGCGGCAGTAGTTCAGAAGCGGAGGTGGAGAAGGGGCCGCAGCAGGCATCAACATCGCAACAGGTTCCATCTGCCGGGCCCGTATCTGGCCCAAAACGCGTGTCAAAGCCAAAACCTGTTGGAGCACAGCGTTGCCATCCGGTTAAAGCTCAGTCTGCAATCCCTGAAAAGGGATCCGATGCTAGGAAGAGTGCAGTCTGGCATTTTTTTAAACAACATCCAACTGATCAGCGCAAAGTCATCTGTCAAAAATGTTCAACTAGCTTAAGCAGAGGTCAGAATCTGAAAAGTCTAAATACTAGTTGCATGCATAGACACTTAACCACCATGCATTTTCAAGCCTGGACTAACTACCAAACGTCCCTCAAGGTTGTAGCACCCTCGGCCAATGAAGCTAGTCAGCAACGCAACATCCCTTCCGTCACTGTAAGGCCACCATTTTCCGCACCACCGGCAGTATCTGTGCAGGTTTCTTTGCCAGCCAAAAGCAGTCAGGGTCAGGGAATCACCAGTTTTGTAGGAGGAAATATTGCATCTAGGGCACCGGCGGAAACAATACCGTCTCCAACCGTCTCTCAGTCTGCCATGTACACCGGCACACCCGAAAGTTCCACGATCTCCAGCTCTCCAGTCCAGCTCACCCTACATGAGACTCTGGTTAGAAAAAGGAAGTACTTATCCTCGCATCCGCGTACACAGTGTTTTAACGCCCACATAGCTAGACTAATCTCGTTAGAGATGATGCCCTACCGGTTAGTTGAAAGCGAAGCTTTCAAAGCCCTGATGGAGTACGCTGAACCACGATACGAGCTACCCAGTCGACACTTTTTTTCCAGAAAAGCCATCCCAGCCCTGCACCAGCATGTTAAACAGCGCATCGTCCATGCACTCAGGCAATCTGTGAGTACAAAGGTGCACCTGACTACAGATGCATGGACCAGTAGGCATGGCCAGGGACGTTATGTGTCCATCACGGCACACTGGGTGAATGTGGTGGATGCAGGGTCCACAGGCGACATCAATTTAGGGACAGTTGTGCCTAGCCCACGGTCTAGGAAACAGTTGGCTGTAGGCGTTCGCACCCCCTCCTCCTCCTCGTCCTCCTGCAGAAGCTACAGCTCTTCCACAGAACGCAGTCTGCCAACCACTCCATCGGCAGATGACACTGTTGCACACCAGTTGTCCCATTATGGGCCAGCTACTGCCAAGCGTCAGCAGGCTGTATTGGCTATGAAGTGCTTGGGCGACAACAGACACACCGCGGAAGTTCTGTCCGAGTTCTTGCAACAAGAAACGCAGTCGTGGCTGGGCACAGTAGATCTTGAGGCAGGCAAGGTAGTGAGTGATAACGGAAGGAATTTCATGGCTGCCATCTCCCTTTCCCAACTGAAACACATTCCTTGCCTGGCTCACACCTTAAACCTGGTGGTGCAGTGCTTATTGAAAACTTATCCTGGGTTCTCCGACCTGCTCCTCAAAGTGCGTGCACTTTGCTCACATATCCGACGTTCGCCTGTACACGCCAGCCGTATGCAGACCTATCAGCGGTCTTTGAACCTTCCCCAGCATCGCCTAATCATAGACGTTGCAACAAGGTGGAACTCAACACTGCACATGCTTCAGAGACTGTGCGAACAGAGGCGTGCTGTTATTTATTTGTGGGAGGATACACGGGCAGGCAGTAGGATGGCAGACATGGAGTTGTCAGGTGTGCAGTGGTCTAAGATACAAGACATGTGTCAAGTCCTTCAGTGTTTTGAGGAATGCACACGGCTGGTTAGTGCAGACAACGCCGTAATAAGCATGAGCATCCCCCTAATGCGTCTGCTGATGCAAAGTTTGACGCACATAAAGGAGCAGGCGTCTGCACCAGAGGAAGAGAAAGCCTTGATGACAGTCAGCCATTGTCTGGTCAGGGCAGTGTACAGGACGAGGTAGCGGGCGAAGAGGAGGTGGAGGACGAGGAGGATGATGGGGATGAGTATATTTTTAATGCCGAACCTTTCCCGGGGGCACAGGAAATTGGTTGCGTGTCACGGCCGGGTTCTGGTTTTTTGAGGGACACAAGTGACGTAGATTTGCCTGCAACTGCCCCTCAACCAATCACAACCGGAGATTTGACAACTGGAACTTTGGCCCACATGGCGGATTATGCCTTACGTATCCTAAAAAGGGACACACGCATTACGAAAATGATGAACGATGACGATTACTGGTTGGCCTGCATCCTTGATCCACGCTATAAAGGCAAATTGCAAAATATTATGCCACATGAGAACTTGGAACTAATATTAGCAACCAAACAATCAACTCTTGTTGACCGTTTGCTTCAGGCATTCCCAGCACACAGCGCACGTGATCGTTCTCACACGAGCTCCAGGGGGCAGCAGACTAGGAGTGTTAGGGGTGCACACATCAGAAGTGGCGTTGGACAGAGGGGTTTTCTGACCAGGTTGTGGAGTGATTTTGCTATGACCGCAGACAGGACAGGTACTGCTGCATCAATTGAAAGTGACAGGAGACAACATTTGTCCAGTATGGTTACTAACTATTTTTCATCCCTTATCGATGTTCTCCCTCAACCGTCATTCCCATTTGATTACTGGGCCTCCAAATTAGACACCTGGCCAGAATTGGCAGAATATGCATTGCAGGAGCTTGCTTGCCCGGCAGCAAGTGTCCTATCAGAAAGAGTATTCAGTGCTGCAGGTTCAATATTAACCGAAAAAAGGACTCGTCTGGCTACCCAAAATGTTGACGATCTAACATTCATTAAAATGAACCACAACTGGATTTCGAAATCTTTTGCCCCACCTTGCCCGGCCGACACCTAGCTTTCCTATGAAAAGCTCTTGCCTGTGAATTACTTTTCTAATGTCTAATTTGCTGCAGCTGATTGTACAGCATACGACATGTTTACACCTCCCTAAATGGCAAAACTCCCCACACGGGGCCGTGGTATCGCGACTTGGCGCAAGCACCCGTGAGACTGCTGTTTGTCTGAAGAGGTGGGTGTGCTCGCTTTTGGTTGACGGCATTGCTACTGGGTCCCTCATAGTACAATGTAGTGTCTCTGGCGGTGGTGGTGCGCACCCAACGTCAGACACACCGTTGTAACATGAGGGGCCCTGGGGCGGTCCCGCCGGCCTCAAGAGAGTTCCCCCCTACCCCAGCTCAAAATGTGCTCTACCACGTGCAAAATTATGTCGCACAGCTCCACCAATCTTTAGTCTATTCGCTGACATCATTCAATGTCTGGCACTGACAATACAAATTTGTAGACATCTATGATGCAACTTAAAGTAGTCTGTGTCTGTGTCCTATATTGGCACCATTAAATAGTTACTGCCAAATTACTATGTCAGAAACTCAGCAGATGAGCCCACCCCTGTACCTAAGTATGCCACCTTTTTTTTTGTTGTGGTTGTTTTGCGAGACATTAACATCTATTTATATTTTGGGAGTACTGGGACAGACACTCCTTGCACTACTCCTCCACTCACCACCAAGCTGCCCGTGTATCCATGTAACCGCTGTAAAACTGCCATGAGCCTATTGTTTGTTATTTTAGGCCTTTGAAGCCTGTCTGCGGTCCCTCCTTCCACTAGTCCTCCACTGACCAGACCACTGCTGCCCGTGTACCCCTGGAACCAATTATAAAGTGCCTACAGCCAGCCCATTTTTTTATGTTAGGCCTTTGAAGCCTGTCTGCGGTCCCTCCTTCCACTAGTCCTCCACTGGCCAGACCACTGCTGCCCGTGTACCCCTGGAACCAATTATAAAGTGCCTACAGCCAGCCCATTTTTTTATGTTAGGCCTTTGAAGCCTGTCTGCGGTCCCTCCTTCCACTAGTCCTCCACTGGCCAGACCACTGCTGCCCGTGTACCCCTGGAACCAATTATAAAGTGCCTACAGCCAGCCCATTTTTTTATGTTAGGCCTTTGAAGCCTGTCTGCGGTCCCTCCTTCCACTAGTCCTCCACTGGCCAGACCACTGCTGCCCGTGTACCCCTGGAACCAATTATAAAGTGCCTACAGCCAGCCCATTTTTTTATGTTAGGCCTTTGAAGCCTGTCTGCGGTCCCTCCTTCCACTAGTCCTCCACTGGCCAGACCACTGCTGCCCATGTACCCCTGGAACCAATTATAAAGTGCCTACAGCCAGCCCATTTTTTTATGTTAGGCCTTTGAAGCCTGTCTGCGGTCCCTCCTTCCACTAGTCCTCCACTGACCAGACCACTGCTGCCCGTGTACCCCTGGAACCAATTATAAAGTGCCTACAGCCAGCCCATTTTTTTATGTTAGGCCTTTGAAGCCTGTCTGCGGTCCCTCCTTCCACTAGTCCTCCACTGGCCAGACCACTGCTGCCCGTGTACCCCTGGAACCAATTATAAAGTGCCTACAGCCAGCCCATTTTTTTATGTTAGGCCTTTGAAGCCTGTCTGCGGTCCCTCCTTCCACTAGTCCTCCACTGGCCAGACCACTGCTGCCCGTGTACCCCTGGAACCAATTATAAAGTGCCTACAGCCAGCCCATTTTTTTATGTTAGGCCTTTGAAGCCTGTCTGCGGTCCCTCCTTCCACTAGTCCTCCACTGGCCAGACCACTGCTGCCCGTGTACCCCTGGAACCAATTATAAAGTGTCTACAGCCAGCCCATTTTTTTATGTTAGGCCTTTGAAGCCTGTCTGCGGTCCCTCCTTCCACTAGTCCTCCACTGGCCAGACCACTGCTGCCCGTGTACCCCTGGAACCAATTATAAAGTGCCTACAGCCAGCCCATTTTTTTATGTTAGGCCTTTGAAGCCTGTCTGCGGTCCCTCCTTCCACTAGTCCTCCACTGGCCAGACCACTGCTGCCCGTGTACCCCTGGAACCAATTATAAAGTGCCTACAGCCAGCCCATTTTTTTATGTTAGGCCTTTGAAGCCTGTCTGCGGTCCCTCCTTCCACTAGTCCTCCACTGGCCAGACCACTGCTGCCCGTGTACCCCTGGAACCAATTATAAAGTGCCTACAGCCAGCCCATTTTTTTATGTTAGGCCTTTGAAGCCTGTCTGCGGTCCCTCCTTCCACTAGTCCTCCACTGGCCAGACCACTGCTGCCCGTGTACCCCTGGAACCAATTATAAAGTGCCTACAGCCAGCCCATTTTTTTATGTTAGGCCTTTGAAGCCTGTCTGCGGTCCCTCCTTCCACTAGTCCTCCACTGGCCAGACCACTGCTGCCCGTGTACCCATGGAACCAATTATAAAGTGCCTACAGCCAGCCCATTTTTTTATGTTAGGCCTTTGAAGCCTGTCTGCGGTCCCTCCTTCCACTAGTCCTCCACTGGCCAGACCACTGCTGCCCGTGTACCCCTGGAACCAATTATAAAGTGCCTACAGCCAGCCCATTTTTTTATGTTAGGCCTTTGAAGCCTGTCTGCGGTCCCTCCTTCCACTAGTCCTCCACTGGCCAGACCACTGCTGCCCGTGTACCCCTGGAACCAATTATAAAGTGCCTACAGCCAGCCCATTTTCTTATGTTAGGCCTTTGAAGCATGTCTGCGGTCCCTACTTTAAATACTCCTCCACTGACCACCAAGCTGCCTGCCCGTGTATCCATGTAACCGCTGTAAAACTGCCATGAGCCTATTGTTTGTTATGTTAGGCCTTTGATAGCCTGTCTGCGGTCCCTACTTTAAATACTCCTCCACTCACCACCAAGCTGCCTGCCCGTCTATCCATGTAACCGCTGTAAAACTGCCATGAGCCTATTGTTTGTTATTTTAGGCCTTTGATAGCCTGTCTGCGGCCCCTACTTGCAATACTCCTTCACTGACCACAATGCTGCCTGGAGTGCCTGCCTGTGTATCCACGTAACCGATGTAAAACTGCCATGACTGCCTACTGTTTGTTATTTTAGGCCTTTGATAGCCTGTCTGCAGCCCCTACTTGCAATACTCCTCCACTGACCACACCAATGCTGCCCGTGTACCCCTGGAACCTATTTAAAAGTTCATAGAGCCTAGTTATATATTTTATTTACTATTAATAAGGCCATGATGGACTACGCTGTACCACGCTACAAGCTAACCAGTCGACACTTCTTTTGCGAGAAAAGCCATCCCAACCCTCCACCAGCATGTAGAAGACCGCATTGTCCATGCACTCTGGCAATCTGTGAGTACAAAGGTGCACCTGACAACAGACGCATGGACTTGTAGGCATGGCCACGGAAGATTACGTGTCCATTACGGCGCAATGGGTTAATGTGGTGGATGCATGGTCCACAGGGGACAGCCTACTAAGTCTGTCTGCAGTCCCTAATTCAAATTGTCCTCCACTGTCTAAATCGGAGCTTCCACCTTCTGGCTTTCGGCCTATAGTATCAGAAATTAAACTGCATTTGGCCTTCAACTTTGGTTAGGGCCTACTAACGGCTTCTGCCCCTCCCTGGTGTTGTCCTCAACTAAATAAAGCTGAGCTTCAACCTTCTGCTCCAAATTACCATTTTAAAAAATGCAATAGGCTTTTCCGGCCTACTAAAGGTGTCTGTCTGTGTGCCCCTGCCTGGTGTTGTCCTCAACTAAATAAAGCTGAGCTTCAACCTTCCGGCTCTCATTAAGTGGTTTAAAAAAAAAAAAATGGTGGTTAGGGCCTACTAACGGCTTCTGCCCCTCCCTGGTGTTGTCCTCAACTAAATAAAGCTGAGCTTCAACCTTCCGGCTCTCATTAAGTGGTTTTAAAAAAAAAAAATGGTGGTTAGGGCCTACTAACGGCTTCTGCCCCTCCCTGGTGTTGTCCTCAACTAAATAAAGCTGAGCTTCAACCTTCTGCTCCAAATTACCATTTTAAAAAATGCAATAGGCTTTTCCGGCCTACTAAAGGTGTCTGTCTGTGTGCCCCTGCCTGGTGTTGTCCTCAACTAAATAAAGCTGAGCTTCAACCTTCTGCTCCAAATTACCATTTTAAAAAATGCAATAGGCTTTTCCGGCCTACTAAAGGTGTCTGTCTGTGTGCCCCTGCCTGGTGTTGTCCTCAACTAAATAAAGCTGAGCTTCAACCTTCCGGCTCTCATTAAGTGGTTTTAAAAAAAAAAAAATGGTGGTTAGGGCCTACTAACGGCTTCTGCCCCTCCCTGGTGTTGCCCTCAACTAAATAAAGCTGAGCTTCAACCTTCTGCTCCAAATTACCATTTTAAAAAATGCAATAGGCTTTTCCGGCCTACTAAAGGTGTCTGCCCCTCCCTGGTGTTGTCCTCAACTGAACAAAGCTGAGCTTCCACATTCTGGCTTTCGCCCTATACTATCAGATATTAAACTGCATTTGGCCTACTAGTGTGGTTATGCCCTTGAAACAGTGTCTGCTGCTCTTGGGTTTGCTACTCCACTGAACAAAGCAATGCCGCCTGTTTAGTCCTGTTACCAAGTTTGAACTGCATTTAGCCTACTTTATTCTTTGGCCCTATATCTGTTTCCTCCTCATCCTGGCCATTGCCCAGCCACTGCTAAATGAGTCTGCTGGTACATTGACCTAGACCACTACATTCCCCTTGTACTCTACACAGCCAGAATCTGACCCTGCTGAAAGTAAGGTTCCCCTTCCCGCATGTTATACCACCTTACACAGGGACAAAGAGGAAGGTGCAGATGAAAGTGCAGGTTCCTTCATCAGGTGGGGGGGCATACTCGTTGGCGACGTCACTGGCACAGGGCCCCTCAGAGTACGCAAAAGTGTCGCTGCTGGTGGGAGGCGCCCCCGCCATGCAAACACACCGCCGTACTTTGAGGGGCCCTGTGCCAGTGGCAATGCGAACGAGTGGGCCCCCCCCTGCTTGCTCAGGATCACAGCACTTGCAACGTTTAAATACTTACCTTTCCCTGCAACACCGCCGTGACGTAGTCCGCATTTCCTGGGCCCACGAAAAACTTGAGCCAGCCCTACTCCCCCCACAAGTTTCCCCCAATTCCCTATGCCCAACTATTATTATACAGTTAATTAAGATTGGCAAGCTTCAGAAACAAGAATGGATGTTTTTGGCATTAAAATGGGCACTGTAGGTGTTTTCCTGGCCTCCACTCACTGCCGACTATGCTTCCCCATTGACTTGCATTGGGTTTCGTGTTTCGGTCGATCCCCGACTTTTAGCGATAATCGGCCGACTGCACTCGACTCGACTCTGGACAAAATCGGGTTTCCCAAAACCCTACTCGATCTTAAAAAAATGAAAGTCGCTCAACTCTACCGATGGCAATCTTCAGGCTCCTTCAGAAACCGCAGGTTTACACGACGAGGATACAGCCCTATCTCTACCAGCTCATACAGCGATTTTGGCACTTCACCTCAGACTTTTTTAGAACCATGTCAGACACGGCCACAACAAGGAAGATGCGGAGGGCGAGGAGACACCGGCCCAGACCAATACAAGATGACAACGAGATCACAGGTACAGAAACCTCTACCAACATTGTCTACAATATCTCGTCACATTGCTTGTCTCCCTCAGAAATGATGCTCTTACAGAAAGGACTATCCAAAAATTATAGACCAATAGATATATACGGTGTACCTCCAGAATAACATATGTCTAAAAAAAGGGGAGTTACAAACCAAAAATAAAATTTAAGATATTTTATTTACAACAATTTTAAAAGACAAACATGATTTATACTTAGAAAAATACAAAATAAGGGAAATTAGAACAGGGCAGAGTGACCTCAAAGCAATCCATATAGAGATTGTAGAACCAAGTATATGTACACAAAACAATAGAATAAATATAATCAGTATTAAGCAAAAAGTGCAACAGCAGGCTCTGGATTATTTTGGACAATTTCCATAAGATAATCAGAAAAATGTCAATAAAATGTGATTGTATAGACCACAAGGGAATGTGTGTCAATAGTCCCTAAATAAATGAAGGGTACACAGGGTATCGCACAGTGTGCTTACTATAGTAGCTATATCATAGCATAGTGAATCCTAATAATGTGCCAGTGCACTCATTAAGTTAGATTCAAATCTCTACACACTTATGCGGGGACATAGCAGAGTTATAGGCGAGACATTAGCAACATGTTAATACCTGCTGACAGAAGGATTTGCCGTGAGGAGGATAACCCCGATGCGCGTTTCGCAACGTAGCTTCTTCCTGGGGGTGGTGGTAGTGAGGGGAACGTAGTGCCGACTTTTAAATGCGGCGGTTTTCATGGCGCTGGCGTCCATCAGGCACAGAACAGGAAGCGGTGGGTCCGGCGTCCACGTCATCAAGTCCCGCCCAACTCAGACGCGTCAGAGAGGTGGGGGACAGGACGACGCTGAAGGACGCGTTGCCACAGCAACCCGAGGAGGCCGACGGGCGCAAGCGCACTACGCAGCAGCAAGGAAGCACCGAAGGTGGGCTACCATGAGTGTATAACAATACAACAAGTATGAGCCGACTGACGGAAAGGACCAGGGGCTGTACAGGGCCAGAAGGTAAAAGAAGTGAAGACTAAATAGTGAATATAAGTAAAGAAAAAGTGGATAATAAAAAAATATAAAAATAAAATAATAAATGCATAGACAACTAATGTGGACCTATAAGGGCCCAATAAGTATGACTCAAAGTAAAGTGATGTGAATGTAAGACGCATGCCTATGCTAATGTCTAAATGGTATAATGTATAATTTTTCTTTACTCATATTTACTATTTAGACATCATCAATATAGCGCCTCCAATAAATTACATGTCAAATGAAGATGGGATGTGGATATACATATGAAGTTTCAAAGTGATCCATGTAAATGTTAGCATATGGGGTGCTACATTGGACCCCATAGCAGTTCCTTTGATTTGAAAAAAAAAATTGATCTTCAAAGATAAATTTTTTTTTGTAAGTATCAATGTGAGTAGATCCCTACAAAAGTTCAAAGAATTGAACTTGAATTGAATTAGCACTTCGATCATGAATGCTGACATAGATCACCTAACAAGGTATGAAGTGACACATAGGTAAATAAAAGTAAAATAATCGTTATTGACATATTATTTTAAAATTACAAATCTTTAAAAGACAGGATGATGGAAAAGTAGGACCTCCAAACAGAACCAGGGAGTGACCCAATGACCCAGATGGCAATATATTTTTAGAAATTTATATATAATGTTGCTATACTTAAAGTAGTATCCCTATAGGAAGAAAGAAAGGACTAGCAATATGGGTGGACGTAAAATGTCTCTTTAAAAGAACCACATGGCAGTCTTATATCCAATTAAAGGGTATAGACAAAAAAAGCAACAAAATATATATATATATAACAATACCCTCACATCATGAAATAAACATAGCTTTGGTAACAGTAGTGATGGGTTTCATAGTGACCCAAGGGTGGAAATAGTATCCACTCCTGTGCAAGAAAAAAAAAAATAATAATTATGAAGCAATCTAAAAAGTGGTCACTAGATGGCAGTGCAATACCCGCGATCAGAAAAGGGTTAAGTGCATGAGGCAATGGCCAAATCAATGAAATACTAAGAAAAAAGCGATCACAAAGCCATGAAATATTTACCTGAAAATGAGAGGAGAAGGTGGCAATAAAAGGTGGGAAAGCGGGTCACCTCCTGTGCAGGTGTATTTCATTGATTTGGCCATTGCCTCATGCACTTAACCCTTTTCTGATCGCGGGTATTGCACTGCCATCTAGTGACCACTTTTTAGATTGCTTCATAATTATTATTATTTTTTTTCTTGCACAGGAGTGGATACTATTTCCACCCTTGGGTCACTATGAAACCCATCACTACTGTTACCAAAGCTATGTTTATTTCATGATGTCAGGGTATTGTTATATATATATTTTGTTGCTTTTTTTGTCTATACCCTTTAATTGGATATAAGACTGCCATGTGGTTCTTTTAAAGAGACGTTTTACGTCCACCCATATTGCTAGTCCTTTCTTTCTTCCTATAGGGATACTACTTTAAGTATAGCAACATTATATATAAATTTCTAAAAATATATTGCCATCTGGGTCATTGGGTCACTCCCTGGTTCTGTTTGGAGGTCCTACTTTTCCATCATCCTGTCTTTTAAAGATTTGTAATTTTAAAATAATATGTCAATAAAGATTATTTTACTTTTATTGACCTATGTGTCACTTCATACCTTGTTAGGTAATCTATGTCAGCATGCAACATGCAGTACAGACCTAAAGTTTGGACACACCTTCTCATTTAAAGATTTTTCTGTATTTTCATGACTATGAAAATTGTACATTCACACTGAAGGAATCAAAACTATGAATGAACACATGTGGAATTATAGACTTAACAAAAAAGTGTGAAACAGCTGAAATTATGTCTTATATTCTAGGTTCTTCACAGTAGCCACCTTTTGCTTTGATGACTGCTTTGCACACTCTTGGCATTCTCTTGATGAGCTTCAAGAGGTAGTCACCGGGAATGGTCTTCCAACAATCTTGAAGGAGTTCCCAGAGATGCTTAGCACTTGATGGCCCTTTTGCCTTCACTCTGCGGTCCAGCTCACCCCAAACCATCTCGGTTGGGTTCAGGTCTGGTGACTGTGGAGGCCAGGTCATCTGGCATAGCACCCCATCATTCTCCTTCTTGGTCAAATAGCCCTTACACAGCCTGGAGGTGTGTTTGGGGTCATTTTCCTGTTGAAAAATAAATGATGGTCCAACTAAACGCAAACCGGATGGAATAGCATGCCGCTGCAAGATGCTGTGGTAGCCATGCTGGTTCAGTATGCCTTCAATTTTGAATAAATCCCCAACAGTGTCACCAGCAAAGCCCCCCCACACCATCACACCTCCTCCTCCATGCTTCACGGTGGGAACCAGGCATGTAGAGTCCATCCGTTCACCTTTTCTGCATCGCACAAAGACACGGTGGTTGGAACCAAAGATCTCAAATTTGGACTCATCAGACCAAAGCACAGATTTCCACTGGTCTAATGTCCATTCCTTGTGTTCTTTAGCGCAAACAAGTCTCTTCTGCTTGTTGCCTGTCCTTAGCAGTGGTTTCCTAGCAGCTATTTTACCATGAAGGCCTGCTGCACAAAGTCTCCTCTTACCAGTTGTTGTAGAGATGTGTCTGCTGCTAGAACTCTGTGTGGCATTGACCTGGTCTCTAATCTGAGCTGCTGTTAACCTGCGATTTCTGAGGCTGGTGACTCGGATAAACTTATCCTCAGAAGCAGAGGTGACTCTTGGTCTTCCTTTCCTGGGGCGCTCCTCATGTGAGCCAGTTTCTTAGTAGTGCTTGGTGGTTTTTGCCACTGCACTTGGGGACACTTTCAAAGTTTTCCCAATTTTTCGGACTGACTGACCTTCATTTCTTAAAGTAATGATGGCCACTCGTTTTTCTTTACTTAGCTGCTTTTTTCTTGCCATAATACAAATTCTAACAGTCTATTCAGTAGGACTATCAGCTGTGTATCCACCAGACTTCTGCATAACACAACTGATGGTCCCAACCCCATTTATAAGGCAAGAAATCCCACTTATTAAAGGGAACCTGTCACCCCCAAAATCGATGGTGAGGTAAGCTCACCATCATCAGGGGATTATCTCCAGCATTCTGTAATGCATTCTGTAATGCTGTAGATAAGCCGCCAATGTTACCTGAAAGAGGAGAAAAAGAGGTTATAATGTACTCACCCAGGGGCGGTCCCGCTGCGGTCCGTGGTGAAATGGGTGTCTGAGGTCCGCTCCGGCGCCTCCCATCTTCATTTCATGACGTCCTCTTCTGGTCTTCACGCCGCTGCTTTGGCGCAGGCGTACTCTGTCTGTCCTGTTGAGGGCAGAGCAAAGTACTGCAGTGCGCAGGCGCCGGGCCTCTCTGACCTTACCGGCGCCTGCAGTACTTTGCTCTGCCCTCAACAGGACAGACAGAGTACGCCTGCGCCAAAGCAGCGGCGTGAAGACCAGAAGAGGACGTCATGGAATGAAGATGGGAGGCGCTGTACCAGACCTGAGACGCCCATCGGAGCGGGACCGCCCCTGGGTGAGTATAATCTAACGTCTTTTTCTCCTCTTTCAGGTAACATTGGCGGCTTATCTACAGCATTACAGAATGCATTACAGAATGCTGTAGATAAGCCCCTGATGACGGTGAGCTTACCTCACCATCGATTTTGGGGGTGACAGGTTCGCTTTAAACCTGACAGGGCACACCTGTGAAGTGAAAACCATTCCCGGTGACTACCTCTGGAAGCTCATCAAGAGAATGCCAAGAGTGTGCAAAGCAGCCATCAAAGCAAAAGGTGGCTACTTTGAAGAACCTAGAAAATAAGACATAATTTCAGTTGTTTCACACTTTTTTGTTAAGTATATAAACAGGATTGTCTCCAATCCTGGCACTCGACATAAAAGGCATTTTGAAATGGACGTTGAATTTCACAATAGATAATACCCAAACAATGTCCTGGGTCCCAGAAACAATGGACAAGATATATCTACAAAATGTCAGAAATCACCCCGTTTGGCCTTTGACAATACATTTCACCCCTTTGATCTCCGAATTAATTAATGCATTTTGAGACCTTGGGGTATTTACAGAGTACTTATCCTCAAGTTCCGGAATTCTGTAACAGACCAGTTCTTTGTAACAAAAGGTCCCAAAATATCAGAAATTACTTAGTGAGAGCAGATGTGGGCTCGTCAAACGAGGAAGTAGAACAGAAGTTTTTCTCCACCGAACACCCCCCCCCCGTAACGGCACCTTCCCATGTTTGAATTGCTTACAGTGTTCAAACATCTCGAAGGGTGATTCGTTTACACATCCTCGTTCAGGGCGAAGGTATCCAGTTAACGGACACTTTACGTGTGATTCTACTTACATAGTTTACCTCATCAAGTGTCCATGCAGTCTCGGATATGTTGGTGAGACCATCCAACATATCCGAGATCGCATTTCTCAGCATAAGTCAACAATCAGATGTGGGCGTCCATTTCAACCATAATATTGCCCAATTAAAGTATCAAATTATAGATCATGTACCTGTCATTAGAAGAGGTGGAGATACGGTAAAAAGAAAAAAAGTGAAAGGAACGCGAGTCCTTTTGGATCCATACTCTTTAGACCCTGACGCCCTTAGGTTTAAATAGGGAGTAGGACATTTCTTATTGAAGATTGCATTTAACTACCATACCTTTTTCTTAGGTTTCAATTTTCCTTCAAATAATAGAGATGCAGTATATGTCTGGTTGTATTCACTATATTGTTGCTCATATATCTAAAATTGTCTTTATAGTTGGTTTATATATCACTTTTAATATAAAGTGTTAGTTGCATATAGAAGATGCAACTGCATATAGTACATTTTAATCCATATTTGTACTTTCTATGCATAATGATGGTCTCCCAGTACTTTCCTTCCTCTTATAACCCATATCTAACCTTCTTCCCGGCAGCACGCAGGCGCAGAAATAACATGAAGTTAATTTATCCTCACAAAGTCACGACCCATGCGCACCTTTGCCCTAGAACGATCGGCTGTTTCCGGCTCACCCAAGCGCAGATCTTGCTTCACCTGACGAGGTTTATCCTTACGTACGGGCACCATGCACATAAATGGACACGCACACTACATTAGCTTCACTTCTGAATGCAGACATATGCTGCTACCCGGATCTTCACGTGGTTAACGCCGCCCGGACAGACACCACCGGACACGCTGTCCCGGATTATTTCAGGTATTTACCTGTTATTGGACTTACTCAAGCTGCAGCATAATATAATAACATTTGCGACAGTGATACATTTTTCCTTATAGTGGGACCATGTGTCCTTTTCCTTGAGAAGACCCAATATATTAGTAAAGTACTGTTTTTCATTCCTTTGCACTATTTCTTTTGGCACTTTATCGATGATATGAATGATACGTCAGTGGTGATCTTCTTCCTTTGCTCAGGCTTCTTTCTCTTGTCTTAGGATGCCTTCTCTGTTATCTCTATGAACTGAAAAAATCTTCCTATGTCCATTTTATAACACGTTCTACTACAGTAAAGGGGACCGGAAGGTCTGATCAACTCTCTGTTATTCTCACAATATGATTTGTATTATGACAATACTTTCATTTTTTCTTGCAGGAACAGACATTACTTGAAAAAGGCATGTCAGCCGAAACGTTATAATATTGGTGTCTGTATCTACACTTTGTTTTTCATGAACTTACTATTTTCGAAATAACAAAAAAAATACTTGTTGCTTGAAGAACACTTTTGAGTGCCGGAGTTCATCTATTTTTGCAAATCTTCTTTGTCACGGATCCCTCCGTGCTGTCACTAATTTGTCACGTACCCGCTCTCAGCATGTGACTTGGGGTTGCACCTGTAAGGGGTTAATCTATCTCCCATCTCTCAGTCCAGTATTCAACCTCTGTCCTATGCTGTAATGGGAGCACACATCACACACCGACCCAGGCCACACACCCGCTCATACATGCTGCCACCACTCACCGAATACACGGGCGATGAGTCCCGGAAATATTACTACTACTGTCTGCCACTCATAAGGGTCACACACCTTAGGCTATGGATTCTTTAGAACATACGAGGTTCAACTTGTTAAAGTTTATGCTTTAATAGAAAAAGGTTCAGTGCTTACAGTTAAAAATATATAAAAATGTGGTAATAAAAAGACATACAACTTATGCAAAACAGTATAAAATAAACAGGAGAAAACTTACAGAAATAGCTAACTTGCAGTCTGCTTCCGCTTCCTAAGGGTAGGATGAATGTAGACTGGATCACATCAGCCAGGCTGCCCTTAATCAGTGAACAACTTTGAATGTATACAAGCCAAATTTATAGAGTCACCCTGGAGGTCAGATTTCTAGACCAGCCCCTCAAGTTGATATTCTGATTGCTTGTTTTTGATTGGACCACGGCCGCACCCCCAAGGAATATATTATTTTCTCTGAGATTCTTTGTGTAAAGCTTCCCACAGATAGTGTCAGGCTGTAATTGACATCTCACTTCCAAAGAGCTGAAGGTGTGAAGCGCTTCCTCTCCTTCCTGGTCCTAGCTAGGCCCCCTGGTGAGATTGGAGACTGAAGTTTGCTGTCTCATGTGTTATGATCCGGTGACTTTGGAGCCGCATGAACTTTCTCTGGAGTAGGTGGAAACTGTACTGACCGCAAAACCTGAACTAACACCGCAACTAGAAGTAGCCGTGGGGTGTGCCTAACAAACCCTAGACACCTCGACACAGCCGGAGGACTAAATACCCCTATAGATGGAAATGGGAATTCTATCTTGCCTCAGAGCAGAACCCCAAAGGATAGGCAGCCCCCCACAAATATTGACTGTGAGTAGGAGAGAAAAGACACATGCAGGCAGAAAACAGGATTCAGCAAAAGAGGCCACTCTAGCTAAATAGGGAAAGATAGGACAGAATACTAAGCGGTCAGTATTAAAACCCTTCCAAAAATATCCACAGCAGATAATACAAAAAGTTCCACAATCTAACTAAAGACATGGAATGTATATCTGCCACTCCAGAGAATCCAACAAGACTGAGAAAATACTGACACAATCTAAGCTGGACAAAAAAAACACTGAATAGCACAGAATTATTAAGCACACAGCATGTGTGCCACAGAAACAAAACCAGACACTTATCTTTGCTGATTTGGCAGAAGGAACCAAACCAGGACCAAAACCTCCCAACAACCATGGACAACTGGCAAGGACTAATGAATCCTGCACGCCTAAATACCCCAGTCAGAACTGCAATCAGCAGATACACCTGACCAGGACTGCAACTCAGGGGCAACTGCATTACCACCTACAACGACCGGAGGGAGCCCAAAAGCAGAATTCACAACACTCATGATAATACATATTGACACCTTGGTGAGACCTGCAGCCTTCAGGGCAGATGTTAAATTATTACTAGTCACACAATAAACCTATACATAGTTCGCTGCACACACATATATTTATACATATTTCACTACATTCTTCTACAGTGAAAACAGTTTCTGCTTCTGGTCCAACCACTGAGTATGAAATGAACCAAGTTCTGGACAGTAAGAAGGATATAGATGCTCCATTCCTGCTCAAGAAATATTATGAAAAGCATTGTGCTTCATCTATTACTGACTCACCTGGGAGGAGCTCTAATGGGGGGTAGTATTATGCATGTGCCTCAGCTCGGCAGGGCCTACTCACCTTCCCCTATGGCTGCTGTTCTCCTCTGTCCTGTTTCACAAGTGGCCTGTCGTACTCCAATGTGATCATCTTCCTAGGCTTCCCCCCTTTCTAAGTCACGGCTCTAAGCTCAGCTTAACCTCTCAACGGTTTACCGGCTGGAAATGGAGGACAACAACAAGGAATTCTCTGCAGGGTTTCCACAAGAATGTTCTTCTTACCTTTCCATGTCGCCATGTTATCCAACGTGGAAATATAACGAGCTGTTCATCTCCCACCAGTGATGGATTGAAGCCGCCGACATAAACCCGCAGGGGCAGGTATTTGTTAGGATGATCTGTTATGACGTCACTTTTTACCCAGTTCACAATCTCCAGATTTTCAGGGATTTCTCCTTTCTCATTAAAGCTGTAAACTTCATTATAATGATCATAGAATTTGATTTGATTTACAAAGGTTTTCAGCTGAAAAATAATAATAAAACACTTGACTACAAATTAGCAATGTCAAAAGTCTATAACTATTATTCTTCCAACAGAAATTAACCGAAAAGTTAAAATAAGCCAAACGGCAATAGATTGTAAGGCAGCCCAACAAGAGCCTCAGCTTTGCAGTACGGAGCCGTAGTCGCCGCATGAGAGAACCTCTGCTATATCTAATGGAGGCGGCTAGCCGTGCATCGTTTTCGGGCATATACGCCTACTGGAGGTGGACACTCAAAGTAGACTACGTCTGAGAATCCACCTCTAGCGTGGCTCCATTCTGCTGGATGAGGTGAGTGGTGCTGACCACGTAGCATCTGAAGACGACTGGCTGGATGTGTGCACAATTGGCAGGTGTCATGGACCCATTCTTCATAAATTATGGATCTGTTTATTTTATTTACAGGAAACCTCCTCTGCCATCAATTATAACTCCAGTCCAATAAGGACGACATTGCACAAAAACAATTTATTTCCATTGATTTACGGATGAGATGGACGGTCACTCGCATTGTACGCCAATTACATGAGTCCAAACTGAGCAGGAAGATGAGCGAGGCTCAGGCTTTACTCCTTTTCCTCTTTGTGATTATCTTTTTGGTAACCACATTAACTTTTCCATGACCAGTGATGGAAATAGCAGGTCGTGGGCGGGTGTCAGTTTCTGCTCCGTGACGTGCTACGTCCATCGGGACTTTCTAAACACACAGTCACAGTTCAGTGCAGACAGATGAGAGGCTCGGGAAGAGGTGCAGGAACCATGCCGCTGATCCCCGCACTGAGATCTCTGTGATCCGGCAGTCAATGATCGCACAGGAGATGCTGAAATATCAGCACTTGCCCGATCAGTGCAGCACCTCAGCGCTGCCAGTGGCCGAGTATCTGTTAGTAACTAGGAGCCTTGTCGGCGCCGACCCTGGCTACTAACGCCCTAAATGCTGCAATCGAGGAACATTCAGGAAGCAGCACCCCTGCAACATCATTGCGGGGCCCATCGTTGCCATGGTGATCCGGGGTCATCATAACGACCCCTGGGTCACCAAGCTACGGAACACTTCTGAGACCATGCTCAAAGCATGGTCTCAGAACCTTTCAGTATAAGGCTAGTACATTGCAACGTATTATACCTGCAATCAAAGTAAAAAAGTGAAAGTACCATCAAAAATTGTTAAATATGTAAACAAAAATCAAAATAATAATAATAATATTACACTAATAAATACGCATTTTTGTGTAGAAAAAATAAAATAAACACATATTTGGTATCGCAACGTCCGGAACAACTTGACCTATAAAAGTGTCATACCAGTTAACCACTTCAGTGAACGCCGTAAAAAAAACTAAAAAAAAAGTATCAAACTATACTTTATCATCATACCGCTGGAAATAAGTGTAATTAAAAAAAAAGATGAATATAAATTAAAATGGTACCGCAGATGTTCCACAAAAAACAAGCCCCCATACAACTCCATCATCGAAAAAAATCAAAACTTTTAAGTCTCAGAATAAAGAAATGCATAAATAGATATTTTTTCTCTAAAAGTTTTTATTGTGTAAAAGTGCCAAAGCATTAAAAAATTATATAAATCTGGGGGGGGGGGCGTGTCCAGCGGCTGGAGAAGAAGGACGCATGGTGGAAAGCTCCTCCAGCAAAGAGGAGATAAAGGTCTTCCCCCGGACCTCAATCAGGCGAGATCCACCACCTATTACCGGGCAACATACCTGGAACAGGAGGAACCCTCGGCCGGTGATCACCCCGCAGCGAGGAGTCGGCACACCGGACCCCCGGGCACGGAGCGGTCCTGCGGCGCGGCTGCACTAAAAACAAGCAGGCGCAGCGAAGTCCTCCCAGGCTCTGCAGTCGGCACGGGGAGGCCCGGCAGGAGATACGGAGTAAGTTGCGCGGCGGCAGCAAAAACCCGGGAGTCCCCCGCCTCGCTGAGCTAAAGGAGAAGCGAGGGAGAGGCCCTGCCGCCCCTGGATCCCCTGCATCACACGCGTGGAAGGCACCACGGGAGCGCTCAACTGAAACCCCTGCAGGGGAATGCCCTGAGGAGTGCGTGGTCCACGCTGCACCGGAGAGGAGGGCGAATAAGGTAGTGCTGGCACGGGTGGGCTGAGAGACCCCTCAGGGGCGTCCGCCATAGTGCCCCCAGCTCCGATTGTTTTCCCGCCAGTGGGAAGGTGGGCGCCATCTTGGGGTCGATTTCACTATTAGAGAAGCACCATCTTGGGGCGGGCATACCCAAAGTACTAAATACCCCTGCATTTTATCCTGTCTATTAACCTTGCTGCAGAAGCTAAACAATCATCTTACCAGTCCCCTTTACCGGGCTATTACTGCGCCATATCTACAGTTAAACTAGAAATCAGAATACCAGCATATCACTTAACAAGCTTACAATCCATAATCCCAGACCTCTGGCGACACCTAGTGCTGGGTACGTTTATAACATTTAGAGGTCCCTCCTTTCTGGCTCAGGACATAGCATATGCCCCACCAACCTTAAGTTCATAATTAAGCGCACCTTGGAGGGGGCTTGCTGATGGGAGGCTGTATCTGATGTGGTGACCGCTGTTCCCCCATGCCCCCCTGAACACTTTCACAGGTAATTAATAGCAGCAGACATATATGGGTAAAGCCAAGAAGACTTCTGGGCAACCTACAAGCTTACATAAAGAGCCTCCTATAGAGGACATGGATCGGTTCTTAAACCAGCCACTCCAATCAAGGAACACCAGATGAACAATGTCGCAAACTCCGCACAAAAATAGTTCCTCCTCAAAAGAGCCGCAGACCTCACATATCTCCCAAAAAAAATCAACGGACAACGGTGGTGGAGACAGAGACCTGCCTGAAGACATGAATATAGCTGAACTGAGTAAATATATTAAAGCTCTCCCAACCAAAACAGACCTAGAAAGCTTTGCATGCAGGCTTGAGAACTCATACAAAAAGGAGATACATAATCTGCAGGCTGAATTTACATCGCGTATAGAGGACGTGGAAAAGACACAAGAAGATATCTCACAAGAACTCCAGGCCCACAGAGAAATCTTAATGGATCATACCATGAAACTGGAGGAAATGTCGTCTGGTCTTGAGGACCTGGAAAACTGTAACAGGCGTAATAATATCCGTATACGTGGCCTCCCAGAATCTGTCAGTCCTCAGGACCTAGATCGCACAGCTCAGAGAATATCTTTGGACATCCTTGGCGACTGCGAGGACAACACCATTGAGTTCGACAGGATTCATAGATCTCTTGGTCCTAAACCCACGTCTGATTCGCGCCCTAGAGATGTCATATGCAGGGTGCACTACTTCACAATTAAGGAGGCCATCATGATGGCCTCTAGGAAAAAAGGATCCCTCCAATTTGAAGGTCAACCAATCCTACTCCTGTCAGACTTATCCAGGCGCACCCTATTTTTGCGCAAAGCCTTGAAGCCTTTACTGGCGGTTCTCAAGGACAGAGATATCCCCTATAGGTGGGGTTTCCCATTCCAATTATCAGCTTCCAAAGGCGGCAAAAGCGCATACTTCCGTCGGATCGGTGACCTGGCCAACTTCCTGGGCACGTTTGAACTCCCACTAATAGATCTCCCGGACTGGCCTCTGGTTCCGACACTCCCAGATGCTCCTCCAAGATGGCTCAAGGTTCCCCGCTCTAAGAACTGACCCAACAATGAGGGCTCCTCTGATCCGCCATGAAGTTCTTTTCTTTAGTTCCCATTTCTTTTTGGTTCTAATTAGTTTCTACTCGCTGCTGTGATATGTTTGGACATTCTGCTTCAGTTGAATGGCCCCATAGATACTTATTGTTAATCGGTCAGATCCCTTGGTGGGGTGGAGGGTTCCACTATAGGTTCACCTTGGAGGTCTGATCCTAGTCTCTAAACACCTGAGCATGTGGCGCCTTGCTTGCCATCGATGTGTGGGGTTTTTTTTCCCTCCCTTCCCCCCCTCCTTTCCTTCCCCCCCTTTCCTTCCCCCCACCCTTTCCTTCCCCCCTCCTTCCCTCCTCCTTCCCCCCCTTCCGTCCTCCCCCCCCTTCCCTCCTCCTTCCCCCCCTTCCCTCCTCCCCCCTCCCCCCTCCTTCCCCCCTTCCCTCCTCCTTCCCCATCCCTTCCCTCCTCCTTCCCCCCTTCCCTCCTCCTTCCCCCTCCCTTCCCTCCTCCTTCCCCCTCCCCCTTCCCTCCTCCTTCCCCCTCCCTTCCCTCCTCCTTCCCCCTCCCCCTTCCCTCCTCCTTCCCCCTCCCTTCCCTCCTCCTTCCCCTTCCTCCTTCCCTCCTCCTTCCCCCTCCCTTCCCTCCTCCTTCCCCCTCCCCCTTCCCCCCTTCCCCCTCCCTTCCCTCCTCCTTCCCCCTCCCCCTTCCCCCCCCCTTTTTTTTTTTCCTTCTTCTCCCTGATGGCATGCGAGACATCTAACTTATATAAGGGTTATTGTTCAGTTTAATTAGACTTTACATGTTTACAAGTTTTTGTTTGTGGGCCTTACCAAGTTCACGGGGGGATGGGGGGCCGGTGTTTCCCTCGGCTTCCCTTATCCACTCAGGGTGCACGGGCAAAGAGGGGGGAGGAAACTTTTCCCTCCCCCCTTTGCCCTAACTACACAGATGCAAAGTCAGACCTGGTGCGCAAACCTTAGCGCACCTTCTTTTATGTTTTCCATGCTCTACTACTTCTTCTCTACCCTATCTCTTTTCCTTCCCTCCCATTGGTTTTTCCCTACTACCCTTGGCTGTCGTTTGTCTCGGCGGATGGGGCGCATGATATTGCAAGATGGTTCAAAAATATTTGATAATGGATGAAATTAAATTTTGCTCCTTTAACGTAAAGGGGCTAAATATCCCAGAGAAAAGACGACGAGTCCTAATTGATAGCCATAAGCAGAAGGTCTCTGTGCTACTGCTCCAAGAGACACATTTCAAATCTGGCGTGGTGCCTCACTGTATCACGAAAAACTACCCCAAATGGTTTCACAGCCCAAATCCATTCTCAAAGTCGAAAGGTGTCTCAATAGCCTTCCACAGATCCTTTGTGCCTGAGATCCTAGACTCGCTAATTGACAAAAATGGTAGATATATCTTCCTACTTATCACATGGGCAGCTCATGAACTTGTAATAGCTAACGTATATTTCCCAAACCAAGGGCAACAGAAGTTTGGAGCTGATTGCAAAAGACACCTCGAGGAGTTTGCTGGTTCCTCTCCTGTGATACTTGGAGGTGACTTTAATATCCCAATGAACCCTGCGGTGGATGTCTCTTCAGGTTAAGGGATATAGAAATCATACTGAAGTTATAGCTCACCGTGTAAGTTGTTTGACAGCAACAAATAAAGTTACTTTGGTTAATTTTTTAAAACAATGAGGAAGTCTGGTGCAAGAGGTCGTGGCCGTGGGCGTTCATTGTCAGCTGGTAATGATGGTAGTGGTAGTGGAGCATCAGGTGGTCGTGGGGATAAAAATATTCCACCTAAGTCTGGAGCTGTGGAGCCAGTTTCGTCGTCAGGCTACACAAGGCCTCGAACGCTCTCTTTTCTGGGAGTAGGAAAACCGCTTTTAAAGCCGGAGCAGCAACAGCAAGTTTTGGCTTACCTTGCAGACTCAGCCTCTAGCTCTTTTGCCTCCTCTTCTGAAACTGGTAAATGTAAAAGCAGCGCGTCACTTGTGGATGTTCACGGTCAGGGACAAGTCGCTTCCTTGTCCTCCTCAGCAAAAACTACAACAAGAGAGAAGGATGCAGCAGGCGACACAACGGGTCACTCCATGGAGCTCTTTACACATACCGTCCCTGGCTTAGAAAGTGAAACACTTAACAGGCCATGCCCATTACAAGTAGATTCTGACATGGAGTGCACTGATGCACAGCCACAGCCAGAGTACTATGCTGCTCCTTTGACTCAGACCACCACATTGCCCTCTCAGGGTACAGATCCACAATCAGACCCTGATGAGACTATGTTGCCCCGCCACGAACGCTATACCACAGACCGACACAGTGACACAGACGAAGTTGCACACGAGCTCGAAGAGGAGGTAATAGATGACCCGGTTGTTGACCCCGATTGGCAGCCATTGGGGGAACAGGGTGCAGGCAGCAGTAGTTCAGAAGCGGAGGTGGAGGAGGGGCCGCAGCAGGCATCAACATCGCAACAGGTTCCATCTGCCGGGCCCCTATCTGGCCCAAAACGCGTGTCAAAGCCAAAACCTGTTGGAGCACAGCGTTGCCATCCGGTTAAAGCTCAGTCTGCAATCCCTGAAAAGGGATCCGATGCTAGGAAGAGTGCAGTCTGGCATTTTTTTAAACAACATCCAATTGATCAGCGCAAAGTCATCTGTCAAAAATGTTCTACTAGCTTAAGCAGAGGTCAGAATCTGAAAAGTCTCAATACTAGTTGCATGCATAGACACTTAACCACCATGCATTTTCAAGCCTGGACTAACTACCAAACGTCCCTTAAGGTTGTAGCACCCTCGGCCAATGAAGCTAGTCATCAACGCAACATCCCTTCCGTCACTGTAAGGCCACCATTTTCTGCACCACCGGCAGTATCTGTGCAGGTTTCTTTGCCAGCCAAAAGCAGTCAGGGTCAGGGAATCACCAGTTTTGTAGGCGGAAATATTGCATCTAGGGCACCGGCGGAAACAATACCGTCTCCAACCGTCTCTCAGTCTGCCATGTACACCGGCACACCCGAAAGTTTTACGATCTCCAGCTCTCCAGTCCAGCTCACCCTACATGAGACTCTGGTTAGAAAAAGGAAGTACTTATCCTCGCATCCGCGTACACAGGGTTTTAACGCCCACATAGCTAGACTAATCTCGTTAGAGATGATGCCCTACCGGTTAGTTGAAAGCGAAGCTTTCAAAGCCCTGATGGAGTACGCTGAACCACGATACGAGCTACCCAGTCGACACTTTTTTTCCAGAAAAGCCATCCCAGCCCTGCACCAGCATGTTAAACAGCGCATCGTCCATGCACTCAGGCAATCTGTGAGTACAAAGGTGCACCTGACTACAGATGCATGGACCAGTAGGCATGGCCAGGGACGTTATGTGTCCATCACGGCACACTGGGTGAATGTGGTGGATGCAGGGTCCACAGGGGACATCAATTTCGGGACAGTTGTGCCTAGCCCACGGTCTAGGAAACAGTTGGCTGTAGGCGTTCGCACCCCCTCCTCCTCGTCCTCCTGCAGAAGCTACAGCTCTTCCACAGACTGCAGTCGGCCAACCACTCCATCGGCAGATGACACTGTTGCACACCAGTTGTCCCATTATGGGCCAGCTACTGGCAAGCGTCAGCAGGCTGTATTGGCTATGAAGTGTTTGGGCGACAACAGACACACCGCGGAAGTTCTGTCCGAGTTCTTGCAACAAGAAACGCAGTCGTGGCTGGGCACAGTAGATCTTGAGGCAGGCAAGGTAGTTAGTGATAACGGAAGGAATTTCATGGCTGCCATCTCCCTTTCCCAACTGAAACACATTCCTTGCCTGGCTCACACCTTAAACCTGGTGGTGCAGTGCTTATTGAAAACTTATCCTGGGTTCTCCGACCTGCTCCTCAAAGTGCGTGGACTTTGCTCACATATCCGACGTTCGCCTGTACACGCCAGCCGTATGCAGACCTATCAGCGGTCTTTGAACCTTCCCCAGCATCGCCTAATCATAGACGTTGCAACAAGGTGGAACTCAACACTGCACATGCTTCAGAGACTGTGCCAACACAGGCGGGCTGTTACGTTTTTGTGGGAGGATACACATACACGGGCAGGCAGTAGGATGGCAGACATGGAGTTGTCAGGTGTGCAGTGGTCTAAGATACAAGACATGTGTCAAGTCCTTCAGTGTTTTGAGGAATGCACACGGCTGGTTAGTGCAGACAACGCCGTAATAAGCATGAGCATCCCCCTAATGCGTCTGCTGATGCAAAGTTTGACGCACATAAAGGAGCAGGCGTCTGCACCAGAGGAAGAGGAAAGCCTTGATGACAGTCAGCCATTGTCTGGTCAGGGCAGTGTACAGGACGAGGTAGCGGGCGAAGAGGAGGTGGAGGACGAGGAGGATGATGGGGATGAGTATATTTTTAATGCGGAACCTTTCCCGGGGGCACTGGAAATTGGTTGCGTGTCAAGGCCGGGTTCTGGTTTTTTGAGGGACACAAGTGACGTAGATTTGCCTGCAACTGCCCCTCACCCAATCACAACCGGAGTTTTGACAACTGGAACTTTGGCCCACATGGCGGATTATGCCTTACGTATCCTAAAAAGGGACACACGCATAACGAAAATGATGAACGATGACGATTACTGGTTGGCCTGCCTCCTTGATCCACGCTATAAAGGCAAATTGCAAAATATTATGCCACATGAGAACTTGGAACTAATATTAGCAACCAAACAATCAACTCTTGTTGACCGTTTGCTTCAGGCATTCCCAGCACACAGCGCACGTGATCGTTCTCACACGAGCTCAAGGGGGCAACAGACTAGGAGTGTTAGGGGTGCACACATCAGAAGTGGCGTTGGACAGAGGGGTTTTCTGACCAGGTTGTGGAGTGATTTTGCTATGACCGCAGACAGGACAGGTACTGCTGCATCAATTGAAAGTGACAGGAGACAACATTTGTCCAGTATGGTTACTAACTATTTTTCATCCCTTATCGATGTTCTCCCTCAACCATCATTCCCATTTGATTACTGGGCATCAAAATTAGACACCTGGCCAGAATTGGCAGAATATGCATTGCAGGAGCTTGCTTGCCCGGCAGCAAGTGTCCTATCAGAAAGAGTATTCAGTGCTGCAGGTTCAATATTAACCGAAAAAAGGACTCGTCTGGCTACCCAAAATGTGGATGATCTAACATTCATTAAAATGAACCACAACTGGATTTCGAAATCTTTTGCCCCACCTTGCCCGGCCGACACCTAGCTTTCCTATGAAAAGCTCTTGCTTGTGAATTACTTTTCTAATGTCTAATTTGCTGCAGCTGATTGTACAGCATACGACATGTTTACACCTCCCTAAATGGCCAAACTCCCCACACGGGGCCGTGGTATCGCGACTTGGCGCAAGCACCCGTGAGACTGCTGTTTGTCTGAAGAGGTGGGTGTGCTCGCTTTTGGTTGACGGCATTGCTACTGGGTCCCTCATAGTACAATGTAGTGCCTCTGGCGGTGGTGGTGCGCACCCAACGTCAGACACACCGTTGTAACCTGAGGGGCCCTGGGGCGGTCCCGCCGGCCTCAAGAGAGTTCCCCCCTACCCCAGCTCAAACTGTTCTCTACCACGTGCAAAATTATGTCGCACAGCTCCACCAATCTTTAGTCTATTCGCTGACATCATTCAATGTCTGGCACTGACAATACAAATTTGTAGACATCTATGATGCAACTTAAAGTAGTCTGTGTCTGTGTCCTATATTGGCACCATTAAATAGTTACTGCCAAATTACTATGTCAGAAACTCAGCAGATGAGCCCACCCCTGTACCTAAGTATGCCACCTTTTTTTTTGGTTGTTTTGCGAGACATTAACATCTATTTATATTTTGGGAGTACTGGGACAGACACTCCTTGCACTACTTCTCCACTCACCACCAAGCTGCCCGTGTATCCATGTAACCGCTGTAAAACTGCCATGAGCCTATTGTTTGTTATTTTAGGCCTTTGATAGCCTGTCTGCGGTCCCTACTTTAAATACTCCTCCACTGACCACCAAGCTGCCTGCCCGTGTATCCATGTAACCGATGTAAAGCTGCCATGAGCCTATTGTTTGTTATTTTAGGCCTTTGATAGCCTGTCTGCGGTCCCTACTTTAAATACTCCTCCACTGACCACCAAGCTGCCTGTGTATCCATGTAACCGATGTAAAACTGCCATGAGCCTATTGTTTGTTATTTTAGGCCTTTGATAGCCTGTCTGCGGTCCCTACTTTAAATACTCCTCCACTGACCACCAAGCTGCCTGCCCGTGTATCCATGTAACCGATGTAAAACAGCCATAAGCCTATTGTTTGTTATTTTAGGCCTTTGATAGCCTGTCTGCGGTCCCTACTTTAAATACTCCTCCACTCACCACCTAGCTGCCCGTGTATCCATGTAACCGATGTAAAACAGCCATGAGCCTATTGTTTGTTATTTTAGGCCTTTGATAGCCTGTCTGCGGTCCCTACTTTAAATACTCCTCCACTGACCACCAAGCTGCCTGTGTATCCATGTAACCGATGTAAAACTGCAGTATTTTGCTTATAAAAAAGAAAATACTGGAGAGATATCAAATGCAGACATTTTAACATTAAAAACAAAAACACATACAACAAAAAACTGGTACAGTACAAAAATTGGCCACCAGCTACAAAAACTTTCTCCTGCAAGTAGTTAACTGAAAGGTTTTTTTCCATTAAAAACACAGATATGGCATCCACCGAGTGTTGTCCTGTCGCGTCTTCTTTATTTTATTGCCAAGAAGCTGCAACAGAATAAAGCTGAGCTTCTACCTTCTGCCTCTTATTAACTGCTTTTTTTTAAAAAAATTGTCCACCAGCTACAAAAACTTTCTCCTGCAAGTAGTTAACTGAAAGGTTTTTTTCCATTGAAAACACAGATATGGCATCCACCGAGTGTTGTCCTGTCGCGTCTTCTTTATATTATTGCCAAGAAGCTGCAACTGAATAAAGCTGAGCTTCTACCTTCTGCCTCTTATTAACTGCTTTTTTTAAAAAAAATTGTCCACCAGCTACAAAAACTTTCTCCTGCAAGTAGTTAACTGAAAGGTTTTTTTCCATTGAAAACACAGATATGGCATCCACCGAGTGTTGTCCTGTCACGTCTTCTTTATATTATTGCCAAGAAGCTGCAACTGAATAAAGCTGTGCTTCAACCTTCTGTTCCAAATTACCATTTTTAAAAATGCCATTGGCTGTTCCGGCCTACTAAAGGTGTCTGTCTGCCCCTGCCTGGTGTTGTCCTCAACTGAACAAAGCTGTGCTTCAACCTTCTGTTCCAAATTACCATTTTTAAAAATGCAATTGGCTGTTCCGGCCTACTAAAGGTGTCTGTCTGCCCCTGCCTGGTGTTGTCCTCAACTGAATAAAGCTGAGCTTCTACCTTCTGTTCCAAATTACCATTTTTAAAAATGCCATTGGCTGTTCCGGCCTACTAAAGGTGTCTGTCTGCCCCTGCCTGGTGTTGTCCTCAACTGAATAAAGCTGAGCTTCAACCTTCAGTTCCAAATTACCATTTTTAAAAATGCAATTGGCTGTTCCGGCCTACTAAAGGTGAATGTCTGCCCCTGCCTGGTGTTGTCCTCAACTGAATAAAGCTGAGCTTCTACCTTCTGTTCCAAATTACCATTTTTAAAAATGCCATTGGCTGTTCCGGCCTACTAAAGGTGTCTGTCTGCCCCTGCCTGGTGTTGTCCTCAACTGAATAAAGCTGACCTTCAACCTTCAGTTCCAAATTACCATTTTTAAAAATGCATTTGGCTGTTCCGGCCTACTAAAGGTGAATGTCTGCCCCTGCCTGGTGTTGTCCTCAACTGAATAAAGCTGAGCTTCTACCTTCTGTTCCAAATTACCATTTTTAAAAATGCAATTGGCTGTTCCGGCCTACTAAAGGTGTCTGTCTGCCCCTGCCTGGTGTTGTCCTCAACTGAACAAAGCTGTGCTTCAACCTTCTGTTCCAAATTACCATTTTTAAAAATGCAATTGGCTGTTCCGGCCTACTAAAGGTGTCTGTCTGCCCCTGCCTGGTGTTGTCCTCAACTGAATAAAGCTGAGCTTCAACCTTCAGTTCCAAATTACCATTTTTAAAAATGCAATTGGCTGTTCCGGCCTACTGAAGGTGTCTGTCTGCCCCTGCCTGGTGTTGTCCTCAACTGAATAAAGCTGAGCTTCAACCTTCAGTTCCAAATTACCATTTTTAAAAATGCAATTGGCTGTTCCGGCCTACTAAAGGTGAATGTCTGCCCCTGCCTGGTGTTGTCCTCAACTGAATAAAGCTGAGCTTCAACCTTCAGTTCCAAATTACCATTTTTAAAAATGCAATTGGCTGTTCCGGCCTACTAAAGGTGTCTGTCTGCCCCTGCCTGGTGTTGTCCTCAACTGAATAAAGCTGAGCTTCTACCTTCTGTTCCAAATTACCATTTTTAAAAATGCCATTGGCTGTTCCGGCCTACTAAAGGTGTCTGTCTGCCCCTGCCTGGTGTTGTCCTCAACTGAATAAAGCTGACCTTCAACCTTCAGTTCCAAATTACCATTTTTAAAAATGCAATTGGCTGTTCCGGCCTACTAAAGGTGTCTGTCTGCCCCTGCCTGGTGTTGTCCTCAACTGAATAAAGCTGAGCTTCAACCTTCAGTTCCAAATTACCATTTTTAAAAATGCCATTGGCTGTTCCGGCCTACTAAAGGTGTCTGTCTGCCCCTGCCTGGTGTTGTCCTCAACTGAATAAAGCTGAGCTTCTACCTTCTGTTCCAAATTACCATTTTTAAAAATGCCATTGGCTGTTCCGGCCTACTAAAGGTGAATGTCTGCCCCTGCCTGGTGTTGTCCTCAACTGAATAAAGCTGAGCTTCAACCTTCAGTTCCAAATTACCATTTTTAAAAATGCAATTGGCTGTTCCGGCCTACTAAAGGTGTCTGTCTGCCCCTGCCTGGTGTTGTCCTCAACTGAATAAAGCTGAGCTTCAACCTTCAGTTCCAAATTACCATTTTTAAAAATGCAATTGGCTGTTCCGGCCTACTAAAGGTGAATGTCTGCCCCTGCCTGGTGTTGTCCTCAACTGAATAAAGCTGAGCTTCTACCTTCTGTTCCAAATTACCATTTTTAAAAATGCCATTGGCTGTTCCGGCCTACTAAAGGTGTCTGTCTGCCCCTGCCTGGTGTTGTCCTCAACTGAATAAAGCTGAGCTTCAACCTTCAGTTCCAAATTACCATTTTTAAAAATGCAATTGGCTGTTCCGGCCTACTAAAGGTGAATGTCTGCCCCTGCCTGGTGTTGTCCTCAACTGAATAAAGCTGAGCTTCTACCTTCTGTTCCAAATTACCATTTTTAAAAATGCCATTGGCTGTTCCGGCCTACTAAACGTGTCTGTCTGCCACTCCCTGGTGTTGTCCTCAACTGAATAAAGCTGAGCTTCAACCTTCAGTTCCAAATTACCATTTTTAAAAATGCCATTGGCTGTTCCGGCCTACTAAAGGTGAATGTCTGCCCCTGCCTGGTGTTGTCCTCAACTGAATAAAGCTGAGCTTCAACCTTCAGTTCCAAATCACCATTTTTAAAAATGCAATTGGCTGTTCCGGCCTACTAAAGGTGAATGTCTGCCCCTGCCTGGTGTTGTCCTCAACTGAACAAAGCTGTGCTTCAACCTTCTGTTCCAAATTACCATTTTTAAAAATGCAATTGGCTGTTCCGGCCTACTAAAGGTGAATGTCTGCCCCTGCCTGGTGTTGTCCTCAACTGAATAAAGCTGAGCTTCAACCTTCAGTTCCAAATTACCATTTTTAAAAATGCAATTGGCTGTTCCGGCCTACTAAAGGTGAATGTCTGCCCCTGCCTGGTGTTGTCCTCAACTGAATAAAGCTGAGCTTCTACCTTCTGTTCCAAATTACCATTTTTAAAAATGCAATTGGCTGTTCCGGCCTACTAAAGGTGTCTGTCTGCCCCTGCCTGGTGTTGTCCTCAACTGAATAAAGCTGAGCTTCAACCTTCAGTTCCAAATTACCATTTTTAAAAATGCCATTGGCTGTTCCGGCCTACTAAAGGTGTCTGTCTGCCCCTGCCTGGTGTTGTCCTCAACTGAATAAAGCTGAGCTTCTACCTTCTGTTCCAAATTACCATTTTTAAAAATGCCATTGGCTGTTCCGGCCTACTAAAGGTGTCTGTCTGCCCCTGCCTGGTGTTGTCCTCAACTGAATAAAGCTGAGCTTCAACCTTCAGTTCCAAATTACCATTTTTAAAAATGCAATTGGCTGTTCCGGCCTACTAAAGGTGAATGTCTGCCCCTGCCTGGTGTTGTCCTCAACTGAATAAAGCTGAGCTTCTACCTTCTGTTCCAAATTACCATTTTTAAAAATGCAATTGGCTGTTCCGGCCTACTAAAGGTGTCTGTCTGCCCCTGCCTGGTGTTGTCCTCAACTGAATAAAGCTGAGCTTCAACCTTCAGTTCCAAATTACCATTTTTAAAAATGCCATTGGCTGTTCCGGCCTACTAAAGGTGTCTGTCTGCCCCTGCCTGGTGTTGTCCTCAACTGAATAAAGCTGAGCTTCTACCTTCTGTTCCAAATTACCATTTTTAAAAATGCAATTGGCTGTTCCGGCCTACTAAAGGTGTCTGTCTGCCCCTGCCTGGTGTTGTCCTCAACTGAATAAAGCTGAGCTTCTACCTTCTGTTCCAAATTACCATTTTTAAAAATGCCATTGGCTGTTCCGGCCTACTAAAGGTGTCTGTCTGCCCCTGCCTGGTGTTGTCCTCAACTGAATAAAGCTGAGCTTCAACCTTCAGTTCCAAATTACCATTTTTAAAAATGCAATTGGCTGTTCCGGCCTACTAAAGGTGAATGTCTGCCCCTGCCTGGTGTTGTCCTCAACTGAACAAAGCTGTGCTTCAACCTTCTGTTCCAAATTACCATTTTTAAAAATGCAATTGGCTGTTCCGGACTACTAAAGGTGAATGTCTGCCCCTGCCTGGTGTTGTCCTCAACTGAATAAAGCTGAGCTTCTACCTTCTGTTCCAAATTACCATTTTTAAAAATGCCATTGGCTGTTCCGGCCTACTAAAGGTGTCTGTCTGCCCCTGCCTGGTGTTGTCCTCAACTGAATAAAGCTGAGCTTCAACCTTCAGTTCCAAATTACCATTTTTAAAAATGCAATTGGCTGTTCCGGCCTACTAAAGGTGAATGTCTGCCCCTGCCTGGTGTTGTCCTCAACTGAATAAAGCTGAGCTTCTACCTTCTGTTCCAAATTACCATTTTTAAAAATGCCATTGGCTGTTCCGGCCTACTAAAGGTGTCTGTCTGCCCCTGCCTGGTGTTGTCCTCAACTGAATAAAGCTGAGCTTCTACCTTCTGTTCCAAATTACCATTTTTAAAAATGCCATTGGCTGTTCCGGCCTACTAAAGGTGTCTGTCTGCCCCTGCCTGGTGTTGTCCTCAACTGAATAAAGCTGAGCTTCAACCTTCAGTTCCAAATTACCATTTTTAAAAATGCAATTGGCTGTTCCGGCCTACTAAAGGTGAATGTCTGCCCCTGCCTGGTGTTGTCCTCAACTGAATAAAGCTGAGCTTCTACCTTCTGTTCCAAATTACCATTTTTAAAAATGCCATTGGCTGTTCCGGCCTACTAAAGGTGTCTGTCTGCCCCTGCCTGGTGTTGTCCTCAACTGAATAAAGCTGACCTTCAACCTTCAGTTCCAAATTACCATTTTTAAAAATGCAATTGGCTGTTCCGGCCTACTAAAGGTGAATGTCTGCCCCTGCCTGGTGTTGTCCTCAACTGAATAAAGCTGAGCTTCTACCTTCTGTTCCAAATTACCATTTTTAAAAATGCCATTGGCTGTTCCGGCCTACTAAAGGTGTCTGTCTGCCCCTGCCTGGTGTTGTCCTCAACTGAATAAAGCTGAGCTTCTACCTTCTGTTCCAAATTACCATTTTTAAAAATGCCATTGGCTGTTCCAGCCTACTAAACGTGTCTGTCTGCCCCTCCCTGGTGTTGTCCTCAACTGAATAAAGCTGAGCTTCAACCTTCAGTTCCAAATTACCATTTTTAAAAATGCCATTGGCTGTTCCGGCCTACTAAAGGTGAATCTGCCCCTGCCTGGTGTTGTCCTCAACTGAATAAAGCTGAGCTTCAACCTTCAGTTCCAAATTACCATTTTTAAAAATGCAATTGGCTGTTCCGGCCTACTAAAGGTGTCTGTCTGCCCCTGCCTGGTGTTGTCCTCAACTGAATAAAGCTGAGCTTCAACCTTCAGTTCCAAATTACCATTTTTAAAAATGCAATTGGCTGTTCCGGCCTACTAAAGGTGTCTGTCTGCCCCTGCCTGGTGTTGTCCTCAACTGAATAAAGCTGAGCTTCTACCTTCTGTTCCAAATTACCATTTTTAAAAATGCCATTGGCTGTTCCGGCCTACTAAAGGTGTCTGTCTGCCCCTGCCTGGTGTTGTCCTCAACTGAATAAAGCTGAGCTTCTACCTTCTGTTCCAAATTACCATTTTTAAAAATGCCATTGGCTGTTCCGGCCTACTAAAGGTGTCTGTCTGCCCCTGCCTGGTGTTGTCCTCAACTGAATAAAGCTGAGCTTCAACCTTCAGTTCCAAATTACCATTTTTAAAAATGCAATTGGCTGTTCCGGCCTACTAAAGGTGTCTGTCTGCCCCTGCCTGGTGTTGTCCTCAACTGAATAAAGCTGAGCTTCTACCTTCTGTTCCAAATTACCATTTTTAAAAATGCCATTGGCTGTTCCGGCCTACTAAAGGTGTCTGTCTGCCCCTGCCTGGTGTTGTCCTCAACTGAATAAAGCTGAGCTTCTACCTTCTGTTCCAAATTACCATTTTTAAAAATGCCATTGGCTGTTCCGGCCTACTAAAGGTGTCTGTCTGCCCCTGCCTGGTGTTGTCCTCAACTGAATAAAGCTGAGCTTCAACCTTCAGTTCCAAATTACCATTTTTAAAAATGCCATTGGCTGTTCCGGCCTACTAAAGGTGTCTGTCTGCCCCTGCCTGGTGTTGTCCTCAACTGAATAAAGCTGAGCTTCTACCTTCTGTTCCAAATTACCATTTTTAAAAATGCAATTGGCTGTTCCGGCCTACTAAAGGTGTCTGTCTGCCCCTGCCTGGTGTTGTCCTCAACTGAATAAAGCTGAGCTTCTACCTTCTGTTCCAAATTACCATTTTTAAAAATGCAATTGGCTGTTCCGGCCTACTAAAGGTGTCTGTCTGCCCCTGCCTGGTGTTGTCCTCAACTGAACAAAGCTGTGCTTCAACCTTCTGTTCCAAATTACCATTTTTAAAAATGCAATTGGCTGTTCCAGCCTACTAAAGGTGTCTGTCTGCCCCTGCCTGGTGTTGTCCTCAACTGAATAAAGCTGAGCTTCAACCTTCAGTTCCAAATTACCATTTTTAAAAATGCAATTGGCTGTTCCGGCCTACTAAAGGTGTCTGTCTGCCCCTGCCTGGTGTTGTCCTCAACTGAATAAAGCTGAGCTTCTACCTTCTGTTCCAAATTACCATTTTTAAAAATGCAATTGGCTGTTCCGGCCTACTAAAGGTGTCTGTCTGCCCCTGCCTGGTGTTGTCCTCAACTGAATAAAGCTGAGCTTCAACCTTCAGTTCCAAATTACCATTTTTAAAAATGCAATTGGCTGTTCCGGCCTACTAAAGGTGAATGTCTGCCCCTGCCTGGTGTTGTCCTCAACTGAATAAAGCTGAGCTTCTACCTTCTGTTCCAAATTACCATTTTTAAAAATGCCATTGGCTGTTCCGGCCTACTAAAGGTGTCTGTCTGCCCCTGCCTGGTGTTGTCCTCAACTGAATAAAGCTGAGCTTCTACCTTCTGTTCCAAATTACCATTTTTAAAAATGCCATTGGCTGTTCCGGCCTACTAAAGGTGTCTGTCTGCCCCTGCCTGGTGTTGTCCTCAACTGAATAAAGCTGAGCTTCAACCTTCAGTTCCAAATTACCATTTTTAAAAATGCAATTGGCTGTTCCGGCCTACTAAAGGTGAATGTCTGCCCCTGCCTGGTGTTGTCCTCAACTGAATAAAGCTGAGCTTCTACCTTCTGTTCCAAATTACCATTTTTAAAAATGCCATTGGCTGTTCCGGCCTACTAAAGGTGTCTGTCTGCCCCTGCCTGGTGTTGTCCTCAACTGAATAAAGCTGAGCTTCTACCTTCTGTTCCAAATTACCATTTTTAAAAATGCCATTGGCTGTTCCGGCCTACTAAAGGTGTCTGTCTGCCCCTGCCTGGTGTTGTCCTCAACTGAATAAAGCTGAGCTTCAACCTTCAGTTCCAAATTACCATTTTTAAAAATGCAATTGGCTGTTCCGGCCTACTAAAGGTGAATGTCTGCCCCTGCCTGGTGTTGTCCTCAACTGAATAAAGCTGAGCTTCTACCTTCTGTTCTAAATTACCATTTTTAAAAATGCCATTGGCTGTTCCGGCCTACTAAAGGTGTCTGTCTGCCCCTGCCTGGTGTTGTCCTCAACTGAATAAAGCTGACCTTCAACCTTCAGTTCCAAATTAACATTTTTAAAAATGCAATTGGCTGTTCCGGCCTACTAAAGGTGAATGTCTGCCCCTGCCTGGTGTTGTCCTCAACTGAATAAAGCTGAGCTTCTACCTTCTGTTCCAAATTACCATTTTTAAAAATGCAATTGGCTGTTCCGGCCTACTAAAGGTGTCTGTCTGCCCCTGCCTGGTGTTGTCCTCAACTGAAAAAAGCTGTGCTTCAACCTTCTGTTCCAAATTACCATTTTTAAAAATGCAATTGGCTGTTCCGGCCTACTAAAGGTGTCTGTCTGCCCCTGCCTGGTGTTGTCCTCAACTGAATAAAGCTGAGCTTCAACCTTCAGTTCCAAATTACCATTTTTAAAAATGCAATTGGCTGTTCCGGCCTACTAAAGGTGTCTGTCTGCCCCTGCCTGGTGTTGTCCTCAACTGAATGAAGCTGAGCTTCTACCTTCTGTTCCAAATTACCATTTTTAAAAATGCCATTGGCTGTTCCGGCCTACTAAAAGTGTCTGTCTGCCCCTGCCTGGTGTTGTCCTCAACTGAATAAAGCTGAGCTTCAACCTTCAGTTCCAAATTACCATTTTTAAAAATGCAATTGGCTGTTCCGGCCTACTAAAGGTGAATGTCTGCCCCTGCCTGGTGTTGTCCTCAACTGAGTAAAGCTGAGCTTCTACCTTCTGTTCCAAATTACCATTTTTAAAAATGCCATTGGCTGTTCCGGCCTACTAAAGGTGTCTGTCTGCCCCTGCCTGGTGTTGTCCTCAACTGAATAAAGCTGAGCTTCTACCTTCTGTTCCAAATTACCATTTTTAAAAATGCCATTGGCTGTTCCGGCCTACTAAAGGTGTCTGTCTGCCCCTGCCTGGTGTTGTCCTCAACTGAATAAAGCTGAGCTTCAACCTTCAGTTCCAAATTACCATTTTTAAAAATGCAATTGGCTGTTCCGGCCTACTAAAGGTGAATGTCTGCCCCTGCCTGGTGTTGTCCTCAACTGAATAAAGCTGAGCTTCTACCTTCTGTTCCAAATTACCATTTTTAAAAATGCCATTGGCTGTTCCGACCTACTAAAGGTGTCTGTCTGCCCCTGCCTGGTGTTGTCCTCAACTGAATAAAGCTGAGCTTCTACCTTCTGTTCCAAATTACCATTTTTTAAAATGCCATTGGCTGTTCCGGCCTACTAAAGGTGTCTGTCTGCCCCTGCCTGGTGTTGTCCTCAACTGAATAAAGCTGAGCTTCAACCTTCAGTTCCAAATTACCATTTTTAAAAATGCAATTGGCTGTTCCGGCCTACTAAAGGTGAATGTCTGCCCCTGCCTGGTGTTGTCCTCAACTGAATAAAGCTGAGCTTCTACCTTCTGTTCCAAATTACCATTTTTAAAAATGCCATTGGCTGTTCCGGCCTACTAAAGGTGTCTGTCTGCCCCTGCCTGGTGTTGTCCTCAACTGAATAAAGCTGACCTTCAACCTTCAGTTCCAAATTACCATTTTTAAAAATGCAATTGGCTGTTCCGGCCTACTAAAGGGGTCTGTCTGCCCCTGCCTGGTGTTGTCCTCAACTGAACAAAGCTGTGCTTCAACCTTCTGTTCCAAATTACCATTTTTAAAAATGCAATTGGCTGTTCCGGCCTACTAAAGGTGTCTGTCTGCCCCTGCCTGGTGTTGTCCTCAACTGAATAAAGCTGAGCTTCAACCTTCAGTTCCAAATTACCATTTTTAAAAATGCAATTGGCTGTTCCGGCCTACTAAAGGTGTCTGTCTGCCCCTGCCTGGTGTTGTCCTCAACTGAACAAAGCTGAGCTTCCACATTCTGGCTTTCGCCCTATACTATCAGATATTAAACTGCATTTGGCCTACTAGTGTGGTTAGGCCCTTGAAACAGTGTCTGCTGCTCTTGGGTTTGCTACTCCACTGAACAAAGCAATGCCGCCTGTTTAGTCCTGTTACCAATTTTGAACTGCATTTAGCCTACTTTATTCTTTGGCCCTATATCTGTTTCCTCCTCATCCTGCCCATTGCCCAGCCACTGCTAGATGAGTCTGCTGGTACATTGACCTAGACCACTACATTCCCCTTATACTCTACACAGCCAGAATCTGACCCTGCTGAAAGTAAGGTTCCCCTTCCCGCATGTTATACCACCTTACACAGGGACAGAGAGGAAGGTGCAGATGAAAGTGCAGGTTCCTTCATCAGGTGGGGGGGCATACTCGTTGGCGACGTCACTGGCACAGGGCCCCTCAGAGTACGCAAAAGTGTCGCTGCTGGTGGGAGGCACCCCCGCCATGCAAACACACCGCCGTACTTTGAGGGGCCCTGTGCCAGTGCCAATGCAAACGAGTGGGCCCCCCCTGCTTGCTCAGGATCACAGCACTTGCAACGTTGAAATACTTACCTTTCCCTGCAACACCGCCGTGACGTAGCCCGCATTTCCTGGGCCCACGAAAAACTTGAGCCAGCCCTACTCCCCCCACAACTTTTGCCAAATGACCCCCAATTCCCTATGCCCAACTATTATTATAAAGTTAATTAAGATTGACAAGCTTCAGAAACAAGAATGGATGTTTTTGGCATTAAAATGGGCACTGTAGGTGTTTTCCTGGCCTCCACTCACTGCCGACTATGCTTCCCCATTGACTTGCATTGGGTTTCGTGTTTCGGTCGATCCCCGACTTTTAGCGATAATCGGCCGACTGCACTCGACTCGACTCTGGACAAAATCGGGTTTCACAAAACCCGACTCGATCTTAAAAAAATGAAAGTCGCTCAACTCTAACCATTACATTTCACGTAGAAGTTTCACAGCATTTCAGAATAGGACTGTGATACCAACAGTAAAATATGGTGGAGAGAGTGTGTTGGTCTGTGGCTTTTTTGCTTCTTCATGACATGAAAGATTTGCAGTGGTGAATGGAATCATGAATTCTGCTGTCTAACAAAAAAATCCTGAAGGAGAATGCCTGGATATCTGTTTGTGAGCTCAAGCTGAACCGCATTTTGGTTATGCAGCAGGACATTGATCCAAAACACACCAGCAAGTCCACCTCTGAATGGCTTAAGAAAAACAAAATGAAGACTTTGGACTGGCCTAGTCAAAGTCCTGAAGTTAATCCAATTGAGATGCTGTGGCATGGCCTTAAAAAGGCGGTTCATGCTCGGAAACCTCCAGTGTGGCTGAATTACAATAGTTCTGCAAACATGAGTGGCCAAAATTCCTCCAGAGTGTTGTAACTAACTCATAGCCAGTTATCACAAATGCTTGATTGCAGTTGTTGCTGCTAAAGGGGTCAATCAATTTTTCACACAAGGTGTTGTAGATTGGAATTTCTTTTTCCTTAAACAATAAAGACCTTCATTTAAAAACAGCAGCATTTTTTGTTTACTTGTGTTATCTTTGCCTAATATTTAATTTTTTTGGTTGATCTGAATCAATTAAGTGTGATAAACATGCAAAAGAAAAGGAAATCAGGAAGGGAACAACCCCATTTTCACACAACTGTATACACTTCCATTGTGCATTTCCCTCCTCTCCCTGATGAAGCCACCATGTGTGGTGTAATGTGTGGGGCCTCCTATTCTTATTGGTGATTCTGCCAAGCATTTTTCGCTCAGGTTATTTGTCAGTTCCTTGATCTGACTTCCATTCAGGTATCTACATCTTTGGATAGCTCACTTACACTTTATCCTTATTGGACAGGATGTCATTTGGCATCATACTGTTTCTGATTCATATGTTATATCTACCCCTCGTTAAATGTTTTTATGTCCATTCTTGCACTTAAAATACAATAAAGATAGTTTTCTAATCATCTGGGTTATGGACAGGGTATTGAGAAGCACCTAGCGCGGAGGAAGAGGCAGTGATGTTACCCAATGGCACCAATCATGGACTCAGGGGTTCAAACCGGTGCTTAGATCACATATACTGTATATACCTAATCATGCTGGTGGTGGCTAGGTTCTTAGTGGTCAGGTTCCTGTTGATTTTGGCGTCACACAGGTTGCAAATGTCCATTATTTTTGTCTCAGAACTCTCTTTAAAAAACTCCCAGAATGGGGAACACTTAACTCTTTGATGTAGGAATTCAGGAGTGCCGCTGCTCGGGGCAACAGTTGCTTACCTTGTCCCTCAGGTCACACCAGTTCCTCTTTGTGCCAGGTTCTGCTTTTTGTGAATGTTAGATACCAATGAGATGTACCACAGAGCACGTAATAATTTATGGGTGACTAATTGAATCCAGAAACATTTTTAAAGGCTTTTTGGAATTGTTTTATAACCTCGAAATATATGGCAGAGCAGGTGACGTGGTTGAGTAATTGAATGCAGAAAAGTTTGTCAACACTTTCTGTGAGTGTTATACCAACGAAATGTATCGCAGAACACGTAACACTGTATGGATGAGTAATTTAACCCTGAACTGTTTTTAAATATGTTTCTGTAGTGTGAGATATCCCTGAAATGTTTCCCTTACCATGGAATACTGTATGGATGAGTAATTTAACCAAGAAAAAAATTACACTTTTCGGAAGTGTTTTGTAGCACTGATTTGTACCACCGAGTTAGCAATACTTTATGGTGAGCAACTGAATCCAGAAAAAAATGTAGATGCTTTTTTGCAAGTGTTTGATAACACCGACATGTACCACAGAACATGTAATAGTGCGTGGTTGAGTAATTGAATTCAGAATTTTTTTAATGCTTTTTGAGAGTGTTATACATCACAGAAATGTTGCAGAAAACTAATATTCTATTGATAACAATATAGTCAATTTTTGCACCCTCCCAAATAAATCTAGTCACATGCAACACCTATATATTGAGCAATTGACTGTGAAGCACTCAGCCCCGCTTTCAGCTTTTATTCTACCACTCTCTCTGTGACAGGCGCCAAACATGCCAGGTGGGGATTCGAGTCTTAATCGAGCACCGCCCAACGCTCACCGAGTAACGAGCACATCCGAGATACTAGAGTGATATCTGACTATCACCGAGCATGTTCGCTCATTCCTTCAGCTCAAGTGTAAGGGAGATAATAGCGATGAGCGACTATTCTCATTGCTCGGGTTTTCCCGAGTATGCTCAGGTGTCCTCCGAGTATTTTTGGCGTGCCCATAGATTATGTTTGTGTCCCCGCAGCTGCATGATTTGCGGCTGCTGGACAGCCTGAATACATGTGGGGTATGCCTGTTTGTTAAGGAACCCTCACATGTACTCAGGCTGTCTAGCAGCCATAAATCATGCAGCTGCGGCAACAAAAACTATATCTCCGAATACGCCAAATACTCAGAGGACACCTGAGCTGTGTGTAACCTGAGCAACGAGTATACTCGCTCATCACTAGTGATAAATATAAGGTCTGGGGCAGAGGAAATACAATGTATAAAAATAAACAAGACACAACTACACTCAGTAAATCAATTACCAAGTCACACCCGGATGTAGGCATGGACCCACACAACTATTCCTGGACCCATTTGTGCTCTAGTCTTTATATAATGGATGACAGTGCATTATAGAATGATAATGACGCACGCTGTAGCGAGAGTATTAGACATAATTGTACTTAGACATCTATATACCGCTGATAGCACTTTCTATAATAATAGTGTCTAATGTTCCTATGCTCCCTTAGTGCACATGGCTGAATATCTCACATCTTACATATGTGTATCGTGGTTTCATCCTGTAAATGTTATTCTTGTTGATGGCATTTTCCTTTGATAATTTTATTCTTTGCAATTTGTAGTTAACAAAAACATTTTGATATTTTATTTACATATCACAGTTGTGTCTCATAATAATAGGTTCTATAATTCCAATGATTACACAACATCTGCTCAGATCACTGAAAAACATTGGTGAACGGCAAACTCGACTTTAGTGCCCAGCGTCAGGCAGCTGCCAACAAGACAAATCAAAACATGGGATACATTAAAAGCAGTATAGTCGGTCCTGACAAACATCGTAGGTTTCCATCCTAGCAGTCACTAGATACTGGGTGCAGTCTTTGTGCTGCCATGTACAGTATACATTATGTGACTCCCCAGGAACAATGTGCAGAGTGCATGGAATTCAATGAACTTATGTCTGTTGTATAGTAACGTCTCTGCGTCATTACCACTAATCTATCCACGGGCTCAAGTCTGCTGTCACTAGATACATTTCTCCCTATAGTATCTGGGTGTTGTGTTCTTTATAGGAAGCGTTCTTGGTAAATATTCATCCTACTTGTAAAGTTTGGAGGGTTCTTCTTACCTCTTCATGTCGCCATGTTATCCTCTGTGGAAACATAGTCAGCTGTCGATCTTCTCGTTCTGATGGATTAAAGCTGCCCACAAAAGTCCGATAGTGAATAAATGAAGTATAATTGTATTGTTTGTATTCTCTTTTTACCCAATTCACAATCTCTAGATTTTCAGGAAATTCTCCTTTCTCATTGAAGCTAAATAATTCATTGTAATGGTCGTAGAATTTGATCTTCTTTAGAAAAGTTTTGAGCTGAAAAAATAAGGAAACATTTAATTTAAAATCACCAATACCAATAGTCGGGTACCCAGCCAAGAATCAATAACTATCAACCAGGAATGTAAGATATGTCTCCAATCAGCAAGACGCATGAGATTTCAAAGCAGCGGGACCATTGGTATTTACCCTTAAGGACCCATAAGTCTTGAGGACAAAGCATTTTTTTCCATTTTTTATTACCATGTTCAGACCAACAGCTGTTAAATGGAATCTGTCACATGAAAAAATGCCATATCCCTGCAGGTATGGGGTAAATCTGTAGGTTAATAGCGTTCTGAACCAGCGCACGCACTTAGAACAACACTGCTGGGGGGAAATGAGATTTATTTCTTCTTGCAGCATTTGGTGCTCAGTCGTCATAAGGGCGGCACTGGCGCGGGTCAGTCACCGCTCTGCGTATATCTGTAACCACGGCCCCAGTACAGACGGACACAAAGCCCTAATGATGAGCCTGCTGTCAGTCAGTGTCAAGTGCGGTTACAACCGCCGCATTTTATACAAGAGCAGTGACTAAAATCTCTCCAATTCTGCCAAGTTCACTGAATGTAGACTGCTGCACTGAGGAATTAAATAAATTTCCTCTCAGCATTGGGGCTCTTAGTGACAGCACTGGGCAGGTTCAGAATGCTATTAACCTGAGAATTAACCACATATCTGCAGGTTCATAGTGTTATTTCGCCTTTAAACATTCAAGGGTATATAGAGTACAGGTAGTACAGGGATCACCAGTGACATTATACACAGGAGCTCTGTATATAGTGTCAGTGTACAGGTTATACAGTGATCACCAGTGACGTTATACACAGGAGCTCTGTATATAGTGTCAGTGTACAGGTAATACAGTGATCATCAGTGACATTATACACAGGGGCTCTGTATATAGTGTCAGTGTACAGGTTATACAGTGATCACCAGTGACGTTATACACAGGAGCTCTGTATATAGTGTCAGTGTACAGGTTATACAGTGATCACCGGTGACAATATACACAGGGGCTCTGTATATAGTGTCAGTGTACAGGTTATACAGTGATCACCAGTGACGTTATACACAGGAGCTCTGTATATAGTGTCAGTGTACAGGTTATACAGTGATCACCAGTGACGTTATACACAGGAGCTCTGTATATAGTGTCAGTGTACAGGTAATACAGTGATCATCAGTGACATTATACACAGGGGCTCTGTATATAGTGTCAGTGTACAGGTTATACAGTGATCACCAGTGACGTTATACACAGGAGCTCTGTATATAGTGTCAGTGTACAGGTTATACAGTGATCACCGGTGACAATATACACAGGAGTTCTGTATATAGTGTCAGTGTACAGGTAATACAGGGATCACCAGTGACATTATACACAGGAGCTCTGTATATAGTGTATAGTGTACAGGTAATACAGTGATCACCAGTGACATTATACACAGGGGCTCTGTATATAGTGTATAGTGTACAGGTAATACAGGGATCACCAGTGACATTATACACAGAGGAGCTCTATATATAGTGTCAGTGTACAGGTTATACAGTGATCACCAGTGACGTTATACACAGGAGCTCTGTATATAGTGTCAGTGTACAGGTAATACAGTGATCATCAGTGACATTATACACAGGGGCTCTGTATATAGTGTCAGTGTACAGGTTATACAGTGATCACCAGTGACGTTATACACAGGAGCTCTGTATATAGTGTCAGTGTACAGGTTATTGTTGTGAATTCGGTTTGTGGGCTCCCCCGGTGGTCTGTTATGGTAGTGTCTCTTATGTGCCTTCCTCCATCTCTGATTACCTGTCGCCACCCTCTTGGGGAGTTTCCTATTTAAGGCTGCTTGGCTGTTAGTCACATGCCGGCCAACAATGTGCTAGTAGCATTCTGTTGCATTCACCTGCCTCAAGTTCCAGTTCAGCTAAGTTGAATTTTGTTTCTTGTTTTGCTATTTTTGTCCAGCTATCTGCAATGTGACTCTTCAGTGCTGGAAGCTCTTGTGGACAGAAAATTACTACTCCAGTGGCATGAGTTGTCACTGGAGTTTAAAGTATTTTCTGGATGGTGTTTTTGAATAGTGATTTTTAGGTCGACCGTGAAGTAACACTTTCCTGTCCTTCTGCTATCTAGTAAGCGGACCTCACTGTGCTAAATCTGCTGTTCATCCTACGTATGTCATTTCCTCTGAACTCACCGTCAATATCTGTGGGGGTCTACTATCATCTTTTGGGGTTCCTCACTGGAGGTAAGGCAGGCCTGTATATTCCTCTTATAGGGGTAGTTAGATCTCCGGCTGGCGCGTGGTGTCTAGGGCATCGTAGGTACATCCCCCGGCTACTGTAAGTGTTGGGTCAGGTTCAGGTCACGGTCGACCTTAGTTTCCATCACCCGAGAGCTAGTCCGTTTTGTATTCTTTTTCCCATGGTCATTGGGGTAACCATAACAGTTTGGCCGGCCTATAAAAAATCTATGTGTTAAAATATGCACTAAAGTAGGAAGGAGAAGAAAAGGTTTTTTTTTTTTTTTTTTTCTGTGTTTGAAAGTGCACCTTAGTTTGATCATTTGTATTCCTTGCTTAAACTGCAGTCTTCAGACTTTTTTTTCTCTCCTCTCCTCTTAACCTCTGAATGCTTGGGTTACACCCATTTGAAACATGGATCCACAGAGTTTAGTTGCAGGTTTGAATAACCTTGCGACAAAAGTACAGAACCTACAAGAGTTTGTTATACGTGCTCCAATGTCTGAACCTAAGATTCCTCTGCCTGAATACTTTACCGGAGACAGATCCCGGTTTTTGAGTTTCAGAGAAAATTGCAAATTGTTTTTGTCTCTGAGATCTCACTCTGCTGGTGATCAGACTCAACAAGTTAAAATTGTTATCTCTCTACTGCGCGGCGACCCACAAAGTTGGGCATTTGCATTATCGCCAGGGGATCCTGCGTTGTTAAATGTAGATGCGTTTTTTCAGGCTTTGGGGTTGCTTTATGAAGAACCTAATTTGGAGATTTTGGCTGAGAAAGCCTTGATAGCTCTTTCCCAAGGGCAAGATGAAGCTGAGATATACTGCCAGAAATTCCGTAAATGGTCGGTGCTTACTAAATGGAATGAGTGCGCTTTAGCAGCTAATTTCAGAGAAGGTCTCTCTGATGCCGTGAAGGATGTCATGGTGGGGTTCCCTGTGCCTACAGGTCTGAATGATGCCATGAAATTGGCTATCCAGATTGATCGGCGTTTGCGGGAGCGCAAATCTGTGCACCATATGGCGGGGTCTTCTGAGGAAGAATCTGTGCACCATATGGCGGTATCTTCTGAGCAAAAACCTGTGCACCATATGGCGGTGTCTTCTGAGCAAAGACCTGTGCACCATTTGGCGGTGACCTCTGAAAAGGCATTAGAGCATATGCAATGCGATCGTGTTTTGTCTAGAGGCGAACGTCAAAATTACAGGCGCAAAAATGGATTGTGCTTCTACTGTGGAGATCCAGCTCATGTTATATCAGCATGCTCTAAACGTATAAATAAGGTTGATAAAAAGGTTGATAAATCTTTTTCTACAGGTACCTTGCAGTCAAAATTTCTTTTGTCCGTGACATTGATTTGTACCTTATCATCTGTGACTGTGAATGCTTATGTGGATTCTGGCGCCGCTCTGAGTCTCATGGATTGGTCCTTTGCCAAGCGTTGTGGGTTTGATTTGGAGCCGTTGGAAGTTTCTATTCCCCTGAAGGGTATTGATTCTACACCTTTGGCTAGCAATAAACCACAATATTGGACACAAGTGACTATGCGTCTTACCCCAGACCATCAGGAGATTATTCGTTTCCTTGTATTATATAACCTACATGATGTCTTAGTGCTTGGATTACCATGGTTACAGATTCATAATCCCGTCTTGGACTGGAAATCTATGTCTGTGTTGAGCTGGGGATGTCGGGGTATTCATGGGGATGCACCTTTGGTTCCTATTTCTTCATCTACTCCCTCTGAGATCCCAGCATTTCTGTCAGATTTTTATGATGTCTTTCAAGAGCCTAAAGTTGATTCTCTCCCTCCCCACAGAGAGTGTGACTGCGCTATTGAATTGATCCCCGGTAGTAAGTTTCCTAAGGGTCGCTTGTTTAATTTGTCTGTACCTGAACATACTGCTATGCGGGAGTATATCAGAGAATCCTTGGAAAAGGGTCATATTCGCCCCTCGTTGTCTCCACTAGGGGCAGGATTTTTCTTTGTAGGTAAAAAGGATGGTTCATTGAGACCTTGTATCGACTATCGACTTTTGAATAAGATTACAGTTAAATACCAGTACCCGTTACCTTTACTTACTGATCTGTTTGCTCGTATAAAGGGGGCTAAGTGGTTCACTAAGATCGATCTACGTGGTGCGTATAATTTGGTGCGGATTAAGCAGGGGGATGAGTGGAAGACCGCATTTAATACGCCTGAAGGCCATTTTGAGTATTTGGTAATGCCTTTCGGTCTCGCAAATGCCCCTTCCGTTTTTCAGTCCTTTATGCACAATATTTTCCGTGAATATCTGGATAAGTTTATGATTGTGTATTTGGATGATATTCTTGTTTTTTCGGAGGACTGGGAATCTCACGTTCAACAGGTCAGGAGAGTTTTTCAGGTTTTGCGAGCTAATTCTCTTTTTGTAAAGGGCTCAAAGTGTAGTTTTGGAGTTCAGAGAATTTCCTTTTTGGGATATATTTTTTCCCCTTCATCTATGGAGATGGACCCTGTCAAGGTTCAGGCTATTTGTGATTGGATGCAACCTACTTCTTTGAAGAGTCTGCAAAAGTTCTTGGGTTTTGCTAATTTCTATCGCCGATTTATAGCGGGTTTTTCTGCCATTGCTAAACCTTTGACTGATTTGACCAAAAAGGGTGCTGATGTTGCTAATTGGTCCTCTGCGGCTGTGGAGGCCTTTCAAGAGCTTAAGCGCCGCTTTTCTTCCGCCCCTGTGTTGCGCCAACCTGATGTGTTACTTCCGTTCCAGGTTGAGGTGGATGCTTCGGAGATCGGAGCAGGTGCAGTTTTGTCGCAGAAAGATCCTGACTGCTCAGTAATGAGACCATGTGCGTTTTTCTCCCGAAAGTTTTCGCCCGCTGAGCGAAATTATGATGTGGGAAATCGGGAACTTCTGGCCATGAAGTGGGCGTTTGAGGAGTGGCGTCATTGGCTTGAGGGTGCTAGACACCAGGTGGTGGTCCTCACTGACCACAAGAATCTAATTTATCTTGAGTCGGCCAGGCGTCTGAATCCTAGACAGGCGCGCTGGTCGTTGTTTTTCTCCCGATTTAACTTTGTGGTGTCATATCTGCCTGGGTCCAAGAATGTGAAGGCGGATGCCCTCTCTAGGAGTTTTGAGCCTGACTCGCCTGGTGATTCCGAACCTACCGGCATCCTGAAGGATGGGGTGATATTGTCAGCTGTCTCCCCAGACCTGCGGCGTTCTTTGCAGGAGTTTCAGGTGGATAGGCCTGATCGCTGTCCGCCTGGTAGACTGTTTGTCCCTGATGATTGGACCAGTAGAGTTATCTCGGAGGTTCATTCTTCCGCGTTGACAGGTCATCCTGGAATTTTTGGCACCAGGGATTTGGTGTCTAGGTCCTTCTGGTGGCCTTCTTTGTCTCGAGATGTGCGCATGTTTGTGCAGTCTTGTGATGTTTGTGCTCGGGCCAAGCCCTGCTGTTCTAGGGCCAGTGGGTTGTTGTTGCCCTTGCCTATTCCTAAGAGGCCTTGGACGCACATTTCTATGGACTTTATTTCTGACCTTCCGGTTTCTCGTAGGATGTCTGTCATCTGGGTGATTTGTGACCGTTTTTCCAAGATGGTTCATTTGGTACCTTTGCCCAAATTGCCCTCCTCCTCTGAGTTGGTTCCTCTATTTTTTCAGAATGTGGTGCGTTTGCATGGTATTCCTGAGAATATAGTGTCTGACAGGGGTACTCAGTTTGTGTCTAGATTTTGGCGGACGTTCTGTGCCAGGATGGGTATCGATTTGTCTTTTTCGTCTGCATTCCATCCTCAGACTAATGGCCAGACTGAGCGTACTAATCAGACCTTGGAGACTTACTTGAGGTGTTTTGTGTCCGCTGATCAGGATGATTGGCTTGACTTTTTGCCATTGGCAGAGTTTGCCCTTAACAATCGGGCTAGTTCTGCCACTTTGGTTTCTCCATTTTTTTGTAATTCAGGGTTTCACCCTCGGTTTTCGTCCGGTCAATTGGAGTCTTCGGATTGTCCTGGAGTGGATGCTGTGGTTGATAGGATGCATCAGATTTGGGGACAGGTTGTGGACAATCTGAAGTTGTCCCAGGAGAAGACTCAACAGTTCACTAATCGTCATCGGCGTATTGGTCCTCGTCTTGGTGTTGGGGACCTGGTGTGGCTGTCTTCTCGATTTGTTCCTATGAAGGTCTCGTCTCCTAAGTTTAAGCCTCGGTTTATCGGCCCTTATAGGATTCTGGAGGTTCTTAATCCTGTGTCCTTTCGTTTGGACCTCCCAGCATCTTTTAATATCCATAATGTTTTCCATCGGTCATTATTGCGGAGGTATGAGGTACCGGTTGTTCCTTCTGCTGATCCACCTGCTCCTGTGTTGGTTGAGGGTGAATTGGAGTATGTGGTGGAAAAGATCTTGGACTCCCGTGTTTCCAGACGGAGACTTCAGTATCTGGTTAAGTGGAAAGGTTATGGCCAGGAGGATAATTCTTGGGTGACAGCATCCGATGTTCATGCTCCCGATTTGGTTCGTGCATTTCATAGTGCTCATCCAGGTCGCCCTGGTGGTTCTGGTGAGGGTTCGGTGCCCCCTCCTTAAGGGGGGGGTACTGTTGTGAATTCGGTTTGTGGGCTCCCCCGGTGGTCTGTTATGGTAGTGTCTCTTATGTGCCTTCCTCCATCTCTGATTACCTGTCGCCACCCTCTTGGGGAGTTTCCTATTTAAGGCTGCTTGGCTGTTAGTCACATGCCGGCCAACAATGTGCTAGTAGCATTCTGTTGCATTCACCTGCCTCAAGTTCCAGTTCAGCTAAGTTGAATTTTGTTTCTTGTTTTGCTATTTTTGTCCAGCTATCTGCAATGTGACTCTTCAGTGCTGGAAGCTCTTGTGGACAGAAAATTACTACTCCAGTGGCATGAGTTGTCACTGGAGTTTAAAGTATTTTCTGGATGGTGTTTTTGAATAGTGATTTTTAGGTCGACCGTGAAGTAACACTTTCCTGTCCTTCTGCTATCTAGTAAGCGGACCTCACTGTGCTAAATCTGCTGTTCATCCTACGTATGTCATTTCCTCTGAACTCACCGTCAATATCTGTGGGGGTCTACTATCATCTTTTGGGGTTCCTCACTGGAGGTAAGGCAGGCCTGTATATTCCTCTTATAGGGGTAGTTAGATCTCCGGCTGGCGCGTGGTGTCTAGGGCATCGTAGGTACATCCCCCGGCTACTGTAAGTGTTGGGTCAGGTTCAGGTCACGGTCGACCTTAGTTTCCATCACCCGAGAGCTAGTCCGTTTTGTATTCTTTTTCCCATGGTCATTGGGGTAACCATAACAGGTTATACAGTGATCACCGGTGACAATATACACAGGAGTTCTGTATATAGTGTCAGTGTACAGGTAATACAGGGATCACCAGTGACATTATACACAGGAGCTCTGTATATAGTGTATAGTGTACAGGTAATACAGTGATCACCAGTGACATTATACACAGGGGCTCTGTATATAGTGTATAGTGTACAGGTAATACAGGGATCACCAGTGACATTGTACATAGGAGCTCTGTATATAGTGTATAGTGTACAGGTAATACAATGATCACCAGTGACATTATACACAGGGGCCCTGTATATAGTGTCAGTGTACAGGTTATACAGTGATCACCAGTGATGTTATACACAGGAGCTCTGTATATAGTGTCAGTGTACAGGTAATACAGTGATCACCGGTGACAATATACACAGAAGCTCTGTATATAGTGTCAGTGTACAGGTAATACAGGGATAACCAGTGACATTATACACAAGAGCTCTGTATATAGTGTATAGTGTACAGGTAATACAGGGATCACCAGTGACATTATACACAGGAGCTCTGTATATAGTGTATAGTGTACAGGTAATACAGTGATCACCAGTGACAATATACACAGGAGCTCTGTATATAGTGTATAGTGTACAGGTAATACAGTGATCACCAGTGACAATATACACAGGAGCTCTGTATATAGTGTATAGTGTACAGGTAATACAGGGATCACCAGTGACATTTTACACAGGAGCTCTGTATATAGTGTACAGCAGGGGTGTCAAACTGCATTCCTCGAGGGCCTCAAACCATGAGTGTTTTCAAGATTTCCTTAGCATTCCACAAGGTGCTGGAATCATTCTGTGCAGGTGATAAATTATCACCTGTGCAATACAAGGAAATCCTGAAAACATGACCTGTTTGCGGCCCTCGAGGAATGCAGTTTGACACCTCTGGTGTACAGGTAGTACAGGGATCACCAGTGACATTATACATAGGACCTCTGTGTATGGTGTCAGTGTACAGGTAATACAGTGATCACCAGTGACATTATACACAGGAGCTCTATATATAATGTCAGTATTCAGGTAATACAGGGATCACCAGTGTTGTTATACACAGGAGCTTTGTATATAGTTTCAGTGTACTGGTAAAACAGTGATCACCAGTGACATTACACAAAGGAGATCTGTATATAGTATATAGTGTACAGGTAATACAGTGATCACCAGTGACATACACAGGAGCTCTGTATATAGTGTACAGGTAATACAGGGATCACCAGTGACATTATACACAGGAGCTCTGTATACAGTGTATAGTCTACAGGTAATATAGTGACCACCAGTGACATTATACACAGGGGCTCTGTATATAGTGTATAGTGTACAGGTAATACAGGGATCACCAGTGACATTATACACAGGAGCTCTGTATATAGTATCAGTCCACAGGTAATACAGTGATCTCCGGGGACATTATACACAGGAGCTCTATATATATAATGTCAGTATTCAGGTAATACAGGGATCACCAGTGGTGTTATACACAGGAGCTTTGTATATAGTTTCAGTGTACTGGTAATACAGTGATCACCAGTGACATTACTCAAAGGAGATCTGTATATAGTATATAGTGTACAGGTAATACAGTGATCACCAGTGACATACACAGGAGCTCTGTATATAGTGCCAGTGTACAGGTAACACAGTGATCAGCAGTGACATTATACACAGGAGCTCTGTATATATTGTCAGCGTACATGTAATACAGTGACTCACCAGTGACATTATACCCAGGATCTCGGTATATAGTGTAAGTGTACCGGTAATAAGTGATCACCAGTGACATTATACGAAGGGTATCTGTATATAGTGTAAGTGTACAGGTAATAAGTGATTACCAGTGATGTTATACAGTGACTTACCAGTAGTGTTGAGCATTCCGATACTGCAAATATCGGGTATCGGCCGATATTCGCTGTATCGGAATTCCGATACTGAGTTCCGATATTTTTGTGATATCGGAAATCAGAATCGGAAGTTCCTATAAGTTCCCAGGTGTGTGCGGTGCATATGGTTCCCAGGGTCTGGAGGAGAGGAGACTCTCCTTCAGGCCCTGGGATCCATATTCATGTAAAAAATAAAGAATAAAAATAAAAAATATGGATATACTCACCTTTCCGACGGACCCTGGACCTCAGCGGTGCAACCGGCAGCCTCCGTTCCTAAGAATGCAGTGAGTGTAGGACCTGCGATGACGTCGCGGTCTTGTCATTGGTCACGTGACCGCTCATGTAACTGCGACGTCATCGAAGGTCCTTCACGCACTGCATGCTTAGGAACGGAGGCAGACGCTTGCACCGGTGAGAGCCAGGGTCCGTCGGAGGGGTGAGTATATCCATATTTTTTATTTTTATTCTTTATTTTTTACATGAATATGGATCCCAGGGCATGTAGGAGAGTTTCCTCTCCTTCAGACCCTGGGAACCATCCAGGATACCTTCCGATAGTTGTGTCCCATTGACTTGTATTGGTATCGGGTATCGGTATCGGCGATATCCGATATTTTTTGGATATCGGCCGATCCAATCCGATACCGATACTTTTGAATATCGGAAGGTATCGCTCAACACTACTTACCAGTGACATCTGTAGTTTTAAGTCCTTCATGTTTGCTTTTCATCTTTATCTGGTTCAGATCGCTATCACTTCTTCCTGCCAGGACTCCTTTCTTCAGAAAGTAAGGGTACTGTCACACAGTGGCACTTTGATCGCTACGACGGTACGATCTGTGACGTTCCAGCGATATCCATACGATATCGCAGTGTCTGACACGCAGCAGCGATCAGGGACCCCGCTGAGGATCGTACGTGTAGCAGATCGTTTGGAACTTTCTTTCGTCGCTGGATCTCCCGCTGTCATCGCTGGATCGTTGTGTGTGACAGCGATCCAGCGATGCGTTCACTTGTAACCAGAGTAAACATCGGGTTACTAAGCGAAGGGCCGCGCTTAGTAACCCGATGTTTACTGTGCTTACCAGCGTAAAAGTAAAAAAAACCAAACCGTACATACTCACATTTCGGTGTCCTTCAGGTCCCTTGCCGTCTGCTTCCCGCACTGACTGACTGCTGGCCGTAAGGCACAGCACAGCGGTGACGTCACCGCTGTGATCTGCTTTCACTTTCCGGCCGGCAGTCAGTCAGAGCGGGAAGCAGACGGCAAGGGACCTGAAGGACACCGAAAGGTGAGTATGTACGTTTTTTTTTTTTTTTTACTTTTACGCTGGTAAGCACGGTAAACATCGGGTTACTAAGCGCGGCCCTGCGCTTAGTAACTCGATGTTTACCCTGGTTACCCGGGACCTCGGGATCGTTGGTCGCTGGAGAGTGGTCTGTGTGACAGCTCCCCAGCGACCACACAACGACTTTCCAACGATCACGGCCAGGTCGTATCGCTGGTCGTGATCGTTGGAAAGTTGCAGAGTGTGACAGTACCCTAACACAAAGTTATCTATAGTTAATCTCTTCTGCACAGCACTGCACAGTAACAGGACCTCCCTTTTGTTAAACCTTTTTTAAACTGTAGTAAAAAAAACCCAGCAGTAATAATGCCCATGATTAGGCCCTACAGTAGTTATGTCACCTACTTGCCTCCATAAACCAATAATCTATGTTCCTCATTCTTGCCCCCATACAGTAACTATGGAACCCATCCTTGTTCCCTTCTGTTATAAAGTCCTCCATCCTGAGCCCCTTCCTGATCCCCCATTCTGTAATAATATCTTCCATCCTGGCCCTTTTTTGTAATAATGCCCCCATCCTAGCCATCTTTATCTAATAATGTCCCCTATCCTGGGCCCTTACTGTAATGTCCCTCATCTTGGGCCCTTACTGTAATGTCCCTCATCCTGGGCCCTTACTGTAATGTCCCTCATCCTGGGCCCTTACTGTAATGTCCCTCATCCTGGGCCTTTACTGTAATGTCCCTCATCCTGGGCCCTTACTGTAATGTCCCTCATCCTGGGCCCTTACTGTAATGTCCCTTATCCTGGGCCTCTTAATTTTATAATATCCTCCATCTAGGCCCCCTATGGCCTCTATTCTGATCCTAATGTCCCCTATCAAGGTGCACCATGTCCACTTTTAGGCACCTTCGACCTCCCATCCTGAGTATTTATGTCCTTCATTCTGTTGACCTAAGTCCCCAATCCGGGGCCATTTTGTCCTCTATTCATTTCCCTTATGTCTCCCATCCTGGACATCTATGGCCTCCATCCTGGTCTTCTTTGTCCACAATCCTGGTCCCTTGTGTTCTCCATCCTAGACATTTTGTCCTCCATCTTTCTAACTGCATTCTCATTGTGTCCTCTTCCTCTTCCATATGTGGCACAGAAAAGCGTAGCAACTGACAGTCGTGACAGTCATTGACAGCGTATGATATCACTGCCATGCACCACCGCTGTTGTGCATGCTCATGTCAGCTACTGGCCTCTGTCAGGCTGGCGGCCATTTTAACTATTGTGGTGTGGCTGTCTGCATCCCTGTATGATTCATCTGAATAAGCCTCCCCAGCTGCAGTGCCTCAGTCTTCAGTACCAGCTCAGGGCACTGCTTCTTGCTGGCTCAGCGAGATGGCTGTAATTTTAAGTTGAGGTACTATGCCTCCCTCCCCCTGTATGCTGCTGTCCTCGCTCTGCATGTCCTCCTGCCAGGTTGGGTCAGTTACTTTATAATCCATCACCTCATCTTCCACATTAGCACCGTGGTCCTCCTCCTGACTTTCTGGCAATTCTGTCTAATCATCGTCCACCTCTTGTGACACTTTCCCACTGTCGCATTCGTGTGACCGTGGCTGCTCAAATATTTGGGCATCGCCACATGTGATCTCCTCTTGCCCCGCTTCAAGTGGACCAGGCGAGAGGCCCGAATCTATTAGTGGAAAAGTGAACAGCTCTTTGGAGTGCCCAAGTGTGGGATCAGTTGTCTCCGGGCACTTGGCATGGTGGGAGGAAGGAGGATCAGGATGAGGAATATGCGGCCCAGACTCACGGATAGTGTTGAGCGATACCATCCGATATTCAAAAGTATCGGTATCGGATTGGATCGGCCGATATCCAAAAAATATCGGATATCGCCGATACCGATACCCGATACCAATACATACAAGTCAATGGGACACCAAGTATCGGAAGGTATCCTGATGGTTCCTAGGGTCTGAAGGAGAGGAAACTCTCCTTCAGGCCCTGGGATCCATATTAATGTGTAAAATAAAGAATTAAAATAAAAAATATTGATATACTCACCTCTCCGGAGACCCCTGCACCTTACCGCTGTTAACCGGCAGCCTCCTTTGCTTAAAATGAGCGCGTTTAGGGCCTTCCATGACGTCACGGCTTCTGATTGGTCGCGTGCCGCTCATGTGACTGCCACGCGACCAATCACAAGCCGCGACGTCATTCTCAGGTCCTAAATTCCTAGAATGAGGAGTTTAGGGCCTGAGAATGACGTCGCGGCCGATACCCGATACTTGCGGTATCGGAACGCTCAACACTACTCACGGCTACAGAGACTTGACCGTGTGGAAGATGTGGTGGTGGTGGTGGTGGTGGCAAAGTGACTGGAAGCATTATTCGCTATCCAACCATCAACCTTTTGACACTGCTCTGGATTCAATAGTGGTGTGTTGTGGTCCCCTAGTAATTGGGACAGGAAGGTCAGGCGAGAAGATGTGGGTGTTTGTTGTGGTACAATTTCAGCTTGCCCACGGCCTTGGCCTCTGCATGCACCATCAGCATCAAGTCCACTTCCCTGACCCTTGCCACGCGCTTTGCCCTTTTTAAATGGAGGACAATATTTTCCACGTTCACTACAAATGGCTGAATTTTGACCGCACTTAAACTGGTGTCAATAACTTCACTAACACACTGCAGAAAAATTTACATGGAAGCCAGAAATGGCAGAATTTTGAGTCCACTTATATGTGATCCGTGTGACAGACAATCCACAGTTTTAAATAGATGGATTTTTAGCCCTATAATATGGAAAGGATCTGGCTGTATTCAGCAGTGCCAACAAGCAAATGGAGCAGAAAAACGGTTTTGTCTGGATTGGTTTTTAAGCAAATAATCAGGATTAAGATCCCAAAAAAATTATTCCTGGGCCCCTGATACCCGGGGCTATGTCTATAAATATCACAACCAACATGGCTGCGGCATTACATTGTGTGGCAGACAATCCCTGCATGGTCATTGGCTCTCCAAAGAGCACCAAACATGCAGGGCGGGGACCCCAGAAATACTCGGTGAGCTCCGGGCATCTCGAGCAGTGAGATGCTCGGGCGAGTACAGAGTAGTAGCGAGCATGCTCGCTCATCACTAATTAGAATGTTACTGCTCTCTATAGCTACAGCTATTATATGAAGGTGACATACATTATGATATACATCACAAAAGGTAAACATTAGTGTGCAGGGTGAAAAACACACCAAAAAAGTGCTAGGTGCATAAGCGGTAGAGATAATGCTGGGTGACTCTGGAAACTGTCCTTATCATGTACTGCAGATCAGAAGGGTCAGATGTCAGGAGTAGACCTATAGTAGCATTATTCCGAACCATCCATCTGCAGGCAGAACAGGGGGAAGTAGAAGTTGGATTCCAAACAAACCACAATGAGCAGAGCTTAAACGCAGATTGCTGATATATTTACCCAGAATCAGGTCTTGCAACAACAGCCCTCTTTACCTCTTTACACGCGTTCCAGGTGTTCTTCCTCAGAAGGGGTGCATGAGGGACTGAACAGGATGGGAGCTAAACTAATTTTAGCGCAATGGTGATAATAACCCACACCTTGTGAGCTATGTCACCAAGGGGAGTGTGTGTGTATATCTGTATGTGCACGATTAACCTCTTTGTGACATTGGACGTAATAATCCGTCTATGTGACCTGTCACTATTTGACCAGAGACGTATTATTATGTCTGCACGATCGCCAGCACACACGGGTGGTGTGCGGGCGATAGCCAGCAGGTGTCAGCTTATTCTGAGTAACGCATCGCTCCCAGCACTTTAAGCCCCGAAATGCTGTGATCGAACATGATAGCAGCATTATTGGAGCCGGCAGAAGGCTGACAGCCCTTCTGCCTTTGGATCGGAGACTCCAAGGCGTGACAACATCCGGGTCACAAGAGCTAGGAAACATGCTGATCATGCACAATGGCAGTTAGTTACAGCAGGAGTCGGGACCCCACTCTATGTATCTGTCTCTTTTGGGGATGTCTACTGAGAAAGCACAAATTATTTATTACTTGAATCTAGCTTTTCTTTTAACCCATCTTACTCCTTCACCATGATTACATATGACCTTACATTGGTTGCTCCACTAATCCTCACTCTCCTTCGCTATCCACAAACCCCACCACCTTCTAACCAAATAATAATCTCTCCTTCCCTCTTTCCTCCCCACCTGACCTCCTCCGCTGACCTGCTCCTCAACCTCAAATCTGTCCTAATAAAACATAAAACAAGCCGGCCACTCTCCTTCTCCCACCTGCTCTCCCTTTCTTTGCTTCTCCTCACTGCTGGTGACATATCTCCCAACCCTGGACCCACACAGCTCATACCTCCCATTACTACACCCTCCTGCAACTCCCTATCCATTATGAACTACCGCAATCTTTCCAACATAAAACCCGTGCCCCTGACACCCACCCCCATGCTCCCTCTCTCTGGAGCGCTCTGGAATGCCTGCTCAATCTGCAATAAGCTTCATGTGATTCATGACCTTTTTCTCTCTCGCAATCTTGCTTTCCTCAGCCTCATAGAAACATGGCTAACACCCTCTGACACTGCCTCCCCTGCTGCACTGTGTTACGGCGGCCTCCACTTCACCCACACCCCTTGTCCTGGGTGGAGGAGGAGTGGGTCTTCTCCTTTCTTCTAACTTCACCTTTAACCCAATCCCACCTCTACCCTCCCTTATCCTCCCCTCTTTTGAAGTCCACTCTGTCCACATTTATTCTCCCTCTAATCTCCAAGTGGCCATCATATGCCGACTGCCGGGCCCGACCACTTCCTTTATTGACCAATTCTCCACCTGGCTTCTTCACTTTCCCTCTGCTGACATTCCCACCATCATCATGGGTGACTTCAACATCCCCACTGATACCCTTCAGTCATTAGCCTCCAAGTTTCTGTCCCTTACTTCATCTTTTTGACTTACTCAGTGGTCCTCCACAGCCACCCACAAAGATGGACATACACTAGACCTGGTCTTCACCCATCTCTGCTCTCTATGTAACTTCACCACCTCCCCTCTCCCTTTATCCGACCACCATCTGCTCACTTTCTCATCCCTGTCCTCCTCACCGGTCACCCATGTCCAGCAACATGCTCACCCCTCACACACCTAGACACCCACACACTCTGCGACTCTATCCTACTACTGGCATCCATATCCTCACTCCACGACACAGACAGTGCCACTGCTTTCTACAATGCCACTCTCACATCAGCTATTGACACGGTCGCCCCTCTCGTTCATGGCAGAGTGTGCCATATCAACAGACTACCCTGGCACAATAACACCACTAAAAAGCTCCGGCAAGTGTCCAGGGTTGCAGAGCGGCGTTGGAGGAAAACACATTCGCAAGACGACTTCACTGCATTCAAACATGCAACACTTGCTTTTAAATCGGCTCTCACCTCTGCTAAACAGGCCTACTTCACAACCCTCGTATGTTCCCTATCCTACAAGCCCAAACAGTTATTAAAAACTTCTAACTCCCTCTTTCGCCCCCCACTGCCCCCTCCAACCTCCCTCATTTCTGCTGAGGACTTTGCCACACACTTTAAAAATAAGATCAACCCAACGAGGCAAATCTTCATTGTTCAACCACCACAACCCCTTTGTATACCAGACCAATGCCCAAACCCCATAACCTCCCTATCCAACATCACTGAAGGGGGGGCTTAATTGTCTCCTCTCCAAATCACACCTCACCACCTGTGCGCTCGACCCCATCCCATCCCACCTCCTCCCCAGCCTCACCGCCATTCTTATCCCATCCCTAACCCACCTCTTCCACCTATCACTAACTTCTAGAACCTTCCCTTCTCCTTTCAAATATGCCACAATCATGCCTATACTTAAAAAGCCAACCCCCGATCCAACTGCTATGTCCAGCTATCACCCAATATCACTGCTCCCATTCGCTTCCAAACTCCTGGAGCAGCACGTCCATGCTGAACTTTCCTCCCACCTCTCATCTAACTTGCTCTTTGACAATCTACAATCTGATTTCCATCCCCATCACTCAACTGAGACTGCCCTGACCAAAATTACTAATGACCTACTTACAGCCAAAGCTAATGGACAATACTCTGTACTCCTCCTTCTAGACCTGTCCTCTGCTTTCGACAGTTGACCACTGCCTCCTACTACAGATCCTCTCTTCCTTTGGCATCAAAGACCTATCCCTATGCTGAATCTCCTCATACCTTTCCCACTGCACACTCAGGGTCTCCCACTCCCACACTACCTCCTCATCCCACCCTCTCTCTGTTGGAGTCCCCCAAGGCTCTGTTCTAGGACCCCTACTCTTCTCAATCTATACATTTGACCTGGGACAACTCATAAAGTCCCATGGATTTCTGTACCATCTATATGCTGATGACACTCAGATCTATCTCTCTGGCCCAGATGTCACCGCTTTGCTGTCCAGAATCCCAGAGTGTCTATCAGCCATATCCTCCTTCTTCTCCTTTCACTTCCTCAAACTCAATGTGGACAAATCTGAACTCATCATCTTTCCTCCATCTCATAGATCTTCCTTACCTGACCTATCTATCACAATTAACGACATCACGCTGTAACGACCTGCTGGCATCACTGCATGGCATCCCATCCCCCACCTGCATTACACTCAAGTCACTCACTTCTCTGGGCCACTGGTGACTTCTCTCTGCTGCCAACTCCATGCTGTGTGCCTCATGCCTGCTGCTTGCTCTGTGCATGCTCTGTCTGTGTGCATAGGGGGCGGCGCTGGCAACTCCTTTGTCTTATTGAGACTGTGTGCACCTTGCTAAAGTGTCCCCGGCAAATCGCCAAGAGGCTTCCTGTATTTAAGACATCCCCACCCATTGGTGGGGGCCTGTGCAACTTACTCCCTCAGTCAGTCCTTAGCTGCTGAGGTGCCAGGCCCTGTCTCTTTTACTCTCGTGTCCGCCACCCAGAGGGGCGCTGTACCCTGGTCTGTGTCCTGTGTAGCCACCCAGTGGGGCTTAGTACCCTGGCCTATGTCCTTGTGTAGCCACCCAGCAGGGCTTCGTACCCTGGCTTGTGTCCATGTCTCTGTGCCTTGTCCTGTTCCTGACTTTGTCTTTGCCTAGTCCTGTTCCTGTGTCCGTTTATATCCCTAAAAAAATCACAGAGAAAAAAGCAGAGATGGTTACCTGCTGAAGCCTCCAAAACAAATGCACCAGCAGGGCGCATCGGACCCGATTAATGATGGCAACAACACAGGTGCAAAAAATACAGATGAAACAACCACTTTCAATCCAGTGTTGGCTGTTTGGCATTAGTGCACAAAGAGATAAACGATAATAGTCTGTATGTGGCATTGTTCACACAGGCAATGCAGAGCATCTGGTCTACAGCCTATTACTAACGCACATACAGGCGGGCTGCCCAGTGCTACAAAATGCATGCTGTGTGAACAGAGGCCTACAGTTTACAGAGCCATCTTGGTCCGCCTGCACTTTTGCACTTTATCTTGCAGGGCGCAGTCGGACCAAGATGGCTCTGTAAACTGTAGGCCTCTATTCACACAGCATGCATTTTGTAGCACTGGGCAGCCCGCCTGTATGTGCATTAGTAATAGGCTGTAGACCAGATGCTCTGCATTGCTTGTGTGAACAATGCCACATACAGACTATTATCTCTTATCTGTTTGTGCACTAATGCCAGACAGCCAACACTGGATTGAAAGTGGTTGTTTCATCGGTATTTTTTGCACCTGTGTTGTTTCCGTTTATATCCCTGTCTTGGTTTGCTTTCTCTGCTGTGTGTACTCTGTGTCTTGCTTTGCTCTGCTCTGCACTCTGTGTCTTGCTTTGCTCTGCTTTCGGCTCCGTTCTTTGCAACTTTGCTTTTCTCCTTGCTCTGCATTCTGTGACCTTGCTCTGCACTCTGTGGTTTTGCTCTTGGCTCTGCACTCTGTCTTGCTCTGCACTCTGACTTTGCTGTGCTCTCATCTCTGGTCTCTGTAGCTTTGCTCTGCACTTTGCTCTGTACTCTGACTTTGCTCTGCTCTAAGCTCTGCACTCTGTGGCCCTGCTCTGTGGCTCTGCTCAAATCTCGCTCTGTGGCTCTGCTTGTGGTGGTTCTACCTTGCTCTGCTCCTTGCGGTTCTACTTCTCCAGCTCCGCCTCCTGCATTTCTGTGCTTGGCTCCGCCTCCTGCATTTCTGTGCTTGGCTCCACCTCCTGCTCTTGGCTCCACCTCCTGTGTGTCTGTGCTTGGCTCCGCCTCCTGCTCTTGGCTCCACCTCCTGCGTTTCTGTGCTTGGCTCTAGCTCTTGTGCTTCCGCTTTGCATCCGCTCTTGTGATCTTTCTCTACCTATTCATTAGTTCTCCTGTCTGAACAGGTTCTTACCTGTTTTACATACCTGCCTGCAGACCGGTCCCTACCAGTTCTTCCAGTGTACCAACCTTGTCCGCCTGTCCTGTCAGAGAGCCACCCATACCTGCCTGCCAGAGAGCCAGCCGTGCCCGCCTGCCAGTGTTTCTGTTGTACCTGTCCACCTGCCTATGTCCCAGCCATGCCCGCCTGTCTGCCAGAGTGCCAACCGCTTGCCTGTCTATGTTCCATTCCCCAGTGGGATCAGCAGCCACAGCCAGACACCACCCTGGAGTAGCACCTGGTAGCTTCCTGCCGCACAAGTCTGACCTCACCATCAGAGGCTCCAGCGAAGACCTAGGAAGCTACTTAGTTACGCCCCTTCCAGGGTAGTCTGGTCTGTGGTACAGTGGGGCCACACCCCCGCACGCCCGCGCCAACCAGTCTGGGAGCGAGCGTGACACACGCTTTCTCCCGTACCAGAAGTCCGCTGTCTCGGAGTAACCCTTGACTCTGTCCTGTCCTTCAAACAGCACATCCAAGCTCTTTCCACCTCCTGTCGCCTCCAGCTCATATGTATCTCCAGAATCCATCCTTTTCTCAACCATCAATCTACTAAAATGCTTGTGCATGCCCTCATCATCTCCCGCCTCGACTACTGCAACATCCTTTTCTGTGGCCTCCCTGCTAACACCCTTGCACCTCTCCAGTCCATCCTTAACTCTGCTGCCTGACTAATTCATCTCTCCTCGCTACTCCTCCGCTTCCCCTCTCTGCAAATCTCTTCAATGGCTCCCATTCCCTCAGTGTATCCAGTTCAAATTACTAATACTGAGCTACATAGCCATCCATAACCTTTCTCCTCCATATATCTCTGAATTAATCTCCATATATCTTCCCTCACGTAATCTCCAGTCCTCCCAAGACCTCCTTCTCTCCTTCACACTTATTCGCTCCTCATCCAATCGCCTCCAAGACTTCTCCTGAATATCCCCCATCCTCTGGAATTCTTTGCCCCAACACGTCCGGCTGTCAACCACAATCAGATCCTTCAGACGGAACCTGAAAACCCATCTCTTCAGGAAAGCCTACAGCCTGCACTGACCCCGCTGCCTCCTGACCACTACCGAAGCTACCGCCTCACCAACACCGGAGCTCCTGCAACCCTCAACCTATTGTCTCCTTCCCCATAATCCTGCAGAATGTAAGCCCGCAAGGGCAGGGTCCTCGCTCCTCTGTACCAGTCTGTCATTGTTAGTTTACTTACTGTAAGTGATATCTGCAATTTGTATGTAACCCCTTCTCATGTACAGCACCATGGAATCAATGGTGCTATATAAATAAATAATAATAATAATCAGCAACTTTCCATGTCAGTGCAGAGCTGACTGCTTGAACAAACTATCAGCCTGCAAGAAAAGATAGTACCATAGTGGGACAAAGTTATAAAAGTTTTTAAAAACAAGTGAAAACAAATGTGAATAATTGTAAAAATATATAAAAAAATCTAAATATATTGTATCCATAAATTATTTGTATGGAAAAAAAAATGCTTCTTGTTGCTGAGGCCATGCACCCTCCTATTTCAAGCAGGTGACATCATCATTGTTCAGTCCCTGCAATGATTATACACAGCTCTGCTACATCTCTTTGGTTGTGTAACTGACCAGCTACAACTGTGGTGCCCCCACAGCCCCTCCATCCGCTTCCAGCAAGCTAGCTCTTCTTTTCACTGGTATCACCTCCCTCCCCCATGCATTCAGCTGTAACGTGAGTTCCTTTCCCCCTCCCTCAAGAATGTAAGCAGTTCTACTCAGCCGTGTGCAAATAAGCACATGGTCAGAGGGCATTACTTTTGTTCTCTTAAACTGGTATAAAATTGCGCAGATTAGGTCTGGAAGCCGGACAAATAAATTTTTGGCCTCTGCATCAGCCGAGCCATCACACAGTGCTTTTTCTAAGCTCTGACCCCAGCAGAATCCAAGATATAGATTTTGGCTTAACTGGGTGGCACAGCCACCACATGTTTAGACTTAAATGTAAGCTAATTTTGCGAGACGACATATAATACTTTTGTCATCCTTCCACGAACCCCTCCCTAAAAGTTATGAGTAATAGAACATTTGACATAACTTCCAGAAGGGGAGGTCATTCCAGGGCGCAATCCACTCAGTAAGGTCATGGAGCTTAGAAATATAACATTGATGAGCTGAGTTAGGAGGAGTCTTTTGCCCAGAAAGTCAGCTAACAGAAGCTCAGCAATCTGCTCTTATGCATTGGGATGTGTCGCCCTTCCCCCTGCCACATGGCCTGCCATTATCTGAGATAACTGTATGTGCTTTTCATCTTTAATCCCTTTTATTTTTAATCGTTCTGTTCATACTATAATTGTCTCATCTTGTAATATCGTTTTTATACCTTTTGTAAACAGCGCCTAATCTTTTTGGAGTAAAAGCTATAATATTTACTAGTCTCATTTTCCTTGCTCTAAAACATACCCCCAATGTCCTCTGAAGTAAATTACGCTACTGATTGGGTTGGCTCCTGACCCGCTATTAATCATAGTAATAGGAGCTGGTGGCAGCGAAGTGTCCTGAGCTTTTGGGGAAACTGGCAGTGATGGACGGCGTTTGATACTTATAATTCCTGCCTGAGCGGGAGTAGTTATATCGCTATCACTGCAGTGTGCCCTAAAGCCAATAGATAGCAAGGCAGCCTTTCTGGCGACTAATTAAACTAGGTGCAGTTCCCTGACTGACCTGAGGGTAAGGGGGTGCCAGGGAGCTGCAAGTTCCAAACTGAAACTGGGAAGTAGGATATAAATAAATCCTTGAAGAAAGAACTGGGGCAACCAAACACCCCCGGTTCCTGACAGTCCCTCATGCATCCTTTCTGAGGAAGAACAGCCAAAACGTGCTTAAAGGGGTCCATTGTTGCAAGTCCTGATTCTGGGTAAATATATCTATCAGCAATTTGTGTTTAAGCTTTGTTCATTATGATTTGTTTTGTAATCCAACTTCTACTTTCCCCTGGTCTGTCTGCAGACGGATGGTTTGGATTCCACTATAAACTGCAGAACATGATAAGGACAGTTTCCAGCATCGCCCAACATTATTTCTACATCTTACGCACTTAGAACTTTTTTGGTGTGTTTTTTTCCCTGCATCCTAATTGTGGAGACATGGGGGTTGGCGGGCACCCTGATCCGCTAGCTGGAATGGCATGGATCAAGGATTGTCCTGCTGAACGCCCGCTCTTCTTTTAACGTGAGCATAACTCTACTCAGACAACACAAGGTGAGGGTAAAACAGTGTGACAATACGTTATTGAACCGCCAAACAAAATTTTGCATTTCTGTGTGGTCGCCACACACATCAAATCGCCGCATGCGGACACATCCGCATACAAAGCATGTCCCTGAATACCCAATGTTAAAGATAGGTATGCAGGGAAATGCAGGATTCATACAGAAGTGGGCAGAGCTGTAATAGAGTGCAGGGTTGAGTATGTCACCATGGAACAGACAGACCAACTGTTGGGGGGGATTTATTAACAGGGACAATATTCTCCTCGCAGGGAGAAAACCGTAGACTATAAACTGAAAAGATAATGGTGCAAAATATGGGAGTCAAATAGTGTAACAGAATTAGGCAGGATTTCTTGAGAAAAAGAACACTTATCAGTCTGATGAGGACTTGCTTGAAGGGTCGTCTTCTCCAACGTAGGCGCTGAGAAACAGCGGCAGTTGTCGTCCCTCTGTTGTCCGTGGGCTGAGTAGTCTCTAGGAGCCCGCTGCCTGGGGTTTCGGGAGTTATTGTGGTATGCACAGGCTCTGAGTCTTTAGCTTTTACAGCACAGCCTATCCCGGGAAAATGATACTCAGTCTATTATTACATCTCTTAACAGGAATCAGGGGCTGTGCATGGATACCGTGGGTACCTGGGGTCACAGTCTATGCACGGGCCACTGTCTCTGTACGGGCCACTGTCTCTGCATGGGCCACTGTCTCTTAACAGGTGTCAAGGTGGAGCTTCAGGGAGGAAGTACGCAGCCATCTGCAGCCCTCCTGAACGCAAATGTGAACCTAGCCTAACAGAGTGGCAACCCAGTAGTGAGCACTATTTCTAACCCTAAGACTACAGGCATCATGTTGAAGATTGTGCAGCAAGAAGGTGCTAATGTGTTGGATGCCTCCATGAGGTCCAAGTTCATGGTGTATTTGTGGTGGAGTAACACTCAAATTTGCTTTCTCCATTCCTTCGCGCCAACGACAGACATGTTGTATGTAACCTTCCCTTCCTGTAACTTGCTGTGCCTGAACAACACTGTTATACATAACGATTTTTGAGAGGAAATAGCCTTCTGATTTCTCAATGCAATACAGTTTTATTCCAAACGATTTGGATCAGCAAATACGGCCTCTTGGCTGCACCTCAATATTAGTCCTAACGATTTTTAAGTGGAAATCTGACCATCTGATTTTCTCACTGAAACAGTTTTATCACAATCTAGCTAAATGCTGGAAGATCGATCTCACCCAAGACATAGTCCTATCTAGCTAACTAATAAGTTTACTTGCAGTAGTAGCAAGAGCGACCACTGAGACAATGGTGCCAGCAAAACAAGATGTTTGCTTTTTATATGGCCAGGGACATGTAACTACGGAAGCCAATCACAGAAGACCTTGTGTCATGACATTGTGGATGGACTCTGCGCCCTGATTGGCTTGATGTGTAATGTTTCTTACACACATTAAGTTAAGAAGAAAAAAGCCACCTCTCCTCTAACCTCTCAACACCCCCTCTCCTCATTAGTCACATCCCTCCCACTCACCATACAGCACCACTTTCCTATACAAAGTGAAGATCACTTACTTTATGTTGAAATTTCAATGGCTTCAAACCTTTTTCTCCATTTTTATGTAAGATGCTATATAAATCGTCTAGAGCGTGTGCCATAATCATGACTGAGACATGAACTTTGTAAGTTGCTGAATCTCCAAAATAATTAAACAGGTCTGAATACCTCTCCTTTCCAGTACAGTTATGTAGGTCGGAGGAAGTAATCTCTGGGAAGAGATCATTTTTTTCTTTATCTGCTGATAAGCAGGAAAACAAATATATCCAGATGTCCTCCAGTAACTTGTCATCTGGTCGGCTAGATGGATGGAAAGTATATAAATGGTTCATAAATCCAGGGATGTCACGTAATGGAGGAGCGAACATCAAACTGCGATCCAGTCTATCATCCACGTCTTGATGTATGAGTTCTTTGGCAATCGACCACGATGCTGGAAGAATAATGTTTTTTTGCCTAAGAATAGATGATAAAAATCCTAGTGACCTCAAATAATTTATTGATAATGTCCCACACATGATAATAATCTCAGAAGATGAAGTTTCCAGCTCTTTATAAAATGGTTTAAACTTTATCAAAATCTTAGATTTGAATTCAGTGCAAATTCCATATTTTCTGAGAGTTTGGATCAGATGTTCTGCTTCACGTTCTCCAGCGTCATCCTCTGATGTTATTATCCCAACCCAGTTCCATCCAAAACTTTTAAATAACTTTGCAATTGCTACATGTTGTGTCTCATAGTCTTGGACGGCTCGGAAAAAGTTTGGATACCTAATTCTATTGCTCAGAAGCGGATCTCTGGCTCCATAACTAATCTAGAAACCAAAAATTAAGACGTGATAATGCACTTTAAGGAGTTAACATTTTTATATTTGCATAATAAACATGAACTTTAGACATGAGTGAATTTTTCATTGCTCGGGTCGGATTAAGATCGGCAAAATTTGAAATGTTCGCCGATTAATTCATCGAATATTCGCTGAACATAACCAAACACTATTCATGGTAATGGGTGGCAAAAACAAACGCATGCACAACACCTTATAACGGCCACAAAAGCTGCCAAAACACATCAAATGAGGGACAGACACCAGGAAAGTGGCGTCAATTCACCCACAGTACAAATTGTAGTATGGCACTGCAGCAATCAGCCAGGCATGAGGTATCGGAGTCTGGGCCAGCAGTTACAGCTTTCAATTGAAACTCCCAGTAAGACAAGGTGGGTGACTGATCGGTGTTGGAATCCTTTGTTGGGAGCCCTGATACCACATGCAACAGCTCAATCTGCAATCATGCTCCATGCCACGATAATGTAAAAATGTCATATTGTGAGTTTAGTTTCAGAAGGTTACATGGCTTTCCAGACACGCTGTGGGCCGTTCTGGCCCCCCTCTTCTCTCTCTGCCTGCTGCTTGTGTGTCTGTGAATCCTAAACCCCTCCCTGAAGAATTTTTATGCTTCTATGCTGCAGGCAGCGCAGTCTCCCTAAAACTACTCATTCCCCCTCCCACATGGTACTAGTTGAAACTGGTGTGGCCACCATGAGATTGTTTGTTCTATTAAAGTGACATATTTTGGCACCGATCCGGGCTAGTGATATAAGAATTGTATATTCCGTATGTCCATCAATAGATCTATCACTCCCTGAAACCGCTTAGCAGCTAAACGCAGAAAAGGGCAAGGTGAGGATTTCTCAGTAAACGGTTCAGGTAATTGCTCCGTGTTTACACTTAAAAGAATCGTAGCGGCGTGGCACACCTCTTGATCCAGCTGTATTCCGGATACAGATACATCCAATCCAGCAGATGGACACCGAACCAGGAGTGTTCACTTTTAAACAAATGAGCGCCTGACACAACCAAAGTGGCAAAAATTTCTCGAGAGTAGATATAGTATAATTGGGATCAACACATCTTCCACAGCTAACCCAGCAGATTTAAACCAACCATGACTGTTCACATTTCTACAAATGTGTGCTAACATCTGCAGCAGCATCAGCCAGCACAGAAGCCACGCTAAAGATATCACAGAGTGCAGTTACGTGGCATTAATGCAGCACATTAAAAAATTAAATATCACCTACTCTGTACAGTCTGCGATTGGTGTGCAAAAGTCCTTGGAGATCCATGAGTTGTTCATCTTAATAATAATAATAATAATAATAATTTTATTTATTTAGCGCCAACATATTCCACAGCGCTTTACAATTATAGAGGGGACTTGTACAGACAATAGACATTACAGCATAACAATAATCACAGTTCAAAACAGATACCAGGAGGAATGAGGGCCCTGCTGCTCGCAAGCTTACAACCTATGGGGAAAAGGGGAGACACGAGAGGTGGATGGTAACAATTATGTCACGATTGGACTGGCGAGTAAACTGGGACCAGGGGCACCTTTCCTGGCCCTAGCTCTAGGGGGTGCCCTAACTCACCCTGTTCCCCGGGATACCTCAGATGGTGAGGATGCCGGGGCCTTGCCCTTGCCCTGTCTCCTAACTGCAGCCCTGTGCCTGTCCCCCTCCCCATCTGGGGAAGAGAGGTGCTACCATGTACCGCAGTACACCAACCCGACAAACAGGGGAACAAAGACAAGGGAAAAAGAAAACTCCACTCACACAAAATATGCTCTCACAAATAACAGAGGTATTCACCAGGGTGTGAAGGATGGCGGAATTAAATAAGGCAGGTAAGGATGAGGAATTTCCAAGCGTACAAACCATACAATAGTCTCACAATAAACTCCTCCAGCTCTCCAGACACCAGCTCCTCACTACTCCAGGTCTATCAAGCAAGTGCTAACTCAGACAAGGATCTGACCAGAAGGCCTAGCTTTTATAGGAGAGAGGAGTGGTAACCGAGCACAGCTGAAAGCAGGGATTACCACATGGCCTATTAACCCCTGTCCTGCTGACAGAAAACACCATTAATACACAGGAGAAGTGCTTCTTCTCAGCGATGAAGCAGGAGCCATCAGACACCGTGGTCTTCTGGTACTGCTCTGTCGCGGTAACTTCGTGACAAATTGCTTTTGTTGTTCGGACCAGCCATAGTGTAAGAATCAGGTGTTCATGTAAAGCTGCATGAACCAGTTAACAGCCTAAATATGTAACAATACAACAGTACTTGATGAAAGTTAGGCGGTGTACACTTTCAGGGGACAGCCAGCTGTACTTATCTGTCAGGACACCACCAGCAGCGCTGAAGACACGTTCTGAGAGAATACTGGCTGCCGGGCACGATAAAACCTCCAAGGCGTGTGATGCGAGCTCAGGCCACTCATCCATTTTGTTAGACCAAAATTTGAAAGGGTCCAAATCCTCCTTGATGGTATTGATATTCAGTTCTAGATACTCCTGCACCATCCTCTCCATTCATTCACCACGTGCAAGACTTGGACTCTGTTGTGCTGGTGCACGAGCTGGTGTAAAAAAAGTGTCAAAGGACTCACAGAAATAGCTTCTTCCACTTACACTTCTAGGTTGGAAGTCTAGAGCTGCGATGCGAACTTTGTGCTTCACTGCTATCTTGGGGAAAAGCTCTCTTAAGGTTGTGTAAAAGCGTGTTTAGATACTCCAGCATTCGCGGGTCCCTTTCTAGGGCGGGAATCATATGGCAAAATTTGGTTTTATAACGTGAGTCTAATAAAGTGGCAACCCAGTAGTCAGCATTATTCCTAATCATAACTTTATGGGGATCATGTTGCAGATAGTGCAGCAAGGAGGCACTCATATGTCGGGCACTACCATGAGGTCTGACCCCATGCTGTGTTGTTGGCTAGGTAACAATGAGACTCGCTACCTCCGTCCCCTCCCTCCAACCACTTACAACAGAGAGGGGGCATTATCCTCTTCATCTGACAGTTGCTCTCCCATCACCTCTTCCTACTCCATTTGTTCCTCAGATCTTGCACCTTCGATAACAGTTTGTCTGTAATCACCAGCCCACCTCGTTCTCAGTAATCTACACCCCCTGGCACCCGCCTGTGTGAAGACAATCTGGATCTTAAAGAGACAATGTTATCCATTCCGCATAATCTTCTGCTTTCTCCCCTTCTTCTGGGACCACATCTCCTCCCGCAGGCTATTCATAGTCTGCTCCATGACATGCGCCACTGTACTGTGTTGGCCCAGGCTATATGACATGACATACTGCATCCGGGCTCATTGCTGGTGCCACAGCCACTGCAACATGTGAGAGTGGAATTCCACTGTGTCGGCACATCGCATATCAACCTGTTAACTGGCATGGACAAAGACCTATGTATCAATGCAAGTCAATGACCTGAGGCGTGAGAACTGCAGAAATGAGCACATAGCTTTTGTGCTTTCAGGAGCAGCTCACCCCGGCTTAACCACCAGGTTGAGGACGTGAGCCATGCAAGGCACATGTATCAGCTTGCCTCACCATAGGGCCACCACCAGGTTTGCACCCTTATCGGACAAGGCCTTCCCTGGATGCAGGTTCAGCAGAGACAGCCATTGATCAAAGTGAGCCTGGAGAGCAGTCCACAACTCTTTAGCTGCATGACTGCAATTTCCAAGGCATTTCAATTTTAATTCTGCCTGATTGCAGTGAGCCCTGGCTGTGCAGAGCAGAAGTGGTGGGATTCGCTCTGCACTGTTGGAATGCGTGTCTTATTAATGCAGAGGTTGAGGGTGCAGGTGGAGGCCCTAGAGAGATAGAGGAGGCAGAATCAGTGGAGGAAGTGTGAAATATAGAGGTTTGTCCTGCAAGCCTTGGGGATTCCAGGACTTGTGGAGCAGCGCCTGCCCCCACAGCCACCAGAGTCACCCAGTGCCCCAGTCAGTGAGATGTAATGCCCTTGGCCGTGCTCACTCATTCAAGTGTCTGTGGTGAAATGCAACCTGGCAGCCAGAGATTTAGTCAAGGAACTGGACATGCTGGTGTAGTGCAGGCACAGCTTTCTTAGAAAAGCAATGGTGACTGGGCAATTGGTACTGGGGAACTGTGACGGCCATCAGCTTATCTACCAGACGGAAAGGCATCATTTCCATGGCCAACAGATTGGAGATGGTGGAGTTCAAACTTTTAGCTTTGTCATGCATAGGATGAAACAATTTTTTTACATTACATGACAACAACTGCAGAACCGTGTGCTGGCTGCAGTGCTTAAAGATGGGTTATACATAGTAACATAGTTATTAAGGTTGAAGGAAGACTTTAAATCCATCTAGTTCAGCCCATAGCCTAACCTAACATGCCCTAACATGTTCATCCAGAGGAAGGCAAAAAAACCATGTGGCAAAGAGTAACTCCACCATGGGGAAAAAAATTCCTTCCCGACTCCACATACGGCAATCAGACTAGTTCCCTGGATCAACACCCTATCAAGGAATCTAGTGTATATACCCTGTAACATTATACTTTTCCAGAAAGGTATCCAGTCCCCTCTTAAATTTAAGTAATGAATCTCTCATTACAACATCATACGGCAGAGAGTTCCATAGTCTCACTGCTCTTACAGTAAAGAATCCGCGTCTGTTATTATGCTTAAACCTTCTTTCCTCCAGACGTAGAGGATGCCTGTTATGACCCCAATGGCGAGGGTCTCAGAGGAACGTGGAAGTCTGCAGAATACAAAAATCCAGCTCATAGGGCAGTGGTAACTGGGTTGACCATATATCTACTCCTAACGCCAACACTAGAAGTAGCCGGGGATCATTCCTACGTTGATTCTAGATGACACGCGCCAGCCGGAGAATCTAGCTACCCCTAGTAGAGGAAAACAAAGACCTTTCTTGCCTCCAGAGAAGGGGTCCTCAAAGCTGGATAGAAGTCCCCCACAAATAATGACGGTGAGGTAAGAGGAAATGACAAACACAGAAATGAACCAGGTTTAGCACAGAGAGGCCCGCTTACTGATAGCAGAATAAAGAAAGGTAACTTATATGGTCAACAAAAACCCTATCAAAATCCACACTGGAAATTCAAGAACCCCCGAACCGTCTAACGGTCCGGGGGGAGAACACCAGCCCCCTAGAGCTTCCAGCAAAGGTCAGGATATAGATTTGGAACAAGCTGGACAAAAATACAAAACCAAAACAAATAGCAAAAAGCAAAAGGCAGACTTAGCTGATATAACTGGAACCAGGATCAGTAGACAAGAGCACAGCAGACTAGCTCTGATAACTACGTTGCCAGGCATTGAACTGAAGGTCCAGGGAGCTTATATAGCAACACCCCTAACTAACGACCCAGGTGCGGATAAAAGGAATGACAGAAAAACCAGAGTCAAAAAACTAGTAACCACTAGAGGGAGCAAAAAGCAAATTCACAACAGATGCCCCCTTGTCCCTGTCACCGGTCTATGATTAAAAAGATCATCAGAAAGGTCTTTGTACTGTCCCCTCATATATTTATACATTAACATAAGATCACCCCTTAGCCTTCGTTTTTCCAAACTAAATAGCCCCAAGTGTAATAACCTATCTTGGTATTGCAGACCCCCCAGTCCTCTAATAACCTTGGTCGCTCTTCTCTGCACCCGCTCCAGTTCAGCTATGTCTTTCTTATACACCGGAGACCAGAACTGTGCACAGTATTCTAAGTGTGGTCGAACTAGTGACTTGTATAGAGGTAAAATTATGTTCTCCTCATGAGCATCTATGCCTCTTTTAATGCATCCCATTATTTTATTTGCCTTTGCAGCAGCTGCCTGACACTGGCCACTGAATATGATTTTGTTATCCACCCATACACCCAGGTCTTTTTCATTGACGGTTTTGCCCAGAGTTTTAGAATTAAGCACATAGTTATACATCTTATTACTTCTACCCAAGTGCATGACCTTACATTTATCCCCATTAAAGCTCATTTGCCATTTATCAGCCCAAGCTTCTAGTTTACATAAATCCTCCTGTAATATAAAATTGTCCTCCCCTGTATTGATTACCCTACAGAGTTTAGTGTCATCTGCAAATATTGAAATTCTGCTCTGTATGCCCCTACAAGGTAATCAATAAATATGTTAATAAGAAGAGGGCCCAATACTGACCCCTATGGTACCCCACTGCTAACCGCGACCCAGTCCGAGTGTGCCCCATTAATAACCACCCTTTGTTTCCTATCCCTGAGCCAGCTCTCAACCCACTTACACATATTTTCCCCTATCCCCATTATTCTCATTTTATGTATCAACCTTTTGTGTGGCAGCGGATCAAAAGCTTTTGAAAAGTCCATATACACTACGTCCACTGGGTTCCCTTGGTCCAGTCCGGAACTTACCTCTTCATAGAAATTGATCAGATTAGTCTGACATGAACGGTCCCTAGTAAACCCGTGCTGATACTGGGTCATGAGGTTATTCCTCCTCAGATACTCCAGTATAGCATCCCTTAGAATGCCCTCCAGGATTTTACCCACAGTAGAGGTTAAGCTTACTGGCCTATAATTACCGAGTTCAGTTTTTGTCCCCTTTTTGAATATTGGCACCACATTTGCTATACAGTCTACCAGACAAACTGCTGGGCCATGAGAGAGGTGCAGGCGGAGATGTTACAGTGGATTGAGAAAGTTGTGGTGTGCTCATTCTCTGAGATAAGTCAAAAACAGCAGGTACTGTATGTCCACTTCCATTGCAGCTGATGGTGGGCACTCAGCAGATGCAGTTGATGGGGCAACTGATGGTTGTTGAGGTCCAAGCTAGGCAACCCTTGTCACCCCTGCGAGCTGCAGACTTGCGGATACTACTGGTCATAGCCAGAGTTGTGGCTGAAGATGCATTGCTCGTCTTGGCTGCATCACTATGTATCTGTGTCGTATGGTGCAGCATATCCTCATCAGGATCACTTCTCCCAGGGGTTAACGTCTGATGACAAGAGTTAGGATGCTGTTCGGTCCCTACTTCGTCCTGCCCTGGATCCAAGCTAAAAAAAATTTGGCATTGGTGCAGAGTTCCTCATCTTGACTCTGTGAAACTTTTCAGTACATTTCTGATGACCATGGCATAGAATGTGTGAACATCTCTTCAGAGTCACCCATCTGTTGTTCCGTACAGTCAGTTGTACGGTAGGAGAGTTGGGACGCGGGGGGAAGCAAGGGGAATTTGGATGCCACCTCTGTGGACTGTACTGGGTGTGATGTTGAGGTGGATGAAGAGGTGGAGAGGCCACTTGAAGCTGCACTTGCCATCCACTCGAGAACATGCTCTTTCTAGACCTCATCAACAAGGCGTACTGCTGTGTGGCTGCCAAATAAAGGTAGTGCAGTAGCCTGTCCAGTAACAGAAGTTGTCAGTTGTCTTTGCATAGGATGTGACATTGATTCACCACTGCTTTCACAAACATTACCACCTACCCAATGTACACCTTGAACACCAACCCTAATTCCCCTTCCACCATGGCCTCGCTTTTTACAGTCATGTTGCTTAGGTAGTGTGATAGAAGCTCAGTTTTAGCAAAAATTAGAAACTCTGCACCACCTCTGCTACTTTGGACAGGTCCCTTGGCCTATTGCAGAGACTTCATCAATAACTTAAATGGCAATGCACTCAATATACAGTATAACTCACATCCTTCATCTCGGAAACCTCTATTGACTTTTAGATAACAAGATGACAATTGCAAACTCCAGGATCTCCAGCAGCCTTTATCGTAAGGCCACAGCAACAATTAGCTTGTTGCACTACACCAGCTTCCATCCATACCATCTTAAGAATGTTATTTCCAAGGGCCAGTTTCTCCAGCTCATGAGAAACTTTTGTTCCAATATGGAGTTAAGAAACAGGCTAAGGATCTCTCTACGCGTTTCAAGAATAGAGGATATCCGCAGAGAGTCATTTGTAGGCCCTTCCAATGTGCCCACAATATGGATAGACAGTTTTCACAAAGAAGGTATATGAATCTAATAGACCCCTGTCCCTAATTACCACATTTAACCCCTTTCTGTCTTCAGACATATTATTCCATCCATGTGACCTGGGCCCTAATTCCCATGGACGGAATAGTACATCTAAGCGATCGGCCGCGATCACAGGGATGATTGCGGCCGGGTGGCAGCTGATTTTCACAGCTCACACCTGGCACTAAGTGCGAGGAGTGGTCACGGACTGCTCCCGGCACTTTGACAGCCCCTCTGCCTTTGGATCTGACACTCCGCGGCATGCCACGGAGACCCGATGTCGTGAGATCTGAGAGACTTCCTGTCATGCGCAGTGCATGTCAGGAAGGCTCTGAGGTCAGTGTATAGAAGCGATCAGCCTGCAGAAAATGATTGTCCCATAGTGGGACACAGTGTAAAACAAAGAATGAATTAAAAAAACACATTTTTAATAATTGTAAAAAAATGTTTAAAAATAAAAAAATTATAAAAAATCAATATATATTCCATATAAAAATGAATATTTGAATTAAAAAAAATCTAAACAATAAAAGTACGCATATTTACTTTCGCCGCATACGTAACGACCCAACCTATATAACTGTACCACTAGTTAACCCCTTTTAGTGAGCACCATTAAAAAAAAAACAAGGGAAAAAACAATGCTTTATCATCATACTGCCGAACAAAAAGTGAAATAACATGCGATCAAAAAGACGAATATAAATAAACGTGGTACCGCTGAAAACGTCATCTTGTCCCGCAAAAAACAAGCCATCATACAGCTCCATCACGAGAAAAATAAAAATATAGCTCTCAGAAAAAAGCGATGCAAACATAATTATTTTTTTATATAAAATAGTTTTTATTGTATAAAAGCGCCAAAACATAAAAAATTATATAAATGAGGTATCATTGTCATCATACTGACGGTATAAACGCCCCCCCCAAAAGAAATTCATGAATAGCTGGTTTTTGTTCTTTATGCCTCACGAAAATCGGAATAAAAGGCGATCAAAACATGTCACGTGCCTGAAAATGTTACTGATAAAAAGGTCAACTCGTCCCGCAAAAATCAAGACCTCACATGACTCTGTGGGCCAAAATATGGAAAAATTATAGCTCTCAAAATGTGGAGACGCAAAAACTATTTTTTTGCAATAAAAAGAGTCTTTTAGTGTGTGACGGCTGCCAATCATAAAAATCCGCTAAAAAAAGCGGTATGAATAGTAAATCAAATCCCCCATTAACACCCCCTTAGTTAGGGAAAAATAATAACATTAAAAAAAGTATTTATTTCTATTTTCCCATTAGGGTTAGGGCTAAAGTTAGGGTTACGGTTAGGAATAAGGTTGGGATTAGGGTTAGGGGTGTGTTTGTGTTAGGGTTGGCATTAGAATTGGGGGGGTTCTACTATTTAGGCACATCAGGGGCTCTCCAAATGCGACATGGCGCTGATCTCAATTCCAGCCAATTCTGCGTTGAAAAAGTCAAATGGCGCTCCTTCCCTTCCGAGCTCTGCCATGCACCCAAATAGTGGTTTACCCCCACATATGGGTACTCAGGACAAATTGCACAACTTTTGGGGTCCAATTTCTCCTGTTACCATTGCAAAAATAACAAATTGGGGACTAAAAGATCAAGTTTGTGGAAAAAATATTTTTTTATTTTCACGCCCGGGCGCTATAAACTTTAGTAAAACACCTGGGGGTTCAAAGTTCTCACCACACATCTAGAAAAGTTCCTTGGGTGGTCTAGTTTCCAAAATGTGGTCATGTGTGGGTGGTTTCCACTGTTTGGGCACATCAGGGGCTCTTCAAACGCGACATGGCATCTGATCTCAATTCCAGCCAATTTTGTGTGGAAAAAATCAAATGGTGCTCCTTCCCTTCTGAGCTCTGCCATGCGCCCAAACAGTGGTTTACCCCCACATATGGGGTATCAGATTACCCAGGACAAATTGCACAATATCTTTTGGGGTCCTGTTACCCTTGGAAAATTAAAATTAGGGGTGAAAAGATCATTTTTATGGAAAAATATGATTTTTTAATTTTACGGCTCTACGTTATAAACTTCTGTGAAGCCCTTGGAGGTTCAAACTGTTTAGGCACATCAGGGGGTCTCCGAACGTGACATGGCATCTGATCTCAATTCCAGCCAATTTTGCTTTGAAAAAATCAAATGGTGCTCCTTCCCTTCCGAGTTCTGCCGTGCGCCCAAACAGGGGTTTACCCCCACATATGGGGTATCAGATTGCTCAGGACAAATTGCACAACAACTTCTGGGGTCCAATTTCTCCTGTTACCCTTGGGAAAATAAGAAAATTTAGATCTTTTTGTGAAAAAAAGTTAAATGTTCATTTAAAAAAAAATATTCCAAAAATTCCTGTGAAGCACCAGAAGTGTTAATAAACTTGTTGAATGGGGTTTTGAGCACCTTGAGATGTGCAGTTTTTAGAATGCTGTCACTTTTGGGTATTTTCAATCATATAGACCCCTCAAAGTGACTTCAAATGTGATGCGGTCCCTAAAAAAAAGTGGTATTGTAAAAATGAGAAATTGCTGGTCAACTTTTAACCCTTATAACTCCGTGACAAAAAAAATGTTGGTTCCAAAATTGTGCTGATGTAAAGTAGACATGTGGGAAATGTTAGTTATTAAGTATTTTGTGCGACATATCTGTGTGATTTAAGGGCATAAAAATTCACATTTGGAAAATTGCAAAATTTTCAAAATTTTTGCCAAATTTCCATTTTTTTTCACAAATAAACTCAAATCATATCAAAGAAATTTTACCACGATCATAAAGTACAATATGTCATGAGAAAACATTGTCAGAATCACCAGGATCCATTGAAGCGTTCCAGAGTTATAACCTAATAAAGGGACAGTGGTCAGAATTGTAAAAATTGGCCCGGTCATTAACGTGCAAACCACCCTTGGGGGTACAGGGGTTAACAACCAATTGTCTGAAGTCCAGGAGATCTTGACCAAGAGCTGGGGTATTCTCTTACGTGATACAAAAATTATCTTTCATATTCCATTCACTCCAAGTTTGGTGGCCAGATGGGCAACAAATCTTAGAGATACCTTTTGTCAAAGTCACTACCAACACGCCACCACCAAACTTAATCATGGAACATGGACTTTTGGCTCTTACCCATGTGGCAATTGTAATATTTGCCAATTCATGATTGCACAGGACGGTTACTCCATCTCTACCTTATCTTTTCAGATCCGTCCTAACTCTAAGGCATTCTTCAACTGCAGATCCCGCATCCTGGTTTACGCAATTTTTTGTGACTGCTGTAAAGTATATGTCGGATGAACCACACAGGGAATGAGGAGAATGCAGCAACATCTATCGAATATTTCTATGTTCCAAAAAGATTGTGAGAAGAACAAAACCATCTCATCTGTGGCCTCACACCTTCTGGACGTGCATCATGGTAGAACCTCAAGCTATAAAGTTATGGGCCTAGAGAGTATCTATACAAACATTAGGGGTGGAAATATCACCAACCATTCTCTTACGTTGTGAATCAAAATGGATAGATGATTTACAAAGTCTGTCTCCTAAAGGACTAAATGAGGAACTTTTATTTACAGGATTCTATAAACAGTTGTGATTTACCCCAGTATTAATGTGTTCCATGTTCATCTCCCTGCACCTTAGGGGTTGGTTTGTACCTTGCCATAAGTCACACATCTCTAGTGGGCTCCTGCTTATCTATTCCACAAGTTTAATATATATTTTTTTCTTCCTGCTGTCATTGCAGATACAATAGATCATTGGCCGCCTGTTATTAACCTATTGTAGTCATGTATGCCGCATATATACTTTGGCACCTAGTATGACACCTACCCCTGCATGTTCTCATCTGCAGGAGGGACACTAACCTCTTCTCCTTACCTCACTAGGTGGCTTCCTGCACTTGATTGGTGGCACCTTGTTTGCCTCCACTGTAGATGATATCTCCCTGATATTCTCCCTATTTTTGCCACATATAAGTATAAATGACACTTAATTTATCTGTGTCAACATCGTTCTCTAGGTGTAAATCCGCCGTCATCATTTGTTTGTTCCCATTATTTCACCAAGGATATACATGACATGTTTATCTCAATATCATTGATACTTCCATGTGATATATTTTCCTCCTGTTTTATTGCAACTTGAAATAAATGTCTGCTTCCACTTGCTCCTACTGTAGATGCTAAACAACGTAGGGGTTTGATATATTACGTCTATACCCTTGCCTTTTCCTCTCGTCTCGTTGCCGTAGATTATCAGTGTTGGACTATTTGTTAATGTATGTTGGTATGCAGCGCCCCAGAGTCCTGGTCGTTGCAGTACTGTGGCTCCGCCACTAAGGGGGGCTATGGTACGTCTGATGGCACTTAAGGAGTTCACCTGACCAGGTATCACAGACACCAATACACTTCACAGTCTGGCCTCCAGGGGGAGCAAAGGGCGCTATGTATTAGGCCACTCCTCACAGTCTGGTAAAACTGGGGGTTGGATAGAAAGTTAGACAGAAGCTGACTGGGTTGGAACCAGGCAACACCCTGTGGCAGAGGGTGTTGCAGGGGAAGATTCAGGGGGGTCCCTGTCAGGGGTGGGATCCTGACAGAGGCCTAGCGAACAAGACAGAACGTTAAGGAACTGCGCCTGCACTACATTGCGGCGGTATCTCAAGAAAGGACAAGAAGCGAGGTTTATTGTGGAGAGTGAGAAAAGAGATCGCAGCAAAAAGGAGATAAAAGCCAGTAGGAGTCGTGCTGTAAGACGAGGCAACATCCTACTGAGGCGCGTAGCCGGTGGCCGGAACGCCGAGGAAGTATTGGGCTCCAAGCAATACTTCAAACCAACGGCAGGACAGTTAGTTATAGGTTGGCTGTCTCACCTACATCACCTAAGCAGACATAGGGGGCAACTGTGGGAGAGGGGCGTCACTAGGGTCCCGGAAAAACTCCAGGCCTACCCGTCATACGGGTGCATCCTAGCCATATCATCTGGGGGACGAAGAAGAACATCAGAACAGATACAAGTTGTGAGAAAGAACATCAGAACAGACACAACAGTTGTGAGGGCTATCCCGTGGTGCTCAGCAGGGAAGTACTACAACACACAGGCGCTAGAAGGTAGGCACTGATTTCCACCTGCAAAGGGAACTCTGGATGTGCCATCGGACGGCCGGTCTCAGCCTGCCCTGTTAGCAGTACTCTGGATTGAGGATCTTGAAGCCTTCAATAAAGAAGTAAAGAGACTGCAACCCTGTGTCCTCATTATTCACCGCGAACTGCACCACGCACCACCACCTACACCTTTCACTGGACGCCCCTTAGCAGGGTCACGGAGCAGGTCTAGCCACCGTGACAACCCCAGAACTGAGACAGAGAGGCCCGGTACCGAGTACCCCGCTGCCCTGCGTCTGGGGGCGCTCCAGGTACTGCTACACGGTTTGGTGTATTACCACTCTTATACAATGGTACTGCTACAATGACAGGTATATTACCGTGTCTTGTTAAATATAGATATACAGTATATATGTTATACTGCTGTATTGCTGCTATGTTTAGAATAGGGAAAGTGTAGTGCGCAATGATGTCCTCTAGATGGGGGGGCACTATAGTATTCATAGTGTACATGGGAACTTAGTGTAAGTAGATGGTTAATTGTAGGAGGGGTTGATGTGTGGTAAGCGAGTGTGTTATGTTAGGTGAGTTCAGTAGGGCCTAGGCGCCCGAAGCGTCCATATGGGCTCTAGGCCCAGGACACAGCAGCAGCCACGTAATGTTTGAAAGGAGAACCCAGCCATTCAGAGTCCTATAGGGACAGAAGGACAGTATACAGCAGCAGAGTTACAGCAGCTTGGAGTGGAGTAATGGAAGCGGTCCGGGAAAGTACAGGGAGCAGATGGTTTAAGATGTGGCAGATCATTGCATGGGCAGATACTCTCAGATCCAGGGCGAAACGGATGAGGGATACCCCAGAAACAGTGAGTCTGGACAAGGAGAACACTGCGGTACTGCCTAAGGCGTCATTACCCCGTAATATAATGAAGGACGTGGGACTGAGTACAGGGAAGATGCAGGATGTGTGCTGTATGGAGCCGACAAGAATGTGCTGCTAAGTGTATTGAGTAAAGTTCTTTGTTTTGCATTTAAACCGGACTGTGTCTCAGTTCTTGTGAAATCGAGTACAGAAGGTCCGCAGCACCGCAGAGGAGTCCCTGATGGAGTTGTGGAATAGGACACAGGCATGCTAACAGGGGAATGTTATTTTTCTGTGAGGGGAGGCCAGGACACAAAGGCCCCTGTGTCCTCGGCAAAGACTACGGTCCTGGCCGAACCTTACAACTACATGCTGCAGATTGGGTTTTCACGTAGAATGTTTATAACGAGAATAATTTTGCCAGAAACATTTGAATTAATACTGATTCCCTGCCTGGTACCACCCGCGGAGTCAGAGCCCAGCGGAACCTCATCTGTGGTTTTGCTCATTCGGTGGTTCTTGTATTTTTGGCTCAGCTTTATTTGCAGTTTTCATCTATCTGTTCAATAATCCGTTATGTCTACAACTATTCACACAATCAGTAAAGCAGCAGAGCTACAGTGCGGTGAATATATGTTCTTAGTAATATATGAAAGTGCAATTACCTGAGTATAGCCAAAAACGCTCAGTAACTCGGCCATTGGGTTTGTGGTGTAAGGATGGAGGTCTCCAATGTAACCGGCCAGCACTCCGTGTCTCTTATAGGAATAGTTAGGAATTTCAAATGCGTTCCATTTCCCGGTCATTATTTGCAGAACATCTTTAATAACTTTATTTATATTTCCACAAGAATCAAACACATGATACCCCAGAGTGACATTAGGAAGAAGATCTGGGCTCTGATTAATTTCATCAATGGTATAAATAAAAGCCATCAGCTGCTGATATTCTCGGATACTTACACTGCGGGTGAAGGAAGATATAAAATAAGTCAGAAAACACAAATATTGTACAGATACAACACAGTAAAGTATTAATGCCATCCTGAGGATACACAATTTATATCATATCTCCTCCTAAGAAGACAAGCACAGACTATAACATGATGCTGATGGTTTTATACAGCAGCTGCTATTACTCCCAGTAGTCTAGGATTTTGGGTACTTTCAATGCCGGGATTCCCCCATTATTGACAATGAACCAAGCTAAAGCAGACAGCTGGGGGCTGGTATTCTCAGACTGGTAAGAGGCCATGGATAATGACCCCCTCAGCCTAAAAATAGCAGCCCGCAGCTGCCCAGAAAAGGCACATCTATTGGATGTGACAATTCTGGTGCTTTGTCGGGCTTCTTCCCACTTGCCCTGTAGTGTGGAGATCATTTTTTGTGAACTCTGCGTGGATTTTTAGTTTTGAATTCTGACCGCACAGTATCCTTTCCTATTTCTGTCTGTTTAGATTAGTATTTGGCCTCCTTTGCTAAAATCTGTTTTCATCTCTGTGTATGTTCTTTCCCCCTCCACTCACAGTCAATATATGTGGGGGGCTATCTTTCCTTTTGGGAATTTCTCTGAGGCAAGATAGTTTTCTATTTCCATCTTTAGGGGTAGTTAGTTCTTAGGCCGTGACGAGGCGTCTAGGGAGAGACAGGAACATCCCACAGCTATTTCTAGTGTTGGCGTTAGGAGTAGGGTTTGCGGTCAGAAAAGTTACCACCTCCTCAGAGTTTGTCCATGTGTCCTTTTAACCACCAGGTCATTTCAGTGTTGTTCCCTAACCACCAGGTCTTTACAGTACAGCTGGCCTGAACTAAAGCCCAGAGCAGGTTTAAATAACAAACCCAGGCAAGGCGATTAGTGAAGGCAGCTGCTACAGCTACCTAAAGGAGCAGCAGCACCACTCGAAACCACCAGAGGGAGCCCAAGGGCAGAACTCACAAAAATACCATTAGCAACCACAGGAGGGAGCTCCAGAACGGAATTCACAACAGTACCCCCCCTTGAGGAGGGGTCACCGAACCCTCACCAGAGCTCCCAGGCCGATCAGGACGAGCCAAATGGAAAGCACGAACCAAATCGGCAGCATGAACATCGGAGGCAACAACCTAAGAATTATCCTCCTGGCCATAACAGAAAAGTTACCACCTCCTCAGAGCTTGTCCATGTGTCCTTTTAACCACCAGGTCATTTCAGTGTTGTTCCCTAACCACCAGTTCTTAACAGTACAGCTGGCCTGAACTAAAGCCCAGAGCAGGTTTAAATAACAAACCCAGGGAAGGCGATTAGTGAAGGCAGCTGCTACAGCTACCTAAAGGAGCAGCAGCACCACTCGAAACCACCAGAGGGAGCCCAAGGGCAGAACTCACAAAAATACCATTAGCAACCACAGGAGGGAGCTCCAGAACTGAATTCACAACGCTGAGCACTGCAGCCCTCGGCTGCATTCTTATATTTGTCACTTTTTAAGTAACAGGATTAAAAGTTATATTTTAATTTTAGCCTCACTAAATTGCTGATACATAAAGACACTAGGAAACCCAGAGACTGAATCACTTCTACGACTAATCACATTTTTCTAATTGGTGTACAATAAATTATCCTGCAAAACCTTTAACACCTGCCTGACGTGACTTCAGGTAAATATATCAAAATTTCATCAAGGTACACCACAACAAACCTATCCAAAATGTAATGAAAAACGTCGTTATAATCTTGGAAAACGGCGGGGTCATTAGTCAAACCAAATGGCATAACAAGATTTGCCTAATGCCCTTTAGGAGTGGTAAAGGCCTTCTTCCACACATCCTCCTCCTTCATTATAATCAGATTATAGGCTCCTCTGAGGTCCAACTGAGAGAAATATTTTGCCCAAACTATTTGATTGCATAAGTCAAGAATGAGTGGGAGGAGATACGGGATAATAATTTATCTCACAAAAATGTAAACAGGGACGCAAGCCCCCATCTTTCTTCTTAACAAAGAAGGACCTTGTCACTACGGGTGAAGAAGAGGGTGTAATATGTCCCTTAGGACGACGCTCAGAGATGTAATCTTCTATGGCCTGCCTTTCCGGGCTTTGGTATGGTCTTGGGTAACTTCACTCCAGGAATCAGCTTTACAGGGCAATCATACACATAGTCAATTCCTGACACCCCTCTTCTGAGAACACAGCCACTAGATCAGACGGAGAAGAGGAGATGGTTTTAGTGGAAACAGTAGAAAGGATGGTGCTCAGGCAAATATTTCTGCAGAAATCTCTACACTTGACTATTTCTCTGGACTGCCAGTCAATAACCCGATTATGAACAGTTAGCCATGGAAGGCCTAAAACAATAGGATCATAAGCAAAGAAAACACCGACTAAGAACCCAATTATAATTAAAAATACATTTTTATTGATTAATATTAATAATATAAAAAATTGCAGCAGATGGGAACAAAACCACAGGACAGAGGGACGCATACAACTTAGGGAACAGCAGAATGTGAATAAATCATATAGAAAATATATATATACATGCACGTGTGCGCAACCAGATCAACAATGCTATAAAAGTAATAATGGATATGTATAATATAATAATCAGTATGGTACTTAATATAATATTATAGTAAACTTGCCATACATGCAAAGATATATAGTGTAAAGTATAAGCCCCATAACAGCAGGTAAAAAGGTTGTAAAAATGGGAAACAAATATATATATATAGTGCCACAAGATAACTAAGAAAGGAGGCAAAAATTATATATATTCATGTACTCAAATAAAGTGACAGTGCATAAGTCTCATAATACAAGTGATAAAATATATCAAAGTGTTGTCATCAGCATAAGTCGTAATTACCTGTGGAATGGGTAACAAAATAACAAGCTGTCCAGAGGACGCGTCCACCCCGACGCGCGTTTCGGCGATTGCCTTTGTCTTGGGGTGGCGCAATCCAGAGGAAGTGGATGATTTATGTGAGTGATGGCCAATGAGAATGGAGGGGCATATAGCGGCGCGCGTCAGCGAAGGAGGTAACCAGGCACATCCACACCACCGCCCCAGGTGACCCAGGACACCGCGATCAGCTGATGCAATGTCCTGGGACTGCGAGAGCAGAAGGCGGAAGCACCTGGGATGCATCGCCAGCGCGTGTACCGCCCGATTCGTTGCCATGGGACCAAACATGTGATCGAGGTCCTGAAAGGTAAAAAGTGTGTGAAATCAGAGAATGTCCGAAATAAGTGTCGCCGTGAGTGAGTAAATGTGAAAGTGAATGCAGGGCAGAGGCTGATAGTGCGAGAAAGGGAAGTGTGCTGCAAAAGAACAAAACAAGAAGGGGAAATAATGCTGTATATGGCTGTAGTAATTAATTATATAGATTAAACAACAAAATCAAGAAATAAAGAAAAATAATAATAACCATAATGGTGACAGAAATAAATGATAAATGAATAATAATACATACAGTGATAAATAAATAATTAATCAAATAATCAATGTATACTTAATACAATAATAAATAAATGATACTAATAAAGAATAATAATACTGTATGCATTAAGGGAAAATTAATAATACTTATTAATAATAATAATAATAATAATAATATTCTTGCAATGTCCAATGGAATTTAATATACGACTTCATCCCGTCATATCCATTATGACGTTAATGAAATGATTTAGTCCGTTGCCAGGCGTCAAAATTGATCACGAACTGTATCAAGGATCTATTAATACTTCATGCACTGTGCATGTAAAGACATCCATATTGGAGTCAGGGCAAAAGGAAAGTAATTTGTTAAGGACCTTCAAATCGACGTTAGAAAGAGTATGAGAGCTTAGATTAATTCTCTCCATAAGGAGAAACGATACCACTTAGACCCCAGTCCAGAGCCTCTCACCTAGCCAAATCCGTTCTCATGCTTCGCACTGACGAGGGCCAACAGCCCGAAACACCGTGTCTGCGAACTGAGATACTGATTTGGCTCTTACCCTAGGTCATATTGCACGACTCGTTAGAGGGTTGATTGTGACTTGTAGGATCGCTACTTCCAACAGGTGGCGCTATAGAGTTAAGTCCTCTTTTCCTCAGAAGAGGCAATTTGCATAGATTAATTTCCTGATTGTATCTCTCTTCAGGAGAATGATCACGATTTGGAGGTCCTTAACACAGGACTTTCCTTTTGCCCTGACTCCAATATGGATGTCTTTACTATGACTAAAGACTTGCATCTATTTGCAAGAACTTTATGTAAAAAAAATGTTTTATGATGAAAATACACGCAAACTATTTCCTACAGAATCGGAGCAAGAGGCATTACAAATCTTGACTGAATTTGCAATTGAACACAATACTGTTGAAGGAGGTAAGATTCCATCTTGTATTCTCCCTCATTCAAAAAAGTTCCCTCCATTTACATCCTGCTCCAATATTGACCTATTTGTCAAAGTTGTCAGTGAAGATTTGAAGAGAGTACCACGTAAGATAAAAGATGGGAATCTAAGCATATACGCGAACGTGCAAGCTTGGAAAAATTAAGGAATCTACCTGATGTTGAGATAAAACCTGCTGACAAGGGGGGCAACATTGTTAAATGGCCGAAATCCAAATATGAAAATGAAGCATTTAGAGAACTAAAGAACGCAGTATGTTATAAAAAACTAACACTCAATCCATTGATGTCATTTTCATCTCAACTACTGGTAATTATAGAACAGGCAAAGAGAAGGGGAGTAATTACGAAGAAATTATTTGAGGCTTTGTTGATTAAATAACCAACTGTCCCCACTCTGTACTTACTACCCAAAATACACAAAAACTGTGAAGACTCCCCGGAAGACCTATCGTCTCAGGTAGTAACATTTTTTTGGAAAATATAGATACCGTATTTTTCTGACCATAAGACGCACTTTTTTCCTCCAAATTTGGGAGGAAAGTGTGGGTGCGTCTTATGGTAGGAATGTAGCATGTGGGGAGGGGGGCAGCAGCGAGTGGGATCGCACTGTTATCCCACTTCAGGAGGCAGAAAAATGTCCCCGCTGCCAGAATCAGTGCTGGGGAAACCATGTGGTCCCGATGATTAAGTGCAGTGAATATTCATTAGCTACTCCCCGCCCACCTATCAGCTGAGCGGTGAGCCAGGAGCAGCAAATGAATACTGCACTTAAGCAGCAACACACATGGTTTCCCCAGCGCTGATTCCTGCAGCAGCTGGGGAGATCCGTGTGTCCGGAGGAGGAGGCAGCAGCAGCAGGGTCTGGGGGAGAGGAGATCGCTGCGTACCTTCCTGGGCTGGAGCTGAGTGCTGTGCAGTGTGCACAAGGAGGACCTGTGATGATGTCAGAAGTGGGCGGGCTGGAGCATCCCAGCAGCACAGAGCCCTCCCTCTTCTTGACATCACAGGTCATTCAGACTCCAACACTAGAATCTGCTGGCTTCCATTACCTGTGCTGTGGAAAGGCAACAAGAGGGAGGGCTCTGTGTGTGCAGTCATGGGATGCTCCAGCTTTTACCTCACCACAGGCTGGCTGCCACAATTAAGAGGTTAGTCTTTCCAAAACACAATAAAGCACTCTGCCACTCCTGTGGTGAACTATAACTCCCAGCATGTCATAGGATCTGCAGGACATGCTGGGAGTTATAGCTCTCCCATGGGATTTTAAAGCAGCACTCCAGTGCTATTTTGCAGTGCTGGAGTGGTGCTTTCAATATAAGCCCTGTGCCCCCATTCTTATACTCACCCTGCGGCATCTTCATATAGTACTGTACAGACACCACACTGGTCCCGCAGCTTCCAACATAATAACATACTATTATATATAATAACACCACATATAATAGTATGTTATTAAATATTTTACCACATTTTTTTGCTTCAAATTTTTTTTTCCCTATTTTCCACCTCTAAAACCTGGGTGCGCCTTATAGTCCGGTGCGTCTTATAGTCCGAAAAATACGGTAAGTTCATTGATGCTAAACTCAAACCTTTGGTGGAATGTTTTCCATCATTCACTCTTGATACAGGGGATTTGTTGAAAAAGATTGATGGTTTACACTTAGAGGAAGACACTTTACTAGTAACACGCGATGTTGAATCGTTGTATACCAACATCAGACATACAGATGGCGTCCATGCAACCAAGTGTGTTTTGGTCATGTCTGATTATCCTGCATCCGTGAATGAGTTCATCACGCAATTGTTGGAGTTCAGCTTGACACACAATTTTTTCACATTTAAGGAGTCCCTCTACCTACAGCTCCAGGGCACTGCCATGGGGGCACCATTTGCACCCTCCTACGCTAACTTATTCCTGGGGCTGTGAGAGAGGGACCTATTCCTATCTGACAATGACCATCATATGCACCGTGTCCTTTTTTGGACACGGTACATAGATGACATTTTTTTCATTTGGCAAGGTACCCCTGAGGCTTTGAACGAATTTGTGACGTTTCTTAATAACAACGACCTTTATATTCACCTCGCCTACAAGTATGACACTCATACTGTGGAGTTCTTGGATGTGATGGTTAAACATGATATTTTAAATACATTACAAACTGATTTATATAGGAAACCAACATCGACTACCGCATTACTACATGCCTCATCATCCCATACGGTTCCCCTTAAACGTTCGATACCAGTGAGTCAGTTCTTACGTCTTAAACGTTTGTGCTCAACTGATTCTGACTTTGAAATCCAAGCAAGGGATGTCAAATTGAGATTTCTTAATCGTGGCTATAGCCATAGATGCATAAAATGGGCATACAATAGAGCCAAACATACTACAAGAAATGGTCTACTGTACTCCATTAAAAAAGAATCAACATCTACTACTGTCCGATTCATCACAAACTATCATGCACAATCCAATTTAATGCATGAGATTGTGAAAACATATTGGCCCATTCTTTTGTCTGATCTGATACTTTGGCCCAGTATCTCCCGCACCAGCCTAACATTAGCCTATCGCCACCGTTCAAGAAATATGCGAGATATGTTGGTACGTAGCCACTATCAGACTTGTTTGGCCAGGATAACACCACGGAGAGGTAGTTTTCCTTGTGGTCATTGTGTGGCCTGTCCTAATATGGAGAGAGCCCATACATTTAGGAATGACACAAGTTGTACAGAATATACCACCAATCATTTTATCAATTGTGAATCCAGAGCGGTGGTATACGACGCCGTATGTCCCGGTCCTACAATGTATATTGGACTAACTACACGTCAGTGGAAAGTGAGGGTACGTGGACACATCAGCGGTATCACTGCTGCTCAGAATGAGGATGATAGCTCCATACCTAAACACCTTAAATTGCATCGTAACTGCGATCCATCTAGTGTTAAAGTAAGAGGATTAGACGTCATCCCCCATCTATCCGTGGGGGAAATATTAGTAAAAACTCTCTCAAAAAGAAACAAAGTGGATTTGGGCCTGGAATACCTTATATCCCCCTGGCCTAAACGAGAACATGAGCTTTGCTCCTTTTCTCTGACCACAAGCATCATCTAGATGGTTCTTTTATCTATTTTTTAACATATTTTCTTTACTATTTATTATCAGGCCCATATTTGTGATACAATATATATTGGTCCGGGATTTTTGTGCTATTTTTTGCTATATTTAGAGGGCGGCTCCTTTTTCCTTCCCCTTTTTCCTCCCATCCCCCCTCCCCCTTTTTCTCCCCTCTCTCCCCCTTTTTCTCCCTTCTCCATCCCCTTTTTCCCCCTTTTTTCACCCCTCCCCTTCCCCCTTTATATGTACATGTTCAGTTATAGAGTTTTTTTACTCTATATTTATTCATTTCCGTTTGATAAGCAGTGCATGAAGTATTGATCCTTGATACAGTTCGTGATCAATTTTGACGCCTGGCAACGGACTAAATCATTTCATTAACGTCATAATGGATTTGACGGGATGAAGTCGTATATTAAATTCCATTGGACATTGCAAGAATATTATTATTATTATTAATAAGTATTATTCATTTTCCCTTAATGCATACAGTATTATTATTCTTTATTAGTATCATTTATTTATTATTGTATTAAGTATACATTGATTATTTGATTAATTATTTATTTATCACTGTATGTATTATTATTCATTTATCATTTATTTCTGTCACCATTATGGTTATTATTATTTTTCTTTATTTCTTGATTTAGTTGTTTAATCTATATAATTCATTACTACAGCCGTATATAGCATTATTTCCCCCTCTTGTTTTGTTCTTTTGCAGCACACTTCCCTTTCTCGCACTATCAGCCTCTGCCCTGCATTCACTTTCACATTTACTCACTCACGGCGACACTTATTTCGGACATTCTCTGATTTCACACACTTTTTACCTTCCAGGACCTTGATCACATGTTTGGTCCCATGGCAACAAGTCGGGTGGTACGTGCGCTGGCGATGGGTCCCGGGTGCTTCCGCTTTCCACTCTCGCGGTCCCATGACATCGCATCAGCTGATTGCGGTGTCCTGGGTCACTTTACTTGAGTACATGAATATATATAATTTTTGTCTCTATTCTTAGTTATCATATATATTTATATACAGTATATATATATATATATATATATATATATATATATATATATATATATATATATACTGTATATTTTCCCATTTTTACAACCTTTTTACCTGCTGTTATGGGGCTTATACTTTACACTATATATCTTTGCATGTATGGCAAATTTAGTATAATATTATATTAATTACCATACTGATTATTATACTATACATATCCATTATTACTTTTATAGTATTGTTGATCTGGTAGCGCACACGTGCATATATATATACAGTATATATATACATATATTTTTTCTATATGATTTATTCACCTTCTGCTGTTCCGTAAGTTGTATGCGTCCCTCTGTCCTGTGTTTTTGTTCCCATCTGCTCCAATTTTTTATATTATTAATATTAATTAATAAAAACATATTTTTTATTATAATTGGGTTCTTAGTCTTTGTTCTCTTTACTTATGATTTACCAATTCCGATATACCCCATTATATATATATCCATGATATACACACAATAACCGATATATGGTGATATCGTGTTACTTATTTAACATCAATGCAATTATTTGATTACTTTTTTGTGTGTACTCTTGAGAATTCTTTGAACTAAAACAATAGGAGTAGAGAGACCTTCCTAGGTGTTACAAGAAAGGAGCTCCTTGTGTCCCCTATGCACAGGTTCACATTATGTACTACTTGCAGTCTATCACAAATTTGGGGATGTACTTAGCCAACATACTAGAAGGAATACCAAGGTCCCGTGTGAACCGAGCATCCATCATGTTGGCCCCTGCGCCACTATCCAAGATGATAGACATCATCTCAGTTTTCTTACCTATAACTACTTCCACATGTAAGATAAACTAAGAAACACATCCGGAGAAGATATATGCATGCATGCTTTAATCCTCCACACAAGATGGGGTTAAAAGTTTTCAGACAGATATTTGTGCTTAGGTAAAGAAGGATAGACCCCAATGATATGCCCCTTTTGACCCCCCCAAAAAACACAACTCCATTTTGCTTCGAAGTGCAACAGATACATACCAAGGGGAGGCCCCCATAACTGCATTGGTTCTTCAGAACACAAAGAGAAAACTTTGGTTTTAGGGAGTACCATAGCGGGTGGAGTCACAATCGGTCTTGACATTGGTATAGTCGATCATAGGAGGGTGACTATGCTTTGCCCAACCTCCCCCTGGACCCGAAGGTTCCCTTTCTGAACCCAGAAACGACACCAAACCCAATGTTGGATAAATTTGGCCACAGCAGCCTTTATTTAAACAAACAATTTTAACATTACATAAATAACCATAAATAAAATCAGGGATGGGTCCTTGAAGCTTGAAATCTGGTGATTAAACAAACCGTAACAGCAGTGGACGAACCAACCATAACTTACTCCCAGCCGTTACCCCCTGGCTCGGGAGCACCAAATCACCCCGAAGGGTGCCATCGTCCACTGAACCCCTGAGGATCAGGCCAACGCTGGGCAAAATCCCCCCAAAATCACCAGACCAAATAACCACCACATAAGACCAACTGAGGAATCCATATACCCACAGACCCCCCAGCGCAATTTAGCAACAACTTCAAGGACCCCTCCCAACCACCACAATGAGGGTCTCTTGACCACCTCAAAGACCCAAGACCCCACCAAACCGAACTGCCATGGCCCTCTCGATACCTTGTTGTAAACCGAGTGCCCATAAGTCAATGCCCACTGCATTTAAGTGCACACCATAACCCAACAGAAATTCCTCACCCCGTCCTCCAGCTCAACATGCCGAACAGCCACACCCCCATTCCGCTGGACAAAACCAGACACTGCCCGATTAAGTTTTATTCGGACCTTATTAATCTTGACAACCGATCTCGTGTGGCGCCTTCGCTCACAATGTCTGACCAAACCACCGTTATGACACTATATGTCAACCACAACCGTAACAGGTCATGTTTTATGTCCCTTACCAATTCCCGGAAAGGACGAACACTCAAATCGTTACCTCCCGCATGGAGCACCAAAATATCTGGAGGCCTGTCAAGCCTAGCACTGTTATGCACCTCCTGGGTGACCCTGCTCCATTCCATGCCCCGGAAACCTAACCAGCGAACGACCGGCACGTCCTGATGGAAACCGAGCTGCCGTCCGTTCTCTCCGCATATCAGCCCGCCGAGCGCCCCAATGGACATAGGAATGGCCCACTATCCAGACCAAGAGGGGTTTGGTACCTACAACAAAAGAGAAAACGTAACATTGAACACCGCAAAAACCAACACCCTATACCCCAGAACACCAGAACACACCCCAGCCCTTCAGGGCCTAATGTAACTCATGTAACGGTTAGACTCCCACCTCCCAATTTTCTGCACCACTTCAGGCGGCAAACCACCCGAAGCCGCCTCAGTCGCTGCCCCAATCCGAAATGAATGCGAGGCAAACCGGGACGTGTCCAAACCCAACAGCGCTAAGCCCTGTCGAAAAACCGCTACAAACTGAAACTTTGAAAGAAACGAGCCATCCGCATGGCACAACAAAGGACCCGACTTCTGCGGCTTGAAATTAAGAAACCCCTGAAAGCAATGAACGGGGCACATCAAAGAATCAACCACTGCGCCCAGCACCACCCTTCATCCCCGTCCCAGCTGATCCGTTTTAGACCGCCAAATCCTAAATTCTAGCTGACCATTAGCTAGCAACACGTCCTTGGCCAGCAAACCTCCTCGTCTGCACCTGCTCAGAGCCACCAGTTCCCCGATTCGTAACTCCCCAAAGAAAGCTAATGAAAAAGCCAAACGAAAAAGGGCAACTTCAAAATCCGAAACGCAAACATCCGGCAAACGCTCCCCCAACGATTCCAACATATGAAACGAAACCGGGCGTCTACGGTCCCCAAAACCGTTCTGTCGACTGAACCCCTTAAAAGCCTGCTGGACCAGAAACACTTTAGTCAAATCTCTAAGCCCCCACATTCTAAAGCTGAAAGCCAAACCTGCACAAATACGCCCCGCCTTAGCGGCAGACCACCCCTCCCTGGCCCCGTTACTCAGCCACAGCAATAAAGCTCCTACCTGGTCCTCCGCAGAACCGCCACTCCGGCACGATTCCCCTACTGACTGATAAGCGGCCCAAGTGCTGGGGGCCAAGGAAGCCATTATCAATTGTTCTGCTGCCCTGAGACCACATTCCAGGGTTACGGTGGGCATTCCAAACCCAGTACCTCCGCTGACAGAGCCAGCAAACGAAATCGATCCCACTGCAAACGAGACAATGAATCAGCAATGGAATTCTGAACTCCAGGAACATGAGAGTCGGTAACATGTGCATTCAAAGACAGGCAAGACAACACTAGCCGCCGCAGGACCCGTATCACTGGAGGTGAAGATGCTGATAGGCTATTGATAGCACAAACCATACCCATATTATCGCAATTGAACCTGACTCTCCTATTTCGAAACTCAGCCTTCCACAAGTGCACCGCCACCAGGATGGGAAAAATCTCCAGCTGGGTCACATTTTTTACCCAGTCGTTCGTGAACCATTCGGCAGGCCACCTCATAGCGCACCATTGTCCTCTGAAGTAGGCCCCAAAACCTACACCACCAGAAGCATCCATAAACAGATCCAAATCCGCGTTGCCCACTACGTCCTCCATTAGCAAAAATCTACCATTGTAATCTGCCAGAAACCGATCCCAAACCTCCAGATCCGCCCTGTGTACAGCTGATAAGCGTACAAAATGATGCGGTGCGCGGACCCCGCTCGTGGCGGCGGCCAACCTACGGGAAAAAACCCTCCCCATTGGAACAATGCGGCACGCAAAATTCAATTTACCAAGCAGTGACTGAACCTCACGTAACTGCAACTTCTTCACCCGCCTCGCCCTCGCGACCTCGATCCGTAACGCAACCACCTTCTCCTCCTGTAACCGAAATTCCCAATTCACCCTGTCAATAACAATGCCTAAAAAGGAAAGGCACGTACAAGGCCCCTCAGCATCTGGAGTCTGCAGGACCAATACACAAAAAATCATCCAGGTAATGAATCACAGAATCAAAACCCGATATGTCCCGTACAACCTACTCAATGAAAGAACTAAACGCTTCAAAATACGAACCAGACAGGGAACAGCCCATAGGCAAACATCTGTCCACAAAAAACCCGCCTTTCCAAAAACACCCAAATAACCTCGAACTCTCACGGTGGACCGGTAGTAAGCGGAAAGCGGATTTAATGTCAGTTTTCGCCAAAAGGGCACCCCTACCACAACGACGTACCCAACAAGCCACCTCATCAAACGACGTGTAAACAACCAAGCAGAGTTCAGGGTCAATCCCATCATTTATTGATGTACCCTGAGGATACGACAAATGGTGAATCAGCCTGAACTTATTAGGTTCTTTCTTAGGCACAACACCCAAAGGGGAGACCACCAAGTCCACCAAGGGGGGGTCCTGAAAAGGTCCTGACATTCTGCCCAATGCAACTTCTTTCATCAGTTTCTCAGTAACGATACGAGCATATTCCTCAGCGGACCTGAGGTTTTTCAAAGACCTAGGAATAACAAACGGGGGAACCGGTATCTTAAAGCCATCCTGAAAACCAGACCGTATAAGTTCGGCCCCCTTCCGGTCCAGATACCTACTTAGATAAGGGGCCATCGCGCCCGGCTTCACTGGCATCACCCCCTTTTGAATTACCAGATTCGGTCTTTGACTTGTTCTTTTTGAAACATCTTGCGGCACCATGGGACGAACCATTGCAGTGCGAACACACATGCTTAAACTTGCATGTGGATCCGAATTTGCACTGGCCCTCATTAAATTGCCAGCATAAGCCATGCTTCTGCCCCCCCGACTGACTCCCGGCCCCCGCAGCATTCCCTTGTGATGCAGACTGGCCGGTACCCCAAGCCCTGCCCTGAAAGGGGTGGCCCATCCATGTTGGCGCCATCACCCGAAGTCATAAACCAATGTCCTTTTGATCCCAATGTATAGCCGGCCGTATCGCCTTTCTCTGCCTAAACTGCTCATCATATTGCAGCCATGCCTGACCCCCATACACCCGGTGTGCCTCCCCGATCGAATCCATATAGCAAAAAAGGCCAGAGCAATACTCAGGCGCTTTCTCACCCACTACGCTTGCCAGGATAGCGAACGCCTGCAACAAATTCACGAAAGTCTGCGGTATAAGACGCCACCTACGCTTTTCCTCCTCTTCCTTCTTACTCTCATCCTTTTTTCCCTTAAAGTTAAATTTTTCCAAAGGAAGAAGAGAACAGATTTCCACATATTCATCCTTCCAGATCTTTTCCCTCACTTCCTTCTTCATATGAACCCCAAGCGGGCCCTCAAAGTATACCTCGCCATGCACCCTGTCATCCAAATGAATCCTGCATTCTTTTTCCTTTTCCGTCTGCACCAACACTGATACTGGTGCAGAAGCGCTGCTATGCGCCACTAGGCCCCAACCCGGAAACACGTGCCCGGAATCCCGAGGCCCTACCCAGGCAGCCAGCTGACCCGGCATTGACCTGCCACTATCCAAACACGCAATCAAATCCCTCACATTACCCAGCAATTCACTAACGCCAGCGTCCCCTAAGCCGGCTGCTGCCGCAACTCCCTGAGCTACTAACGGCACCCCCACCTGACCAACCCCTGTAGAACGAGATAAAAGCGGAGAAGAACAAGGCAAAGAGCTGTACTCACCAGGCTGCGAAGGAGCTGTGATCCCTCTAGCTGCCGAGCGTGCGTCCATCCTGCCAATCGATGACCTCAGGTCTCCCCTAGGACCCTCTGGGACTGACCCAGCAGATTCGGATGACGATAAGGTCGCCGCGGGCCCGACAGCCCTGGAATTGCTGAATCCGTGGCCTGCAGGTGAGTCAGTAGACACGGATATGGAAACGTCCCCGCTGAATCCGGACCTGCCGCCCACTCCACGATGAGGAGAAGAATGCCGTGACCCCCCGCCAGCTCTCCTGGGCTGACGTACGCCGGAAGCTCCATCGCCTGGCAGGTCCAGCAGCCCCGTGTCCACTGAGGTGCTACCTGCCGCTACATCGGCTGTAGAAATCCCCCGCTGACTTCTACCCAGCGAGGGAGCAGGTCGTCTGCCAGGTGAGCTACCCCGGCGACCTGCTGTGATGTCCCGGCCATTCTCTGCAGCACCAGCACTTGCAGGCTCCGCCCCCGGCACAGAGCGAGAAGGCCCTCATGACGCTGTAGGCCTCAGCCCAGCTGGCAGATTCCTCCCGGACCGGGGCCTGCTGGGACGCTTACATGCAGGCACCCGGCTTGGAGGGTCCCCAGAGGGGCTCCTGCGTTGGCGCTGAGGCCTGGGAGGCACGTCTGGAGACAGCCGCTCCGAGGGACGTACCCATCGGGACCGCCGCGTTCCTCCAGAGTCCGCGGCCACTGACGTGCTGCTGCCTCCTATAATCCCGGCCACCTGGGCTTCTAGCCAACCTGGCGGCTGCCTCTCCGCCGCCTGCCGGAGGGCCTCCAGAACCTGTGACACCGTGGACATGGTAAGCAGCGCAGCGAGGGAAACTACTCGCTGCGCTCTGAGCGGGAAAGTGCCCAGCTCCACCCCCAACTAGCCCTATAAACCCCCCTCATCTAAATAGACCCACCCCTTTAATGTGACTCACCCCCCCCTCTCCAAACCCCTGTCATTGCGGCCTTCGCTTAGCGCCGCGTGGGGGAGGGGCGCTTGCTACAGCCTGTGCTATCCCTGAGATGTCTATATGTATGGCCAAAGCCAAGGCGGCCTTCAATGACACAGGAGCTTTCTAAAGCACAAATGTGTCTTTCAATCTTTCAAACAGGCCCTGACAAAACTAACTTGTGAGAGTAGGATCGTTATACCTAGTGTCAGTAGCCCATCTACAGAACTCAGAACATAATTCCATTGCTGTCCAGTCTGCCTGCTGGAGCTCACGTAGCTAAGATTCAGCAAGGGAAACCTTGCCTGGATTATTCTATATGAGGCCTATCAACTGACTGGAGAGATGGCAAGTCTGATGGGAGTGAAAAAGCCTAAGATTGAGGATCTCCTTGAAGGAGGAAAATAATCCTAACCTGTTGCTACTCACTTTCAGATAAATGTGGACGAAGCCTAAAATAAAGCTTGAAGACTTCATGAAAAACAACAAATTTATCCTGCCTTCCAGAAAACCTATCTGGGAGGGCTACCTTAGGTTTAGGTTCAACCTGATGGTTCGCCAGTCCATTAATCGGCTGCTACGAGACCATAGATTTCAGGTATGATTAGTGTTGAGCGATACCTTCCGATATGCAAAGGTATCGGTATCGGATTGGATCGGCCGATATCCAAAAAATATCGGATATCGCCGATACCAATACCCGATACCAATGCATATCAATGGGACACAAAATATCAGAATGGTTCCCAGGGTCTGAAGGAGAGGAAACTGTTATGATCCGGTGGTAGGATCTCAAAACTGACCTGACACATATGACCAGAATATAGGACAAGTTCTGGGGATGTGGAAACTATACTGACCGCAATCCTGATCCTATCCACACACACTAAAGGTAGCCGTGGAGCATTCCTAAAAACCTAGATGCCTCTTTCACAGCCTGAGAAACTGACTACCCCTAGAGAGAAAGCAAAGACCTCACTTGCCTCAGAGAAATAACCCCAAAGTATTTAGACAGCCCCCCACAAATAATAACGGTGAGTTAAGGGGAAAATACAAACGTAGAAATGAAACAGGTTTAGCAAATGAGGCCCGCTGAGACTAGACAGACAGAAAATAGATAGGAGTCTGTGCGGTCAGTACAAAAACTATCAAAAATAAACCACGCAGAGAATACAAGAACCCTCACACCGACTCACGATGTGAGGGGCGCACTCTGCACCCCAGAACTAACCAGCAAGCGAAAAATCACATAATAGCAAGCTGGACTGAACTCATTATATACTGAGAAACGTTTTCAAGGAAATAATAAGCAAGAGTAACAAACAAACTTAGCTTCTCCGGCAGGAGACAGGTCACAAGGAATATCCAGGAGAGCACAAAATCAGGACTGAATACACTGACAGCAGGCAACAAGTGAAGGTCCAGGTGGAATTAAATAGGGACCAGTCATAGCAGGAAATGAGGCAACTGAGCCCTGCTACAGACCCACAGTATCGCTAAAGGCCACCAGAGGGAGCCCAGACGGAATTCACAACAGGAAACTCTCCTTCAGGCCCTGGGATCCATATTCATGTATGAAATAAAGAATAAAAATAAAAAATATTGATATACTCACCCCTCCGACGGCCCCGGCTCTCACCGGTCCAAGCGTCTGCCTTCTGTTCCTAAGAATACAGAGTGAAGGACCTTCGATGACGTCGCGGCTTGTGATTGGTCATGTGACCGCTCATGTGACCACTCACGCGACCAATCACAAGCCGCGACGTCATCGAAGGTCCTTCACCCCCTGCATTCTTAGGAACGGAGGCACCATTAAGTTTACATGAATATGGATCCCAGGGCCTGAAGGAGAGTCTCCTCTCCTCCAGACCCCGGGAAACATATGCACCGCACACTTCCGATTCCGATTTCCGATATCACAAAAATATCGGAACTCGGTATTCCGATACAGCAAATATCGTCCGATACCCGATATTTGCAGTATTGGAATGCTCAACACTAGGTATGATATATCATGCTGCTGCAGTGCAGTATAGCACAACCTCCACCAGGGGAGCTAGTGAGGGAAGTGAGGCTGCACACACAGAGTAGCACCACAGAGCAGCAGCACACGCGCCACTAAGTGGCGAGAGAGTGGTCAGACAAGCCAAGTCAAAAAAACAGTCAGAAGCAGAAGTACCAGAAGTTGCATCAGTACAAGTGGTCAGGAACAAGTCAGGGGGTTCAGCAACAGTCGAAAGCGGAAAAGACAAAGACAGAAGGCAGAAGCGAGTCCGAATACAACCCAAGTCTAAAACCAGGGAATCAAGCCAACTAACATGTAAACACTGGGAAAGGACAGAAACAGGCAAGTCAGGGATCACAGCAGGACAAATCAAGATCTAGCAGAGTCAGGTACACACGCCGAAGGCAGAACTATAGCTGACCGCGCCAGCAGGATGCATCAGAGCTAAATATCTAACCTTAACCCAGAACGAGGCGGAGCAAAATTAACCCTCACATGATCTGTACTGAAAAAGGGCAAACAGGACAAAAACCTCAGAACGGATCATGACATGATAGTTCCAGTGACAGACAATGTAATTGTTTTGCAATAACTGCAACGGGATCCATAAAAAGATCCAAAATGTAGGGCCTATAAAAATGTTATGATGTGAAGGTCTGAAGTAAGGGAGAGGAGCCTCAAACGATTCCTGGAACTGGAACTCCAATTATTCCTGTCCTGGGGGTACTCTTGATGGTAGAGAGGCCTGAGTCTCGAACCTTATTATGCTCCTGTTAAACCCTAATCTGTTCACTCCCTCACACCTTGAGGCACGGGAGAGTAATGTAAGGGAAAACAGACACAAAGATAGACAAGGATAACCGAAAACCACTATCATACGAAACACCAAAAATAGGAAGAAAGCTAAGGAATGGAGAATAAACGAACCAAGTAGTAAAGATGACAGGGAGAAAAACTCACATGAACCTACTGCACACAGTACTCTCCAACAACTACTACCAACTCCAACTACACAGCTCAAAAATTTCCAGGAAGAAGATTCTTTCAACAGCAAGGAAGAAACGCCAAGAGCCAATACATGTAGGAAGAGGAGATAATCTCATCAGTTGCAGCTGAGATCAACCACCTGTACCTTCCCAGCCAGCACAGAAAGAGACCGTCCATGCCAGGGGGCAGTCATTACGGCTGAAAGAAAGGCGATTCCGACTGCTAAATAGGAAAGTGTTCTTTACAGTAAGAGCAGTCAGAATGTGGAATGCTCTAACACAAGAGGTACTAATGGCCAACACTATAACAGCTTTTAAAAAAGGGCTGGGTGATTATGTGTCAATACACATAACCATGTGGGTTATAGATAATTGGTTGTGAAGGGTTAAACTTGATGGATCGGGGTCTTCTTTCAACCTAAGTAACTATGTAACCTTTCAGCACTGATGGAAAGGAATTCCATTTAAAATAGGATACGAATCACATAGTCTCTAAAAAAGACCTGCGAGTCACTACCCAAAGTGACCCTGTAACTCCATGTCTCCCAGGGGGGTGTTACACCCCCGTGACACAGTGTTAGAGGCATTAATAAAGGGTCCTCTATGAGGCAAACAGAGCACGCATTGGTAAATATCCCTTCTGTTCTGTATGTGGGACTGACAGATATAGGCATGTACAGGGAAAGATAACTCTGCCACCTCAGAAAATAATCAAAATGGGGGTCTCCAGAGATACAAATGCCATCTACAGCTTATACAGTGGGAGAAATAAGTATTTGACACAATACCGATTTTGCAAGTTTTACCACCTACAAAGAATATAGAGATCTATAATTGTTATCATAGGCACGCTTCAACTATAAGAGACAGAATCTAAAAATAGAAAACAAAAAATCACATTGTATGATTTTTATATAATTAATCTGCATTTTATTGTATGAAGTATTTGATCCCCTACAAACTAGCAAGAATTCTGCTCTCACAGACCTGTTCGTTTTTCTCCTACTCCGCACTCATTACCTGGATTAATTGCACAGAGTTTGAACTCCTTACCTCTTTAAAAGACACCTGTCCACACACTTAATCACCCTCCCTCCTCTCCACCATGGCCAAGACCAAAAAACTGTCTAAGGACACCAGAGGAAAAATTGTAGACCTGCACAAGGCTAGGATGGGCTACAGGATAATAGGCAAGCAGCTTAGTGAGATGGCAACATCTGTATTAGAGAATGGATGAAACACAAGATGATTGTCAATCTTCCATGGTCTGGTGCTCCAAGCAAGATCTCACCTGCTGGTGAAGGATGGTTCTGAAAAAGGTCAGGAATCAGCCCACAACTAAAGTGGAGGACCTGGTCAATGACCTGAATAGAGCTGGGACCACAGACTCAAACATTACCATTAGAAGCACACAACGCCATCATGGACTAAAATCCTGCAGGGCACACAAGGTCTCCTGCTCACTCCAGCACATGTCCAGGCCAGTTTGAAGTTTGGCAATGACCATCTGGATGATCCAGAGGAGGCATGGAAGAAGGTAATGTGATCAGATGAGATCAAAATAGAAATTTTTTGGAATCAATTCCACTCGCCGAGTTTGAAGAAAGAAGAAGGATGAATAGAAAGCCAAAACACTGTTCCAACCGTGAAGCATGATGGGGGAAACATCATACTTTGGGGTTGCTTTTCTACAAAGTGGACAGGACAACTGCATCGTATTGATAGCAGCATAGATCATGAGGTTTTGTCCAACTACTTCCTCTAATAACTTTAAAGATGGGTTGTGGCTTTGACTTCCAGCATGACAATGATCAGAAACACACAGTCAGGACAACTAAGAAGAAGCATTTCAAGATCCTGGAGCCTGGTCTTAGTCAGTCTCCAGACCTGACCCCAATAGGAAATCTTTGGAGGAAGCTGAAAATCAATGTTGCCCATCAACAGCCCCAAAATCTGAAAGATCTGGAGACGATCTGTATGGAGGAGGGGGCCAATATCCCTGCTGCAGTGTGTGCAAACTTGGTCAAGAACTACACAAAATTTCTGACCTCTGTAATTGCAAATAAAGGTTTCTGCACCACATAAGTTCTGTTCTTCTATTGTATCAATCTCTTATTTCATACAATAAAATGCAAATTATGTAAAAATCCTACAATGTGGTAACAATTACAGACCTCTTCATTCTTTGCAGGTGGGAAAACTGTGTATTAAATCCTTATTTTCCCCATTGTATGTGTGAAAACATAGAAAACATATTGTAATTATTTTAAAATTATATATAGATGTAGGTAATGAGATATCTGTGCACAGAAGTCCCAACACAGATGACAACTAAACTAGAAATCATGGGCAGCCCAACATTTTTGCAGACATACTCCGGCACTCTTTATAGAGCCCATATCCCCAACATAAGGTCCTGAGCTCACAAAGATTCCAAAACTAAACTATGTAAGACTTAAGTAGGAGCAATGCACAGATAACATCATTTACACCCATACATTGGGGTCCTGTCATCATAGAGCAATATGATATCATTCAGAACTTCTGATGTCTGGGACTTGAAGAACCGTTAACTTCACAGACTCTTTTTCAAAAATCAACTTATTGTCCTCCAGTGTTTCTGAGACTCCATCAGTGATTGGCACAATGACACGCGGAGGTTTCCAGGTCACAGTGACCCAACTCATTGCCCTGTCGGGAGAACAGACAGGGACAGCAGGGACTACAATTTACATGATAACACTGGGCACATCACTATCAGGACTATGGTAGTCCTTAACCTAAGTGAAGTCTGGAGGATGCATCTGTTCCCTACATGGAGGATAGGAGAAAAACATGATGATGGTACCATATTGAAATATAATAACTTACAAACTGCAAAATCTATAAGGAACAGTTGCAACAACCCCTTGATAAATAATCTTTGAGACCATAGAATGTGCAGTGAATATCCCCCCAATAAAGACGTCTCCATCCTGACTATACGTATAATCGAATAAGTATTGATGGTTGACAAGAAAACACCTAGAATTCTGGGCACCAGAGTTACAGATCAGAGAGAAGAGAAGGAACCAGAGCGAGATCTGTGCACAATTCAGAAGGCTGCAATAAGTCCGAGACATTGTGAGATCTCCGTCCTCTCATCACTGACAGCGGCACAGCCTCTCCATGATGCAGTGAATCCCCCCCCGGCTGGGACCGGAGGTTTATATATCTTATGTCTCCTATTCATGGTCATAGAAAACCGTGTTACATTGTACATTTCCCGGAGAGAAATAGAGTGGTGACACCGGGGACAATCTCACCAGGGACGACCGAGATTAGTTCACTACGAGGACAGAATTATATTCTCAATTATATGTTTGATCCTGTAGGAAAATGACTCAACAACAATATTACAAATATGAAATCAATGGAAACCAAGAATAAGTTTCTCTATTTCATGTCGGTGGTCAATAAACATCTTCTGATACACAGAATATTGACCATTTATGATCTAGATATGGCCTGGACTTACCAAAAGTAATTAAAGATGAGCGACTTTTCTCAAATACAAATTTGCCAGATTTGCTGAATTTTTCCCAAAAATGTTATCAGAAGGGAATCAATTCGATATCAATTTCAACAACTGCAAAACCTAAAATTGTCCTATAAATACATGGCTACCTGTTATGATCCTTAGTGGCTTAGGATCGCAAATCTGACCAGCTAAGTAAGGAAACATAGGACGAGCTCTGGGGATGTGGTAACTGGACTGACCGCAAACCTGATCCTATCCAACAAACACTAAAGGTAGCCGTGGAACGTTCCTAGAAAAAACCTAGACGTCTCTTCACAGCCTGAGAAACTAGCTACCCCTAGAGAGAAAGCAAAGACCTCACTTGCCTCAGAGAAATAACCCCAAAGATATAGAAAGCCCCCCACAAATAATAACGGTGAGTTAAGGGGAAAATATAAACGTAGAAATGAAACAGGTTTAGCAAAATGAGGCCCGCTCACACTAGATAGAAGAAGATAGCAAGGAATCTGTGTGGTCAGTACAAAACCCTATACAAAAATATCCACGCAGAGAATGCAAGAACCCCCACACCAACTAACGATGTGAGGGGAGAAACTCTGACCCCCAGAGCTACCAGCAAGCGAGGATATCACATATTAGCAAGCTGGACAGAACTCATCACATACTAAGAAACATATTAAACACTGATGAGCAAAAAATGAACAAGCAAAAACTTAGCTTCTCTTGGAGAGGCTGATAATGAATGAAGTCAGGAGAGATCAGAACAGCACTGAATACACCGACAGCAGGCAACAAATGAAGGTCCAGGTGAGTTAAATAGGAAACCTAACTAGCAGGTGACGAGGCAGCTGATCCCAGCCACAGACCCGCAGAATGACAAAAGAGCCACCAGAGGGAGCCCAAAGATACAACTCACACAGTACCACTCGTGACCACAAGAGGGAGCCCGAGAACAGAGTTCACAACAGTACCCCCCCTTGAGGAGGGGTCACCGAACCCTCATCAGAGCCCCCAGGGCAATCAGGACGAGCCGCATGGAAGGCACGAACCAAATCGGCCGCATGGACATCGGAGGCGACAACCCAGGAATTATCCTCCTGACCATAGCCCTTCCACTTAACCAAGTACTGAAGCCTCCGTCTTGAAATACGAGAATCCAAGATCTTCTCCACCACGTACTCCAATTCTCCGTCAACCAACACCGGAGCAGGAGGATCCACAGAAGGAACCACAGACACCACATACCTCCGCAACAATGACCGATGGAACACATTATGGATGGTAAACGATGCTGGGAGGTCCAAACGAAATGACATAGGGTTGAGGATTTCTAAAATCTTATAAGGACCGATGAAACGAGGCTTGAACTTAGGAGAGGAGACCTTCATAGGAACATAACGAGAAGACAACCATACCAAATCCCCCACACGGAGTCGGGGACCCACACAGCGACGGCGGTTAGCAAAGCGCTGAGCCTTCTCTTGTGACAACGTCAAATTGTCCACCACATGGTTCCAAATCTGCTGCAACCTATCCACCACAGAATCCACCCCAGGACAGTCAGAAGGCTCAACCTGACCCGAGGAAAAACGAGGATGAAAACCAGAATTACAAAAAAAAGATGAAACCAAAGTAGCAGAACTAGGCTGATTATTAAGGGCAAACTCGGCCAATGGCAAAAAAGTCACCCAGTCATCCTGATCAGCAGAAACAAAACATTTTAAATAAGTTTCCATGGTCTGATTAGTTCGCTCGGTTTGGCCATTCATCTGAGGATGGAAGGCCGACGAAAAAGACAAATCAATGCCCATCTTAGCACAAAAGGACCGCCAAAATCTGGACACAAACTGGGATCCTCTGTCAGACACAATGTTTTCAGGGATGCCGTGCAAACGAACCACATTCTGAAAAAAGAGCGGAACCAAATCGGAGGAGGAAGGCAACTTAGGCAAGGGCACCAAATGGACCATTTTAGAAAAACGATCACACACCACCCAGATGACAGACATTCTCTGAGAGACTGGAAGATCCGAAATAAAATCCATGGAAATATGCGTCCACGGCCTCTTCGGAACCGGCAAAGGCAAAAGCAATCCACTGGCACGAGAACAGCAAGGCTTAGCCCGAGCACAAATCCCACAGGACTGCACAAAGGAACGCACATCCCACGACAAGGAAGGCCACCAGAAGGACCTAGCCACCAAATCTCTGGTACCAAAAATCCCAGGATAACCCGCCAACACCGAAGAATGAACCTCGGAAATAACTCTGCTGGTCCATCTATCTGGGACAAACAGTCTCTCTGGTGGACAACGGTCAGGTCTATCCGCCTGAAATTCCTGTAACACCCGTCGCAAATCTGGGGAAATGGCAGACAAAATCACCCCCTCTCTGAGGATACCAGCCGGCTCTGAAACTCCAGGAGAGTCAGGCACAAAACTCCTAGAAAGAGCATCAGCCTTCACGTTCTTCGAACCAGGAAGGTACGAGACCACGAAATCGAAACGGGAGAAAAACAACGACCAACGAGCCTGTCTAGGATTCAACCGTTTGGCCGACTCGAGATAAATTAAATTTTTGTGATCAGTTAAGACCACCACACGATGTTTAGCTCCCTCTAGCCAATGTCGCCACTCCTCAAATGCCCACTTCATTGCCAACAACTCCCGATTACCAACATCATAATTCCGCTCGGCAGGCGAAAACTTTCTTGAAAAGAAAGCACATGGCTTCATCACAAAGCCATCAGAGCTTCTCTGCGACAAAACAGCCCCTGCTCCAATCTCAGAAGCATCAACCTCGACCTGGAAGGGAAGAGAGACATCTGGCTGACACAAGACTGGAGCCGAAGAAAACCGGCGCTTCAGCTCCTGAAAGGCCTCCACGGCCACAGGAGCCCAGTTAGTCACATCAGAACCCTTTTTGGTCAAATCCATCAAAGGCTTAACCACACCAGAAAAATTCGCGATGAAGCGACGGTAAAAATTAGCAAAACCCAAGAACTTCTGAAGACTCTTAACCGATGTAGGTTGAGTCTAATCATGAATAGCCTGGACCTTGACTGGGTCCATCTCAATATTAGAAGGAGAAAAAATAAAGCCCAAAAAGGAAACCTTTTGGACTCCGAAGAGACATTTAGAGCCCTTCACAAATAAGGCATTGGCACGCAGTACCTGAAATACCATCCTGACCTGTTTCACATGGGACTCCCAATCATCAGAAAAGACCAAAATATCATCCAGATACACAATCATAAATTTATCCAGATATTCTCGGAAGATGTCGTGCATGAAGGACTGAAACACAGAAGGGGCATTAGAAAGTCCAAAAGGCATCACCAAGTACTCAAAATGGCCTTCGGGCGTATTAAATGCTGTTTTCCATTCATCGCCCTGCTTTATACGCACAAGATTATACGCACCACGAAGATCTATCTTGGTGAGCCAACTAGACCCCCTAATCCGAGCAAACAGATCAGACAACAATGGCAAAGGGTACTGAAATTTGACCGTGATTTTATTTAGAAGGCGATAATCTATACAGGGTCTCAAAGAACCATCCTTCTTGGCCACAAAAAAGAATCCTGCACCAAGAGGGGACGAGGACGGGCGAATATGTCCCTTCTCCAAAGACTACTTTACATAACTCCGCATAGCGGCATGTTCTGGCACAGACAAATTAAACAGTCGTCCCTTAGGGAACTTACTACCAGGAATCAAATTTATAGCACAATCACAATCCCTATGAGGAGGTAGGGCACTGGATTTGGGCTCATCAAATACATCCTGGTAGTCCGACAAGAACTCAGGGACCTCAGAAGGAGTAGAGGAAGCAATTGATACCAAAGGAGCATCGCCATGAATTCCCTGGCAACCCCAACTTAACACAGACATTGCTTTCCAATCCAAGACTGGATTATGAGCCTGCAGCCATGGCAGACCCAACATGACAACATCATGTAAATTATGTAGCACAAGAAAGCGAATCACCTCCTAATGTGCAGGAGTCATACACATGGTCACTTGAGTCCAGTATTGAGGTTTATTCTTAGCCAATGGCGTAGCATCAATTCCCTTCAATGGAATAGGGAACTGTAAAGGCTCTAAAACAAAACCACAGCGCCTGGCAAATGATAAATCCATCAGATTCAGGGCGGCACCTGAATCCACAAAAGCCATAACTGAGTAAGATGACAAAGAGCAAATCAAAGTAACAGACAAAATGAATTTAGGCTGTACAGTACCAATGGTGACACATTTAGCGATCTTTTTTGTGCGCTTAGAACAATCTGAGATGACATGAGCAGAATCACCACAGTAGAAGCACAACCCATTCTGACGTCTGTGATTTTGCCGTTCAATTCTGGTCAGAATCCTGTCACATTGCATAGACTCAGGTTTCTGTTCAGAAAACACCGCCAGATGGTGCGCAGGTTTGCGCTCCCGCAAACGCCGATCAATTTGAATGGCCAAAGCCATTGACTCATTCAGACTCGCAGGCGTGGGGAACCCCACCATAACATTCTTAAGGGCTTCGGAAAGACCTTTTCTGAAAATTGCTGCCAGTGCACACTCATTCCATTGAGTAAGCACTGACCATTTCCTGAATTTCTGACAATAAACCTCTGCTTCATCCTGACCCTGAGAGAGGGCCAGCAAAGCCTTTTCTGCCTGGTCCTCAAGATTAGGTTCCTCATAAAGCAATCCAAGCGCCAGAAAAAACGCATCCACATTCAGCAATGCAGGGTCTCCTGGCGCTAGGGAGAATGCCCAATCCTGAGGGTCGCCACGTAACAAGGAAATAATAATTTTAACTTGCAGAGCAGGATTACCAGAGGAACGAGGTTTCAAAGAAAGGAATAACTTGCAATTATTCTTAAAATTCAAAAACCTAGATCTATCTCCAGAAAACAACTCAGGAATAGGTATTTTAGGCTCTGACATAGGACTGTGAACAACAAAATCCTGAATGCTTTGTACCCTTGCAGCAAGATGATCCATATTAGAAGTCAAGCTCTGAATATCCATGTCTGCAGCTGAATTCAGAGCCACCCAGAGATTAAGGGGAGGAGAGAAGCAAAAAAAAACTGCAGCAAAGAAAAAAAAATGCACTCAGGACTTCTCTTATCCAGCTTCTGCGATGCATATAACACTTTTTGGGCCTGCTGTACTGTTATGATCCTTAGTGGCTTAGGATCGCAAATCTGACCAGCTAAGTAAGGAAACATAGGACGAGCTCTGGGGATGTGGTAACTGGACTGACCGCAAACCTGATCCTATCCAACAAACACTAAAGGTAGCCGTGGAACGTTCCTAGAAAAACCTAGACGTCTCTTCACAGCCTGAGAAACTAGCTATCCCTAGAGAGAAAGCAAAGACCTCACTTGCCTCAGAGAAATAACCCCAAAGATATAGAAAGCCCCCCACAAATAATAACGGTGAGTTAAGGGGAAAATACAAACGTAGAAATGAAACAGGTTTAGCAAAATGAGGCCCGCTCACACTAGATAGAAGAAGATAGCAAGGAATCTGTGCGGTCAGTACAAAACCCTATACAAAAATATCCACGCAGAGAATGCAAGAACCCCCACACCAACTAACGATGTGAGGGGAGAAACTCTGACCCCCAGAGCTACCAGCAAGCGAGGATATCACATATTAGCAAGCTGGACAGAACTCATCACATACTAAGAAACATATTAAACACTGATGAGCAAAAAATGAACAAGCAAAAACTTAGCTTCTCTTGGAGAGACTGATAATGAATGAAGTCAGGAGAGATCAGAACAGCACTGAATACACCGACAGCAGGCAACAAATGAAGGTCCAGGTGAGTTAAATAGGAAACCTAACTAGCAGGTGACGAGGCAGCCACAGACCCGCAGAATGACAAAAGAGCCACCAGAGGGAGCCCAAAGATACAACTCACACAGTACCACTCGTGACCACAAGAGGGAGCCCGAGAACAGAGTTCACAACAGCTACCCCTCCGAGGTCTCCTAGCCTGTATTAAGCCCCTGTTAAAGCACTTTAAAGGGAACCTGTCACCCCCCAGGCGTTTTTAGCTAAAAGAGCCCCCTTGTGCAGCACTAATGCTGCATTCTGTCAAGGTGGCTCTTTTAGTTGGGGTCCCTTCCAACGCTAAAATATTCATTTTTATAATTTGCCCCTCATATCTATAGACTGTCCAGGGGGGCATGTCTTTTCTCCCCGGACACAAATGCCTCCCAGCCATCCCTCAGTCCCTCCGTGCGCCGGGCGCCACCTCCTCTGCAGTCATTGACTGTTGTGATTTTGCTTTTTGCTCCCTCTAGTGGTCATTAGTGATTTGACTCTGGAGCTTCTGTCTTTTCCTATATCCTCACCTGGGCCGTTAGTTCAGGGGCGTTGCTATATAAGCTCCCTGGACCTTCAGTTCAATGCCTGGCATCGTTGAAATCAGAGCTAATCTGTTGTGCTCTTGTCCTATGATCCTGGTTCCTGTATTTCAAGCTAAGTCTGCTTCCTTGCTTTTTGCTTTTGTTTTGTTTGGTATTTTTGTCCAGCTTGTTCCAATCTGTATCCTGACCTTTGCTGGAAGCTCTAGGGGGCTGGTGTTCTCCCCCCGGACCGTTAGACGGTTCGGGGGTTCTTGAATCTCCAGCGTGGATTTTTATAGGGTTTTTGTTGACCAGATAAGTTATCTTGCTATATTCTGCTATTAGTAAGCTGGCCTCTCTTTGCTGAACCTGGTTCATTTCTGTGTTTGTCATTTCCTCTTACCTCACTGTTATTATTTGTGGGGGGCTTGTATCTTGCTTTGGGGTCCCTTTCTCTGGAGGCAAGAGAGGTCTTTGTTTTCTTCTCCTAGGGGTAGTTAGATTCTCCGGCTGGCGCGAGTCATCTAGCGATCACCGTAGGCATGATCCCCGGCTACTTCTAGTGTTGGCGTTAGGAGTAGCTATTTGGTCAACCCAGTTACCACAGCCCTATGAGCTGGATTTTTGAATCTCGCAGACTTACACGTTCCTCTGAGACCCTGTCCACTGGGGTCATAACAGTATGCCAGGCCAGTATTAAATGTTTAATGCATTGCAGAAGTGGGATTATAAGAAAGAAAATTTTGAGTTTTTTTCCCTCTCTCATTTTTTTTTTTTTTTCTTTTCCCCTTTACCTCAGAGTGGCTTAAGCTTGCTGCAGACATGAATGTCCAGACCTTGATTACAAGTGTGGACCAGCTTGCCGCTCGTGTGCAGGGTATACAAGATTATGTTACCAGAAATCCTAGGTCTGAACCCAAGATTCCGATTCCTGAACTGTTTTCAGGAGACCGATTTAAGTTTAGGAATTTCAGGAATAATTGTAAATTGTTTTTGTCCCTGAAACCTTGTTCGTCTGGAGACTCTGCTCAACAAGTAAAAATTGTTATTTCATTCTTACGGGGTGACCCTCAAGATTGGGCTTTTTCGTTGGCGCCAGGAGATCCGGCATTGGCTGATATTGATGCGTTTTTTCTGGCGCTCGGTTTACTTTATGAGGAACCCAATCTTGAGATTCAGGCAGAGAAAGCCTTGCTGGCTATGTCTCAGGGCCAGGACGAGGCTGAGGTGTATTGCCAAAAATTTCGGAAATGGTCCGTGCTGACACATTGGAACGAGTGTGCACTGGCCGCTAATTTTAGAAATGGCCTTTCTGAGGCCATTAAGAATGTTATGGTGGGTTTTCCCATTCCCACAGGTCTGAATGATACCATGTCCCTGGCTATTCAAATTGACCGGCGGTTGCGGGAGCGCAAAACCGCAAATTCCCTCATGTTGTTGTCTGAACAGACACCTGATGTGATGCAATGTGATAGAAAAACCGCAAATTCCCTCATGGTGTTGTCTGAACGGACACCTGATTTGATGCAATGTGATAGAATCCTGACTAGAAATGAGAGGAAAATTCATAGACGCCGGAATGGCTTGTGCTACTACTGTGGTGATTCTACACATGTTATCTCAGCATGCTCTAAACGTATATCTAAGGTTGTTAGTCCTGTCACCGTTGGTAATTTGCATCCTAAGTTTATTCTGTCTGTAACTTTGATTTGCTCACTGTCATCTTATCCTGTCATGGCGTTTGTAGATTCAGGTGCTGCCCTGAGTCTTATGGATCTCTCATTTGCTAAGCGCTGTGGTTTTATTCTTGAACCATTAGAAAATCCTATCCCTCTTAGGGGTATTGATGCTACGCCATTAGCAGAAAATAAACTGCAGTATTGGACACAGGTTACCATGTGCATGACTCCTGAACACCGCGAGGTGATACGTTTTCTCGTTCTACATAAAATGCATGATTTGGTTGTTTTGGGGCTGCCATGGTTACAGACCCATAATCCAGTCCTTGACTGGAAGGCTATGTCAGTGTCTAGTTGGGGCTGTCGTGGTATTCATGAGGATTCCCTGCCTGTGTCTATTGCTTCTTCTACGCCTTCGGAAGTTCCGGCGTATTTGTCTGATTATCAGGATGTCTTTAGCGAGTCCAGGTCCAGTGCACTGCCTCCTCATAGGGAATGTGACTGTGCAATAGATTTGATTCCAGGCAGTAAATTTCCTAAGGGAAGACTGTTTAATCTGTCGATACCTGAACATACCGCTATGCGTTCATATATCAAAGAGTCTCTGGAGAAAGGACACATCCGTCCGTCTTCTTCCCCTCTTGGTGCGGGATTCTTTTTTGTGGCTAAAAAGGACGGATCTTTGAGACCTTGTATTGATTATCGGCTTTTAAATAAGATCACTGTCAAATTTCAGTATCCTTTGCCGCTGTTGTCAGACTTGTTTGCCCGGATTAAAGGTGCCAAGTGGTTTACCAAGATAGACCTTCGTGGTGCGTACAACCTTGTGCGCATTAAGCAAGGGGATGAATGGAAAACCGCATTCAATACGCCCGAAGGTCATTTTGAGTACTTGGTGATGCCTTTTGGGCTCTCTAATGCCCCTTCAGTTTTTCAGTCCTTTATGCATGACATTTTCCGGAACTATCTGGATAAATTTTTGATCGTTTATCTGGATGATATTCTGTTTTTTTCTGATAATTGGGACTCGCATGTGGAGCAGGTCAGGATGGTCTTTAAAATTTTGCGTGAAAATTCTTTGTTTGTCAAGGGCTCAAAGTGTCTTTTTGGTGTACAGAAGGTTCCCTTTTTGGGGTTCATTTTTTCCCCTTCTGCTGTGGAGATGGACCCAGTCAAGGTCCGAGCTATTCTTGATTGGACTCAGCCCTCGTCAGTTAAGAGTCTTCAGAAGTTCTTGGGTTTCGCTAACTTCTACCGTCGTTTTATCGCTAACTTTTCTAGCATTGTGAAACCTTTGACGGATATGACCAAGAAGGGCTCCGATGTGGTTAATTGGGCTCCTGCTGCCGTGGAGGCTTTCCAGGAGTTGAAACGTCGGTTTACTTCGGCGCCTGTTTTGTGCCAGCCTGATGTCTCGCTTCCCTTTCAGGTTGAGGTGGATGCTTCAGAGATTGGAGCAGGGGCCGTTTTGTCGCAGAGAGGCCCTGGTTGCTTTGTTATGAGACCTTGCGCCTTTTTCTCTAGGAAGTTTTCGCCTGCGGAGCGAAATTATGATGTGGGCAATCGGGAGTTGTTGGCCATGAAATGGGCATTTGAGGAGTGGCGTCATTGGCTCGTGGGTGCTAAGCATCGTGTGGTGGTCTTGACTGATCACAAAAATCTGATGTATCTCGAGTCTGCTAAACGCCTGAATCCTAGACATGCCCGCTGGTCATTGTTTTTCTCCTGTTTTGACTTTGTTGTCTCGTATTTACCAGGTTCAAAAAATGTGAAGGCCGATGCTCTTTCCAGGAGCTTTGTGCCTGATGCTCCTGGAGTCGCTGAACCTGTTGGTATTCTTAAGGATGGTATTATCTTGTCAGCTATTTCTCCAGATCTGCGACGTGTGTTGCAGAGATTTCAGGCTGATAGGCCTGATTCTTGTCCACCTGACAGACTGTTTGTGCCTGATAAGTAGACCAGCAGAGTCATTTCCGAGGTTCATTCCTCGGTGTTGGCAGGTCACCCAGGAATTTTTGGCACCAGAGATCTGGTGGCCAGATCCTTTTGGTGGCCTTCCTTGTCTAGGGATGTGCGGTCATTTGTACAGTCCTGTGGGACTTGTGCTCGAGCTAAGCCTTGCTGTTCTCGTGCCAGCGGGTTGCTCTTGCCCTTGCCTGTCCCTAAGAGACCTTGGACACATATCTCCATGGATTTCATTTCTGATCTTCCGGTGTCTCAAGGCATGTCTGTTATCTGGGTGATATGTGATCGCTTCTCCAAGATGGTCCATTTGGTTCCTTTGCCTAAGCTGCCTTCCTCTTCCGATCTGGTTCCTGTGTTTTTCCAGAACGTGGTTCGTTTGCACGGCATCCCTGAGAATATTGTGTCAGACAGAGGATCCCAGTTCGTTTCCAGATTCTGGCGATCCTTTTGTAGTAGGATGGGCATTGACTTGTCGTTTTCGTCTGCTTTCCATCCTCAGACTAATGGACAGACGGAGCGAACTAATCAGACTTTGGAGGCTTATTTGAGGTGTTTTGTCTCTGCTGATCAGGACGATTGGGTGACCTTCTTGCCGTTGGCTGAGTTTGCCCTTAATAATCGGGCTAGTTCCGCCACCTTGGTTTCGCCGTTTTTCTGCAACTCTGGTTTCCACCCTCGTTTTTCTTCGGGTCATGTGGAACCTTCTGACTGCCCTGGGGTGGATTCTGTGGTGGATAGGTTGCAGCGGATCTGGAATCTTGTGGTGGACAACTTGAAATTGTCACAGGAGAGGGCTCAGCGCTTTGCCAACCGCCGCCGCGGTGTGGGTCCCCGACTACGTGTTGGGGATTTGGTGTGGCTTTCTTCCCGCTTTGTTCCTATGAAGGTTTCCTCTCCCAAATTTAAACCTCGTTTTATTGGTCCTTACAAGATATTGGAAATCCTTAATCCTGTATCCTTTCGCCTGGATCTTCCTGTGTCGTTTGCTATCCACAACGTGTTTCATAGGTCCTTGTTGCGGCGGTACGTTGTGCCTGTGGTTCCTTCTGCTGAGCCTCCTGCTCCGGTGTTGGTTGAGGGCGAGTTGGAGTACGTGGTGGAGAAGATCTTGGATTCTCGTCTCTCCAGGCGGAGGCTTCAGTACCTGGTCAAGTGGAAGGGCTATGGTCAGGAAGATAATTCCTGGGTGGTCGCCTCTGATGTTCATGCGGCCGATTTAGTTCGTGCCTTTCACGCCACTCGTCCTGATCGCCCTGGTGGTCGTGGTGAGGGTTCGGTGACCCCTCACTAAGGGGGGGGTACTGTTGTGATTTTGCTTTTTGCTCCCTCTAGTGGTCATTAGTGATTTGACTCTGGAGCTTCTGTCTTTTCCTATAGCCTCACCTGGGCCGTTAGTTCAGGGGCGTTGCTATATAAGCTCCCTGGACCTTCAGTTCAATGCCTGGCATCGTTGAAATCAGAGCTAATCTGTTGTGCTCTTGTCCTATGATCCTGGTTCCTGTATTTCAAGCTAAGTCTGCTTCCTTGCTTTTTGCTTTTGTTTTGTTTGGTATTTTTGTCCAGCTTGTTCCAATCTGTATCCTGACCTTTGCTGGAAGCTCTAGGGGGCTGGTGTTCTCCCCCCGGACCGTTAGACGGTTCGGGGGTTCTTGAATCTCCAGCGTGGATTTTTATAGGGTTTTTGTTGACCAGATAAGTTATCTTGCTATATTCTGCTATTAGTAAGCTGGCCTCTCTTTGCTGAACCTGGTTCATTTCTGTGTTTGTCATTTCCTCTTACCTCACTGTTATTATTTGTGGGGGGCTTGTATCTTGCTTTGGGGTCCCTTTCTCTGGAGGCAAGAGAGGTCTTTGTTTTCTTCTCCTAGGGGTAGTTAGATTCTCCGGCTGGCGCGAGTCATCTAGCGATCACCGTAGGCATGATCCCCGGCTACTTCTAGTGTTGGCGTTAGGAGTAGCTATTTGGTCAACCCAGTTACCACAGCCCTATGAGCTGGATTTTTGAATCTCGCAGACTTACACGTTCCTCTGAGACCCTGTCCACTGGGGTCATAACATTGACATCCCTGGCGCCTGCGCTGTAAATTCCCATCATGTGATGGGAGTCGAAGGACAGCACAAACTGCGCATGCCAGAAAAAAAACTTACAGCGCAGGCGCCGGGGACGTTAACGACAGCAGAGGAGGTGGCGCCCGGCGCACAGAGGGGCTAAGGGATGGCTGGGAGGCATTTGTGTCCAGGGGGAAAAGACATGCCCCCCTGGACAGACTACAGGTATGAGGGTCAAATTATAAGAATGAATATTTTTGCGTTGGAAGGGACCCCAACTAAAAGAGCCACCTTGACAGAATGCAGCATTAGTGCTGAACAAGGTGGCTCTTTTTGTTAAAAACACCTGGGGGGGGGTGACAGGTTCCCTTTAAGTCACTCATAAACTGGATATTGTCCAAGTCAACTGAACATATCTGACCATGGGTAAAAGGGTGGCTACTGGTGGTAAATACCACAGGTGGCGTCACGAACATAAACTTTATTCACCAAGTCCCTTTAAAGACATTCCCTTTAAGATGGGCACCCAGGGCCACAGACTGGGTCGCCGCCACCGTGACATTCCTCTTTAAGTACCGGACCCAGTAACGAGTACACCATGGCCCTGTCGGGTGACTCAGATGCACGCCTTCTGTCTGTGGCCACCATACTACTTCTTCCTGCCTGTTGGGGTGCTACTCCTCCTTCCTCATTTGTGCTGCTGTCCTCACTCTGCATGTCCTCCTGTCAGGTTGAGTCAGTTACTATATCATCTGTCATCTTCCACATCCACACCCTGGTCCTCCTCCTGACTTTCTGGCAATTGTGTCACATCATCGTCCACCTCTTGTGACGCTTTCCCACCATCGCCTTCATGTGACCGTGGCTGCTCAAATATTTGGGCATTGCTATATATGATCTCATCTTGCCCACTTCAAATGGACCAGGCGAGAGTCCCAAATCTATAAATGGAAAAGTGAACAGCTCTTCGAAGTGTCCAAGTGTTGGGTTGGATCAGTTGTCTCTGGGCACTCGGCATGGTGGGAGGAAGGAGGATCAGGGTGAATAATATGCGGTTCAGACTCGCAGCTACTCAGACTTGACCGTGTGGAAGACGTGGTGGTGGCAAACTGACTGGAAGCATTATCCGCTATCCAACCAATAACCTTTTGACACTGCTCTGGATTCAATAGTGGTGTGCTGCTGTGGTCCCCTAGTAATTGGGACAGGAAGGTCAGGCGAGAAGATGTGGGTGTTTGTTGTGGTACAATTTCAGCTTGCCCACGGCCTTGGCCTCTGCATGCACCATCACCATCACGTCCAATTCCCCGTCCCTTGCCACACACCTTGCCCATTTTAAATGGAGGAAAATATTTTCCACTTTCACTACAAATGGCTGAATTTGGAATGAAGTTATATGTGATCCGTGTGATGGACAAACCCCAGTTTAAAATATCTAGCCTGGAGGATTTTTTTTTTCAGCAAACTGGTGTCAATAACTTGGCAAAGACACTGCAAAAAAATGTAAATGGAGGCCTGAAATGGCACAATTTTGAGCGCACAGATGTAATCTGTGTGATGAACAAACCCCAGATTAAAATAGCTGCATTTTTAGCGCTGTATTATGGAAAGTATCTGGCTGTATTCTGCAGTGCCAACAAGCAAATGGAGCAGAAAAACAGTGTTCGCTGGATTGCTTTTAAAGGGAACCTCTCACTCCCCTCCCTATGGCTTCTTAAGACTGTGCGGTGTCACGGCCGTGGCATGCTATTAGGGACCAGCTGACACCGAACAGTCTGAAGAAGCCATAGGGAGATGAGTGAGAGGTGGAGGTTCAGATATGCACTGCGCATGTCCATGGATCCCAGGCCCCCAGTGGGATTAAATCAGAAGACACTGCGAGGCGGGCTCTCGGCCAGCGCGGCCGCACAGGCGCAGCCAGCCTGACACCAAATGATGCCAGAAGACGGGCAGCGCTAAGTGTGCCTGGCCACGGGATAACATAACAGCGCAGGCTCCGGGACGGAATCAAACAACGCTGATGAGCCGGGGCGCGGCGCCGGGGGGGTAGGAATGACGGCTGTGCTGTGTCATATTACGAAGGAAAGTCCCACCTCCGGGACGGTTTTACGGTATCAGTGGACACATTTTATAAGTGTTAAGTTTTGCGTGTGCAAGGAGCAAAACCAAAATAGCTACCTTTTTCCTTGTGCAGCATTACTGCTGTACAAGGTGGCTCTTTCAGTAACAAACGCCTTGGGGGGGGGGACAGATTCCCTTACATTTCAGTTGTTGTGTCAGCGTGGCGGTCGCATGACACATTGCCGGCTACACAGCTGGGGATCAGCTGACGTTACTGAAACCCAATAACACTGGGTCGTATGTTTTGACTGTGCAGACGGCACTTCTGAGCCTCAACTGGCGGTGTTGGAGCCCAGGAATTTAAGTTCAGGTGGTAGAAAGATGAACACAACAGGAGACCTGGATAACGTATACAGTGACCTAATTAGTTAATCAGGAGGAGGAGTGGCAAATTCATGCGAGATCCAGGCCTTGTTCATTTTCAGGAAAGTAAGCCGGTCAACGTTATCGGAGGATAGTCGCATGCGACGGTCAGTTAGTACACCACCTGCAGCACTAAAGACACGTTCCGATAATACACTGGCCGCAGGGCAAGACAGCACCTCCAATGCATACTGGCTTAGCTCTGGCCATGTATCCAGCTTTGAGACCCAAAACTTGAAAGGGGAAGAGCCGTCTGGGAGTACAGCAAGAGGGCAAGACATGTAGTCTGTCACCATCTGACGGAACCGTTGCCTCCTGCTGACTGGAGCCGTCTGTGATGGTGTAGACTTTTGTGGCGGGCACAGAAAACTGTGCCACAGTTCGGCCATACTGGTCTTGCCTTGGGCAGAGGCACTGCTTCTGCTCCCTCTTTGTGCAGAGCCTCCACCACTGCCTGGACGCACTGAGCTGCTTTGGAATGCACTAGCAGCACTTCTCTCAGTTGGAATGGAGAAGATGATGGAATTGACCAGTGTGTCTTGGTACTCCCGCATTTTTCGCTCCCGGTTCAACGGTGTGATGAGGCTTTCTACGTTGTCCCGGTAGCGAGGATCGAGGAGGGTGAACACCCAATAATCAGACATGTTGAGAATGTGGGCGATGCGGCGGTCGTTTCTCAGGCACTGCAGCATGTAATCCACCATGTGCTGCAGACTGCCAACTGCCCAAGAAACGCTGTCCCCTGCTGGAGGCGTGATCTCTGCCCGCTCGTCATCACCCCACCCTCGCTGTACACACTGAGTACTGGACAATTGTGTAACTCCCTCCTCTGGACGGATGTCTTCCTCCTCCATTGACTCCTCCTCATCCTCCTCACAAACTGTCCCCTGCCTACGCGTTTGTGAGGAACCACTTGGCGCTGACTGTCCAGAAGATGATGGAAATGGTGAATCCTCATCCTCCACCTCTTCCACAACATCATCCCTTAGCGCTTGCAGTGATTTTTCAAGCAGGCAGATAAGGGGGACAGTCATGCTGACTAGTGCATCATCTGCACTCGCCATCCGCGTGGAATAATCAAAGGGACGCAAAACCTGGCAGACGTCATTCATAGTGGCCCACTCTGTGGTTGTGAAGTCTGTACGGCGCTGACTGCGACTTTTTTGCGCCTGAAGCAGCTGGTACTCCATTACAGCTTGCTGCTGCTCACACAACCGCTCCAACATATGTAACGTGGAATTCCACCTGGTAGGTAGGTCACATATGATGCGATGTTCCGGCAGGCGGTGTCGGCGCTGCAGAGCCGCAATGCGCGCTTTTGCCGTGCTGGAACGCCGCAAGTGAGCACACTCTAGGCGGACCTTGTGCAGCAGTGCATCAAGATCCGGATAGTCCCTCAAAAAGCTCTGCACGACCAAATTGAGCACATGTGCCAGACATGGGATGTGAGTGAGGTTGCCGAGGCCCAGAGCTGCCACCAGATTTCGGCCATTATCACACACTACCATGCCTGGCTGGAGATTCGCTGGCACAAACCACACATCGCTCTCCTGCTTGATGGCATTCCAGAGCTCCTGCGCTGTGTGGCTACGATTCCCCAAAGAAATTAATTTCAAGACGGCCTGTTGACGTTTGGCCACGGCTGTGCTCATGTCGGTCGTAACAGGTACACGTTCATCACGGGTCCATGTGGAGGTGGACTGTGACGGCTCCTGCAGCGATGATTCTGAGGAACTGGTGTAAGAGGAGGAGTCAATGCGTACAGAATGGATTCCTGCAATCCTTGGAGTGGGCAGGACACGTCCTGCGCCACTCGCACGGTCTGTACCTGGCTCAACAACATTAACCCAATGGGCAGTGAGGGAAAGGTATCGCCCCTGTCCATGTTGACTGGTCCACGCATCGGTGGGGAGGTGGACCTTGCTACTGACGGCGTTCAGTAGCGCGTGTTTTATGTGTCCCTCCACATGCTTGTGCAGGGCAGGGACGGCTTGCCTGCTGAAGTAAAAGCGGCTGGGCACATTGTACTGTGGGACTGCCAATGACATCAAGTCACGGAAGCTGTCAGTCTCCACCAGCCTGAATGACAGCATTTCCAGTGACAGAAGTTTGGCAATGCCTGCAGTCAGAGCCTGTGCTCGTGGGTGGTTTGACGAGAAAGGCCGCCTTTTCTCCCATGCCTGTACTACCGATGGCTGTAGACTGGGCTGGGAGTGTGTGGATGACTGGGAAAGTGGCGCTGCGGGTGGAATTACAGCGGGTCTCTGGACAACAGGGCCAGAGGTTCTTCCACGGCGATCCTGGGAGGAAGCCGAACCAGCTGCGTGTGAGCTAGAGGAAGAGGCAACACGAGCTGAAGAGGTGGTAGCTGCCGCTGTTGGTTGGCCTACCTCTTCAGTGTGTTTTTCTAACTCCGCCGGGTGCCTGTTGCGCACATGTTTCCACATGTTGGAGGTATTGAGGTTGCTGACATTTCGACCTCTTTTGACTTTTTGATGACACACGTTGCATCTGACATAGCAAATGTCATCTGCAACTGTGTCAAAAAAGGACCAGGCACTGCAAGTCTTGGGAGCGCCCTTTTTGGCTTTTGGAAGAGACATGCTCCTAACGGGTGCCAAAGCGGAGGCTGCAGGATCCGCAGTCTTCCCCCTCCCTCTCCCTCTTTGGGCCGTACGGGGAATCTTTTCCTCAGAGCTGCTCCCACCACCTTCCTGTCCCTCACGCCAAGATGGGTCGAGGACCTCATCATCTACACTACCCTCTGCCCCCAACTGCTCCTCCTGGGTAGTCTCAGCAGCAGAGCACGCACCAGTAAGTGGCACCTGAGTGTCATCATCAGCTGATGCGGCCTGCGATGTGGTGACCGGAGCCACTGGCCCACCCGCCTCTTCAGAGGAAGACAGAAAAAGCTGTTGGGCATCACTGCACCCTGCCTCTTCTTCCATTTCTCCAATGCTGCTTGGCTGGCCCCCTGTTTCCAAGCCAAGAGATTCAGAGAACAGAAGTAGAGACGGCTCCTGTCCTGGGCTCTCTGTCTGGCTGGGCAATTTGGCAGGTGGTGAAGAGACAGATGGCTGCTCTCCAGTGCTCTGTGTCTGAGAGGATGTGGCACTAATTGAAGTTGATGCATTAGCTGCCATCCATCCGACAACAGCTTCAATTTGTTCTTCACGCAGCAGCGGTGTACGGCGCTCTGACACAAAGCTACGCATGAATGACTGTTGCCTGGTGAAAGTGGGTGCTGATGAGTCACCGGTGCCCGCAGCAGGCACAGAATCCCCACGTCCCCTCCCTGCTCCGCGACGGCTCCCACGCCCACGTGCCTTACTCACTGCCTTCTTCATCTTGGTTGACTGATAAAGATAAGCAGAAAAGTACTAACGGATTTGTGTGCTTATTCCTGAGCAACTCCTCCTAACAGGTATAAGAAACACTAATTTTCTAAAGTGTGGACTAGACTTTAATATGAGCTAATGTGGCCTACACAAATGTAAAGTGGTGTAACTGGTGTGTTTGGTGAACTTTATTATTTATTTATTTTTTAGGGGATGAACTGACAACAGATAGAGCTGCAGTCACACGGAGACCGTGCAGACAGACGTAAACGGCGCTACAAGGCCCAAAAACCCTCCTCTACGTTATCCTATGTAGTGTTTTTCCACAAATTAGCTGGAGACGGGTGGAAAGACACTAATAGGATTTTTTTGAATAAATTAGCAGCAGACTACACTACTTGAAAAAAAATGAAAATTGATTTGGCGGTATGACGCAGTGAACAACCCTGAGCTGGAGACAACCAGGCTACGGCTGCTCACAGACTACAGGGCGAGCTGCAGTCACACGGAGACCGTGCAGACAGCCGTAAACGGCGCTGCAAGGCCCAAAAACCCTCCTCTACGTTATCCTATGTAGTGTTTTTCCACAAATTAGCTGGAGACGGGTGGAAAGACACTAATAGGAATTTTTTGAAAAAATGTGCAGCAGCCTGCACTACTTAAAACAAAATGAAAATTGATTTGGCGGTATGACGCAGTGAACAACCCTGAGCTGGAGACAACCAGGCTATAGCTGCTCACAGACTACAGGGCGAGCTGCAGTCACACGGAGACCGTGCAGACAGCCGTAAACGGCGCTGCAAGGCCCAAAAACCCTCCTCTACTTTATCCTATGTAGTGTTTTTCCACAAATTAGCTGGAGACGGGTGGAAAGACACTAATAGGATTTTTTTGAATAAATTAGCAGCAGACTACACTACTTGAAAAAAAATGAAAATTGATTTGGCGGTATGACGCAGTGAACAACCCTGAGCTGGAGACAACCAGGCTATGGCTGCTCACAGACTACAGGGCGAGCTGCAATCACACGGAGACCGTGCAGACAGCCGTAAACGGCGCTGCAAGGCCCAAAAACCCTCCTCTACGTTATCCTATGTAGTGTTTTTCCACAAATTAGCTGGAGACGGGTGGAAAGACACTAATAGGATTTTTTTGAATAAATTAGCAGCAGACTACACTACTTGAAAAAAAATGAAAATTGATTTGGCGGTATGACGCAGTGAACAACCCTGAGCTGGAGACAACCAGGCTACGGCTGCTCACAGACTACAGGGCGAGCTGCAGTCACACGGAGACCGTGCAGACAGCCGTAAACGGCGCTGCAAGGCCCAAAAACCCTCCTCTACGTTATCCTATGTAGTGTTTTTCCACAAATTAGCTGGAGACGGGTGGAAAGACACTAATAGGAATTTTTTGAAAAAATGTGCAGCAGCCTGCACTACTTAAAACAAAATGAAAATTGATTTGGCGGTATGACGCAGTGAACAACCCTGAGCTGGAGACAACCAGGCTATAGCTGCTCACAGACTACAGGGCGAGCTGCAGTCACACGGAGACCGTGCAGACAGCCGTAAACGGCGCTGCAAGGCCCAAAAACCCTCCTCTACTTTATCCTATGTAGTGTTTTTCCACAAATTAGCTGGAGACGGGTGGAAAGACACTAATAGGATTTTTTTTAATAAATTAGCAGCAGACTACACTACTTGAAAAAAAAAAAAAAAAAGAACAGTATGAGGCAATGAACCACCCTCCCTGAACTGAATACAACCAGCTATGGATGGCCTATGGCTGCACTCAGACTAGAGAGTGGGCTGCACTCACACACACACACACACACACACAGACCTTGCAGATCGCTGTGAAAACAGCGCTACAAGGCAAAAGCAAGGTGAATAGTAGGTGAACACAGCGGTTGCTAAATTAGCCTTTGGAAAGCACAAAGAAGCAAATCGCTATCTCTAAACTGTCCCTCAGTCAGCAAACAGCGTCCTGTCACTAACTGAATTCACAGCAGAGTGATCGCAAAATGGCGCCAGCGACTTTTAAACTGCAGCATGACATCATTTCAGCAGCCAATCACAGCCTTGCCAGTACTTTCATGCCCTCCATGCTAAACAGGATGTGCCCACACTTGGAATCATTCTCATTGGCTGAATTTCTGAACTTTGAATCTTGGAACTTCCGATTCCGGTATCCGATACGCGGCAAGTATCGGAATCCCGGTATCGGAATTCCGATACCGCAAGTATCGGCCGATACCCGATACTTGCGGTATCGGAATGCTCAACACTACTTGTAACTAAAAGGGCCACCTTGTGCAGCACTAATGCTGCATTATGACAAGGTGGCTCTTTCAGTTCTTGTTCCTGCCACTGCTGAAAAAATTGTTTATCAAATGTATCCCTCATACCTTGAAATTGCCCGGGGGGGCAGGGTTTTCCCCCCTAACACAGACGCACCATAGCCTTCACTCAGGGCCTCTGCGCACTGGGCGCCACCTCCTCTTCCTTCTTTAGCGTCCCCGGCGCCTGCGCTGTAAGTTTGAAGGGCAGCGCAACTGCATTTTTTTTTCTTCGGGCATGAGCAGTTGCGCTGCCCTTCAAACTTACAGCACAGGTGCCGGGGACGCTAATGAAGGAAGAGGAGACGGCGACCAGCGCGAAGAGGCCCAGAGAAACGGCTGTGGTGCATCTGTGTTAGGGGGGAAAGACCTGTCCTCTGGGCGATGAGGGACAAATTTGATATGAGGGACAAATTTGATAAACGATTCTTTCAGCAGTGGCAGGAACAAGAACTAAAAGAGCCATCTATTCAGAATGCAGCATTAGTCCCGAAGAGTGGCTCTTTTAGTTACAAATGCCTGGGGGGATGACAGGTTCCCTTTAAAGCAAATAATCAGGATTAAGATCCCCCAAAAAATATTCCTGGCCCCTGATACCTGGGGCTATGTCTAGAAATATCTGTAACAGGCAGCAGCAGACAGAACTATAATGGACCCTCTTGCTATATGCACTGCGGTCTGCCACATACACTGCCTGCCTGCCTAGCATTGATATTTATGCAGCTTTATTAGTCCTCAGAAGGACTGTTAGTTGAGATGGATATATGTATTATATATGGTGCACCCACACTAAGTACAAAGCAAACAAATCTCTCCCTAGCTCAGCAGCAACTCTCCCTACACTGCCTGATTCTGGAGCAGTCTGTGAGGAGCATGGCGGTGCCAGGTCTGAAATAGACTTGATGACACTGTGCGGTCAGCCAATCTCTGCAATGCCACCCAGCATGGCTACAGTATTGCAGTGTGTGGTAGACAATCCCTGCATGTTCATTGGCTCTCTAAAGAGCTCCAAACATGCAGGGCGGGGACCCGAACTGTCATGAATCCCCAATGGCTAGGGATAGCACAGGACAAGCAAAGTACAAATAAATAACGGACGAGCTCTAGGGTGATGGAACCTGGGCTGACCGCTGCCCTACGCCTGACCAACGCAACTAGAGATAGCCAGGGAGCGTGCCTACGTTGGTTCTAGACGCCACGCACCAGCCTAAGAGCTAACTAGTACTGCAGAGAAAGTAAAGACCTCACTTGCCTCCAGAGGAATGAACCCCAAAAGATATAGTTGCCCCCTCACATGTATTGACGGTGAAATGAGAGGAAGGCACACACATAGAGATGATATATATAGATTTAGCAAATTGAGGCCCGCTGTAAACTAGAAAGCAGAACGATACAAAAGGGGACTGAGCGGTCAGCAAAAAACCCTAATCAAAAAACCATCCTGAGATTACAAGAACCCATGTGCCAACTCATGACACATGGGGAGAACCTCAGTCCACTAGAGCTACCAGCTAGCATAGAGACATAATAAGCAAGCTGGACAAAAAAACAAACAACTGAAAATCAGCACTTAGCTTATCCTGAAAGATCTGGGAGCAGGTAGGCAGGAACCAAACAGAGCACATCTGAATACATTGATAGCCGGCAAGGGAATGACAGAAAGGCCAGGTAAAATAGGAAACACCCAGCCTCTGATGGACAGGTGGAAACCAAAGGCCGCAACCCACCAAAGTCACCCAGTACCAGCAGTAACCACCAGAGGGAGCCCACAAACAGAATCCACAACAGTACCCCCCCCCTTGAGGAGGGGTCACCGAACCCTCACGAGAACCCCCAGGGCGATCAGGGTGAGCTCTATGGAAGGCGCGGACCAAATCAGTCACATGAACATCGGAGGCGACCACCCAGGAATTATCCTCCTGACCATAACCCTTCCACTTAACCAAATACTGGAGTTTGCGTCTGGAAACACGAGAATCCAAGATCTTCTCAACAACATACTCCAATTCTCCCTCCACCAGCACCGGAGCAGGAGGCTCAACCGAAGGAACAACGGGCACCTCATACCTCCGCAACAACGACCGATGGAACACATTATGAATAGCAAACGATGCTGGGAGATCCAAGCGAAAAGATACAGGGTTAAGAATCTCCGAGATCCTATAAGGGCCGATGAACCGAGGCTTCAACTTAGGAGAAGAGACCTTCATAGGGACAAAATGAGAAGACAACCACACCAAATCCCCAACAAGAAGTCGGGGACCCACGCGGCAACGGCGATTAGCAAACTGCTGAGTCTTCTCCTGAGATAACTTCAAATTGTCCACCACCTGATTCCAAATCTGATGTAGCCTGTCCACCACCATGTCCACTCCAGGACAATCCGAAGACTCCACCTGACCAGAGGAAAAACGAGGATGAAACCCCGAATTACAAAAAAAAGGAGAGACCAACGTGGCAGAACTAGCCCGATTATTAAGAGCAAATTCGGCCAGTGGCAAAAAAGCAACCCAGTCATCTTGGTCAGCAGAAACAAAACACCTCAAATAAGTTTCCAAGGTCTGATTAGTTCGCTCCGTCTGGCCATTCGTCTGAGGATGGAATGCAGACGAGAAAGACAAATCAATGCCCATCTTGGCACAAAACGTCCGCCAAAATCTAGACACAAACTGGGATCCCCTGTCAGAAACGATATTCTCCGGAATCCTATGCAAACGAACCACGTTCTGAAAAAATAAAGGGACCAACTCAGAGGAGGAAGGCAACTTAGGCAAGGGCACCAAATGAACCATCTTAGAAAAGCGGTCACACACAACCCAGATAACGGACATTTTCTGTGAAACCGGGAGATCAGAAATAAAATCCATGGAAATGTGCGTCCAAGGCCTCTTCGGGATGGGCAAGGATAACAACAACCCACTGGCCCGAGAACAGCAAGGCTTAGCTCGAGCACACACTTCACAAGACTGCACAAAGGTACGCACATCCCTAGACAAGGAAGGCCACCAAAAAGACCTGGCCACCAAGTCTCTAGTACCAAATATTCCAGGATGACCAGCCAACACAGAAGAATGGACCTCGGAGATGACTCTACTGGTCCAATCATCCGGAACAAACAGTCTTTCTGGTGGACAACGATCCGGTTTATCCACCTGAAACTCCTGCAATGCACGTCGCAAGTCTGGGGATACGGCGGACAATATTACCCCATCCCTAAGGATACCAGTAGGCCCAGAGTCTCCAGGAGAGTCAGGCACAAAAGTCCTGGAAAGAGTATCTGCCTTCACATTCTTTGAACCTGGCAGGTATGAAACCACGAAATTGAAACGAGAAAAAAACAACGACCAACGAGCCTGTCTAGGATTCAAACGCCTGGCAGACTCAAGGTAAATGAGATTCTTGTGATCAGTCAAGACCACCACACGATGTTTAGCACCCTCAAGCCAATGACGCCACTCCTCAAATGCCCACTTCATGGCCAAAAGCTCCCGATTACCCACATCATAATTGCGCTCGGCGGGCGAGAATTTTCTAGAGAAGAATGCACATGGCTTCATCACCGAGCCATCAGAACTTCTCTGTGACAAAACCGCCCCCGCTCCAATCTCGGAAGCATCAACCTCAACCTGAAAAGGAAGTGAAACATCTGGTTGACACAACACAGGAGCAGAAGAAAACCGGCGCTTAAGTTCCTGAAAGGCCCCCACAGCCGCAGGAGACCAATTAGCAACATCAGCACCCTTTTTAGTTAAATCAGTCAAAGGTTTAACAATACTGGAAAAATTTGCAATGAACCGACGATAAAAATTAGCAAACCCCAAGAACTTCTGTAGGCTCTTAACAGATGTAGGTTGTGTCCAGTCACAAATTGCCTGAACCTTAACGGGATCCATCTCAATAGTAGAGGGAGAAAAAATGTACCCCAAAAAAGAAATCTTCTGGACTCCGAAGAGACACTTTGAGCCCTTCACAAACAGAGAATTGGCCCGCAGAACCTGAAACACCTTCCTGACCTGTAGAACATGAGACTCCCAGTCATCAGAAAACACCAAAATATCATCCAAATACACAATCATAAACTTATCCAGATATTCACGGAAAATATTGTGCATAAAGGACTGAAAGACTGACGGAGCATTGGAGAGTCCAAAAGGCATTACCAAATACTCAAAATGGCCCTCAGGCGTATTAAATGCGGTTTTCCACTCATCACCCTGTTTTATCCGCACCAGATTATACGCACCGCGAAGATCTATCTTAGTGAACCACCTAGCCCCCTTAATGCGAGCAAACAAGTCAGTCAATAATGGCAATGGATACTGATATTTGACTGTAAGCTTATTCAGAAGGCAATAATCTATACAAGGCCTCAGGGAACCATCTTTTTTTGCCATGAAAAAAAAACCTGCTCCCAGAGGGGACGAAGATGGACGAATATGTCCCTTTTCCAAGGACTCCTTAATATAATTCCGCATAGCAGTATGCTCTGGCAGTGACAGATTAAATAAACGACCCTTAGGGAACTTACTGCCAGGAATCAATTCTATAGCACAGTCACAATCTCTATGAGGAGGGAGCGAATTGAGCTTAGGCTCCTCAAAAACATCCCTATAGTCAGACAAAAACACAGGGATCTCAGAAGGAGTAGATGAAGCGATAGAAATCGGAGGTGCATCATCATGAACCCCCTGACATCCCCAGCTTAACACAGACATTGTTTTCCAGTCCAGGACAGGATTATGAGTTTGTAACCATGGCAGACCCAGCACTAGTACATCATGTAAATTATACAGTACAAGGAAGCGAATCACCTCCTGATGAACGGGAGTCATGCGCATGGTCACTTGTGTCCAATACTGCGGCTTATTCATAGCCAATGGTGTAGAGTCAATTCCCTTCAGAGGAATAGGGACTTCCAGAGGCTCCAGACTAAAACCGCAGCGTTTAGCAAATGACCAATCCATAAGACTCAGGGCGGCGCCCGAATCCACATAGGCATCAATGGAAATGGAAGACAGTGAAAAAATCAGAGTCACAGACAAAATGAACTTAGGCTGCAGAGTACCAATGGCAAAAGATTTATCAAGCTTTTTTGTGCGTTCAGAGCATGCTGATATAACATGAGCTGAATCACCACAATAAAAACACAATCCATTTTTCCGCCTATAATTTTGCCGTTCACTTCTGGACTGAATTCTATCACATTGCATAGTCTCAGGTGCCTGTTCAGAAGACACCGCCAACTGGTGCACGGGTTTGCGCTCCCGCAAACGCCGATCAATCTGAATGGCCATAGCCATAGACTCATTCAGACCTGTAGGCGTAGGGAACCCCACCATAATATCCTTAATGGCCTCAGAAAGACCATTTCTGAAGTTTGCAGCCAGGGCGCACTCATTCCACTGAGTAAGCACCGACCATTTCCGAAATTTTTGACAATATATTTCCGCTTCATCATGCCCCTGAGAGAGGGCTAATAAAGCCTTTTCAGCCTGGATCTCCAGGTTGGGTTCCTCATAGAGCAATCCCAATGCCAGAAAAAACGCATCCACACTGAGCAATGCAGGATCCCCTGGTGCCAATGCAAATGCCCAATTCTGAGGGTCGCCCCGCAGGAAAGATATTACAATCCTGACCTGTTGAGCAGGGTCTCCAGAGGAGCGAGATTTTAAAGAAAGAAACAATTTACAATTGTTCCTGAAATTCAGGAAGGTAGATCTATCTCCAGAGAAGAACTCTGGAATAGGAATTCTAGGTTCAGACATGGGAGTGTGAACAACAAAATCCTGTATGTTTTGAACTTTTGCCGCGAGATTACTCAGGCTGGAAGCCAAACTCTGGACATGCATGTTAAACAGCTAAGATCAGAGCCATTCAAGGGTTAAGAGGAGGTAAGAAGCAGCTAGACAGCAATTAAGGGCTAGGCAGCAAAACTCTGAAGGGAAAAAAAAAAAAAAAAAATTTCCCTTAAACACTTCTTTTTCTCCTGCTTCAGCCCAAACAATTAACACTTTGTGGGCCGGCTATACTGTCATGAATCCCCAATGGCTAGGGATAGCACAGGACAAGCAAAGTACAAATAAATAACGGACGAGCTCTAGGGTGATGGAACCTGGGCTGACCGCTGCCCTACGCCTGACCAACGCAACTAGAGATAGCCAGGGAGCGTGCCTACGTTGGTTCTAGACGCCACGCACCAGCCTAAGAGCTAACTAGTACTGCAGAGAAAGTAAAGACCTCACTTGCCTCCAGAGGAATGAACCCCAAAAGATATAGTTGCCCCCTCACATGTATTGACGGTGAAATGAGAGGAAGGCACACACATAGAGATGATATATATAGATTTAGCAAATTGAGGCCCGCTGTAAACTAGAAAGCAGAACGATACAAAAGGGGACTGAGCGGTCAGCAAAAAACCCTAATCAAAAAACCATCCTGAGATTACAAGAACCCATGTGCCAACTCATGACACATGGGGAGAACCTCAGTCCACTAGAGCTACCAGCTAGCATAGAGACATAATAAGCAAGCTGGACAAAAAACCAAACAACTGAAAATCAGCACTTAGCTTATCCTGAAAGATCTGGGAGCAGGTAGGCAGGAACCAAACAGAGCACATCTGAATACATTGATAGCCGGCAAGGGAATGACAGAAAGGCCAGGTAAAATAGGAAACACCCAGCCTCTGATGGACAGGTGGAAACCAAAGGCCGCAACCCACCAAAGTCACCCAGTACCAGCAGTAACCACCAGAGGGAGCCCACAAACAGAATCCACAACACCGAACTACTGCCGATCAACCTGGGAAATACTTGGCGAGATCCGAGCATCTGGAGCAGTGAGATTCTTGGGCAAGCACCGAGTAGTGATGAGCATGCTCGCTCATCACTATCGGTGATATTTCTCCAAATCCTGATCCTCCTCACCACATCTCGACAGTCATTTCTACCTCCCATCCACACTCTATCACAACTTTCCGAAACCTCTCTACCCTAATACCCATTCTCCCAGCCCCCGCTTCCCCAGTCCCACTAACAGAAGCTCTATGGAACGCTCGCTCTGTCTGCAACAAACTTTCCTACATCCATGATCTTTTCATTACTAATAAACTTTCCTTCCTCGCTATCACCGAAACCTGGCTCACCCCTTCTGACACAGCCTCTCCTGCTGCACTTTCGTATGGTGGATTCCACCTTTTCCACACCCCTCACCCCAGCAGCAAGCATGGTGGAGGAGTTGGTTTTCTCCTGTCAGATAACTGCTCCTTCACCCAATTCTCACTACCAACCTCTGTTACCCTCCCTTTCTTTGAGGTGCACTCTGTGTGCATCTACGCCCCCTCCAACCTCCAACTGGCTGTCATTTATCGCCCCCCATTGGCCAGCCACCACCTCTTTGACCAATTCATCACCTGGCTACTTCATTTCCTTTCCACTGACATCCCCACTATAATCTTGGGTGACTTCAACATCCCCATTGACACTTCCCTCTCAGCTGTCACTAAACTTCTATGTCTTTCTTCCTCCTTCGGCCCAACCCTAACCCATCTCTTCAACCTATCACTAACAACTGGTGTTTTCCCTTCAAGCTTTAAACATGCCTCAATCACACCTATCCTCAAAAAACCCTCTCGTGACCCATCCTCTGTATCGAGCTATAGCCCAATATCACTTCTCCCCTTTGCCTCAAAACTACTGGAACAACAAGTCCATTTCAAACTGTCCTCCCACCTTTCTTCCTGCTCCCTCTTTGACTGCTTACAATCTGACTTTCAGCTGCATCACTCTACTGAAACTGCCTTAACTAAAGTCACCAATGACCTGCTGACTGCCAAAGCCAAGCGACACTACTCTGTCCTCCTCCTGGAGCTGTTCTCTGCCTTTGACACAGTGGACCACTCCCTATTCCTACAGACCCTCTTATCTCTTGGCATCACAGACTTGGCACTATCTTGGATCGCATCATACCTAAAAGACTGGACATTCAGCGTCTCTCACTCACACACCACCTCCTCACCTCACCCCCTATCTGTCGGAGTCCCCAAAGGTTCAATCCTAAGTCCCCTGCTCTTCTCCATTTACACCTTTGGATTGGGACAGCTCATAGAATCTCATGGCTTGCGTTATCATCTCTATGCTGAAGACACACAGATCAACATCTCTGGAACAGATATCACCTCCCTACTAACCAGAATCTCACAATGCCTCAAAACTACTGGAACAACACATCAATCTTGAACTGTCCTCCCATCTCGACCGCTTACAATCTAGTTTCTGGCCACATAACTCCACTGAAACTGCCCTAACTAAAGTCACCAATGACCTATTAACCGCCAAAGCCAAGCGGCACTACTCTGTCCACCTCATCCTGGTCCTGTCCTCTGCCTTTGTCATAGTGGACCATTCTGTTGTGAATTCCGTTCTCGGGCTCCCTCCTGTGGTCGTGAATGGTACTTTGGTGAGTTCTGTCCTTGGACACCCTCTGGTGGCTTTGAGTGGAACTGCTGATCTTTGAGGTTGGCTTTCTCAGCTGCTCTCGCTTATTGCTGCTGCTGGTTCCCTATTTAATTCTGCTCAGATCGTTACTTCATGCCAGCTGTCAATGTCTCAGTACTGGTTCAGATCTCTCTTGGATTTCTCAGATGACCTGTCTACTCTAGCAGAAGCTAAGTCCCTGCTAGTTCATTTGTTGTCCATTTGTTTTTGAGTATATTTCTCAGTACATGCTATGTTCTAGTCCAGCTTGCTATTATGATATTTCCTTGCTAGCTGGAAGCTCTGGGGTGCAGAGCTGCACCTCCACACCGTGAGTCGGTGTGGAGGTCTTTTTGCACACTCTGCGTGGTTTTTGTAGTTTTTAATACTGACTGCATAGTTCCCTTTCCTATCCTCTGTCTATTTAGAGAAGATTGGCCTCCTTTGCTAAAATCTGTTTCATTCCTGTGTTTGTCACTTTCCTCTTAACTCACAGTCAATATTTGTGGGGGGCTGCCTTTTCCTTTGGGGAATTTCTCTGAGGCAAGGTAAGGCTTCTATTTCTATCTTTAGGGGTAGTTAGCTCTTAGGCTGTGAAGAGGCGTCTAGGGTGAGTTAGGCACGCTCCACGGCTATTTCTAGTGTGTGTGATAGGATTAGGGATTGTGGTCAGTAGAGTTGCCACCACCTCAGAGCTTGTCTCAGGTTTTCTATTTTAACCATCAGGTCATTCCGGGTGCTCCTAACCACCAGGTCCATAACAGTACAGCTGGCCCACAAAGTGTTAATGCATCTCAAAAGAGGGATAAGAGAAGTTCTGAGTCATAGTAACATAGTAACATAGTTAGTAAGGCCGAAAAAAGACATTTGTCCATCCAGTTCAGCCTATATTCCATCATAATAAATCCCCAGATCTACGTCCTTCTACAGAACCTAATAATTGTATGATACAATATTGTTCTGCTCCAGGAAGACATCCAGGCCTCTCTTGAACCCCTCGACTGAGTTCGCCATCACCACCTCCTCAGGCAAGCAATTCCAGATTCTCACTGCCCTAACAGTAAAGAATCCTCTTTTATGTTGGTGGAAAAACCTTCTCTCCTCCAGACGCAAAGAATGCCCCCTTGTGCCCGTCACCTTCCTTGGTATAAACAGATCCTCAGCGAGATATTTGTATTGTCCCCTTATATACTTATACATGGTTATTAGATCGCCCCTCAGTCGTCTTTTTTCTAGACTAAATAATCCTAATTTTGCAAATCTATCTGGGTATTGTAGTTCTCCCATCCCCTTTATTAACTTTGTTGCCCTCCTTTGTACTCTCTCTAGTTCCATTATATCCTTCCTGAGCACCGGTGCCCAAAACTGGACACAGTACTCCATGTGCGGTCTAACTAGGGATTTGTACAGAGGCAGTATAATGCTCTCATCATGTGTATCCAGACCTCTTTTAATGCACCCCATGATCCTGTTTGCCTTGGCAGCTGCTGCCTGGCACTGGCTGCTCCAGGTAAGTTTATCATTAACTAGGATCCCCAAGTCCTTCTCCCTGTGTATAACCTTACATTTATCATTGTTAAACCTCATCTGCCACCTTTCAGCCCAAGTTTCCAACTTATCCAGATCCATCTGTAGCAGTCAATTTTTTATTCTTTGCAGCTTGTTTTGTCTTTCTTTTCCCCTTAACCTCTGGGTGGTTCAGGACTCAGGTGTAGATATGGATATTCATAATTTGTCCTCTTGTGTGGATCAACTCACTGCAAAGGTACAAAGTATTCAAGATTATGTAGTTCAGAATCCGATGTTAGAGACTAGAATTCCAATTCCTGATTTGTTTTCTGGGGATAGATCTAAATTTCTGAATTTCAAAAATAATTGCAGACTGTTTCTTGCTCTGAAACCCCGCTCCTCTGGTGATCCCATTCAGCAAGTAAAGATTATTATTTCTTTGTTGCATGGCGACCCTCAAGACTGGGCATTCTCCCTTGAGCCAGGAAATCCTGCATTGCTTAATGTAGATGTGTTTTTCCTGGCGCTTGGATTGCTTTATGACGAACCAAATTCTGTGGATCAGGCAGAGAAAATCTTGCTGGCTCTATGTCAGGGTCAGGATGAAGCAGAAGTATATTGCCAGAAGTTTAGAAAGTGGTCTGTGCTTACTCAATGGAATGAGTGTGCCCTGGCAGCAATTTTCAGAAAGGGTCTTTCTGAAGCCCTTAAAGATGTTATGGTGGGGTTCCCCACGCCTGCTGGTCTGAATGAATCAATGTCCTTGGCCATTCAGATTGATTGGCGTTTGCGCGAGCGCAAAGTTGTGCACCATTTGGCGGTGTCTTCTGAGCAGAGGCCTGAGCCTATGCAATGTGATAGGACTTTGACCAGAGCTGAACGGCAAGAACACAGACGTCAGAATGGGCTGTGTTTTTACTGTGGTGACTCCACTCATGCTATCTCTGATTGTCCTAAGCGCACTAAGCGGTTCGCTAGGTCTGTCACCATTGGTACGGTACAGCCTAAATTTCTCTTGTCTGTTACTCTGATTTGCTCATTGTCATCCTACTCTGTTATGGCATTTGTGGATTCGGGCGCTGCCCTGAACTTGATGGACTTGGAGTTTGCCAGGCGCTGTGGTTTTTCCTTGGAGCCTTTGCAGAATCCTATTCCCTTAAGGGGGATTGATGCTACGCCATTGGCCAAGAATAAACCTCAGTACTGGACTCAGCTGACCATGTGCATGGCTCCCGCACATCAGGAAAATATTCGTTTTTTGGTGTTGCATAATTTGCATGATGTTGTCGTGTTGGGTTTGCCATGGTTACAGGTTCATAATCCAGTATTGGATTGGAAATCAATGTCTGTGTCTAGTTGGGGTTGTCAAGGGTTACATATTGATGTTCCTCTGATGTCAATTTCTTCTTCCACTCCTTCTGAAGTCCCTGAGTTTTTGTCGGATTACCAGGATGTATTTGATGAGCCCAAGTCCAGCGCCCTACCTCCTCATAGGGATTGTGATTGTGCTATTAATTTGATTCCTGGTAGTAAGTTCACTAAGGGCCGACTTTTCAATTTATCTGTGCCAGAACATGCTGCTATGCGGAGTTATGTAAAGGAGTCCTTGGAGAAAGGGCATATTCACCCGTCTTCGTCACCGTTGGGAGCAGGGTTCTTTTTTGTGGCCAAGAAGGATGGCTCTCTGAGACCCTGTATAGATTACCGCCTTCTCAATAAAATCACGGTCAAATTTCAGTACCCTTTGCCTCTGCTGTCTGATTTGTTTGCTCGGATTAAGGGGGCTAGTTGGTTTACCAAGATTGACCTTCGAGGGGCGTATAATCTTGTGCGTATTAAACAGGGCGATGAATGGAAAACAGCATTTAATACGCCCGAGGGCCATTTTGAGTACCTGGTGATGCCATTCGGGCTTTCTAATGCTCCATCTGTGTTTCAGTCCTTTATGCACGACATCTTCCGGAAGTATCTGGATAGATTCATGATTGTATATTTGGATGATATTTTGGTCTTTTCGGATGATTGGGAATCTCATGTGAAGCAGGTCAGGATGGTATTCCAGGTCCTTCGTGCTAATGCCTTGTTTGTGAAGGGGTCTAAATGTCTCTTTGGAGTTCAGAAGGTTTCCTTTTTAGGCTTCATTTTTTCCCCTTCTACTATCGAGATGGACCCTGTTAAAGTTCAGGCCATTTATGATTGGACTTAACCTACATCTGTGAAGAGTCTTCAGAAATTCCTGGGCTTTGCTAATTTTTACCGTCGCTTCATCGCTAATTTTTCTAGTGTGGTTAAGCCTTTGACTGATTTGACAAAGAAGGGCGCTGATGTGGTGAATTGGTCCCCTGCGGCCGTTGAGGCTTTTCAGGAGCTTAAACGTCGTTTTACTTCGGCCCCTGTGTTGCGTCAGCCAGATGTTTCGCTCCCTTTTCAGGTCGATGTTGATGCTTCTGAGATTGGGGCAGGGGCTGTTTTGTCTCAGAGAAGTTCTGATGGCTCTTTGATGAAGCCATGTGCTTTCTTTTCTAGAAAGTTTTCGCCTGCTGAGCGTAATTATGATGTCGGCAATCGGGAGTTGTTGGCTATGAAGTGGGCATTCGAGGAGTGGCAACATTGGCTTGAGGGAGCCAAACATCGCGTGGTAGTCTTGACTGATCACAAGAATCTGACTTACCTTGAGTCTGCCAAGCGGTTGAATCCTAGACAGGCTCGATGGTCGCTGTTTTTCTCCCGTTTCGATTTTGTGGTCTCATACCTTCCAGGATCTAAGAATGTGAAGGCTGATGCCCTTTCTAGGAGTTTTTTGCCTGATTCTCCGGGAGTCCCTGAGCCGGCTGGTATTCTCAAAGAGGGGGTGATTCTGTCTGCCATCTCCCCTGATTTGCGGCGGGTGCTGCAGGAGTTTCAGGCTGATAGACCTGACCGCTGTCCAGTGGAGAAACTGTTTGTCCCTGATAGATGGACTAGTAGAGTTATTTCTGAGGTTCATTGTTCAGTGTTGGCTGGTCATCCTGGGATTTTTGGTACCAGAGATTTGGTTGCTAGGTCCTTTTGGTGGCCTTCCTTGTCACGGGATGTGCGTTCTTTTGTGCAGTCCTGTGGGACTTGTGCTCGGGCCAAACCTTGCTGTTCTCGTGCCAGTGGGTTGCTTTTGCCTTTACCTGTCCTGAAGAGGCCCTGGACGCATATTTCCATGGATTTTATTTCTGATCTTCCTGTCTCTCAAAGGATGTCTGTCATTTGGGTGGTTTGTGATCGGTTTTCTAAGATGATCCATTTGGTACCCTTGCCTAAATTACCTTCCTCCTCTGATTTGGTTCCATTATTTTTTCAGCATGTGGTTCGTTTGCATGGCATTCCGGAGAACATTGTGTCGGACAGAGGTTCCCAGTTTGTTTCTAGGTTTTGGCGGTCCTTTTGTGCTAACATGGGCATTGATTTGTCTTTTTCTTCAGCGTTCCATCCTCAGACAAATGGCCAAACCGAACGAACCAATCAGAACTTGGAAACCTATCTGAGATGCTTTGTTTCTGCTGATCAGGATGATTGGGTGACCTTCTTGCCATTGGCCGAGTTCGCCCTTAATAATCGGGCTAGTTCGGCTACCTTGGTTTCACCTTTTTTTTGTAATTCTGGTTTTCATCCTCGTTTTTCTTCAGGGCAGGTTGAGCCTTCTGACTGTCCTGGTGTGGATTCTGTGGTGGACAGGTTGCAGCAAATTTGGACTCACGTGGTGGACAATTTGACGTTGTCTCAGGAGAAGGCGCAACGTTTTGCTAACCGCCGTCGCTGTGTTGGTCCCCGACTTCGTGTTGGGGATTTGATTTGGTTATCTTCTCGTTATGTTCCTATGAATGTTTCTTCTCTTAAGTTCAAGCCTCGTTTCATTGGTCCTTATAAGATTTCTGAAATTATCAATCCTGTGTCATTTCGTTTGGCCCTTCCAGCTTTTTTTGCCATCCATAATGTGTTCCATAGGTCGTTGTTGCGGAGATATGTGGCGCCTATGGTTCCTTCCGTTGATCCTCCTGCTCCGGTGTTGGTTGAGGGGGAGTTGGAGTATGTGGTGGAGAAGATTTTGGATTCTCGTATTTCGAGACGGAAGCTTCAGTATCTGGTTAAATGGAAGGGCTATGGTCAGGAGCATAATTCCTGGGTTGTTGCCTCCAATGTCCATGCTGCCGATTTGGTTCGTGCCTTTCATTTGGCTCGTCCTGATCGGCCTGGGGGCTCTGGTGAGGGTTCGGTGATCCCTCCTCAAGGGGGGGGGGGTACTGTTGTGAATTCCATTCTCGGGCTCCCTCCTGTGGTCGTGAATGGTACTTTGGTGAGTTCTGTCCTTGGACACCCTCTGGTGGCTTTGAGTGGAACTGCTGATCTTCAAGGTTGGCTTTCTCAGCTGCCCTCGCTTATTGCTGCTGCTGGTTCCCTATTTAACTCTGCTCAGATTGTTACTTCATGCCAGCTGTCAGTGTCTCAGTACTGGTTCAGATCTCTCTTGGATTTCTCAGATGACCTGTCTACTCCAGCAGAAGCTAAGTCCCTGCTAGTTCATTTGTTGTCCATTTGTTTTTGAGTATATTTCTCAGTACATGCTATGTTCTAGTCCAGCTTGCTATTATGATATTTCCTTGCTAGCTGGAAGCTCTGGGGTGCAGAGCTGCACCTCCACACCGTGAGTCGGTGTGGAGGTCTTTTTGCACACTCTGCGTGGTTTTTGTAGTTTTTAATACTGACCGCATAGTTCCCTTTCCTATCCTCTGTCTATTTAGAGAAGATTGGCCTCCTTTGCTAAAATATGTTTCATTCCTGTGTTTGTCACTTTCCTCTTAACTCACAGTCAATATTTGTGGGGGGCTGCCTTTTCCTTTGGGGAATTTCTCTGAGGCAAGGTAAGGCTTCTATTTCTATCTTTAGGGGTAGTTAGCTCTTAGGCTGTGAAGAGGCATCTAGGGAGAGTTAGGCACGCTCCACGGCTATTTCTAGTGTGTGTGATAGGATTAGGGATTGCGGTCAGTAGAGTTGCCACCACCTCAGAGCTTGTCTCAGGTTTTCTATTTTAACCATCAGGTCATTCCGGGTGTGTTGTGGATTCTGTTTGTGGGCTCCCTCTGGTGGTTACTGCTGGTACTGGGTGACTTTGGTGGGTTGCGGCCTTTGGTTTCCACCTGTCCATCAGAGGCTGGGTGTTTCCTATTTTACCTGGCCTTTCTGTAATTCCCTTGCCGGCTATCAATGTATTCAGATGTGCTCTGTTTGGTTCCTGCCTACCTGCTCCCAGATCTTTCAGGATAAGCTAAGTGCTGATTTTCAGTTGTTTGGTTTTTTGTCCAGCTTGCTTATTATGTCTCTATGCTAGCTGGTAGCTCTAGTGGACTGAGGTTCTCCCCATGTGCCATGAGTTGGCACATGGGTTCTTGTAATCTCAGGATGGTTTTTTGATTAGGGTTTTTTGCTGACCGCTCAGTCCCCTTTTGTATCGTTCTGCTTTCTAGTTTACAGTGGGCCTCAATTTGCTAAATCTATATATATCATCTCTATGTGTGTGCCTTCCTCTCATTTCACCGTCAATACATGTGAGGGGGCAACTATATCTTTTGGGGTTCATTCCTCTGGAGGCAAGTGAGGTCTTTATTTTCTCTGCAGTACTAGTTAGCTCTTAGGCTGGTGCGTGGCGTCTAGAACCAACGTAGGCACGCTCCCTGGCTATCTCTAGTTGCGTTTGTCAGGCGTAGGGCAGCGGTCAGCCCAGGTTCCATCACCCTAGAGCTCGTCCGTTATTTATTTGTACTTTGCTTGTCCTGTGTTATCCCTAGCCATTGGGGATTCATGACAGTATAGCCGGCCCACAAAGTGTTAATTGTTTGGGCTGAAGCAGGAGGAAAAGAAGTGTTTAAGGGAATTTTTTTTTTTCCCTTCAGAGTTTTGCTGCCTAGCCCTTAATTGCTGTCTAGCTGCTTCTTACCTCCTCTTAACCCTTGAATGGCTCTGATCTTAGCTGTTTAACATGGATGTCCAGAGTTTGGCTTCCAGCCTGAGTAATCTCGCGGCAAAAGTTCAAAACATACAGGATTTTGTTGTTCACACTCCCATGTCTGAACCTAGAATTCCTATTCCAGAGTTCTTCTCTGGAGATAGATCTACCTTCCTGAATTTCAGGAACAATTGTAAATTGTTTCTTTCTTTAAAATCTCGCTCCTCTGGAGACCCTGCTCAACAGGTCAGGATTGTAATATCTTTCCTGCGGGGCGACCCTCAGAATTGGGCATTTGCATTGGCACCAGGGGATCCTGCATTGCTCAGTGTGGATGCGTTTTTTCTGGCATTGGGATTGCTCTATGAGGAACCCAACCTGGAGATTCAGGCTGAAAAGGCTTTATTAGCCCTCTCTCAGGGGCATGATGAAGCGGAAATATATTGTCAAAAATTTCGGAAATGGTCGGTGCTTACTCAGTGGAATGAGTGCGCCCTGGCTGCAAACTTCAGAAATGGTCTTTCTGAGGCCATTAAGGATATTATGGTGGGGTTCCCTACGCCTACAGGTCTGAATGAGTCTATGGCTATGGCCATTCAGATTGATCGGCATTTGCGGGAGCGCAAACCCGTGCACCAGTTGGCGGTGTCTTCTGAACAGGCACCTGAGACTATGCAATGTGATAGAATTCAGTCCAGAAGTGAACGGCAAAATTATAGGCGGAAAAATGGATTGTGTTTTTATTGTGGTGATTCAGCTCATGTTATATCAGCATGCTCTAAACGCACAAAAAATCTTGATAAATCTTTTGCCATTGGTACTCTGCAGCCTAAGTTCATTTTGTCTGTAACTCTGATTTTTTCACTGTCTTCCATTTCCGTTGATGCCTATGTGGATTCGGGCACTGCCCTGAGTCTTATGGATTGGTCATTTGCTAAACGCTGCGGCTTTAGTCTGGAGCCTCTGGAAGTCCCTATTCCTCTGAAGGGAATTGACTCTACACCATCGGCTATGAATAAACCGCAGTATTGGACACAAGTGACCATGCGCATGACTCCCGTTCATCAGGAGGTGATTCGCTTCCTTGTACTGTATAATTTACATGATGTACTAGTGCTGGGTCTGCCATGGTTACAAACTCATAATCCTGTCCTGGACTGGAAAACAATGTCTGTGTTAAGCTGGGGATGTCAGGGGGTTCATGATGATGCACCTCCGATTTCTATCGCTTCATCTACTCCTTCTGAGATCCCTGTGTTTTTGTCTGACTATAGGGATGTTTTTGAGGAGCCTAAGCTCAATTCGCTCCCTCCTCATAGAGATTGTGACTGTGCTATAGAATTGATTCCTGGCAGTAAGTTCCCTAAGGGTCGTTTATTTAATCTGTCACTGCCAGAGCATACTGCTATGCGGAATTATATTAAGGAGTCCTTGGAAAAGGGACATATTCGTCCATCTTCGTCCCCTCTGGGAGCAGGTTTTTTTTTCGTGGCAAAAAAAGATGGTTCCCTGAGGCCTTGTATAAATTCTCGCCCGCCGAGCGCAATTATGATGTGGGTAATCGGGAGCTTTTGGCCATGAAGTGGGCATTTGAGGAGTGGCGTCATTGGCTTGAGGGTGCTAAACATCGTGTGGTGGTCTTGACTGATCACAAGAATCTCATTTACCTTGAGTCTGCCAGGCGTTTGAATCCTAGACAGGCTCGTTGGTCGTTGTTTTTTTCTCGTTTCAATTTCGTGGTTTCATACCTGCCAGGTTCAAAGAATGTGAAGGCAGATGCTCTTTCCAGGAGTTTTGTGCCTGACTCTCCTGGAGACTCTGGGCCTACTGGTATCCTTAGGGATGGGGTAATATTGTCCGCCGTATCCCCAGACTTGCGACGTGCATTGCAGGAGTTTCAGGTGGATAAACCGGATCGTTGTCCACCAGAAAGACTGTTTGTTCCGGATGATTGGACCAGTAGAGTCATCTCCGAGGTCCATTCTTCTGTGTTGGCTGGTCATCCTGGAATATTTGGTACTAGAGACTTGGTGGAGAGGTCTTTTTGGTGGCCTTCCTTGTCTAGGGATGTGCGTACCTTTGTGCAGTCTTGTGAAGTGTGTGCTCGAGCTAAGCCTTGCTGTTCTCGGGCCAGTGGGTTGTTGTTATCCTTGCCCATCCCGAAGAGGCCTTGGATGCACATTTCCATGGATTTTATTTCTGATCTCCCGGTTTCACAGAAAATGTCCGTTATCTGGGTTGTGTGTGACCGCTTTTCTAAGATGGTTCATTTGGTGCCCTTGCCTAAGTTGCCTTCCTCCTCTGAGTTGGTCCCTTTATTTTTTCAGAACGTGGTTCGTTTGCATGGGATTCCGGAGAATATCGTTTCTGACAGGGGATCCCAGTTTGTGTCTAGATTTTGGCGGACGTTTTGTGCCAAGATGGGCATTGATTTGTCTTTCTCGTCTGCATTCCATCCTCAGACGAATGGCCAGACGGAGCGAACTAATCAGACCTTAGAAACTTATTTGAGGTGTTTTGTTTCTGCTGACCAAGATGACTGGGTTGCTTTTTTGCCACTGGCCGAATTTGCTTTTAATAATCGGGCTAGTTCTGCCACGTTGGTCTCTCCTTTTTTTTGTAATTCGGGGTTTCATCCTCGTTTTTCCTCTGGTCAGGTGGAGTCTTCGGATTGTCCTGGAGTGGACATGGTGGTGGACAGGCTACATCAGATTTGGAATCAGGTGGTGGACAATTTGAAGTTATCTCAGGAGAAGACTCAGCAGTTTGCTAATCGCCGTCGCCGCGTGGGATTTGGTGTGGTTGTCTTCTCGTTTTGTCCCTATGAGGGTCTCTTCTCCTAAGTTCAAGCCTCGGTTCATCGGTCCTTATAGGATCTCGGAGATTCTTAACCCTGTATCTTTTCATTTGGATCTCCCAGCATCGTTTGCTATTCATAATGTGTTCCATCGGTCGTTGTTGCGGAGGTATGAGGTGCCCGTTGTTCCTTCGGTTGAGCCTCCTGCTCCGGTGCTGGTGGAGGGAGAATTGGAGTATGTTGTTGAGAAGATCTTGGATTCTCGTGTTTCCAGACGCAAACTCCAGTATTTGGTTAAGTGGAAGGGTTATGGTCAGGAGGATAATTCCTGGGTGGTCGCCTCCGATGTTCATGCGACTGATTTGGTCCGCGCCTTCCATAGAGCTCACCCTGATCGCCCTGGGGGTTCTCGTGAGGGTTCGTGACCCCTCCTCAAGGGGGGGGGTACTGTTGTGGATTCTGTTTGTGGGCTCCCTCTGGTGGTTACTGCTGGTACTGGGTGACTTTGGTGGGTTGCGGCCTTTGGTTTCCACCTGTCCATCAGAGGCTGGGTGTTTCCTATTTTACCTGGCCTTTCTGTCATTCCCTTGCCGGCTATCAATGTATTCAGATGTGCTCTGTTTGGTTCCTGCCTACCTGCTCCCAGATCTTTCAGGATAAGCTAAGTGCTGATTTTCAGTTGTTTGGTTTTTTGTCCAGCTTGCTTATTATGTCTCTATGCTAGCTGGTAGCTCTAGTGGACTGAGGTTCTCCCCATGTGCCATGAGTTGGCACATGGGTTCTTGTAATCTCAGGATGGTTTTTTGATTAGGGTTTTTTGCTGACCGCTCAGTCCCCTTTTGTATCGTTCTGCTTTCTAGTTTACAGCGGGCCTCTATTTGCTAAATCTATATATATCATCTCTATGTGTGTGCCTTCCTCTCATTTCACCGTCAATACATGTGAGGGGGCAACTATATCTTTTGGGGTTCATTCCTCTGGAGGCAAGTGAGGTCTTTATTTTCTCTGCAGTACTAGTTAGCTCTTAGGCTGGTGCGTGGCATCTAGAACCAACGTAGGCACGCTCCCTGGCTATCTCTAGTTGCGTTGGTCAGGCGTAGGGCAGCGGTCAGCCCAGGTTCCATCACCCTAGAGCTCGTCCGTTATTTATTTGTACTTTGCTTGTCCTGTGCTATCCCTAGCCATTGGGGATTCATGACATGGGTGCTCCTAATCACCAGGTCCATAACACCATTCCCTACTATTACAAACCCTCTCATCTCTAGGCATCACTGACTTGGCCCTATGTTGGATCTCATCATACCTAACAGACCAGCCATTCAGCGCTTCCCAATCGCACACCACCTCCTCATGTCGCCCCCTATCTGTCAGAGTCCCACAAGGTTCAGTCTTATGGCCCCTGCTCTTCTCCATATACACCTTCGGCCTCGGACAGCTCATAGAATCTCACAGCTTTCAGGATCACCTCAATACTGATGGCACACAGATCTACATCTCTGGACCAGATATCACCTCCCTACTAACCAGAATCTCACAATGTCTGTCCTCCATTTCATCCTTCTTTTCTGATAGATTTCTAAAACTTAACATGGACAGAACAGAATTCATCATCTTTCCCCCGAATCACTCGACCCCTCCCAAAGGACCTATCCATTAAAGTAAATGGCTGCTCACTCTCCCCAGTCCCACAAGCTCGCTGCCTCTGTGTAATCCTTGACTCTGATCTCTCCTTCAAACCACATATCCAAGCCCTTTCCACTTCATGCTGACTTCAACTCAAAAATATTTCCCAGATCCGTACATTCCCCAACCAAGAATCTGCAAAAACCCTAGTACATGCCCTCATCATCTCCCGCCTTGACCACTGCAACCTCCTGCTCTGTGGCCTCCCCTCTAACACTCTGTCACCCCTCCAATCTATTCTAAACTCTGCTGCCTGACTGATCCACCTGTCCCCCCGCTATTCCCCGGCCTCTTCCCTCTGTCAATCCCTGCACTGGCTCCCTGTCATGGTTCACGGGGAGGATACCCTTATCATCCCCGCCGCTCTCACCAATTACTCATGAAACGAGGTTGCTTGGTTGCCCCTGGTTCTTTCTGAAGGGGATTTATCTATATCCCACTTCCGGTTTGGAACTTGTAGCTCTCTGGCGCCCCCCTTACCCTCAAGTTAGACAGGGTACTGCACCTAGGATAATTAGTCACCAGAAAGGCTGTCTTACTTTGTACTGGCTAATGGGCACACTGCAGCGAGGGCGATATTACTACTCCCACTCAAGTGGGAACAATAATTATCAACGCCGCTAGTCACTACAAGGCCTCCCAAATGCACAGGACAAATCCGCTGCCACTAGCTCCGATGTCTTAATTATTAACAGGTCCGGTGCCAACCCAGATTAGTAGTGTAATTCACTTCAGAGGACATGACAGTATGTTATAGAGCAAGGTGAGACAAAGCTAGTAATTTTATATATTTTACTCCAAAAAAGGTAGGCCGTGTTTACAGAAGTATAACAAGATATTATAAAGACGACAAGTATTGTATGCACAGTACAATTACAAATAAAATGGGATTAAAGTTGAAAAAACACTTACATTTCCTTCATATCATTTCATCTCATGGCTGACCATGTGCTGTGGCGGAGGGGCCCACATCTAGATGCATATCACACCTGTCTCACAGCTAGACCCAGGACAAAGACACGTGAAGACTGATGTCTCACTCACTTATCTCCCAGCCCAAAACCAAGGCACTCCCTCTGCAGTGACGTAACTCAGGCTGAATCATCCCCTTTCTTAAAGTTATGACAAACCATTTCTATACATAACTCGCAGTGTGAACCTCTTATAAGAACGACACAATGATCAGGATGTTCATCACATCAAGGGGGTTCTTTTAAGCATAAACATGGTGAAGAAACATGACCAGCTTAAGGAGAAATCCACTCCTTGCAACTCATTGGGTTTAGCTTCTAGCGATTTCAGTGAGCTATAGATCTGGTGGTGGACATACGGAATATATAATCCTTATCTCTTTAGCCCTGATCGATGCCAGTATACATAACTTTAAAAGAACAAAAGAGTCCTATGCAGTTTCTGTACCAGTTTTGGCTGGCATTAGGTGGGAGGGGGAATGAGGAGTTTAGGGAGACCGGCTTTCACAGCACAAAGCCTTAAAAATTCCTGGCAACTGGTCTCACATTACAAATATATAGCATGGGGGAGGGAGTTGCCTGCAGGCTAAGAGAGTGAAGAGCTTTCTAGGCAGAGTGAAGAGGGGGGGTCAGAAAAGCCCCCAGTGTGTGTCTAAAACGCCATTGACCTTTTAGGTATATACTCAAAACATGGCATATTCATATTATCATGGCACCTCCCCCTTTTAGACCTCCATGAGCACCTCGGCAGGTTTGTCCTGGCAGGACAACCCATCTGCATTGCCATGCTTGCTGCCCTTTTTGTGTCTCCCGGTAAAGTCATACTGTTGGAGGGCAAGGATCCAGCTTAGCAACCTTCCGCTGGTTTCACACATGGATTGTAGCCAGTGCAGAGGGTTGTGATCAGTCACCACAGTGAAGGTGCTACAATACAGGTAGGGCTGCAACCATTGCAGGGCCCAGACCATGGCCATTGACTCCTTCTCGATGGTGGAATAGGCAACTTCCCTCAGCAGAAGATTCCCGCTAAGGTACAACACGGGGTGCTCTTGGTTCTCCGCATTGACCTGGCTGAGCCCAGCACTGAGGCGAAACTTGCTGGAGTCGGTCTCCACCAGGAACAGTCGACTGCTGTTGACTGCTTTCACCATGGCAGAGTTGCACAGGGCTGTTTTCAAAGCCTGGAAGGCCCCCTCACAGCCATCAGTCCAGTCGACTATTTGGGGTAGCTTCTTCTGGTGAGGTCCGTCAAGGGTTTTGCCAGGCTACTACTGTTTTGTATGAAGTGCCTATAGTACCCTGCAGTGCCCAGGAAGGACATCACCTTCTTTCTTGGTCCTGGGGGTGGGCCAGGATGTGTTCACATCCACTTTTCCAGGCTCTGGCCTTATGGAGTTCCTGCCTACTCAATGCATCAGGTAGTGGACCTCTCTCATGCCCATCTGGCACTTTCCCTGCTTGATGGTCAGACCGCCTTGGTGAATTCACTTGATCGCCTCCTCAAGATGCTGCAGGTGTTCGTCCCAAGAGGAACTGAAGATGGCAGTCATCCAGGTACGCGACCGCGTACTTCTCCAGTCCCTGATGCAGGTGGTTGACCATCCACTGGAAAGTGGCAAGGGCATACTTCATGCCGATGGGCATGACCGTGGACTCATACAGTCCGAAGGGTGTGATAAAGGCAGACTTCTCCTGTGCCTTGGGGCTCAGGGGAATCTGCCAGTATCCTCGACTCAGATGCATTATGGTCAGATATTTGGCGCCATCTAACCGCTCAAGCAGCTCCTCAATGAGCTGCATTGGGTGAGTGTCAGAGGATGTCATGGTGTTGACCCCCCTTTAGTCCACACAGAACCAGGTGGTGCAATCCTTCTTTGGCACGAGAACTACAGGTAAGGCCCACACGCTCTTTGACCATTGAATCACCCCCAGCTGTAACGTCTTATCGATTTCCTGGCGAATAACTTTGGCAGGACTCTGAACATTTTTTACCTTTTGTGCATTACTGTCCTTTTCCAACATGGCGTCTTTGGTCTCATGTGCACTTGTCTTCCTGCTATAAAACTCCACCCCAGCCTTCAGTCTATGCTAGATTATTCTGCTTTGCATCCAGCTCCTGATTACTCCCTGGCCTTGCACCTGCACCTGCTCCTGTGAACCTGTGTTGGAGATCCTGCCACTCTGCTCTGAGTTCCTGCTGCATACACCAGTGTTCAGTAATCATCCTTCATCTGCTGCTCGTGTTACTTCCATCTGCATTTGTTGGACATGTAAGCTGTTTGCTGCTCTGCAAAACCTGAGACTATTAACCAGGCCTCCCTGGTTGAGCTAAGATATGATTTGAACTGCCTTATAGCATATCTATTTGTGTTTGGACTAAGTCAAGGATCTATTCGTGTCAAGATTCCTCAAGAATAACTGTGCTTCATAGACTTTCTGTTTGTTTGCATCTACCTCTGAAGTTTCCTATTGACTGCTAAGCTGCGTTTATTATTTGCACCAAGTGTTGTGGACTTGAGTTTCTCTCTGCACCTGTTTGAATCACCATGTGATAATATAGACTTTACCACCTATAAAACTGTGTCCTGTTGTCTTGTTCCATGCAAAGAGTCTCCTGAATTATCCCTTATAATTATTACAGGATAATCTAGCCATAAAAAAAAGGGAGACTGCTGGAACAATGACTGCAGAGAGCAGATTAGAGCAAGTGTTTTCCATAATTAGATCACTGCAGAAAGATGTGGAAGGTCTGCAAAAGAAGTTTGGAAGCTTTGAACACAATCAACAAGTGTTTGGACAAACTTTGCAGGACTTAAGCAATCGCATGGCAGCCCAGGAAAACAAACTTGCTGGCATAGAGTCCCAGTATGGACGGGCTTTTCAGGACATAAGCACGCAAATAGCTGCACAAGTGACTTTTCCCTCTGGGCAACCACCACCAGCTAGCCCACCTAAGTTGCCCCCATTCAGATTTAATGGTGATCACGACAAATTTCATGGCTTTGTGAATCAATGTATGCTATATTTTGATGTGCATGCTGACCGTTTTCCTACTGATAGATCCAAAGTATTGTGTGCGATAATGCTACTGACCTCACGAGCGCGCGACTGGGCGAATCCGATGATTGAGTCTCCTGACCCACGGTTAAATGACTTGGATGATTTCTTGGCCGCTATGGCATTAATGTTTGATAACCCTAATCGCCGTGCAACCGCTGAATCTGCTTTGTTGTCTTTACGCCAGGCAAAACGTTCTGTTATTGAGTATGCCACTGAATTCAGGAGATTGGCGGTAGATACCAATTGGGACAGTTATGCACAATTGCCTATTTTTAAAAGGGGTCTGTCTAGTATTATAAAAGATGAACTAGCTCGCTCGGAGTCACCACAAGAACTAGAGACATTTATACAACATTGTGTGCGCATAGACATTCGCCTTACTGAGTGTAGGCAGGAGAAATTTGCTGCATATAACCGTATTTCTAACTTTTCCCTTCCTTCCAAAGAGCCTGCAGGTAAAACATCTCGGGAAGTGGAGGAGGTGCGCATGCAAATTGATTCCGTTCAGAGGCGCGAGATCAATGAGCGCCGGGAGCATCGCCTTCGTGAAAGTCTATGTTTCTACTGCGGCCAGTCTGACCACTTCTTGATCAATTGTCCTAAGTGTCCTAGACGGCCTAACAAGGTGCTAGCAACAATAGGGGAGTATGACAACTGTGATGATGAATCTGACATCTCTGAATGTAGCCTGCCTTTAAACGCTGTGTTCCATTCACTTTCTATGACTTCACCCCCCAAGGAGCTGACGGAAAAGAACTCTCACTGTTCTCTCACTATTAAGATCCTGTGCTCAGGACAGTGGATTACGAGTTCAGCTATGGTTGACTCTGGTGCAGGTGGCAATTTCATAGATATCGCATTTGCCAAAGAACATGGTATTAAAATTCAGGAAAGAGCCTCTCCAATTACCATGGAAACAGTGGATGGGTCACCTTTAATCTCTGGGCCTGTGGATCAGGAGACCGTACCCCTTGAAATTTTGTTAGAGCCTAATCATCAGGAGCAACTTTCTTTCTTGCTAATTTCTTCTCCTCATTTTCCTGTGATTTTAGGCATTCCTTGGCTGCATTCTCAGAACCCAATTATCAACTGGGAGACAAAGGAGATTATCTTTCCAACAAGGAGCAACTCAGCGTTAACAGAATCTGTCCCTGAGTCCACGGCTACGGAACCACATGTACAGGTATTTTCTTTACCTCCAGCATATAAAGAGTTCTCTGACCTCTGTGACAAGTAGAATGCAGATCAGCTTCCTCCACACAGGCATTATGACTGTTCCATTGAGTTGCTTCCTGGGGCAGATATTCCTTTTGGTCACGTATACCCTTTGGCGGCACCTGAGCTTCAAGCCTTAAAGGAGTATATTGATAAAAATCTGGCCAAAGGCTTCATACGTCCTTCTTCCTCACCAGCAGGGGCACCCATTTTTTTTGTAAAGAAGAAGGATGGGACCCTGAGACCCTGTGTTGACTATCGGGAACTCAATAAGGTAACTGTATGAAACCGTTACCCTTTGCCTCTGATTCCCGAATTACTGGAAAGAGTCCGCCATGCTAAGGTATTCTCTAAGCTGGATCTTCGTGGGTCTTATAATTTGGTGCGTATTCGTCCAGGGGATGAGTGGAAGACAGCATTCAGATGCCAGTATGGACACTTTGAATCTCGTGTGATGCCCTTCGGGCTTTGTAACGCCCCTGCAGCATTTCAACACCTTGTTAATGACATCTTCAGAGATTTGTTGGACCAGTCTGTGGTGATCTATTTGGACGATATACTAATCTTTTCTGACTACAGGAACATGAAGAACATGTCAAAACTGTTTTAAGACGTCTGAAAGAGAACTAACTGTATATCAAGCCGGAGAAATGCGAGTTCCATCGTTCTGAGATACAGTTCTTGGGTTATATCATCTCTCCCCAGGGGCTGAACATGGAATCTGGTAAGATTCAGGCTATCCTTGACAGGCCGGCACCCAAGAACGTTAAGGAGGTCCAACGTTTTATTAGTTTTGCAAATTTCTACAGACGCTTCATTCGAAATTTTTCTGATATTGTCCGTCCCATTACTTCCTTGACAAAGAAGGAAAAGCCCTTTAAGTGGTCATCACAGGCTCAAGAAGCTTTGATCGGCTGAAGATCTGTTTCACATCAGCACCGCTGTTGATACACCCAGATCCAACACATCCTTTCATTGTGGAGGTGGACGCTTCTGATAATGCTTTGGGGGCTATTCTCTTCCAAAGAACTGGAGAGAAGGGTCTGCTACATCCTTGTGCTTTCTTTTCCCGTAGACTAACCTCAGCAGAGAAGAATTACGATGTGGGAGACAAGGAATTGCTGGCTATTATTGCGGCTTTCAAAGAATGGAGGCATCATCTGCAAGGAGCTGCACAACAGATAATAGTGCTAAATGACCATCGCAATCTAGAGTTCCTTAGATCCACTAGATGTCTTTCTCCTCGTCAGGCTCATTGGAACTTATTCTTAAATCAATTTAACTTTGTTATCTCGTACCATCCAGGTTCTCGTAATGGGAAGGCTGATGCTTTATCCCGAATCCGGGCTGCGGATTCCGTACCTGGAGCCCAGTCCAAGACCATTCTATCTGATGCCAATTTCATTGGAGTTATCCATGATCAGGACTTGTGGAAGGAGTGCAGGGAGGCCTATGATGGTGATGTATTTCTGGCCAACCCACCTGTGGATATTAATCTTGTCTTTAAGGGTGGCACGTGGTTCAGAGATCGACGTATCTACGTCCCGGAGGTCGTCCGTCTGCAGATCCTCAAGTTGGTACATGACTCCAAGTTGGCTGGTCACAGGGGGGTACAGAAGACACAAGAGTTCCTGAGCCAATTTTTCTGGTGGCCAACTTGCCTGAAGGACACCAAGGACTATGTTCTCTCTTGTGAGGTATGTGTGTAGCGCCCCCACTGCCGCAGGGCCGAGGGGTACCCGGTGCCGGGCCTCTGAGTCTCTGCTCTGGGGTTGTCACGGTGGCTAGGCCCGGTCCGTGACCCTGCCGTGGGGCGCACAGTGTAATAGGTATGACGGATGATGGTGGTGAGGCTGTAGTGGTGCGGTGCAGTAAATAACGAGGACACCAGGTTGCAGTCTCTTTACCTCTTTACTGAAGATCTCTGGGTCCTCAGTCCAGAATATGGTTCACCAGGCTGCGCAAGTCCGGCCGGTCCAATGGCACCTCCAGAGTTCCCTTCACAGGTGGAAATCGGTGCCTTCCTTCTAGCGCTATGTGTTGCGGTCCTTCCCTGCTGTGCTTACGGAAAGTCCCCACAACTGTTGTGTCTGTTTCTTAAGTTCCCTCACAACTCAATTAGATGGTGTTCTGCTAATTCTCCGTCCCTCCCTGGTGATCTGGTTGGGACGGCACCCGTTTGACGGGTAGGCTCGGAGCTCTTCCGGGACCCTAGAGTCGCCCCTCTCCACAAGTTGCCCCCCAAGACTGCATAGGTGATTTAGGTTAGACAGCCCGCCTCAGACTGACTGTCCTGCCGCTGTTTGGAGTATTGCTTGAAGCTGAATGTTATTATACTCCCTCGGCGTTCCGGCCACCGGTAGTGCGCCTCAGTAGGATGTTGCCTCGGTCTTACAGCACGACCCCTACTGGTATTTCTCCTTTTGCGTGATCTCGTTTCTCACTCAGCACAATCTATCTCTCTTCTAGTCCTTCCTTGGGCACCGCTGCTATACTGAGCAGGCACGGTCCCGTTACGTTCGTTCAAGTTGCCAAGCCTCTGTCAGGATCCCACCCCTGACAGAGACCCTACTGTATCTTCCCCCACAACACCCTCTGCCACAAGGTGTTGCCTGGTTCCAACCCAGTCAGCTTTCTGATCTAACTTCCTGCCTGACCCCCAGTTTACCCACTATGGTGGGGAGTGGCCTAATGAATAGAACCCTTAGCTCCCCCCGGAGGCCCGACTGTGAAATGTATTGGTGTCTGTGATACCTGATCAGATGAACTCCTTCAGTGCCATCAGACGTACCATAGCTCCCCTTTAGTGGCGGAGCCACAGTACTGCAACGACCAGGACTCTGGGGCGCTGCACTCCCCCCTGGTTAAACACAGTACTCCGGGACTGGGAAGAAAACAACAATACAAGTTAGCAAAAAGACATACAATTTTGTTGAGTGTAATAACAATAAGAATATTTAACAGGCTTCCCTTTATGGGAGGTAAGGACACTTGAACGTTACAAACGTGGTTAAATATCATAGCAACATGCTACAAATAACTTTTCTTACCCAACCGGGTATTCTACTAAGTGCAAAATTTGTTGAACATTAATTTAACATTGCCTTTAAGGACATACACTCTAAATCCACTAAAGACCTTCCTATAATCACATTATAAGGTAATTTAACTTTTTCATTCTCCTTCTTTAAATCTGCAGGACCGCCTGTCCTAACGGCGCCAGACCTACTGCCTCTCCTTTCTTACAGGACCGCTCCTTTCAGCCCGAGCCTTCTGTCTTTTCAACTACTATACACAGTATAGAACATAACATACTTTCAATTTTAAGAGCACTGAGCCATCTCTGTATGGCTCCTATGAGGACTCAGGGTTTACCTTCTATCCTAATTATCTATCAACGTAATTAACCATTTTCTTTATACAACATCAACCCTTCTTATTACCTTTCTCACTAACATGCATGCTGGACACCACGTCTACCCCTACGGGCCCACTGCATCCTTCTTCTCGCTTTCACTTTCTTTCTGGAACATCATCAGCATTTCTTCACAATTAACTAGTTAAATACATATAACTTTCTCATGTAAACATTATCATCATTTTCTTTCGCCAAACATCATTGCTACTTATCTTAAAGCAATATCACTATTTACGTGCGACAAGTGAACATCCCCTTTAAGAGAGGACTAAGTCTCTATGAGGTAGCACGCCTTCTCAGGCTACCAGTCCGTACTCAACAAAGGTTCCAGTGTGGTATCTTCACAAAGAGTCCTTCTTTAAGTAAAACCAGTAGGGAGCACCTTTAATAAGGTGCAAACTATATACAAGAAGTTCGGATCATGCACTGTTCATGATTTCAGCAGTTCTGGAAACTTTGTGCAAAAACTTGGAAACATCCAACAAAAGCAAAACAATAGGGATCCCAGGTCAACAGAAGGATCCCCTTAAGAGTTAACCCTGGACGGGTTTCAGCAGCAAAACAGCAGAGAAACAGTTAACTATTTACATGTTCAAGCATTATACGGGAACATCTACTCAAAACCACCCAGGAGGCAGCACCGGCGGGGGCAACCCCTTTGGGTATTGCAAACCGCCCGGTACTGCATAAGGGGGTCTGTCGTCCCATCTGGGGGTCTGTGTACCCACAGTCTTTAGTTCTGCAGCGGTGCGGGCAGTAGACACGCTGGTCACTTGAGGAGGTGCCTGCGTGGCTACGACAGCGGTGGAGGTCATGACGCGGCAAGTCGTGGTCTTCACAATGGTGCCCGTTGGGGTGACCACGGTGGTCTCAGTGGTATTCGTAGGCCAATCACAAGGGGGCACCCTGGCCACGGGGGACATGGGACTGTGCCTCTTGTGGACGTTCAGGGCAAACCACCCCTTCTCTCCAAGGTGCCGGGTGTAGCTGACATTATCCCCTGGATATAGATCTCGGCCTGGGTGGCCCTTTCTGAGATGCGACTCTACATCCCGCCGGTTAACAAAAACTTCAGCATATAGACCCGGCTCCTTTATAAAGCCCCAGCCCCCGCGGAGCTTAAAGTCAATGACGGTGCCCTGCCTGCGCGGGGCCTGCTGAGCAGTGTGATTCTTGCGGGCCCGGTCCTTGACCGCCAAGTCTTTTTGATGGTGGGCCTCCCGCCCGGCCTGGTGTGTTTTCTCCTCCTCTTTCCACTGTCGCTCTAGCTGGACCCGGTATTCCTCCCAGCTTAGGGCCTGTACCATCTCCCCCTCTTGGGTCTCCACCCCGGGGAACCCCATAAGATTGGATCCGGGGTTCACCCAGCGGCACACTGTGCACTCCGCGTGGACCTCACACAGCAAGGGAGTAGGGGTGATTGGGGCTCGCATACGGTGTTCCATGCCCGTGGCTTCCTCCCATGGTAGCAGGCGCTGGAGTCTATGGGTTCCCGGGAGAGGTGGTGCTGCTACGGGACCCACCAGTAAACCCTCGGCCAGCGGGACGGGGTCGGCAAACTCACCAGCCGATGCAGGTTCCTCCTCCGCGGCGGGTTCTTCCGGCGGTGTCGGCGAGGATCCCAGCGGTTGCTCCGGTGACGGTGCAGGATCCGATGCCTGAGGACCTTCTTCCGGCGCTGCCTGGTGCGGAGCCTGGGCCTTCATGTTCAGTTGGAGGAGTTGGTCGATCAGGCTCTCCATCTCGACCCGCAGAAGTTCAGTGCTGTCCACGGAGAACGGGCCGCTGGGCTCATCCGGGTAGTTGGGGGAGACTTCCACTTCAACCCCACTGTCGGGTTCGGAGCTGCTGGCCATAGCGTCCTCCACGTGGGTCACTTCCTGGTCTTTTTCCCGCTCTCTCCTTCGTGGGCGGTGTCGTCTTCTCGGTCTCCGCCCTCCATTGAGGATTAGGAGGCGGATCTCTGCTGCTGACGGACACGTCCTCACGGTGCAGAAATATTTAGACTGGGCGGCCATTGTTTCTTCGCGCTCTTCAGCTTGCCTACGCCCACTCCACGCCCCTCTTCTTCTCCTGCGCTCTCCTCAGCGTTGTAATGGTGGCGGATTTTGGCGGTAAATGGCGCAGCACAGTCCTTGTGATAAAGCACAGTCCAAGCACAACAAATCACAGTTCCAAGGCACACATGACCTGATTCTTCAGGCTTAAGTAAATCCTGTTCGTGACGCCAAATTGTAGCGCCCCCACTGCCGCAGGGCCGAGGGGTACCCGGTGCCGGGCCTCTGAGTCTCTGCTCTGGGGTTGTCACGGTGGCTAGGCCCGGTCCGTGACCCTGCCGTGGGGCGCACAGTGTAATAGGTATGACGGATGATGGTGGTGAGGCTGTAGTGGTGCGGTGCAGTAAATAACGAGGACACCAGGTTGCAGTCTCTTTACCTCTTTACTGAAGATCTCTGGGTCCTCAGTCCAGAATATGGTTCACCAGGCTGCGCAAGTCCGGCCGGTCCAATGGCACCTCCAGAGTTCCCTTCACAGGTGGAAATCGGTGCCTTCCTTCTAGCGCTATGTGTTGCGGTCCTTCCCTGCTGTGCTTACGGAAAGTCCCCACAACTGTTGTGTCTGTTTCTTAAGTTCCCTCACAACTCAATTAGATGATGTTCTGCTAATTCTCCGTCCCTCCCTGGTGATCTGGTTGGGACGGCACCCGTTTGACGGGTAGGCTCGGAGCTCTTCCGGGACCCTAGAGTCGCCCCTCTCCACAAGTTGCCCCCCAAGACTGCATAGGTGATTTAGGTTAGACAGCCCGCCTCAGACTGACTGTCCTGCCGCTGTTTGGAGTATTGCTTGAAGCTGAATGTTATTATACTCCCTCGGCGTTCCGGCCACCGGTAGTGCGCCTCAGTAGGATGTTGCCTCGGTCTTACAGCACGACCCCTACTGGTATTTCTCCTTTTGCGTGATCTCGTTTCTCACTCAGCACAATCTATCTCTCTTCTAGTCCTTCCTTGGGCACCGCCGCTATACTGAGCAGGCACGGTCCCGTTACGTTCGTTCAAGTTGCCAAGCCTCTGTCAGGATCCCACCCCTGACAGAGACCCTACTGTATCTTCCCCCACAACACCCTCTGCCACAAGGTGTTGCCTGGTTCCAACCCAGTCAGCTTTCTTATCTAACTTCCTGCCTGACCCCCAGTTTACCCACTATGGTGGGGAGTGGCCTAATGAATAGAACCCTTAGCTCCCCCCGGAGGCCCGACTGTGAAATGTATTGGTGTCTGTGATACCTGATCAGATGAACTCCTTCAGTGCCATCAGACGTACCATAGCTCCCCTTTAGTGGCGGAGCCACAGTACTGCAACGACCAGGACTCTGGGGCGCTGCATGTGCCCGTTACAAGACTCCTCATGTGGGTCTTCTACAACCATTACCTGTTCCATCCCGCCCTTGGGGGTCTATATCAATGGACTTTATTGTGGAGCTGCCTACATCGGGGGGCATGAACACAATCATGGTGGTAGTTGATCGCCTGACTAAAGCTGCTCATTTTGTTCTGTGCACCGGCCTCCCCTCAGCTAAAGATACAGTGAACTTGGTTATACAGAATGTCTTTCGGTTGCATGGGGTCCCGGATGAGATCATCTCTGACCGTGGAGTACAGTTCACTTCAAGATTCTGGAAGGGGTTTTGCTCTGCACTCAATATTAATGTCTGTCTCTCTTCTGCTTACCATCCCCAGACAAATGGTCAGACTGAGCATACCAACCAGACGCTGGAACAATATCTAAGATGCTATGTCAGCCATCTCCAGGATGATTGGTTGGAGTTGTTGCCGTTAGCTGAATTTTCATATAATAATTCTCAGAGTGCCTCCACTAAATTTACACCTTTCTTTGCCAATCTAGGTTATCATCCGTGTATTTTACCTAGGTCTCCAATTAATTCTCCGGTTCCAGCAGTGGAGGAAAGGCTGACTGCGATGAGACAAAATCTGGAGGTTCTGAAGGAATCCCTGACCACGGCTCAAGAACGTTATAAGAGATCGGCTGATAGATTCTGTAAACCTGCACCCATGTTCAAGGTAGGAGATTCCGTGTGGTTAGCAACTAAGAATTTGAAGTTAAACGTTCCTTCACAAAAACTTGGACAGAAATTCATTGGCCCTTTCAAGATCAATGGTATTGTGAGCTCTGTGGCCTGCCGGCTGAAGTTGCCTAGGACTATGAAGGTACACCCAGTTTTTCATGTATCTTTACTAATGCCTGTATCTCCTAATACCTTCCAGGGACGTGTTGTGCCACCTCCGCAGCCTGTGTTGATTGATGGGCAACAACAATTTGTGGTGGAGGAAATTATTGATTCCAGGATTCGCAGGAATCGGCTCCAATATCTGATAAGATGGCAGGGATATCCCCCTGAGGAAGACTCTTGGGAACCTGTGGAAAACATCAATGCCCAACAGAAGATTTCTCGTTTTCAACAGAGATTCCCTGAGAAACCAGGTCCAGGATCATCCTGAGGCCGCTTCTAAGGAGGGAGTAATGTCAGGACTCGGAACATTTTTTACCTTTTGTTCATTACTGCCCTTTTCCAACATGGCGTCTTTGGTCTCATGTGCACTTGTCTTCCTGCTATAAAACTCCACCCCAGCCTTCAGTCTGTGCTAGATTATTCTGCTTTGCATCCAGCTCCTGATTACTCCCTGCCTTGCACCTGCACCTGCTCCTGTGTTGGAGATCCTGCCACTCTGCTCTGAGTTCCTGCTGCATACACCAGTGTCCAGTAATCCTCCTTCATCTGCTGCTCGTGTTACTTCCATCTGCATTTGTTGGACATGTAAGCTGTTTGCTGCTCTGCAAAACCTGAGACTATTAACCAGGCCTCCCTGGTTGAGCTACCTCTGAAGTTTCCTATTGACTGCTAAGCTGCGTTTATTATTTGCACCAAGTGTTGTGGACTTGAATTTCTCTCTGCACCTGTTTGAATCACCGTGTGATAATATAGACTTTACCACCTATAAAACTGTGTCCTGTTGTCTTGTTCCACGCAAAGAGTCTCCTGAATTATCCCCTATAATTATTACAAACTTGCTGCACCTTGCCGGAGATCCAATAGGGTGTTCGCCGTAGTCAGGCATGATTCCCGGTGTCCACCTCGTGGACCGCTAACTCAGTCCTTCCAGGTCAGTTGGAGGACATGGCCCGGAAGGGTTCCAGCGTGGCTCGTAACTGCGACTGCTGGGGTTCAGTTAACAAGGCGCTTACCTACACATCCTATATGGACCCACTGACCTTGGCTTGGGCCAGCATGTCCAGAAAGGGGTTTTCCTCCCTGTCTTCAAGCAGGCTGCAGACTGATAGGATGTAGGCTTCACATTTGTGACGAGCCTTCATCATATTGACGTGAAAGGCCTTTCGCCTATCCCGAGTGTGGTCAAGTGTGACCACGTAGGTGACTGAGTTGAGCTGTTGGTGGACGACGTACGGGCCTTCCCAGGCTGCTTGAATCTTATCCTTTGGTATGAGGACCATCACCCACACCTATTGACTCACCTGGTAGATCCTGGCGTTCTGGTCACACTACAGTTACAAGAAACACTGGCTCTACAGGAAACTGATGATCTATGACAGACTGAGGTTTTCTGTAGGACCCCACGAGACTGCTTAATGACGATGCAGAGAATGTCCCCAAAGAAAGAAATGAAGCAGTGGAAGGCTGATGGAGCAATGGTCTCTGGAAAAAGGACCAACTTGTGTGTCTCCCTAAGTGGATGTACCCGGCCATTGGCACGTGGGCACATGGGCCCACACATTGAGGAAAAAAACAGGCCCTAGCCCTAGTCTGGTGCAAAAATTCTACTGGGCTCCATGTATTTCTACAGTCCTGACAGCACTCAACCGTGCATGTAACATCTGCCAGACTTGAAATTCCGGTCAACTTCAACGTGTACCCCCGAAGCACCGTGCTAAGCCCCACTATCCTTTCCAAAGGCTCCAGGTGGACCACATCACGTATCCTAAGTCTGGAAGGTATGAATATTGTCTGGTGGTTGTCGACATGTTCTCCAGTTGGCAGGAAGCATTCCCCGTTACCAACATGACTGCAAAGACTACAGCAAAGAAACAGGTGATGGAAGTCATATGCAGATATGGTGTTCCAGAAGTCATTGAAAGTGACCAAGGTCCGGCTTTTTCTTCTTATGTGTATCAGGAGGTTCTGACAATGCTTGGATCCACTGTAGCCCTCCATACTCCGTACCATCCACAATCCAGTGGGAAAGATGAGAGGCTGAACGGCAGACTGAAGGGACAATTGACCAAAATTACGCAGGAGACTACAGCTCCATTGCCAGAGCTCCTACCCATTCTACTGTACCACATTCGTACTACCCCTATTGCAAAACATGGCCTGTCCCCATATGAGATATTGTTTGGTGCTAGGCCCCCAGTTGTAAATTTCCAGCCTCAGAAGTTATCAGAGGAAACCGACCATACTGTTCAATATGTTATTCAGTTTAGTAAAAATCTTGCTAACACCCATGCTCTAGTTTCTTCTTCCCTTCCAGATTCAGCAGAAACCAACACTTGTCACAACTTGAAGTCTGGTGATTTTGTGGTCGTGAAAAGGCATGTCAGAAAACACGGACTAGAACACTTGTCTGATGGTCCCTATCAGGTCCTCTTTATTACTCCTCCGTCAGTAAAGCTGGAATGAAGGCCGACATGGATCCACGCATCGCACTGCAAGCTGGTTATCCCCTTTACCCCCAAGGGTAGTTTGCACGTTAATGACAGGGCCAATTTTTACAATTCTAACCACTGTCCCTTTATGAGGTTATAACTCTGGAACGCGTCAACGGATCCCGGTGATTCTGACATTGTTTTCTCGTGACATATTGTACTTCATGATAGTCAGAAAAAATAAGTATTACCCCAATCAGATGAACAATGTATAGAGCAAGGTAGAAATGTAAGTAAGTTTAACCCCTTTCTGACATCTGACGTACTATCCCGTCGAGGTGGGGTGGGCCCGTATGACCACCGACGGGATAGTACGTCATACGCGATCGGCCGCGCTCACGGGGGGAGCGCGGCCGGGTGTCAGCTGCATATCGCAGCTGACATCTGGCACTATGTGCCAGGAGCGGTCACGGACCGCCCCCGGCACATTAACCCCTGGCACACCACGATCAAACATGATCGCGGTGTACCGGCGGTATAGGGAAGCATCGCGCAGGGAGGGGGCTCCTGCGGGCTTCCCTGAGACCCCCGGAGCAACGTGATGTGATCGCGTTGCTCCGAGGGTCTCCTACCTCCCTCCTCGCCGCAGGTCCCAGATCCAAGATGGCCGCGGCATCCGGGTCCTGCAAGGAGGGAGGTGGCTTACCGAGTGCCTGCTCAGAGCAGGCGCTGGTAAGCCTGCTGCACTCTAAGTGACATCGGTGATCTGACACAGTAAATCAAACCTCCCTTCATCACTCCCTTAGTTAGGGAAAAATAAAAAAATTTAAAAAATGTATTTATTTCCATTTTCCTATTAGGGTTAGGGTTAGGGTTAGGGTTAGGGTTAGGGCTAGGGTTAGGGCTAGGGTTAGGGTTAGGGCTAGGGTTAGGGCTAGGGTTATGGCTAGGGTTAGGGCTAGGGTTAGGGCTACGGTTATTGCTAGGGTTAGGGCTAGGATTAGGGTTAGGGTTATTGCTAGGGTTAGGGCTAGGGTTAGGGCTAGGGTTGGGGCTAGGGTTAAGGCTACAGTTAGGGTTGGGGCTAAAGTTAGGGTTAGGGTTTGGATTACATTTACGGTTGGGAATAGGGTTGGGATTAGGGTTAGGGGTGTGTTAGGGTTAGGGGTGTGGATAGGGTTACCGTTGGGATTAGGGTAAGGGGTGTGTTTGGATTAGGGTTTCAGTTATAATTGGGGGGTTTCCACTGTTTAGGCACATCAGGGGCTCTCCAAACGGGACATGGCATCCGATCTCAATTCCAGACAATTCTGCGTTGAAAAAGTAAAACAGTGCTCCTTTCCTTCAGAGCTCTCCCGTGTGCCTAAACAGGGGTTTACCCCAACATATGGGGTATCGGCGTACTCAGGACAAATTGGACAACATCTTTTGGGGTCCAATTTCTCCTGTTACCCTTGGGAAAATACAAAACTGGGGGCTAAAAAATAAGTTTTGTGGGAAAAAAAGGATTTTTTATTTTCACGGCTCTGCGTTGTAAACTGTAGTGAAACACTTGGGGGTTCAAAGTTTTCACAACATATCTAGATAAGTTCCTTGGGGGGGTCTAATTTCCAATATGGGGTCACTTGTGGGGGGTTTCTACTGTTTAGGTACATCAGGGCTCTGCAAATGCAACGTGACGCCTGCAGACCAATCCATCTAAGTCTGCATTCCAAACGGCGCTCCTTCCCTTCCGAGCTCTGCCATGCGCCCAAACAGTGGTTTACCCCCACATATGGGGTATAGGTGTACACAGGACAAATTGGACAACAACCTTTGGGGTCCAATTTATCCTGTTACCCTTGTGAAAATACAAAACTGGGGGCTAAAAAAATCATTTTTGTGAAAAAATTTTTTTTTTATTTTCACGGTTCTGCGTTATAAACTGTAGTGAAACACTTGGGGGTTGAAAGTTCTCATAACACATCTAGATAAGTTCCTTTGGAGGTCTAGTTTCCAATATGGGGTCACTTGTGGGGGGTTTCTACTGTTTGGGTACATCAGGGGCTCTGCAAATGCAACGTGACGCCTGCAGACCAATCCATCTAAGTCTGCATTCCAAACGGCGCTCCTTCCCTTCCGAGCTCTGCCATGCGCCCAAACAGTGGTTTACCCCCACATATGGGGTATCAGCGTACTCAGGACAAATTGGACAACAACTTTTGGGGTCCAATTTATTATTTTACCCTTGTAAAAATACAAAGCTGAGGGCTAAAATATCATTTCTGTGAAAAAAAAGAGGAATTTTTATTTTCACGGCTCTGCGTTATAAACTGTAGTGAAACACTTGGGGGTTCAAAGCTCTCCAAACACATTTAGATAAGTTCCTTAGGGGGTCTACTTTCCAAAATGGTGTCACTTGTGGGGTTTTTTAATGTTTAGGCACATCAGGGGCTCTCCAAATGCAACATGGCGTCCCATCTTAATTCCAGTCAATTTTGCATTGAAAAGTAAAATAGCGCTCCTTCCCTTCCGAGCTCTACTATGCACACAAACAGTGGTTTACCCCCACATATGGGGTATCGTCGTACTCAGGACAAATTGCACAACAACTTTTGTGGTCTAATTTCTTTTCTTACCCTTGGGAAAATAAATAAATGGGGGCGAAAAGATCATTTTTGTGAAAAAATATGATTTTTTATTTTTACGGCTCTGCATTATAAACTTCTATGAAGCACTTGTTGGGTCAAAGTGCTCAACACACATCTAGATAAGTTCCGTAAGGGGTCTACTTTCCAAAATGGTGTCACTTGTGGGGGGGTTTCAATGTTTAGGCACATCAGGGGCTCTCCAAAGGCAACATGGCGTCCTGTTGTGAACTCTATTTTTAGACTCCCTCTAGTGGTCACAAGCGGTACTGTGTAGTGTTGTCTTTCTGCAGGTTGGCTGCATCTGCTGGTTCGTTATCCTTGGTTGGTTTCCTATTTAGCTCACCTGGATACTCAGTTCCTTGCCTGCTATCAATCATGTGGTGGACAATTTGAGGTTGTTGTCACAGGAGAAGGCTCAGCGCTTTGCCAACCGCCGCCGCGGTGTGGGTCCCTGACTTCGTGTTGGGGATTTGGTGTGGCTGTCTTCTCGGTATGTTCCTATGAAGGTCTCCTCTCCTAAATTCAAGCCTTGCTTCATCGGTCCTTATAAGATCTTGGAAATCCTTAACCCGTTGTCTTTTCGTTTGGATCTCCCAGCATCGTTTGCCATTCATAATGTGTTCCATAGGTCTTTGTTGCGGAGGTATGTGGTACCTTTGGTTCCTTCTGTTGAGCCTCCTGCTCGGTGCTGGTCGAGGGCGAATTGGAGTACGTGGTGGAGAAGATTTTGGATTCTCGTATCTCTAGACGGAGGCTTCAGAATTTGGTTAAGTGGAAGGGCTATGGTCAGGAGGATAATTCCTGGGTTGTCGCCTCTGATGTTCATGCGGCCGATTTGGTTCGTGCCTTCCACGTGGCTCATCCTGATCGCCCTGGGGGTCTTGATGAGGGTTCGGTGACCCCTCCTCAAGGGGGGGGTACTGTTGTGAACTCTATTTTTAGGCTCCCTCTAGTGGTCACAAGCGGTACTGTGTAGTGTTGTCTTTCTGCAGGTTGGCTGCATCAGCTGGTTCGTTATCCTTGGTTGGTTTCCTATTTAGCTCACCTGGATACTCAGTTCCTTGCCTGCTATCAATGTATTCAGTGCTCTTCAGATTCCTTGTGACTACCTTGCTCCCAGTCTCTCCAAGACAAGCTAAGTTTTTGTTTGTTCATTTTTTGATTATCAGCATTCATCATGTTTCTTGTCCAGCTTGCTAAAATGTGATTTCCTCGCTTGCTGGTTGCTCTAGGGGACTGAGTTTCTCCCCCCACACCGTTAGTTGGTGCGGGGGTTCTTGAAATCTCAGTGTGGATATTTTGTAAGGGTTTTTTACTGACCGCACAGACCCCTTTTCTATTTTCTGCTATTTAGTATTAGTGGGCCTCATTTGCTGAATCTGCTTTCACCCCTGTGTATGTGCCTTCCTCTTACCTCACCGTTATTATTTGTTGGGGGCTTCTATATCTTTGGGGATTATTTCTCTGGAGGCAAGAGAGGTCTTTCTTTCTCTCTAGGGGTAGTTAGTTCCTCAGGCTGGCTCGAGACGTCTAGGATTTTTAGGCACGTTCACCGGCTACCTCTAGTGTGTTTGGATAGGTTCAGTTTTGCGGTCAGTCCAGTTTGCCACCTCCCTAGAGCTTGTCCTATGTTTTGTTACTTAGCTGGAGTACTTTGTGATCCTCAACCACTAAGGATCATAACAGCGTCCCATCTCAATTCCAGTCAATTTTGCATTGAAAAGTCAAATGGCGCTCCTTCCCTTCCGAGCTCTGCCCTGTGCCCAAACAATGGTTTACACCCACATATGGGGTATCGTCGTACTCAGGACAAATTGCACAACAACTTTTGTGGTCTAATTTCTTCTCTTACCTTTGGGAAAATAAAAAAATGGGTGCGAAAAGATCATTTTTGTGAAAAAATATGATTTTTTATTTTTACGGCTCTGCATTATAAACTTCTGTGAAGAACTTGGTGGGTCAAAGTGCTCACCACACATCTAAATAAGTTCCTTAGGGGGTCTACTTTCCAAAATAATGTGTCTCTTGTGGGGGGTTTCAATGTTTAGGCACATCAGGGGCTCTGCCAAATGCAACATGGCGTCCCATGTCAATTCCAGTCAATTTTGCATTGAAAAGTCAAATGGCGCTCCTTTCCTTCCGAGCTCTGCCATGCGCCCAAACAGTGGTTTACCCCCACATATGGGGTATCAGCGTACTCAGGACAAATTGTACAACAACTTTTGGGGTCCATTTTCTCCTGTTACCCTGGGTAAAATAAAACAAATTGGAGCTGAAATAAATTTTGTGTGAAAAAAAGTTAAATGTTTATTTTTATTTAAACATTCCAAAAATTCCTGTGAAACACCTGAAGGGTTAATAAACTTCTTGAAAGTGGTTTTGAGTACCTTGAGGGGTGCAGTTTTTAGAATGGTGTCACACTTGGTTATTTTCTATCATATAGAATTTTTATGCAATTAAATCACAGAGATATGTCGCACAAACTACATAAAAAGTAACATTTCCCACATGTCTACTTTACATCAGCACAATTTTGGAACCAACATTTTTTTTTGATAGAGAGTTACTTATAAGGGTTAAAAGTTGACCAGCAATTTCTCATTTTTACAACACCATTTTTTTTTAGGGACCACATCACATTTGAAGTCATTTTGAGGGGTCTATATGATAGAAAATAACCAAGTGTGACACCATTCTAAAAACTGCACCCCTCAAGGTGCTCAAAACCACATTCAAGAAGTTTATTAACCCTTCTGGTGCTTCACAGGAATTTTTGGAATGTTTAAATAAAAATGAACATTTAACTTTTTTTTCACAAAAAATTTAATTCAGCTCCAATTTGTTTTATTTTACCAAGGGTAACAGGAGAAAATGGACCCCAAAAGTTGTTGTACATTTTTTCCTGAGTACGCTGATACCCCATATGTGGGGGTAAACCACTGTTTGGGCACATGGCAGAGCTCGGAAGGGAAGGAGCGCCGTTTGACTTTTCAATGCAAAATTGACTGGAATTGAGATGGGACGCCATGTTGCGGTTGGAGAGCCCTTGATGTGCCTAAACATAGAAACCCCCTACAAGTGACACCATTTTGGAAAGTAGACCCCCTAAGGAACTTATATAGATGCGTTGTGAGAGCTTTGAACCCCCAAGTGCTTCACAGAAGTTTATAACGCAGAGCCGTGAAAATAAAAATTCTTTTTTTTTCCCACAAAAATTATTTTTTAGCCCCCAGTTTTGTATTTTCCCAAGGGTGACAGGAGAAATTGGACCCCAAAAGTTGTTGTCCAAGTTGTCCTGAGTACCCTGATACCCCATATGTGGGGGCAACCACCGTTTGGGCACAAGGGAGAGCTCGGAAGGGAAGGAGCTCCATTTGGAATGCAGACTTAGATGGAATGGTCTGCAGGCGTCACGTTGCATTTGCAGAGCCCCTAATGTACCTAAACAGTAGAAACCCCCCACAAGTGACCCCATATTGGAAACTAGACCCCCCAAGGAACTTATCTAGATGTGTTGTGAGAACTTTGAACGCCCAAGTGTTTCACTACAGTTTATAACACAGAGCCGTGAAAAAAAAAATGTTTTTATTCCACAAAAAAATATTTTTTAGCCCCCAGTTTTGTATTTTCCCAAGGGTAATAGGAGAAATTGGACCATATGTTGGGGTAAACCCCTGTTTGGGTGCATGGGAGAGCTTGGAAGGGATGGAGCACTGTTTTACTTTTTCAACGCAGAATTGGCTGGAATTGAGATTAGACGCCATGTCATGTTTGGAGAGCACCTGATGTGCCTAAACAGTGGAAACCCCCAATTATAACTGAAACCCTAATCCAAACACACCCCTAACCCTAATCTCAATGGTAACAGTAACCACACCCCTAACCCTGACACACCTTTAACCCTAATCCCAACCCTATTCCCAACCGTAAATGTTATCCAAACCCTTTCCCTAGCTTTAGGCCCAGCCCTAATCCTAACTTTAGCCCCAACCCTAACCTTAACTTTAGCCCCAACCCTAACTGTAGCCCTAACCCTAGCCCCATCCCTAACCCTAGCCCTAACCCTACCCCTAACCCTAGCCCTAACCCGAACACTAGCCCTAACCCTAACCTTAGCCCTAACCCTAACCCTCACCATAACCCTAGCCCAAACCCTAACCCTTTTTAATTTTTCCCTAACTAAGGGTGTGATGAAGGGGGGTTGATTTACTATTTATAGTGGGTTTTTTAGCGGATTTTTATGATTGGCAGCCGTCACACACTAAAAGATGCTTTTTATTGCAAAAAATATTATTTGTGTTACCACATTTTGAGAGCTATAATTTTTCTATATAAAGACCCAAAGAGGACGTCATGGAATGAAGATGGGAGGCGCCGGAGCGGACCGAATACACCCATCCGACCTGACCGCACCGGGACCGCCCCTGGGTAAGTATAATCTAACGTCTTTTTCTCCTCTTTCAGGTAACATCGGGGGCTTATCTACAGCGTTACAGAATGCTGTAGATAAGCCCCTGATGCCGGTGAGCTTAACTCACCAGCCATTTTGGGGGTGACAGGTTCCCTTTAAAGTTAGAGGACATTCAAAGACTCAGAGATCAATATGATAAAGACAATGATCGTAATAAGGACATTTGGTGGACAGACACCTTCTCCTTTCTTAATCCAGCCAATTGGTTTAAGGGACCTGGGGGCTGGATAGCTTTAATCTTGCAAAGTTTGTTATACATCGCTGCCTTTATCCTTGTCATGTATGTAACAATAAAACTTGTTCTTTGGTGTATTTCTGTATGTATTAGGAAATTCTGCACTAAGACAGCTAATGATGAAACCAAAAGCGTTGCCACCCCTGCTCTTCTCTACACCGAGTTCACAAAGTTACCTGATGAAGATGCTGAAGCCAAGCGCATGGCTACCTTCAAAAGACCTCCTCCACCGTCATCAAAAATTGTTATCCGTAAATTCTAGTATACGGGGGGGGACAGGTACGCCGCAACAGCCATGGCTGGTAACATGGCACCAGTCATGTGAAGACCGTACCCCTTGAGCTTATAGCTCGGGATAGTATCTCTGATGCTGCATAATAGTTAACAAAATTTATCTAGGGGGGAATGTGAAGGGTTAAACTAAGAAAAATTAAAGCAGGCTTCATTTTGTGCTTTTCTACTCCATCTTGCTGTTTTGAGATAAATTTTTGTTATTAGGTAAAAGTTCATAGTTGTTATGAGACCTTGATTATTCCAGCCTGAACACGATATGACACCGAGGGTGTATTGTTCTATGAAGACCTTGACGTGCAGGCTGTTCCTGCATTCTTATAGGTTAAGAACTGTGAGCGTGTTCTTATGTTGATTGGTTGAAGTGTAACTTCTAACATTATGAAAAGTGCGACACAATAAACGGGGCTCAGAGATCTGCTCAATCCCCATAAACAGAGACACATGTCTCCGTCTGGTCATTTTTAGTTGCCGGCAAAGCTCTGTGGATCAATTTGAAAATCACTGTGTCAACTGTGAAGGGTCACTTCAGATCCTCCTTCAACATAGTGTGTTGGCCCCAACCTCCATATACACTGTGTTCCAAATTATTATGCACAAAGAGTTTCGGAGTGATGAGGTTAGAATTTTTTTGTTTGTCATGTAAACTCATTGATGGTGCAGCTGCAAAAATGCCTTGTCATAGCAGCAGACAAGTTTTTGAAGCTGCTGGTGCCTCCAACGTCCCCAGAACAACAAGATGCAGGGTCCTTCAGAGGTTTGCAGCTGTGCGTAACCCATCCTGTTGACCACCTCTATCCACTGCACACGAGCAGAAACGGCTCCAGTGGGCCAAACGATACATGAAGACTGACTTCCAAACTGTTTTGTTCACTGATGAGTGCCGTGCAACGCTCGATGGTCCAGATAGATGGAGTGGAGGATGGACACCCCATGAAAACACGGCTAAGGCGCCAACAAGGAGGAGGTGGAGTAATGTTTTGGGCTGGAATCATGGGGAGAGAGATTGTCGGCCCCTTTATGATCCCTGAAGGGGTAAAGATGAACTCCATAATCTATGTGGAGTTTCTAAAACAACACTTCCTGCCATGGTTCAAGAGGAAGAACCGTGCTTTCTGCAGCAAGATCATTTTCATGCCTGATAATGCACCGTCTCATGCTGCAAAACACATCTGCATCTCTGGCTGCTATGGGCATAAAAGAGGACAAACTTATGGTGTGGCCACCATCTTCCCCTGACCTCAACCCCACTGAGAACCTCTGGAGCATCATCAGAAGGAGTGTCTATGATGGCGGGAGGCAGTTCACATCTAAGCAACAGCTCTGGGAGGGGATTCTGTCCACATGCAAAACAACTGAAGCAGAAACCATCCAAAAACTGACAAATTCAATGGACGAGAGAGTTCAGAAGCTTCTTTACAACAAGGGGTCCTATGTGCAAATGTAACATCACCTAGAATAAAGTTTCACTTGAAAACTGTTTGATTTCATTTTGTAATAAGCTGATAATGCTTATAACTTCACAATTGGCAATTTTTTTGTTAAAAATAAAAAAAAAGGTTGAAAACTCTGCTGTGCATAATAATTTGGAACATGCATTGTGAGTGTTTATTTTTTTTAAACAGATACTGTTTTCATAGGCAGTTTGTTCCAAAACATTGCAATTATACTAGAATAGTAGATGACTGGAAAATAACAATGACTGCAGTTCAGATAGGTAATTTAGAGAAAATATGAGGAAATATTATTTGCATAATAATTTGGAACACAGTGTATACAGTATGATAGCCCCAGCCCCCATATATATAGTATGATAGCCCCAGCCCCCATATATATAGTATGATAGCCCCAGTTTCCCCATATATACAGTATGAGGACCCCAGTTCATCCATATATATACAGTATGATGGCTCCAGTTCCTCCATATATACAGTACAATGGCCCCAGTTCCTCCATGTATAAAGTGTGATGGTCCCAGCCCCCATATATACAGTATGATGGCTCCAGTTCCTCCATATATACAGTATGATGGCCCCAGCCCCATATGTACAGTATTACAGTATGATGGCCCCTGTTCCCCCCATATATAAAGTATGTTGGCCCCAGCCCCCATAGATACAGTATGATGTCCCCAGCCCCCACATGTACAGTACTACAGTATGATATCCCCTGTTCCCCCATATATACAGTATGATGGCCCCAGCCACCATATATACAGTATGATGGCCCCAGCCCCCATATATACAGTATGATGGCCCCAGCCCGCATATATATAGTAGGATGGCCCCAGCCCCCATATATACAACATGATGGCCCTAGCCCCCATATATACAGTATGATGGCCTGTTAAGTCCTTCTCAGTCCCTGGCTTACTGGAGGTAAGCTTCCAGGTAAATGACACGCAAACAAAGTATTGTGTGATCATATACAGGGGAAGCTCAGGAGCGCGTCTGACTCACTGGACTTTACCCCTCCTTTATATAGAAAAAAAAAAACATACATTTACAGACATGCGTACAAGCGCTTATATTTCACATTCCTTTACAAGCAGATCTATACTATGATGAGGTATTCTTTCTAGTATGTAGGTAAAAGGTTACACTATCAAAAGGAATGCGTCCATAAAAAGGAAATGTCAACTTGCTCAAGTTTCTTGCTGATAAGCCAGACGTCTCAGCAGAAAGACACAATGGATTCTTTCAGTCTAATCTCTACAATTCCCCCCTTTGACATATTCCTTTTATTTATTACCATAGGGCCAAAGACAAAGCCTTTATTTTTGGTATTACACATACACACACTTATATTATTAATAAGAGAATCAAATCTAGTATTAATTCTTCTATCGCAAATTATTTTCTTCTTTAGCAGTATACTAAAATATAAAAACAAAAATTAGTACAGTAATATTAATCAGAATCACTAGAGGATAACATAAGAATAAAGGAGAAAGAAAAAAAAAACTTTATACTCTTGCATCTATTACACAAAGTTTATCTGTGCATACTGAGATACCCTTGAGCACAATCTGGAATAGTACGTATATGACTACAATAATCATAACTATATGTATTATGCTCTGCATAATCCCAGCAACCCACCCACCGATTCCTCTGAACCAGTTGGCTGGGTTAAGAAAAGAAAAGGTATCTGACCACCAGTTATCCTTATTCTGGTCATTATCTTTGTCATACTGATCTCTGAGTCGTTGTACATCCCCTAATTTAAATGTCATACTCATAGTACTATTCGGGTCTATATAATGACAGCAGGTGGGTCCGATGATTTGACACATACCTCCTTGTGAGGCAGTTAGGTAATCCAATACCAGAGTATGTTGGTTGATGACTATTATAAGCTGATTCTGTACAGCTATACTAGTGTTTAGTATATCCAATATATCCCAAATCTGATCATCTAGATAATCCGTGGCTCTAACTAATTTATCCCACATCTGTGTTAACATTATTAACATCAATATCATGAGTTTTGTACTGCTTTTTTGCAGTGGCTTGCATGTATCCATGATGCCTTTCCTTCAAGCTTGACTGATGTAGGTGTTGTCAACAGGACTTGGAAGGGTCCGTCAAACCTTGGTTCTAGAGCCTTTCTGGTGTGTCTTTTTACATAGACTTGATCACCTGGTTCCAACTTGTGACTTCCTTCAATGTTGTCAGGATCTGGAAGGGAAGCAAAAACTTGTGCATGCACCTTAGTTAATTGTTTCTGAAGATTTTGCACATAAGAAGTCAATGACTCAATATTTAACACAAGTTGTTGTGGAAAATAACATCCTAAATTGGCAGTCCTGCCAAACAAAATTTCATATGGAGACAGTTTAGTCTTACCCCTTGGGGTATTGCGTATTGAGTAAAGGGCCAGTGGAAGGCATTCTGTCCAAGGCTTTCCTGTTTCAGCCATGGCTTTCTGTATTTTTAATTTTAAAGTTCCATTCATGCGTTCCACCTTACCGGAACTTTGAGGATGGTATGGAGTGTGTAACTGACTTTCAACACCCAACATTTTCAGTACATTTTGAAATATTTCTCCAGTGAAATGAGTACCCCTATCTGACTCGATCACTTCAGGGAGACCGTAACGGGGTATCAGTTCGGCAACTAGCTTTACAGCAGTGTTTTTAGCTGAAGCCTTCCGAACTGGATAGGCCTCTGGCCACCCTGAGAACATGTCCACACACACCAACACATACTCATACCCATTACTTTTTGGCAGCTGGATAAAGTCTATTTGTAATCGCTGAAACGGATAGAGAGGTCGGACGTGGTGCTTCATAGGGGTCTTTGTTGTCTGTCCGGGATTATGTGCCAGGCATATAGCGCATGCAGCACAATAGTCTCTTGCGTAATTGCCAAAACCTGGAGCCAACCAGACTTGCTTTGCCAGTAGTGTCATTGCATTTGCAGACACATGAGTAGGGTGGTGTAGTCCACCAACTACAATCGGGTACCAGGCTCTAGGTAGACATATTAGTCCATCTTTCTTCCAAATTCCTGCTTGTTCTTCTGCCCCTTCCTTTTTCCACCTGTCCCTCTCCTCTTCTCCTGCATCTTCCTGTGCTTGTCTCAGTCTATCTTCAGTATTTTCTGTGGGGTTTACAGTATGAACCTGCTGTAAGGGTTTGACCGCTGCTGCCTTGGCTGCTTTATCAGCCCTATCATTTCCCCTAGATTCGCTAGTGTCGAGTCTCACATGTGCAGCTACCTTAATTACTGCTACTTCTTTTGTTTCTTGTGCAGCCTCTAAGATCTGTTTGATCAGAGAAGCATGTTTTACAGGTTGTCCTGACGCTGTCATGTAACCTCTAGCTCTCCAGATTACTCCAAAGTCAAACACAATACCATGTGCATACCTAGAATCAGTGTATATATTAGCTGTCTGATTCTCAGCTATTTTTAGCGCTTCAATCAATGCTGTTAGTTCTGCTTCTTGTGCAGACTGTTTCGGTGGAAGTGGTTCTGCTTTGAGAGTTTCAGATTCTGACACAACTGCATACCCTGTATGGAAGTTACCTGTGTCATCTGCAAACCTACTACCATCTATAAACAGCTCTAAATCTGGATTTTGAAGTGGTGTTTCGGATACATTGGGTAAGCCTACCGTTTCTTGTAAAATGAGCTCTGTACAATCATGTGTGTCTGTAGGGAAAAAATTTGCGTGTGGATCAGTGTCCTTATTCCCCCCTTCAGACTCGAGAGGTAGCAGTGTAGCTAAATTGAGAGTCTGAAGCCTTGCAAATGTGATAGTAGAGGGGAGCAGCAAAGAACACTGTAGCCGCAAATGTCTGGCCATGGAAATGTGTTTTGGTTGGACCTGGTTTAATATCCCATAAACATCATGCGTAGTTTGAACTGTGAGTGGATACTCTAGGACAATTTCTGATGCTTTGTCCAACAATAGTGAGACAGCAACAACTACACGTACACAGGTTGGCGCTGCTCTAGCTACGGGATCTAACCTTGCTGAAAGATATGCAATTGGTCTTTGTTTCCCTGCATGCTTCTGGGTAAGAACTCCTGTAGCATGAGAATCAACTTCTGCAGCCATAAGCTGAAATGGTTTGGTGTAGTCTGGTAGCCCTAACGCTGGAGCTGAAACAAGGGCATCTTTTAATTGTTGGAACGAAATCTGACCTTCTTTTGTCAACAAATAAGGTTCACTTTTTACACAGTCATACAGTGGTTGCATTAGTTGACTGGCATGTATAATCCATTGTCTACAATGAGACACTATTCCTAAAAATGCTCGTAGCTGTTTATGATTTCTAGGCTCATTCATCTGTCTTATTGCTTCAGTTCTTTGAGGTGTAAGATGCTTTTTACCTTGAGAAATGCAATGACCTAGAAAGACCACTTTGATCTGACAAACTTGTAGCTTTTGTCTATTCACTTTACACCCTTCTTTTCCTAGAAAACATAGTAAACTCACAGTGGACCTTTCTGCGGTTTCTAGATCTGGGCAGCAAAGTAGTAGGTCATCCACATACTGCAAAATTACTACCTGTAATTCAGGTTCAAACCTTTGAAGAACTGTTTGTAGGGCATTTGAATAAAGAGTAGGGGAGTGTATCATTCCCTGTGGAAGGCGTGTCCACGCCAACTGTTTGCCCTTAAATGTAAATGCAAACAAATGCCAACTGTCTTGGTGTAAAGGAACCGAGAAAAATGCATTTGAAAGATCTATTACAGTAAACACTTGAGAACTGGCTGGTATCTGTGATAGTAACGTATGAGGATTGGGTACAACTGGGGTGATTGGATCTAGAACTTTGTTTATTTCTCTTAGATCATGTACCATACGATATTTGGGCATAGAACCCTTATCAAGAGTTCTCTTCTTGACTGGATACAGAGGAGTGTTAGCAGGTGATTGTATCTCTACCAAAACTCCTTTCTCTCTATATTCCTCTATCTGTTTTGTAGTTGCTAATTCCTGCTGGGCACTCACAGGGTATTGTCTGAGCTGTGGGAGAACAGCTCCTGGTTGCACAGATAGTTTTACAGGAGAAATATGCAATAATCCCACATCAGTGTCACCCTGTGCCCACAGTGTTTCTGGGATCATTGAGAGGTCTAGATCTGTGATGTACTCTTTTTCTTCAGTATAATCCTCAAAAGCCTGAATTCTGACATATTGTTCTAATGATTCTGCATCATCAGGGATAGTCAGCATAACTGTGCCATCGTCCCTAAATTTGATGTTAGCTTCTAATTTCTTTAGTACATCAGTTCCTAACAGACATGTTGGGGCACCTCTGGCATACAAAAATCTGGATGCAAAACATTTAGGTCCTAATGAGACCTCTAGGGGCACAGTATATGGCAGTGTTCGAATTACCCCATCATAACCCTCAGCAAAAGTTGTTTGTTCTGAAATATCTTCCGGATTCGGAAGAAAATCTTGATTCAAAATTGAGGAAGTTGCACCTGTATCTATCAAAAATGGAATCTCTCTCCCCCCCACATTCACCTGTATCATAGGTCTTCTAGCTGGTAGGGAAGTTTGTAACACATCGAGTCAATCTGAATCTGGTATGGGACCATCTACCATGGTAGATTTCTGCTGGTTGTCCGTTTGGGGAGGGTTATTTCTGGGAACAAATTTGCCTGACTTTATATCTGCCAACTTCTTCCTGCACTCTCTTTGGAAATTACCTGGCTTTTTACAGTAGTGGCAAAGAAAATTGTGTCTCACTCTTCCTCCTGTATTAGCTTGTGCTATTCTAACAGGCTTACGATTCTCTCTCATATCCATGACTATTCCTAAACATCGTTGTTTCACAATATTTGGTTGTTCAATTGTTCTCCAATCTGGAGTAGAGGATTTAAATTTTTCTCTGATTTTCGGATCTAGCCCCTCTATTAATTGTTTTGTAAAAAGTCTCCTTACTGAAGCATCAGTCAAATCCAATCCTTCATCCCTAAAGCTATTTTCTAGTTCTTGACTATATTCTTCAATACTTTGCCCAAATTTCTGCATAATCACACCTGTAGACCCCCTTTCCCTCTGTTTTCCTCTCATGAAAATTATTAATGCCTCTGTGAACTGGGTACCTGATGCTTCTGTCTGTAAGGCACCCCCTTCTGCCACTGGTCTATTGGGCTGTAGGTGTGTCAATAATTCCTGAAAAAGTCCGGGGGACATTTTCATTCTACATAATTCTTCCCCGTCCGCCCAGACCCCAGCATGAGTCTGCATGATTTGTTGTATATACTGCGCAAATCGGATAGGATATTGAGTGGGATCAGGCGCATTATGCAGGAGGGACATACCCTCAGCAGGGGACCAAGGAAAGTATTGTCTGGTCTGATGATATCTGGTGTTCATTACCCCGTCAGCACCAGCTTCTCTAAAAGGTCTTGGTACTACCCTAACAGGGGCAAGTACAGCGCCATATCTAGGTGTACCACAGGCTAGGCAATCATTTCTCCAATCTGGATTTTGTTGTCCACAGTGTGAACATTCCCATCCTCCTACCCCACCAAGATTGGGATACAAGGCTGGAAATTGTTTTCCTCCTTCTGCTCTTCCAGATGGTACAAATGATTGGGCTTTTGGATCTAGGTAAGGTGGCGGGATTATGTCACAACTTTTTCCCTTCCCCATGATCCATTTGGAAGTGTCTGGATCGTACTTCCAATTCTCCTCTTTAGCTGTTTTTGAGACCTCTATCATACAATGTATGATTTCTTCCCACCCATTGTCTTTGATAATTCCACCTCGTTCTTTACTCAGTCTTTCCCATTCTGTACTGAACATTAGTGCTTCTGAAATTCCCAATTTTTCTCTTACCCTTCTAATCTGCCTTCTGACTGTCTTTCCACATCTTTCCTGTATGATATCTGCTGCTTCCACTTGTCCTAAGACGGTTTTGGTCTGTTTATTTCCCATTTTTCTTTTCAATATTAGCTATGACTACCCTAGGTGACGTTTGGACAACCACTTCCTCTGTTGGTGGCGTCTCGTTGCCTTCTCTCCTAGGGAGCTAAAATATTGAAGGGCTGATCTGCTCCATTCTTTCCTACAATGCACGCAAACAGGATCAGCAACACCAAACAGATCACAAAACTCTCAGTCTCAGATATCATACTTGTCCCAGGCTCATGATTCCGCGTCCTGGGCTCATTCTATCAAACCTTATCCAGAAATGAAGGAGGTTTAAGCACTTAATAAGAGTCAAGCATGGGCGGAGGTCTCCCAGAAGGACGCAACCACATGACCCAGTTAGGCTGACCTCCGTGTATAAGGCTTATACCCCAACTATTTCGGCTTATTTTTCTACGCACTTTTGCTCTTCTTTCACAACATACCACAACCTTCACACTGTTCACACACTGCCAGGGACAGGACTCATAAGTCTATACAATATGGTAACCCGAGTTTTATAGGTATCTACTCACTACTAGACTAACCCAGCGTGACACGGCTCATAGAGATCTTTCGGATAATACAGGGCAGATAAAAGAGAACTAATAATGTCTCTTACCTGGCCAGGTTTTTCAGTTCATTTGCCGTCCATTATCCCAGATCTCCGTTGTCCGTATCCGCAGGTAAATCTCGAGCAAATACTCTTATCTCAGGTCCCTGTTCGGTGCGCCAAAGAAATGTTAAGTCCTTCTCAGTCCCTGGCTTACTGGAGGTAAGCTTCCAGGTAAATGACACGCAAACAAAGTATTGTGTGATCATATACAGGGGAAGCTCAGGAGCGCGTCTGACTCACTGGACTTTACCCCTCCTTTATATAGAAAAAACAAAACATACATTTACAGACATGCGTACAAGCGCTTATATTTCACATTCCTTTACAAGCAGATCTATACTATGATGAGGTATTCTTTCTAGTATGTAGGTAAAAGGTTACACTATCAAAAGGAATGCGTCCATAAAAAGGAAATGTCAACTTGCTCAAGTTTCTTGCTGATAAGCCAGACGTCTCAGCAGAAAGACACAATGGATTCTTTCAGTCTAATCTCTACATGGCCCCAGTTCCTCCATATATAAAGTATGATGGCCCCAGCCCCATATATAAAGTATGATGGCCCCAGTTCCCCCATATATACAGTATGATGGCTCCAGCCTGCATATATATAGTAGGATGGCCCCACAGCCCATTCATATAACAAATAATGAAGTTTATACTCACCTCATCCTGATGCCTGGCACTGTAGCCTCCGTTTTCTGTTCTGGCCTGTAGAGCGGCGCTAGACAATGACATCATCGCACCTCATTGCTGAGGTCTCTCAAGCCGCGGTCTGCAGCTTATGAGACAGACTGATGAGCGGGGCCATGTCTGCTGCCGGTCGCATCACAGCACAGCAGACACGGCCGCTCGCAGATTGCTGTGCGCGGCCTTCAGGTCGGCCCTGCTGGGGTAGCAGCCTGGGGGGCATTTGCCTCCCTGCCATCTGGCCCAGCCAGCCCCTGATTGATGGGCCCTGATCACACTGCATTGATGGGCACTGATCACACTGCATTGATGGGCAGTACAGTCTGTATGTCTCCGTGTGGACAATTTTATTGCTGGTGTCTTGTTTTTGTAGTGCTCTATATATTGATATTTTACTAATAGCTGTTTGGAATCCCCAGGAAACAATGATATCAAGAAAGAGAACAATTGGCTCGGCGTGTAAGATATTCACAGAACAGCGGCCTTCTGATGACTTTTTCATGCAGTACAAGGAACGCGCTGTGTCTGATAATGCAGAATATAGCGTCTGTGTACAAAGAATACAATTTGTGTCGACACAATCAAACGCAACATAAAGATGATTGTTTGGTCGGAGAAGTGAGAAAAGATAAAATATTAAACTGAAAATTACATTGAGAACTCAGCAAAATACTTTAGTGAAGCAGAAGCAGCTGAATATTCCCTCAGTGCGAGGAAGCTCTCAGGTTGTAGAGCTAATAGCGTGCACCGGCCGAGCATCCGTGGAGGGGGAATGTGGTAGAGAATGGCTTCTGTCCGCTGCCAGAGATGAGTCCAGAGAAGGCCGATCTGTTCAGTACAGCGCGTCTTTCAGGACCTACAACGACAGGAGGATTGAGGAAATGGGAGACAATTTGCATCAGCAAAACTCCGCAAACAAATGTTCCTATTTAGTGATATTCGTGATTCTGCACATCTTCTAATTTGTATTCGGTCTGCCAAACTGGGAATGGTTCGGAGCTGGACCGGGTTAAACTGGCCAGTGTGACAACCGATGGTCTCCAGCATGGTGGGGTCTAGGAAAGGAGTAACTGCTCGCATTAGCCAAGAGATGGACAAGCACAACCATTCTCCTCCGATGGCCGCACACGGCCTCATCCACCAAAGGGGCTGACTGTAAATCACTGAGGTGGGACTTATGGAAATTGTGGGGTCTGGTGTTATCATTCATTAGAGCTAATGTATTAAACCACAGACAATCTCAGGTATTTCTGTCTGAGCTCAATGTCGCCTATGAAGATGTTCTGTACCACACACAAGTCCGTTGGATGAGTCGAGGGAGAGTTTGGAAACATTTCTAGGATTTCTGCAGATTACGGCTTTTCTGCTTTCCAAAAACAAAGAAGTAGCAGAGGTCAATGATGCAGAATGAAAGTGGGACCGTGCCTGCTTCACAGATGTAACAGACGTGCAGTGGCGTAGGAAGGGGGGTGCGGGGGGGCGGGCCGCCCCGGGCGGCACAATGCGGGGGGGCGGCACAATGCGGGGGTGAGTCAGTGGCGTATCTAGGGGGGGAGCAGCCGGCAGGGGGGCGCAGTCGGGCCGCCTAAAGCGGCGGTCCGCAGTGTCTCCCCCGGCGGCTGCATTCTGTCACCCCCCGCGCTGGGAGTCAGCTGTTCTCTGTGCTGACTGTCAAGCTGACAGCCGGCACAGAGAAGCTGCAGCGTGCTGGCTCCCAATGTTCAATTGTACTCGTATCTGAGATGCGAGTACAATTGAAGCTCTGACTGCCGGGTCAGAGCGATGCCAGCAGCGTGATCAGGTCATGTGATCACGCTGCTGACGTCACTCACCTGCGCGGCAGAGCAGGAGATGCAGAGCGGTGGTAAGTGCTCCAGTGGAGCTGAAGACACCGAAAGTGCAGGGGGGGAATTTACTGTGTGGGGAAGGGGGGCATATATTGTGGGGGGGATTTACTGTGAGTGGAGGCTGGAGCTGAAGACACCGAAGGTGCAGGGGGGGGATTTACTGTGAGTGGGGATGGGGGAAAATATTGTGGGGGGGATTTACTGTGAGTGGGGATGGGGGCATTTATTGTGGGGGGGATTTACTGTGAGTGGGGATGGGGGCATTTATTGTGGGGGGGATTTACTGTGAGTGGGGATGGGGGCATTTATTGTGGGGGGGGATTTACTGTGAGTGGGGATGGGGGCATTTATTGTGGGGGGGATTTACTGTGAGTGGGGATGGGGGCATTTATTGTGGGGGGGATTTACTGTGAGTGGGGATGGGGGCATTTATTGTGGGGGGGATTTACTGTGAGTGGGGATGGGGGCATTTATTGTGGGGGGGATTTACTGTGAGTGGGGATGGGGGCATTTATTGTGGGGGGGATTTACTGTGAGTGGAGCTGAAGACACCGAAGGTGCAGGGGGGGATTTACTGTGAGTGGGCATGGGGGAAAATATTGTGGGGGGGATTTAATGTGAGTGGGGATGGGGGGCATATATTCTGGGGGGGATTTACTGTGAGTGGGGATGGGGGGGGATTTCATGTGAGTGGGGATAGTGGGATATATTATTGGATTGGGGATATTTAATATGAGTGGAGATGGGGGGATTTATTGTGGGGGGAGATTTAATGTGAGTGGAGATGGGGTATTTATTGTGTGTGGGGGGAGATTTGTCATGGGGATGGGGGATTTAATGTGTGGGGGAGATCTGAGGACACAAAATGAAGAGCAAAGGGGGAGATGGGGGGGCATATATGAGGATACAGTATGGGGGATGGGTGCAGACAGCTTGGGGTCAAACGGGGGGAATGTATGCGGATACAGTATGAGTAGCGATGTGAAAAACGTATGTGGACAGAGTACGGGGAGTGAGGGTGTTGGGATGTGTGCATGCGTAGCATGGGGGACAGTGTAAGGGCACAGCCAGGAGGGGATAGTATACAAAGGAGGGGGAGTGTGATGAGAGGGTACAGTATAAATACTGGGCCCTATAGGGGGGACACAGTGTGAGAGGTCAGTGTGAAGAGGGGTCCGGTATAGAAAGGGGAGGTCAGTGTGAAGAGCATGTACCATAAGAGGGACAGTGTGGGGGTCATATTTTGTGCAGACAATATAGTGCGGGGAAATTTTTAATTCAGGAGCATTATAATGACACTTGTATCTTTAAGGGCGTCATGTGGAGACTTTCTGCAAAAGAACGGAGAAGATGGAAGTCTGCAGAGACGGCTGTGGATGAGAAAACTCATCATGGGGTCTGGACAAGATGAAGAAAAGAAGAACGGCTCCAGAGACGACGTCATCTATAAGGTACCTGGATGTAAATGTTATTTGTGATACTAACTAACTCTCATGTTTTTATTTATGTTAGGAGCATTAAAGGGGATGTCCAGGTTTGTAATGAGTCTGCAGTCATTCTTTGTGACTGCAGACTTCTGACTTCTCACAGTGCACCCTGCACACTGTCAGGATTCTCTGGTGCTGGCGATTTACATACATGCGGTCACGTGCTGACTAGACATGTGTGGCCTCACTCTATGAAAATGAACTGAGTGAGGCCGGGCACGTCTAGTCGGAATGTGGTCGGAAGTATACAAATCGCATGCTTGTGCTGACATGACTGTCCACCGGCCAGGGAGAATCCTAAAAGTGTGCAATGCATTAGTTGTGAGAATTCAGAAGCTGCGATGTCAGGATTCACCTCTGCAGGTTCCAGTCGTCGACACATGGACACTTCACTCATATGCGACTTTCATACTTATGGTCCTGTAACAACGAGCTTCTCTTCTGCTTCTCTCAGTTTTTCACTGAACATTGGGAGCTTAAGGGAGAGGAGCTCGTCGGTACATGACTAAGTGTGAAAATCGCATACGTTCTAGGAGGGGGGGGCGCCAAACTCGGGAACAGCCCCGGGCGGCAAAAGCTCTAGCTACGCCCCTGCAGACGTGACAGTTTCACTGTGCAACTTCTAGGAAAGAGGAGGAAGAAGAAATACTCTAGAATAGATTACTTATTTATACCACATCATTTACCGAATCAGATTAACAAAATCACCTATGACACCATATTATATTCGGATCATGCCCCTTTATTTCTCAGCATCACCTCAAACAATTGGAAAAAAGGTCCATTTAATTGGAAACTAAATAATGATTTAATCTATAATACTGAGTCTCAGAAGCATATTAGGGAGTGTATTAAAAAAAATTGTGGGGGAAAAATTGCTTCGATGATATTTGTGACTCCAATACCTGGGAGGCTCACAAGGCCGTGCTTAGAGGCCTCCTTATAGAATTAGGCTCGAGGAGAAAAATGAGAAAATGAATCAAAGATTTAGGTAAAACAACACAAACACGTAAATTAGAAAAAGATCTATTTAGATTGAGAATGGAACCTGGAGACTTGTTGGGACAAGAATCTGAAAAATACCTGCAATAGGTTCAGATTCTATACTCAAGCAAATAAATGCGGCAAAAATGTAGCAAACATGATTAAAAAACAAATAAACTCAGCATACATACAAAAGATCGAGGATAAACAAGACCACATTGTCATGATCCAGGCCGGGGATTGCTTCCTGTTGTTCTCTCCTGGTCATGCGGGGGTTAATCTTCTTTGACTCGGTTTGGGATCTGTTTGGCTATTTCAGCCCGCTGCTGTCTGCAGGCAGCGTCAGTTATAGTTCCTGTCCAGGCTCAAGCGGTTGACCCCCATTACACCCTGATTTGTCCCCTTCCCGCTTGCTCAGTTCCCGTGTCTTCCCGTTCCTGCTACCCCGCTTGTTTTAGTGTTTTGTTCCACGTGCTGTGACCCCTTGGTATCTGACCAGGCTTGACCTTGGACGTGTTTGACTGTCTCACATTTCCGGCATCTCTGCTCCCATTTGGCTCTGACTTCTCTGGCTTGTACTTGACCACATGTGTAGCTATTTCCTCTGGTACTGCATTTCCTGACCATTCCTGACTCGGCTCGTCTGAACACTCTCTCGAACCATTCGCTGAACTTCGTGGCACCTGTGCTGCCACACTGGGGTGCTATGCTGTTAGTACAACCTTTCTTACTCCACCAGCACCCCCTGGTGAAGGTTGCGCTATACTGTGTGATGGCAGCATTACACACAAATACCATAAAACGGAAGACATTGCCAAAGTCTTCAGTTAATTTTATTCAGATCTCTATAACCTCAAAATAAAAGAAGACTCAAAACTTTGAAAAGGAAAATCTGAACTAATTAATTTTTATTTACAAAAAAATAAAATAACTCTAATCCAATCACGATGGACGAACTAGAATCTGCCATTAAATCAAGCCCCAAAGGGAAAAGTCCAGGCCCAGATGGTTACTCCATATAGTGCTATAGAATTTTCAGAGAAGATTTCTCCACTTTTTTGATAAAATACTACAATAACATAGCCAAAACAAATCCATTTAAAGCAGAAGCACTCTCTGTCCACATCACACTTACCCCAAAAGATGGGAAGGACCCTACTCTGTGCCGCAGCTACCGTCCTATGTCTTGGAGAAATAGCAACATAAAACTCTATGCAAAAATCTTGGCCAATAGACCTTGTGGCCTGAAATGATCAACATCGAGCAGGTGGGCTTTGTGAGAGGTGGGGAAGCCGACGATAACGTCATCAAAACTTTAAACGTTATTAACTTTGCAAGACTTAAAAATATACAAATTGCTTTCTTATCGACCGATGCTGATAAAGCATTTGATCATATTGACTGGGAATTTATTTAAAAAGCGTTGGCTTCTCTGCCCCATTGATTGAAAAAATACAACTCTCTACTCCAAACCTTCAGCTCGGCTGCAGATCAATAATGAACTCTCTTTTCTAGTTTTGAGATCAAAAACGGAACGAGACAGGGCTGCACTCTCTCTCTCTTCTGGTTTGTCCTTGTTATGGAAACTTTCTTACAGAAAATAAGACAAAACCCTAGAACCCATCATCATCCATAATATCATCCAATGGACAGACCCTGAACTTGACATTTTAAGAGGAACACTTAGAATTCACCTGCCAGATATCTCTAGCAAATCAATGGATAACCTAATGCAAAATGCATTTTTTAAAACAAACGAAAACTAAATAATAATCTCTAAAATATACAAAATACTCTGCGATTCATGAGAAATCCCCCAAATTTATCAGCAAATGGGAGAAAGAATTAAATATTACCTGGAAATTAGAAGAAGTTTCAAAACTACTAAAAGATACTCGCCTCATTTCTCCATCAATCAAACATCAAGAGTTGAACTGCAAAATCATGTCTAGATGGCACAAAACCCCAGATATTAACAAAATCGATAAATCCTACTCGCCGACTGCTGGAGATGCCATCTGATCGTTGGGACGCCCTCTATTATTTGGTTTAATTGCTTTAATCACATCTTTCTGGAAAACTATTCATAAACATATAGGAAAAGCTCTGACTATATGATTCTCTGTAACACCGCGATTAATTCTTATGATTCACTCTCAACCTCAACATATTAGCACTGGTGATGAGCGAGCATACCCGGTAATGCTCCTTACTCGCCCGAGTATCACTATACTCGCGGTATCTGGCGAGCACCGAGCATTTTAGCGCTCGCTCATCACTAATTAGTACCTAGATTATAAGATCCCATCTCCTAAAAGTACATGACAAGACATCGGAAGGACACTGACCCCTTCCCTCTCAGAATGGGTTAACAAATCTAATAGTATATATTCATTCAAAAAAACGTGCTTGACTCACCCCAAACAGGGCAAGCTCCGCGAAACATGGCACCAATGGCATGAATATCAAAAAAAGATTACACTATAAATCTTAGAACGAAGTAATAAACTAGGTTTACGCCTCACATAATTATATTTGTTTTTAATTTCACCACTATAAAGGAGAATACTTGCCAGTTCTCTTCCCTCCCATTCCCCCCATCCTTTCCATGTTTGTCCCCCAGTTTCCCCTAAGTTCATACCCCACCCCACATATAAAATGAATGTTGTTATACTCATACGTACACACTGGTTTTTCTTTTTCTCTTTATTGTGTACAATTACTGTATGTTCTTATTCATTTCAACATTCCTAAATAAAGAATTTACAAAAAAAAGTGAAGTAAGTACCTAGTATAATATTTTCATGCACTATGCTAATAATTTATTTATTTACTGCAGGGGATGTAATCATTATGTTTCTGACGTTCTGTCGGTTGTAGTGAGAGTGGGGAGGGGAGTTAGTAAAGTCCTTCACTGATCAGAGCTGGGGGAAGACCATGTCCAGAGTATTCCCGTGTTCATGCGTAGGAGAGTTAGTAAACTGCGAGAGGCTGAAGGCTGAGGTTAGAGAAGGTAGATTAGAGGCAGATTGGGAGAGGGGATCATCGATAGGGATATTAAAGTCTCCCATGATGAGAGTGGGAATGTCACATGATAGAAAGTGAGGAAACCAGGTGTCAAAGTGATCCATGAACTGACGGGAGGAGCCCGGAGGGTGATACACAATCGCCGCTCGCAGGGAGAAGGGTTTGAAGAGTCTAACGGTGTGGACTTTAAAGGAAAGAAACATACAGTAAGTGAGGGTACTGGGGGTAACCTGGAAATAACATTTTGATGAAAGGAGCAGACTAAAACCTCCACCTTGTCTGCTCTCTGATCTGGCGGTATTCAAAAATGTTGGCCCACGGTACAACGAGAGCAGAAGAGGCGTCAGTGTCCGACTGCTGGATCCAGGTGGATATAAGAGCCAGAAGGTTAAGGGAATTAGAAAGGAAAAAATTGTGAATGTAAGTTAGTTTGTTACACACTGACCGTGCGTTCCAGAGGGTACAATTAAAAGAGATAGAAGAGGACATGCACTGAATGTTAATAACTAATAAGATTAGCAGATAAGATTAGCAGGGTTTGTATATATTGTGAGGGTTGACTCACCCGGCTGCTTGCAGAGGTGGACACAGGAACGCTTCTGGGGTAACTCACCTGCTGGTTTATTGGGGAACAGCATAAACCATACCAGCGTTCAGCAGTAAAGTAAACATGGCCTATCTGACGTAACGGCAAAACAAAAGATAACCTATAGCAAACTTTAATGAAACCCTCACAACACGTAGTGTGCTGGAGGAAAATACTCTGGTTTCACATCACTGACGCCGTTATGCGCAGTGACACATATCTCCCCTCATATACCGTGCCAGTGACCCTGTCACTATATGCAGCTGGAAGAGAGTAATGTATACTAGTGGAGAGTTTATACATCAAAAAGGGGCAGCAGTGCTCACCTGTAGGGTTGAGCGACTTTCATTTTTTTAAGATCGAGTAGGGTTTTGGGAAACCCGATTTTGTCCAGAGTCGAGTCGAGTGCAGTCGGCCGATTATCGCTAAAAGTCGGGGATCGACCGAAACACGAAACCCAATGCAAGTCAATGGGGAAGCATAGTCGGCAGTGAGTGGAGGCCAGGAAAACACCTACAGTGCCCATTTTAATGCCAAAAACATCCATTCTTGTTTCTGAAGCTTGCCAATCTTAATTAACTGTATAATAATAGTTGGGCATAGGGAATTGGGGGAAAGTTGTGGGGGGAGTAGGGCTGGCTCAAGTTTTTCGTGGGCCCAGGAAATGCGGACTACGTCACGGCGGTGTTGCAGGGAAAGGTAAGTATTTAAAAGTTGCAAGTGCTGTGATCCTGAGCAAGCAGGGGGGGGGCCCACTCGTTCGCATTGCCACTGGCACAGGGCCCCTCAAAGTACGGCGGTGTGTTTGCATGGCGGGGGCGCCTCCCACCAGCAGCGACACTTTTGCGTACTCTGAGGGGCCCTGTGCCAGTGACGTCGCCAACGAGTATGCCCCCCCACCTGATGAAGGAACCTGCACTTTCATCTGCACCTTCCTCTTTGTCCCTGTGTAAGGTGGTATAACATGCGGGAAGGGGAACCTTACTTTCAGCAGGGACAGATTCTGGCTGTGTAGAGTACAAGGGGAATGTAGTGGTCTAGGTCAATGTACCAGCAGACTCATTTAGCAGTGGCTGGGCAATGGGCAGGATGAGGAGGAAACAGATATAGGGCCAAACAATAAAGTAGGCTACATGCAGTTCAAAATTGGTAACAGGACTAAACAGGCGGCATTGCTTTGTTCAGTGGAGTAGCAAACCCAAGAGCAGCAGACACTGTTTCAAGGGCCTAACCACACTAGTAGGCCAAATGCAGTTTAATATCTGATAGTATAGGGCGAAAGCCAGAATGTGGAAGCTCAGCTTTGTTCAGTTGAGGACAACACCAGGGAGGGGCAGACACCTTTAGTAGGCCGGAAAAGCCTATTGCATTTTTTAAAATGGTAATTTGGAGCAGAAGGTTGAAGCTCAGCTTTATTTAGTTGAGGGCAACACCAGGCAGGGGCACACAGACAGACACCTTTAGTAGGCCGGAAAAGCCTATTGCATTTTTCAAAATGGTAATTTGGAGCAGAAGGTTGAAGCTCAGCTTTATTTAGTTGAGGGCAACACCAGGGAGGGGCAGAAGCCATTAGTAGGCCCTAACCACCCTTTTTTTTTTTAAAACCACTTAATGAGAGCCGGAAGGTTGAAGCTCAGCTTTATTTAGTTGAGGACAACACCAGGGAGGGGCAGAAGCCGTTAGTAGGCCCTAACCACCATTTTTTTTTTTAAAACCACTTAATGAGAGCCGGAAGGTTGAAGCTCAGCTTTATTTAGTTGAGGACAACACCAGGGAGGGGCAGAAGCCGTTAGTAGGCCCTAACCACCATTTTTTTTTTTAAAACCACTTAATGAGAGCCGGAAGGTTGAAGCTCAGCTTTATTTAGTTGAGGACAACACCAGGGAGGGGCACACAGACAGACACCTTTAGTAGGCCGGAAAAGCCTATTGCATTTTTCAAAATGGTAATTTGGAGCAGAAGGTTGAAGCTCAGCTTTATTTAGTTGAGGGCAACACCAGGGAGGGGCAGAAGCCGTTAGTAGGCCCTAACCACCATTTTTTTTTTTTAAAACCACTTAATGAGAGCCGGAAGGTTGAAGCTCAGCTTTATTTAGTTGAGGACAACACCAGGCAGGGGCACACAGACAGACACCTTTAGTAGGCCTGAAAAGCCTATTGCATTTTTCAAAATGGTAATTTGGAGCAGAAGGTTGAAGCTCAGCTTTATTTAGTTGAGGGCAACACCAGGGAGGGGCAGAAGCCGTTAGTAGGCCCTAACCACCATTTTTTTTTTTAAAACCACATAATGAGAGCCGGAAGGTTGAAGCTCAGCTTTATTTAGTTGAGGACAACACCAGGGAGGGGCAGAAGCCGTTAGTAGGCCCTAACCACCATTTTTTTTTTTAAAACCACATAATGAGAGCCGGAAGGTTGAAGCTCAGCTTTATTTAGTTGAGGACAACACCAGGGAGGGGCACACAGACAGACACCTTTAGTAGGCCGGAAAAGCCTATTGCATTTTTCAAAATGGTAATTTGGAGCAGAAGGTTGAAGCTCAGCTTTATTTAGTTGAGGGCAACACCAGGGAGGGGCAGAAGCCGTTAGTAGGCCCTAACCACCATTTTTTTTTTTTAAAACCACTTAATGAGAGCCGGAAGGTTGAAGCTCAGCTTTATTTAGTTGAGGACAACACCAGGCAGGGGCACACAGACAGACACCTTTAGTAGGCCGGAAAAGCCTATTGCATTTTTCAAAATGGTAATTTGGAGCAGAAGGTTGAAGCTCAGCTTTATTTAGTTGAGGGCAACACCAGGGAGGGGCAGAAGCCGTTAGTAGGCCCTAACCAAAGTTGAAGGCCAAATGCAGTTTAATTTCTGATACTATAGGCCGAAAGCCAGAAGGTGGAAGTTCCGATTTAGACAGTGGAGGACAATTTGAATTAGGGACTGCAGACAGACTTAGTAGGCTGTCCCCTGTGGACCATGCATCCACCACATTAACCCATTGCGCCGTAATGGACACGTAATCTTCCGTGGCCATGCCTACAGGTCCATGCGTCTGTTGTCAGGTGCACCTTTGTACTCACAGATTGCCAGAGTGCATGGACAATGCGGTCTTCTACATGCTGGTGGAGGGTTGGGATGGCTTTTCTCGCAAAAGAAGTGTCGACTGGTTAGCTTGTAGCGTGGTACAGCGTAGTCCATCATGGCCTTATTAATAGTAAATAAAATATATAACTAGGCTCTATGAACTTTTAAATAGGTTCCAGGGGTACACGGGCAGCATTGGTGTGGTCAGTGGAGGAGTATTGCAAGTAGGGGCTGCAGACAGGCTATCAAAGGCCTAAAATAACAAACAGTAGGCAGTCATGGCAGTTTTACATCGGTTACATGGATACACAGGCAGGCACTCCAGGCAGCATTGTGGTCAGTGGAGGAGTATTGCAAGTAGGGGCCGCAGACAGGCTATCAAAGGCCTAAAATAACAAACAATAGGCTCATGGCAGTTTTACAGCGGTTACATGGATACACGGGCAGGCAACTTGGTGGTGGTGAGTGGAGGAGTATTTAAAGTAGGGACCGCAGACAGGCTATCAAAGGCCTAACATAACAAACAATAGGCTCATGGCAGTTTCACAGCGGTTACATGGATACACGGGCAGGCAGCTTGGTGGTGGTGAGTGGAGGAGTATTTAAAGTAGGGACCGCAGACAGGCTATCAAAGGCCTAAAATAACAAACAATAGGCTCATGGCAGTTTTACAGCGGTTACATGGATACACGGGCAGGCAGCTTGGTGGTCAGTGGAGGAGTATTTAAAGTAGGGACCGCAGACAGGCTTCAAAGGCCTAACATAAGAAAATGGGCTGGCTGTAGGCACTTTATAATTGGTTCCAGGGGTACACGGGCAGCAGTGGTCTGGTCAGTGGAGGAGTATTTAAAGTAGGGACCGCAGACAGGCTATCAAAGGCCTAAAATAACAAACAATAGGCTCATGGCAGTTTTACAGCGGTTACATGGATACACGGGCAGGCAGCTTGGTGGTGAGTGGAGGAGTATTTAAAGTAGGGACCGCAGACAGGCTATCAAAGGCCTAAAATAACAAACAATAGGCTCATGGCAGCTTTACAGCGGTTACATGGATACACAGGCAGCTTGGTGGTGAGTGGAGGAGTATTTAAAGTAGGGACCGCAGACAGGCTATCAAAGGCCTAAAATAACAAACAATAGGCTCATGGCAGCTTTACAGCGGTTACATGGATACACAGGCAGCTTGGTGGTGAGTGGAGGAGTAGTGCAAGGAGTGTCTGTCCCAGTACTCCCAAAATATAAATAGATGTTAATGTCTCGCAAAACAACCAAAACAAAAAAAAAGGTGGCATACTTAGGTACAGGGGTGGGCTCATCTACTGAGTTTCTGACATAGTAATTTGGCAGTAACTATTTAATGGTGCCAATATAGGACACAGATACAGACTACTTTAAGTTGCATCATAGATGTCTACAAATTTGTATTGTCAGTGCCAGACATTGAATGATGTCAGCAAATAGACTAAAGATTGGTGGAGCTGTGCGACATAATTTTGCACGTGGTAGAGCACATTTTGAGCTGGGGTAGGGGGGAACTCTCTTGAGGCCGGCGGGACCGCCCCAGGGCCCCTCATGTTACAACGGTGTGTCTGACGTTGGGTGCGCACCACCACCGCCAGAGACACTACATTGTACTATGAGGGACCCAGTAGCAATGCCGTCAACCAAAAGCGAGCACACCCACCTCTTCAGACAAACAGCAGTCTCACGGGTGCTTGCGCCAAGTCGCGATACCACGGCCCCGTGTGGGGAGTTTTGCCATTTAGGGAGGTGTAAACATGTCGTATGCTGTACAATCAGCTGCAGCAAATTAGACATTAGAAAAGTAATTCACAGGCAAGAGCTTTTCATAGGAAAGCTAGGTGTCGGCCGGGCAAGGTGGGGCAAAAGATTTCGAAATCCAGTTGTGGTTCATTTTAATGAATGTTAGATCGTCAACATTTTGGGTAGCCAGACGAGTCCTTTTTTCGGTTAATATTGAACCTGCAGCACTGAATACTCTTTCTGATAGGACACTTGCTGCCGGGCAAGCAAGCTCCTGCAATGCATATTCTGCCAATTCTGGCCAGGTGTCTAATTTGGAGGCCCAGTAATCAAATGGGAATGACGGTTGAGGGAGAACATCGATAAGGGATGAAAAATAGTTAGTAACCATACTGGACAAATGTTGTCTCCTGTCACTTTCAATTGATGCAGCAGTACCTGTCCTGTCTGCGGTCATAGCAAAATCACTCCACAACCTGGTCAGAAAACCCCTCTGTCCAACGCCACTTCTGATGTGTGCACCCCTAACACTCCTAGTCTGCTGCCCCCTGGAGCTCGTGTGAGAACGATCACGTGCGCTGTGTGCTGGGAATGCCTGAAGCAAACGGTCAACAAGAGTTGATTGTTTGGTTGCTAATATTAGTTCCAAGTTCTCATGTGGCATAATATTTTGCAATTTGCCTTTATAGCGTGGATCAAGGAGGCAGGCCAACCAGTAATCGTCATCGTTCATCATTTTCGTAATGCGTGTGTCCCTTTTTAGGATACGTAAGGCATAATCCGCCATGTGGGCCAAAGTTCCAGTTGTCAAATCTCCGGTTGTGATTGGTTGAGGGGCAGTTGCAGGCAAATCTACGTCACTTGTGTCCCTCAAAAAACCAGAACCCGGCCGTGACACGCAACCAAATTCCTGTGCCCCCGGGAAAGGTTCGGCATTAAAAATATACTCATCCCCATCATCCTCCTCGTCCTCCACCTCCTCTTCGCCCGCTACCTCGTCCTGTACACTGCCCTGACCAGACAATGGCTGACTGTCATCAAGGCTTTCCTCTTCCTCTGGTGCAGACGCCTGCTCCTTTATGTGCGTCAAACTTTGCATCAGCAGACGCATTAGGGGGATGCTCATGCTTATTACGGCGTTGTCTGCACTAACCAGCCGTGTGCATTCCTCAAAACACTGAAGGACTTGACACATGTCTTGTATCTTAGACCACTGCACACCTGACAACTCCATGTCTGCCATCCTACTGCCTGCCCGTGTATCCTCCCACAAATAAATAACAGCACGCCTCTGTTCGCACAGTCTCTGAAGCATGTGCAGTGTTGAGTTCCACCTTGTTGCAACGTCTATGATTAGGCGATGCTGGGGAAGGTTCAAAGACCGCTGATAGGTCTGCATACGGCTGGCGTGTACAGGCGAACGTCGGATATGTGAGCAAAGTGCACGCACTTTGAGGAGCAGGTCGGAGAACCCAGGATAAGTTTTCAATAAGCACTGCACCACCAGGTTTAAGGTGTGAGCCAGGCAAGGAATGTGTTTCAGTTGGGAAAGGGAGATGGCAGCCATGAAATTCCTTCCGTTATCACTCACTACCTTGCCTGCCTCAAGATCTACTGTGCCCAGCCACGACTGCGTTTCTTGTTGCAAGAACTCGGACAGAACTTCCGCGGTGTGTCTGTTGTCGCCGAAGCACTTCATAGCCAATACAGCCTGCTGACGCTTGGCAGTAGCTGGCCCATAATGGGACAACTGGTGTGCAACAGTGTCATCTGCCGATGGAGTGGTTGGCAGACTGCGTTCTGTGGAAGAGCTGTAGCTTCTGCAGGAGGACGAGGAGGAGGAGGAGGAGGGGGTGCGAACGCCTACAGCCAACTGTTTCCTAGACCGTGGGCTAGGCACAACTGTCCCTAAATTGATGTCGCCTGTGGACCCTGCATCCACCACATTCACCCAGTGTGCCGTGATGGACACATAACGTCCCTGGCCATGCCTACTGGTCCATGCATCTGTAGTCAGGTGCACCTTTGTACTCACAGATTGCCTGAGTGCATGGACGATGCGCTGTTTAACATGCTGGTGCAGGGCTGGGATGGCTTTTCTGGAAAAAAAGTGTCGACTGGGTAGCTCGTATCGTGGTTCAGCGTACTCCATCAGGGCTTTGAAAGCTTCGCTTTCAACTAACCGGTAGGGCATCATCTCTAACGAGATTAGTCTAGCTATGTGGGCGTTAAAACCCTGTGTACGCGGATGCGAGGATAAGTACTTCCTTTTTCTAACCAGAGTCTCATGTAGGGTGAGCTGGACTGGAGAGCTGGAGATCGTGGAACTTTCGGGTGTGCCGGTGTACATGGCAGACTGAGAGACGGTTGGAGACGGTATTGTTTCCGCCGGTGCCCTAGATGCAATATTTCCTCCTACAAAACTGGTGATTCCCTGACCCTGACTGCTTTTGGCTGGCAAAGAAACCTGCACAGATACTGCCGGTGGTGCGGAAAATGGTGGCCTTACAGTGACGGAAGGGATGTTGCGTTGCTGACTAGCTTCATTGGCCGAGGGTGCTACAACCTTGAGGGACGTTTGGTAGTTAGTCCAGGCTTGAAAATGCATGGTGGTTAAGTGTCTATGCATGCAACTAGTATTTAGACTTTTCAGATTCTGACCTCTGCTTAAGCTAGTTGAACATTTTTGACAGATGACTTTGCGCTGATCAGTTGGATGTTGTTTAAAAAAATGCCAGACTGCACTCTTCCTAGACTCGGATCCCTTTTCAGGGATTGCAGACTGAGCTTTAACCGGATGGCAACGCTGTGCTCCAACAGGTTTTGGCTTTGACACGCGTTTTGGGCCAGATACGGGCCCGGCAGATGGAACCTGTTGCGATGTTGATGCCTGCTGCGGCCCCTCCTCCACCTCCGCTTCTGAACTACTGCCGCCTGCACCCTGTTCCCCCAATGGCTGCCAATCGGGGTCAATAACTGGGTCATCTATTACCTCCTCTTCGAGCTCGTGTGCAACTTCGTCTGTGTCACTGTGTCGGTCGGTGGTATAGCGTTCGTGGCGGGGCAACATAGTCTCATCAGGGTCTGATTGTGGATCTGTACCCTGAGAGGGCAATGTGGTGGTCTGAGTCAAAGGAGCAGCATAGTACTCTGGCTGTGGCTGTGCATCAGTGCACTCCATGTCAGAATATACTTGTAATGGGCATGGCCTGTTAAATGTTTCACTTTCTAAGCCAGGGACGGTATGTGTAAAGAGCTCCATGGAGTGACCCGTTGTGTCGCCTGCTGCATCCTTCTCTCTTGTTGTAGTTTTTGCTGAGGAGGACAAGGAAGCGACTTGTCCCTGACCGTGAACATCCACAAGCGACGCGCTGCTTTTACATTTACCAGTTTCGGAAGAGGAGGCAAAAGAGCTAGAGGCTGAGTCTGCAATGTAAGCCAAAACTTGCTGTTGCTGCTCCGCCTTTAAAAGCGGTTTTCCTACTCCCAGAAAAGAGAGCGTTCGAGGCCTTGTGTAGCCTGACGACGAAACTGGCTCCACAGCTCCAGACTTAGGTGGAATATTTTTATCCCCACGACCACCTGATGCTCCACTACCACTACCATCATTACCAGCTGACAATGAACGCCCACGACGACCTCTTGCACCAGACTTCCTCATTGTTTTAAAATCTTAACCAAAGTAACTTTATTTGTTGCTGTCAAACAACTTACACGGTGAGCTATAACTTCAGTATGATTTCAATATCCCTTAACAGGTTGGTGAGACCACAAGGAAAATCAGGCACAATGTTACACACTCTGTTTTCTGTGGCACAAAATCACAGAGATGACACACACGCAGGACTGTCACTCAAGCACTAATGTCAATATTAATCTCCCACCTAATTTATGTTGTTTTTTTTTTCAGGGAGACTTTAGAAACCAAATAATATTAAAAAAAAAAAAAAAAAAAAAGGCTTTCTATGGCCCACAATTAGAGAGAGAGAGGTGGCACACCCAGGAGTCAAGACTGGCACACAAGCTGAAAGGGCAATATTACTCTCCCACTGTTTTTTTATGTATTTTTTGTTTTTTAAGGGAGACTTTAGAAACCCAATAATATTTAAAAAAAAAAATAAATAGGCTTTCTATGGCCCACTGAATGAGAGGGAGAGAGGTGGCACACCCAGGAGTCAAGACTGGCACACAAGCTGAAAGGGCAATATTACTCTCCCACTGTTTTTTTAGTTTTTTTTTTTTTTTTAAGGGAGACTTTAGAAACCCAATAATATTTAAAAAAAAAAAATAAATAGGCTTTCTATGGCCCACTGAATGAGAGGGAGAGAGGTGGCACACCCAGGAGTCAAGACTGGCACACAAGCTGAAAGGGCAATATTACTCTCCCACTGTTTTTTTAGGTTTTTTTTTTTTTTTCAGGGAGACTTTAGAAACCAAATAATATTAAAAAAAAAAAAAAAAAAAAAAAATAGGCTTGCTATAGCCCACTGAATGAGAGATAGCACACACAGCAGTGGCACACAAGCCCTGACTGAGGCCAATATTTTTCTCCCACTGATTGATGTAGTGTTTTTGTGTTGAGGTAGAATTTAGAACACAAATCACGGAAAAAATAAATAGGCTTTCTATGGCCCACTGAATGAAAGGGAGAGAGGTGGCACACCCAGGAGTCAAGACTGGCACACAAGCTGAAAGGGCAATATTACTCTCCCACTGTTTTTTTATGTATTTTTTGTTTTTTCAGGGAGACTTTAGAAACCCAATAATATTTAAAAAAAAAAATAAATAGGCTTTCTATGGCCCACTGAATGAGAGGGAGAGAGGTGGCACACCCAGGAGTCAAGACTGGCACACAAGCTGAAAGGGCAATATTACTCTCCCACTGTTTTTTTAGGTTTTTTTTTTTTTTCAGGGAGACTTTAGAAACCAAATAATATTAAAAAAAAAAAAAAAAAATAGGCTTGCTATAGCCCACTGAATGAGAGATAGCACACACAGCAGTGGCACACAAGCCCTGACTGAGGCCAATATTTTTCTCCCACTGATTGATGTAGTGTTTTTGTGTTGAGGTAGAATTTAGAACACAAATCACGGAAAAAATAAATAGGCTTTCTATGGCCCACTGAATGAAAGGGAGAGAGGTGGCACACCCAGGAGTCAAGACTGGCACACAAGCTGAAAGGGCAATATTACTCTCCCACTGTTTTTTTATGTATTTTTTGTTTTTTCAGGGAGACTTTAGAAACCCAATAATATTTAAAAAAATAAATAAATAGGCTTTCTATGGCCCACTGAATGAGAGGGAGAGAGGTGGCACACCCAGGAGTCAAGACTGGCACACAAGCTGAAAGGGCAATATTACTCTCCCACTGTTTTTTTAGTTTTTTTTTTTTTTTTTCAGGGAGACTTTAGAAACCAAATAATATTAAAAAAAAAAATAAAAAAATAGGCTTGCTATAGCCCACTGAATGAGAGATAGCACACACAGCAGTGGCACACAAGCCCTGACTGAGGCCAATATTTTTCTCCCACTGATTGATGTAGTGTTTTTGTGTTGAGGTAGAATTTAGAACACAAATCACGGAAAAAATAAATAGGCTTTCTATGGCCCACTGAATGAAAGGGAGAGAGGTGGCACACCCAGGAGTCAAGACTGGCACACAAGCTGAAAGGGCAATATTACTCTCCCACTGTTTTTTTATGTATTTTTTTTTTTTTCAAGGAGACTTTAGAAACCCAATAATATTTAAAAAAAAAAATAAATAGGCTTTCTATGGCCCACTGAATGAGAGGGAGAGAGGTGGCACACCCAGGAGTCAAGACTGGCACACAAGCTGAAAGGGCAATATTACTCTCCCACTGTTTTTTTAGTTTTTTTTTTTTTTTTTCAGGGAGACTTTAGAAACCAAATAATATTAAAAAAAAAAATAAAAAAATAGGCTTGCTATAGCCCACTGAATGAGAGATAGCACACACAGCAGTGGCACACAAGCCCTGACTGAGGCCAATATTTTTCTCCCACTGATTGATGTAGTGTTTTTGTGTTGAGGTAGAATTTAGAACACAAATCACGGAAAAAATAAATAGGCTTTCTATGGCCCACTGAATGAAAGGGAGAGAGGTGGCACACCCAGGAGTCAAGACTGGCACACAAGCTGAAAGGGCAATATTACTCTCCCACTGTTTTTTTATGTATTTTTTGTTTTTTCAGGGAGACTTTAGAAACCCAATAATATTTTAAAAAAAAAATAAATAGGCTTTCTATGGCCCACTGAATGAGAGGGAGAGAGGTGGCACACCCAGGAGTCAAGACTGGCACACAAGCTGAAAGGGCAATATTACTCTCCCACTGTTTTTTTAGGTTTTTTTTTTTTTTTCAGGGAGACTTTAGAAACCAAATAATATTAAAAAAAAAAAAAAAAAAATAGGCTTGCTATAGCCCACTGAATGAGAGATAGCACACACAGCAGTGGCACACAAGCCCTGACTGAGGCCAATATTTTTCTCCCACTGATTGATGTAGTGTTTTTGTGTTGAGGTAGAATTTAGAACACAAATCACGGAAAAAATAAATAGGCTTTCTATGGCCCACTGAATGAAAGGGAGAGAGGTGGCACACCCAGGAGTCAAGACTGGCACACAAGCTGAAAGGGCAATATTACTCTCCCACTGTTTTTTTATGTATTTTTTGTTTTTTCAGGGAGACTTTAGAAACCCAATAATATTTAAAAAAAAAAATAAATAGGCTTTCTATGGCCCACTGAATGAGAGGGAGAGAGGTGGCACACCCAGGAGTCAAGACTGGCACACAAGCTGAAAGGGCAATATTACTCTCCCACTGTTTTTTTAAGGTTTTTTTTTTTTTTTCAGGGAGACTTTAGAAACCAAATAATATTAAAAAAAAAAAAAAAAAAATAGGCTTGCTATAGCCCACTGAATGAGAGATAGCACACACAGCAGTGGCACACAAGCCCTGACTGAGGCCAATATTTTTCTCCCACTGATTGATGTAGTGTTTTTGTGTTGAGGTAGAATTTAGAACACAAATCACGGAAAAAATAAATAGGCTTTCTATGGCCCACTGAATGAAAGGGAGAGAGGTGGCACACCCAGGAGTCAAGACTGGCACACAAGCTGAAAGGGCAATATTACTCTCCCACTGTTTTTTTATGTATTTTTTGTTTTTTCAGGGAGACTTTAGAAACCCAATAATATTTAAAAAAAAAAATAAATAGGCTTTCTATGGCCCACTGAATGAGAGGGAGAGAGGTGGCACACCCAGGAGTCAAGACTGGCACACAAGCTGAAAGGGCAATATTACTCTCCCACTGTTTTTTTAGGTTTTTTTTTTTTTTTCAGGGAGACTTTAGAAACCAAATAATATTTAAAAAAAAAAAAAAAAATAGGCTTGCTATAGCCCACTGAATGAGAGATAGCACACACAGCAGTGGCACACAAGCCCTGACTGAGGCCAATATTTTTCTCCCACTGATTGATGTAGTGTTTTTGTGTTGAGGTAGAATTTAGAACACAAATCACGGAAAAAATAAATAGGCTTTCTATGGCCCACTGAATGAATGGGAGAGAGGTGGCACACCCAGGAGTCAAGACTGGCACACAAGCTGAAAGGGCAATATTACTCTCCCACTGTTTTTTTATGTATTTTTTGTTTTTTCAGGGAGACTTTAGAAACCCAATAATATTTAAAAAAAAAAATAAATAGGCTTTCTATGGCCCACTGAATGAGAGGGAGAGAGGTGGCACACCCAGGAGTCAAGACTGGCACACAAGCTGAAAGGGCAATATTACTCTCCCACTGTTTTTTTAGTTTTTTTTTTTTTTTTCAGGGAGACTTTAGAAACCAAATAATATTAAAAAAAAAATAAAAAAAATAGGCTTGCTATAGCCCACTGAATGAGAGATAGCACACACAGCAGTGGCACACAAGCCCTGACTGAGGCCAATATTTTTCTCCCACTGATTGATGTAGTGTTTTTGTGTTGAGGTAGAATTTAGAACACAAATCACGGAAAAAATAAATAGGCTTTCTATGGCCCACTGAATGAAAGGGAGAGAGGTGGCACACCCAGGAGTCAAGACTGGCACACAAGCTGAAAGGGCAATATTACTCTCCCACTGTTTTTTTATGTATTTTTTGTTTTTTCAGGGAGACTTTAGAAACCCAATAATATTTAAAAAAAAAAATAAATAGGCTTTCTATGGCCCACTGAATGAGAGGGAGAGAGGTGGCACACCCAGGAGTCAAGACTGGCACACAAGCTGAAAGGGCAATATTACTCTCCCACTGTTTTTTTAGGTTTTTTTTTTTTTTTCAGGGAGACTTTAGAAACCAAATAAAATAAAAAAAAAAAAAAAAAAAAAAGGCTTGCTATAGCCCACTGAATGAGAGATAGCACACACAGCAGTGGCACACAAGCCCTGACTGAGGCCAATATTTTTCTCCCACTGATTGATGTAGTGTTTTTGTGTTGAGGTAGAATTTAGAACACAAATCACGGAAAAAATAAATAGGCTTTCTATGGCCCACTGAATGAAAGGGAGAGAGGTGGCACACCCAGGAGTCAAGACTGGCACACAAGCTGAAAGGGCAATATTACTCTCCCACTGTTTTTTTATGTATTTTTTGTTTTTTCAGGGAGACTTTAGAAACCCAATAATATTTAAAAAAAAAAATAAATAGGCTTTCTATGGCCCACTGAATGAGAGGGAGAGAGGTGGCACACCCAGGAGTCAAGACTGGCACACAAGCTGAAAGGGCAATATTACTCTCCCACTGTTTTTTTAGGTTTTTTTTTTTTTTTCAGGGAGACTTTAGAAACCAAATAAAATTAAAAAAAAAAAAAAAAAAATAGGCTTGCTATAGCCCACTGAATGAGAGATAGCACACACAGCAGTGGCACACAAGCCCTGACTGAGGCCAATATTTTTCTCCCACTGATTGATGTAGTGTTTTTGTGTTGAGGTAGAATTTAGAACACAAATCACGGAAAAAATAAATAGGCTTTCTATGGCCCACTGAATGAAAGGGAGAGAGGTGGCACACCCAGGAGTCAAGACTGGCACACAAGCTGAAAGGGCAATATTACTCTCCCACTGTTTTTTTATGTATTTTTTGTTTTTTCAGGGAGACTTTAGAAACCCAATAATATTTAAAAAAAAAAATAAATAGGCTTTCTATGGCCCACTGAATGAGAGGGAGAGAGGTGGCACACCCAGGAGTCAAGACTGGCACACAAGCTGAAAGGGCAATATTACTCTCCCACTGTTTTTTTAGGTTTTTTTTTTTTTTTCAGGGAGACTTTAGAAACCAAATAAAATTAAAAAAAAAAAAAAAAAATAGGCTTGCTATAGCCCACTGAATGAGAGATAGCACACACAGCAGTGGCACACAAGCCCTGACTGAGGCCAATATTTTTCTCCCACTGATTGATGTAGTGTTTTTGTGTTGAGGTAGAATTTAGAACACAAATCACGGAAAAAATAAATAGGCTTTCTATGGCCCACTGAATGAAAGGGAGAGAGGTGGCACACCCAGGAGTCAAGACTGGCACACAAGCTGAAAGGGCAATATTACTCTCCCACTGTTTTTTTATGTATTTTTTGTTTTTTCAGGGAGACTTTAGAAACCCAATAATATTTAAAAAAATAAATAAATAGGCTTTCTATGGCCCACTGAATGAGAGGGAGAGAGGTGGCACACCCAGGAGTCAAGACTGGCACACAAGCTGAAAGGGCAATATTACTCTCCCACTGTTTTTTTAGGTTTTTTTTTTTTTTTCAGGGAGACTTTAGAAACCAAATAATATTAAAAAAAAAAAAAAAAATAGGCTTGCTATAGCCCACTGAATGAGAGATAGCACACACAGCAGTGGCACACAAGCCCTGACTGAGGCCAATATTTTTCTCCCACTGATTGATGTAGTGTTTTTGTGTTGAGGTAGAATTTAGAACACAAATCACGGAAAAAATAAATAGGCTTTCTATGGCCCACTGAATGAAAGGGAGAGAGGTGGCACACCCAGGAGTCAAGACTGGCACACAAGCTGAAAGGGCAATATTACTCTCCCACTGTTTTTTTATGTATTTTTTGTTTTTTCAGGGAGACTTTAGAAACCCAATAATATTTAAAAAAAAAAATAAATAGGCTTTCTATGGCCCACTGAATGAGAGGGAGAGAGGTGGCACACCCAGGAGTCAAGACTGGCACACAAGCTGAAAGGGCAATATTACTCTCCCACTGTTTTTTTAGGTTTTTTTTTTTTTTTCAGGGAGACTTTAGAAACCAAATAAAATTTAAAAAAAAAAAAAAAAAATAGGCTTGCTATAGCCCACTGAATGAGAGATAGCACACACAGCAGTGGCACACAAGCCCTGACTGAGGCCAATATTTTTCTCCCACTGATTGATGTAGTGTTTTTGTGTTGAGGTAGAATTTAGAACACAAATCACGGAAAAAATAAATAGGCTTTCTATGGCCCACTGAATGAAAGGGAGAGAGGTGGCACACCCAGGAGTCAAGACTGGCACACAAGCTGAAAGGGCAATATTACTCTCCCACTGTTTTTTTATGTATTTTTTGTTTTTTCAGGGAGACTTTAGAAACCCAATAATATTTAAAAAAATAAATAAATAGGCTTTCTATGGCCCACTGAATGAGAGGGAGAGAGGTGGCACACCCAGGAGTCAAGACTGGCACACAAGCTGAAAGGGCAATATTACTCTCCCACTGTTTTTTTAGTTTTTTTTTTTTTTTTTCAGGGAGACTTTAGAAACCAAATAATATTAAAAAAAAAAATAAAAAAATAGGCTTGCTATAGCCCACTGAATGAGAGATAGCACACACAGCAGTGGCACACAAGCCCTGACTGAGGCCAATATTTTTCTCCCACTGATTGATGTAGTGTTTTTGTGTTGAGGTAGAATTTAGAACACAAATCACGGAAAAAATAAATAGGCTTTCTATGGCCCACTGAATGAAAGGGAGAGAGGTGGCACACCCAGGAGTCAAGACTGGCACACAAGCTGAAAGGGCAATATTACTCTCCCACTGTTTTTTTATGTATTTTTTGTTTTTTCAAGGAGACTTTAGAAACCCAATAATATTTAAAAAAAAAAATAAATAGGCTTTCTATGGCCCACTGAATGAGAGGGAGAGAGGTGGCACACCCAGGAGTCAAGACTGGCACACAAGCTGAAAGGGCAATATTACTCTCCCACTGTTTTTTTAGGTTTTTTTTTTTTTTTCAGGGAGACTTTAGAAACCAAATAATATTAAAAAAAAAAATAAAAAAATAGGCTTGCTATAGCCCACTGAATGAGAGATAGCACACACAGCAGTGGCACACAAGCCCTGACTGAGGCCAATATTTTTCTCCCACTGATTGATGTAGTGTTTTTGTGTTGAGGTAGAATTTAGAACACAAATCACGGAAAAAATAAATAGGCTTTCTATGGCCCACTGAATGAAAGGGAGAGAGGTGGCACACCCAGGAGTCAAGACTGGCACACAAGCTGAAAGGGCAATATTACTCTCCCACTGTTTTTTTATGTATTTTTTGTTTTTTCAGGGAGACTTTAGAAACCCAATAATATTAAAAAAAAAAATAAATAGGCTTTCTATGGCCCACTGAATGAGAGGGAGAGAGGTGGCACACCCAGGAGTCAAGACTGGCACACAAGCTGAAAGGGCAATATTACTCTCCCACTGTTTTTTTAGGTTTTTTTTTTTTTTTCAGGGAGACTTTAGAAACCAAATAATATTAAAAAAAAAAATAAAAAAATAGGCTTGCTATAGCCCACTGAATGAGAGATAGCACACACAGCAGTGGCACACAAGCCCTGACTGAGGCCAATATTTTTCTCCCACTGATTGATGTAGTGTTTTTGTGTTGAGGTAGATTTTAGAACACAAATCACGGAAAAAATAAATAGGCTTTCTATGGCCCACTGAATGAAAGGGAGAGAGGTGGCACACCCAGGAGTCAAGACTGGCACACAAGCTGAAAGGGCAATATTACTCTCCCACTGTTTTTTTATGTATTTTTTGTTTTTTCAGGGAGACTTTAGAAACCCAATAATATTAAAAAAAATAAATAAATAGGCTTTCTATGGCCCACTGAATGAGAGGGAGAGAGGTGGCACACCCAGGAGTCAAGACTGGCACACAAGCTGAAAGGGCAATATTACTCTCCCACTGTTTTTTTAGGTTTTTTTTTTTTTTTCAGGGAGACTTTAGAAACCAAATAATATTAAAAAAAAAAATAAAAAAATAGGCTTTCTATAGCCCACTGAATGAGAGATAGCACACACAGCAGTGGCACACAAGCCCTGACTGAGGCCAATATTTTTCTCCCACTGATTGATGTAGTGTTTTTGTGTTGAGGTAGATTTTAGAACACAAATCACGGAAAAAATAAATAGGCTTTCTATGGCCCACTCAGTGAGAGATGGCACACACAGGGATGGCACTGTAGCAGAAATGCCAATCTTAATCTCCCACAAAAAAAAACAAAAAAAAAAAAAAAACTGTCCTACAATTACTATCTCCCTGCAGTAATGTAAGCCAGGTATGGCAGGCAGCAATAGGAGTGGACTGATGCACAAATTAAATAAAAAGTGTGGACAAACAAAAAAGATAGCTGTGCAGAAAGGAAGGAACAAGAGGATATGTGCTTTGAAAAAAGCAGTTGGTTTCCACAGTGGCGTACACACAGCAATACAGCTATCACGGAGCCTTCTAGGGCAGCCCAATGAGCTACAGCGCTGAGAGAAAAAAAAAAAAAAATAGCTTCCACAGTCCCTGCACACCGAAGGTGGTGTTGGACAGTGGAAATCGCTACAGCACAAGCGGTTTGGTGGTTAGTGGACCCTGCCTAACGCTCTCCCTGCTTCTGACGAAGCGGCAGCAACCTCTCCCTAAGCTCAGATCAGCAGCAGTAAGATGGCGGTCGGCGGGAACGCCCCTTTATAGCCCCTGTGACGCCGCAGACAGCAAGCCAATCACTGCAATGCCCTTCTCTAAGATGGTGGGGACCAGGATCTATGTCATCACGCTGCCCACACTCTGCGTTCACCTTCATTGGCTGAGAAATGGCGCTTTTCGCGTCATTGAAACGCGACTTTGGCGCGAAAGTCGCGTACCGCATGGCCGACAAGCACAGGGGTCGGATCGGGTTTCATGAGACGCCGACTTAGCCAAAAGTCGGCGACTTTTGAAAATGATCGACCCGTTTCGCTCAACCCTACTCACCTGCACAGGTCTCAGAACTAATGTCCTCTCAGGATGCAGCAAACCCATGAAGCAAAGATGGCGGCAATACAGATGCAAAATACTGATGAGACGACCACTCACAACTAGTGTTGAGCATTCCGATACCGCAAGTATCGGGTATCGGCCGATACTTGCGGATATCGGAATTCCGATACCGAGATCCGATACTTTTGTGGTATCGGGTATCGGTATCGAAACAACATTAATGTGTAAAAGAAAGAATTAAAATAAAAAATAGGGATATACTCACCTCTCCGACGCAGCCTGGACCTTACCGAGGGAACCGGGAGCCTTCTTTGCTTAAAATGCGCGCGTTTCCTGCCTTCCGTGACGTCACGGCTTGTGATTGGTTGCGTGCCGCCCATGTGACCGCGACGCGACCAATCACAGCAAGCCGTGACGTAATTTTTAGGACCTGAATGCCTAGAATTATGAATTAGGCATTCAGGACCTGAAAATTACGTCACGGCTTGCTGTGATTGGTCGCGTCGCGGTCACATGGGCAGCACGCAACCAATCACAAGCCGTGACGTAATTTTAAAATGCGCGCGTTTCCTGCCTCCCGTGACGTCACGGCTTGTGATTGGTCGCGTCGCCCATGTGACTGCGACGCGACCAATCACAAGCCGTAACGTAATTTTCAAATCCTGAATGCCTAGAATTAGGCATCCAGGACCTGAAAATTACGTCACGGCTTGCTGTGATTGGTCGCGTCGCGGCCACATGGGCGGCACGCAACCAATCACAAGCCGTGACGTCATGGAAGGCAGGAAATGCGCGCATTTTAAGCAAAGAAGGCTCCCGGTTCCCTCGGTAAGGTCCAGGCTGCGTCAGAGAGGTGAGTATAGCAATATTTTGTTATTTTAATTCTTTCTTTTACACATTAATATGGATCCCAGGGCCTGAAGGAGAGTTTCCTCTCCTTCAGACCCTGGGAACCATCAGGAATACCGTCCGATACTTGAGTCCCATTGACTTGTATTGGTATCGGGTATCGGTATCGGATTAGATCCGATACTTTGCCGGTATCGGCCGATACTTTCCGATACCGATACTTTCAAGTATCGGACGGTATCGCTCAACACTACTCACAACCATCCAATTAAATTTTGTCCTCTTTTTCTGGCTTTGCTATTAAGTTTAGTGTTAGGACTCGCAAGTGTGAAGACCCTTGACACGAGTTGCAAGTTTGCAAATCTTGACCAAAAAAATACCTCATATATTATTTCCATATATATTTTTTGCTCTTCATTTTGGGGGGGTGCAGCATTTTTTGCCTCATAAACTAGGGTGTATGCCCTCATGGGTGCATCCGGATAGTGCTGGGCAGCCGCCTGGTGTAATAGTATGGGCGTATAGGCTGTAAACCAGATACTATGCATTACCTGCATGTGACCAGCGCCCTAGAAAGGCCACTTCTGTGCAATCCAATACTAAGCAATCACCACCTCCATGAGTTGGGAGGCTGTGAGTGGTTGTCTCGTCAGTATTTTGCACCTGTGTTATCACCATCTTTACTTCATGGCGTTCCTGTCTCCTGAGAGGGCATTGGGTCTGATATCTGGGCAGATGAGTACTGCTGACCATTTTTGCTGAATTAATTCTTGAATTTTTGAAGAATTTTTAGTTCTCTTTTGTGACTTTGCTATTAATACTCGTGGAGAGAGAGTCCCATGGTTGGGGGAGATGTCGCCAGCGACTGGGAGGAGAAAAAAAGAGAGAGAGAGAGTAGGTGACACAATGATTTGTATGGTGGTAGTTGATGGTTTGGAGTGGGTGAGAAATGTCAGCAGAACCTCAGAATTATACATGGGAAATGGGAAAAAAGAGGGGCTGATATGGAGAGAGCGCACAGAATGTGTAGGAGGGAGGGAGAGAAAGCAGAAGTTAAAACATCTATGAAGCAGAGTGATGGGACAATACATAATCTGTACATCTGGGAGGAGGTGTTGGGGGACAGAGGAGAGAATTTAAGCTATTTAGGGTCGTGAGACGGAGGATATGAGAGATGAGAAGTAGGTTTGTTTTGCTGCAGCGAGTGTGGCCTTAAAATTAGTGAGGGACTGTTTGAATGCGGTGAAGTCCTCGTTGGAGTGAGATCTTTCCTGTGGATCTGCAGCAGCCGACATTTTGAGCGTGTGTCTCACATCATCAGGTGCAGGAAAGATATATATCTTTGTACCGTGTTAGCCAGTAGATAGAAAGATGTTTAGAATTGAGAGTCCCCAGTGGTTGATACCTTTTAATGGCTAACTGAAAAGATGGTAACAAATTGCAAGCTTTCGAGACTACACAGGTCTCTTCATCAGGCATAGACTAATACAAATTCTGAAGAATCACATATTTATGCACAACATAGCAAACCACTTCTGAAGAAACGTGCACAAATGGACAGGTATCAACCACTGAGGACTCTCAATTCTAAATATTTTTCTATCTACTGGCTAACACGGTACCAAGATATATATCTTTCCTGTATCAAAATGGAGGATACCAGAATGTACCGCATCTTTATGGAACTAAAACCACTTCTGAAGAAACGTGCACAAATGGACAGCGACATTTTTTTCCTATCTAAATGCAAAAAGGAGAATCCATGTTTTGTTTTTTTTCTGTGCTATGTTGTGCATAAATATGTGATTCTTCAGAATTTATATTAGTCTATGCCTGATGAAGAGACCTGAGTAGTCTCGAAAGCTCTCAATCATCAGGTGAGCACTGAGCAGTCTTTTTGGAGGTTATTTTATCAAATCTGTGGGATAAGACCCTATTTGCGCTTTCTTCCTGTTTCTTGAAATACTACTGTGTTTCCCCAAAAATAAGACTTAGCTGTGGTTTTGCAGAACTGCTAAATATAAGGCCTCCCCCAAAAGTAGGACCTAGCAATGTTGTTTCTTGATAGCATGCCCGCTAGAACACCAGAGCATACAGCTGTAATACTTTTTCGCTCGCCGCCGTTGTCCCCTAACTTCACTGTTCGTTGCAGGACATGAAGACCGGCTGCCAACCCCGATGTTCAGTTCTGTGGCCATCAGTTGTAAAGGTGCAGGCAAGGCATCAAGAGGCTCGTCGCATTCTGCCTTCCCCGTTGTCAACTGTTATTCTGTCGCTAACCCGTCTCCTGCCGCCATACCATACGGTAGTCTCAGCTGTCCTGTACCAGTGTGCCGTGGTGAGCTCCCCCTGGTGGCCGGAAGCTGTCATAGCGTACGCTGCTGTGATGAGCTCCCCCTGATGGCCGGAATCTGCAATACCATCCCTGCCATACAAGTGGTCCAGGAGCTGCTGTGGATCATCGTTACCATCTCCTGACTGTGTGGGAGCCAGGTACTTTACAGCCCTTACTGGTATTTCTGGTGGCCCTATGTGTGTAAGGCAACCAGTGGGTCACTTTGATTCTTTAGGGCAGGGGTGTCCAACCTGCAGCCCTCCAGCTGTTGCAAAGCTAGCGTACAATTCCCATCATGCCTGGACAGCCAAAGCTTTAGTTATAGCTGTCCAGGCATGATGGGAGTTGTAGTTTTGTAACAGCTTGAGGGCCGCAGGTTGGAAACCCCTGCTTTAGGGGTCTAAAGTACAAGAAGTAAACAGTGCTGGCATATTTTACCCCTAGACATGAGCGCAAAAAGAAAGAGCTATTCTGTCGAGTAGAAGAAAGGAATCGTGGAAGACTCCTGGGGCAAAAATCTTACTGATTTCTGCAAAGAGAAGATGTTGAGTATCCGAATGGTGCGAAAATGGCGAGCAGAATGCGGTAACCTCAGTCAACAAGTGGACAACAGAAATGCTAAAAAGCGCAAGGTTGGATCAGGTCGGCAACCATTATCCTCTGAGCTGGAGGACATGATCTGTGAGTGGGCTGAAGACAGGAGATCTTTGGTTGTGAATAGGGCTCAGATTCCAGAATTTGCCCTTGCAATGGCACCACAGTTTGAAATAACCCCCGAAGAATTCAAAGCTTCACAACACTGGCCGGACCATTTCCTTCAGCCAAGTGAACTGTCTTTGAGAAGATCCACAACACTGTTTAGGCTGGAGGATGTTGTAGTTATGTAACGTGCATTTGCATTCAAGACCTTTATTGATGAGGCTGACTTCTCTAAATACAATCTTTCCAATATGATGGATGAAGCTGCAGTGTTTATAGGCCAAGCGTCTCAAGCAACAATTGAGCAACGAGGTGCCTCCTCAGTGTACGTTCCCTCCACTGGTTATGGAAGTGCACGTGTTACCTGGATTCTGGCAATTCCTCTGGATGGCACTAAAGTGTCACCTTTTATCATTTCTAAGGGCAAGAAAGACAAGATTGAACGTGTTTCAGGCATTTATATTCTTGAAACTGATAAAGCCTGGGTCACACAAGCAGTTATAAGGAAGTGGGTCGATTGAATGCTGCCAAAGAGTCTGCTAGTCTGGGATGCAGCCAGCACACCCCGCGCTAAAGACATGAAGACATTCCTTCGCGAAGGAAGAATAGATCAAATAATGATTCTTGCAGGAAGGACGGCCTGTCTCCAGACTCTGGATATTGCAATAAACAAGCCAATCAAGGACAATTTAATGACTACACTGAAAATAGAATGGAGAGAAATCAGCGTGGAAACATTGTGAAGCCTAAACTGCAAGAGGCTGTGACTTGGGTGAAGAATTCATGGGGGAAAATCACTGACAGTTGCATTTCAAATGCACTACAAGCATTTAAGGACAGTGCTATTGCTAGACAGGAGAGATTTAGGCCAATGATTCTGAAAGAAATGGAGTCACAAGAAATTCACCAGGAAATTCAGAGTTTAGATTGTTATGATGATGTTCCAGAAGATGATGACATGACTGTCATTGAATAAATCTTGCTGTGTGTTCATAAATATCGGGATCGGTAAATGTACCATAGATTGTTGTCCATGGAAATAATGGTACAGTAGTAACAAGAAATTCTTGATAGGATTCACAGTTTGTCTGGTAGTGCTGGTTTGTGTTGAAAACTACTGTACAATATATATGGTAATAAATGTTCATCTTTTTGTTCAACAATAAATGTGAAGTCTTCTTCATGAAAAAATAAGACATCCCCTTAAAATAAGACCTAGCGCATCTTTGGGAGCAAAAATGAATATAAGACAATGTCTTATTTTTGGGGAAACGGTAGATCACAGACTGCACAGGAGTTATCAGTGTGGTGCAGCAGCAAAAACGACAAACACAGTTCTAGGATGTATTAAGAGAAGCATAGAGTCTAGATCACGTGAAGTACCGTATATACTCGAGTATAAGCCGACCCGAGTATAAGCCGACCCCCCTAATTTTGCCACAAAAAACTGGGAAAACTTATTGACTCGAGTATAAGCCTAGGGGGGAAAATGCAGCAGCTACTGGTAAATGTCAAAAGTAATAATAGATACCAATAAAAGTAAAATTAATTGAGACATCAGTAGGTTAAGTGTCTTTGAATATCCATATTGAATCAGGAGCCCCATATGATGCTCCATACTGTTCATTATGGCCCCATAAGATGTTCAATATTAAAATATGCCCCATATAATCCTGCATAAAGGTTAATAAAGGCCCCATAAGATGCTCCATAGACACATTTGCCCAATATAATGCTGCACAAATGCTGATTATGGCCCCATAAGATGCTCTATAAAGATATTTGCCCCTTATAGTGCTGCACAAACGTTATGGCCCTATAAGATGCTCCATACAGACACTTGCCCCATATGCCGTAGTGCCCTACAAACGTTAATTATGGCCCCATACAGACACTTGCCCCATATAGTGCTGCAGAAACATTATGCCCCTATATAGTGCTGCAGAAACGTTATGGCCCCATATAGTTCTGCAGAAACATTATGGCCCCATATAGTGCTGCAGGAATGTTATGGCCCCATATAGTGCTGCAGGAATGTTATGGCCCCATATAGTGCCGCAGGAATGTTATGGCCCCATATAGTGCTGCAGGAACATTATGGCCCCATATAGTGCTGCAGAAACGTTATGGCCCCATATAGTGCTGCACAAACGTTATGGCCCCCATATAGTGCTGCACAAACGTTATGGCCCCATATAGTGCTGCAGGAATGTTATGGCCCCATATAGTGCCGCAGGAATGTTATGGCCCCATATAGTGCCGCAGGAATGTTATGGCCCCATATAGTGCCGCAGGAATGTTATGGCCCCATATAGTGCCGCAGGAATGTTATGGCCCCATATAGTGCTGCAGGAACATTATGGCCCCATATAGTGCTGCAGAAACGTTATGGCCCCATATAGTGCTGCACAAACGTTATGGCCCCCATATAGTGCTGCACAAACGTTATGGCCCCATATAGTGCTGCACAAACGTTATGGCCCCCATATAGTGCTGCACAAACGTTATGGCCCCATATAGTGCCGCAGGAATGTTATGGCCCCATATAGTGCCGCAGGAATGTTATGGCCCCATATAGTGCCGCAGGAACGTTATGGCCCCATATAGTGCTGCAGGAACGTTATGGCCCCATATAGTGCCGCAGGAATGTTATGGCCCCATATAGTGCTGCAGGAACGTTATGGCCCCATAGATGCTCCATACAGACACTTGCCCCATTTGCTGCGATAAAAAAAAAAAAATCACATGCTCACCTCTCCATTGCTCAGGCCCCCGCACTTTCAATAGTCACCTGCTCCTCGTTCCGGGCGCCGATCTGTCTCCAGCACTGACGTTCAGCAGGGGGCGCGCACTGACCACGTCACTGCGCCCTCTGACCTCAGCGTCACTGCTGGAGACAGATCGGCGCCCGGAACGAGGAGCAGGTGACTATCGCGCAGTGCTGTGCTCCCCTCCCCGTATACTCACCTGGTCCTGCCGCTGTGTAGATCCCGCTTCCCTGATGCCGCAGCGCTTCATCCTGTACTCAGCGGTCACATGGTACCGCTGATTACAGTAATGAATATGCGGCTCCACCCCTATGGGAGGTGGAGCCGCATATTCATTTACTGTAATGAGCGGGACCATGTGGCTGCTGAGTACAGGAAGAAGCTGAAGCTGTTGCTGCCGGCGCCGGGGAAGACAGGGACCTGCAGGGACCGCGCCTGGACTAGGTGAGTGTTTTTAGACAGCCCCCGCTCCCCCTCCCCTGCCGACCCCCGGTATGACTCGAGTATAAGCCGAGAGGGGCAATTTCAGCCCAAAAAAGTGGGCTGAAAATCTCGGCTTATACTCGAGTATATACGGTAATTCTCCCCCTCTACGCCTTCTTGGTCAGGCCTCATCTGGAATACCGTGTCCAGTTTTGGGCAGCACACTTTAAAAAAGACATAGAAAGACTGGAGCAAGTTCAAGAGCGACCAGAATGGTGAGCGGACTGTAAAGTATGTCCTACGACAAATAGTTAAAGGATCTGGGAATATTTCGCTGCAAAAAAGAAGACTGAGAGGAGTCTTAATAGCCGTCTACAAATATCTGAAGGGCTGTCACATTGTATAAGATCATCATTATTCTCATTTGCACAAGGAAATGCGAGAAGCAATGGGATGAAAGGGAGAAGATACAGATTAGATATGAGAAAAAACTTTTTGATGTTGAGGGTGATCAAAGAGTGGAACACTCTGTCATGAGAGGTGGTGAGTTCTCCTTCAATGGAAGTCTTCAAAGGCTGGACAGACATCTGTCTGAGATGTATACACAAAAAGGAGGAGGGAGTCCAGTCACCAGCAAAATGGTGTATTAGGTAGAGGAAAATTAGGCTATGATTTTAAAAAACCTTTGTCCTTTATTGTAATTTCATAAAAAACATCAGACCACACAGTCAATCTTAGTGAATCTTGCATTGAGCAGTGGGTTGGACACAAGGACCCTGGCGGTCCCTTCCAACTCAAACAATTATGATTCTATAACAGGGATAGTCAGGTAGAGGGGTCAGATCCAGGAGGTCACGTCAGGAGCAGAATCATAAAAAAGTGGGTCATCAAATGTCAAGCTGAGGTCAAACCATTGGAATATCAGGACAAAACACAGGAGCACAGCACTGAGGTATAAACCAAGATGGCAGAAATATTGACTGGCAGAGGGAACTGGCTCAATGGACAGTGGATAGAAACCCAAATTTACAAGATTAGCCACATACATTCCGGACTGGCCAGAGAGACAAGTCTCAGGAATAATATAGGATTGATGCTGTCAATCATCACCTTCAATGAGGGTACAGCCCCTCCTAGCAGCCGAAGCAGTGGCCCACACAGATGTTACAAGCCTCAAATCTTTTGCAGCCTCTAACAGGTTTTCCTCCAGGATTGCTCTGTATTTAGCTCCATCCATCTTCGCATCACCTCTGACCAGCTCCCATGTCCCTGCTGAAGAAAAGTCTCCCCGCCACATAATGCAGTCACCACCATGTGTGATGGTGGGAATGGTGTTTTCAAGGTAATGTGCAGTGTTAGTTTTCCACCATACATAGCATTTAACCCAAAAAGTTCTCCTTTGGTCTCATCTGACCAGAGCCCCTTCTTCCACATGCTTGCTGTATGCCCTATATGACTTTTTACAAATTGGAAACAGGACTTCTTATGGCTCGCTTTTGTAAATGGCTTTCTTCTTGCTGCTCTTCCATAAAGGCCATATTTGTGCAATATATGACTAATATTTGTCCTGTGGACAGATTCTCCTCCCTGAGCTGTGGATCTCTGCATCTCCTCCAGTGACCATGGGCCTCTTGGCTGCTTCTCTTATTAGTGCTCTCCTTGCTTGGTATATCGGTTTAGGTGGGCGGCATGTCTTGGTAGTCTTGCAGTTGGGCCATGCTCCTATTTTTAGATGATAGATTGAACAGGGCTCCGTTATATGTTTAGAGCTTCGGCTATGTGTTTGATATGTTTGCTCACAACAATCCATCTCTTCCTTACTTTGGACACAGCCTGTTCCTGCTCCATTAAGAAGGAATAATGTTTGGAAGGCTTGATAAAAAGTCATTGCAATTGTTTACTTGTTTTGAGATGGGCATGAGGGCTAGAAAGAGTGATATAGACACTGTTTAAATTTTTTTTTAATATTACTTTTTATGCAAGTATTATGTTTTTTCCTTTATTTTATAAACTGTGCCCCCAAAATATCTTAAAAAAACCTTTGGGTGGAGGGGAAGGGCCGTTTTAATACACCAATATTTTTTTTTTTTGCTTATTTCCCCTGTAACTGGAACTGGTATATTAGCCCCTGTTCCAAGGAAATGTCATCCTGCAGGCTTCATAGTAGAGTGGTCTGGATTTCTTATGACCCAGCAGATCCTGCGCCCTCCTGGACCCAGCGGTCATATGTTCAGAGATGAAAACATGGTGAGTGCCCCATAATCTCTATACACCGCACTAGTCCGGTGAACCATTGGAATAAACTGGTCGGTCAGGTTGTAACAGCCAACTTCTTTCTTGTGGAAACTGATTAGATTGCACTGATATTTTAGAAGGTCAGAGGAGGAATAAGAGTGAACCGTCCAAATATTCTACGTCTAGTCCTGAACTAGTTATATAAGCGCTGATTACGTGATGGAATTTATCCAATTTGCTCAATGTCCTCCTGGTCTGCAGGTTCCTTGCGCTCTGTTTGATGGGAACGAACAGCTGAGAACATTCAATTGCTGCCAGGTAAGCGCATGTATCACTTTTCTTTTACTTTGTAGTATAATATATGTTTCTTATCAATGCAATCTTCTATTTAAAAAAAAATTCCAAGGACTGGAACTAAATCCTTATGGAGCCAAACTGTGTTCTCCTTAGAAAACTCAAACTGTTCCTTCTCCCTCTAGAAAAACATTTTCCATTTACTCAATGATTAGTTCTTCAGGATCACGGAGCCCAAAGTCCATGTACAGCATATCTCCTAGTTCTGTAGTCTGTAATGTCACCACTTCTCCTGGTTCCTGGTACCATATGTGATGTCCAGAAGATCAACCGAGCCGTATATCTAGCAATGCATGTTAAAGTGAATTTTCTTCTTTTCTTACGTCTGCGATGTGTTCACAATTTCTAAAATGTAGTTTATGCTTGGTTTCAACAATTTACAATTATTTTTACTCCGGAAAATATAGAACTATATACAACACCATAGATGTGAAATAATTCTAACATATAGGAGTTACATGGGTTAAAAATGATCTGATTTCAAAACCTTCTGTGTATATTCACGAGGAATGACACATTTTTGGGATATTCCTTACCTTTTATGTTTAAGGTGCCTTTTGACCTCCAATTTTGGAGAATGGGCACCACAAATAATCCAGATATCTCTGAGTGGGTGCGGCACGCAACGATAGAAAAAGAAAAGAGCCGCAATTCATGGAATCTGCAAGTACTCAAAGTATCAGATATATATATATATATATATGTGTGTGTGTGTGTGAAGCCATACAAATGCATAATATGATAGTTACAGGAGACCCACTACAGCCCACCCATATAATAATGGAGGCTATAATTTCCTAATGTATTTTGCAACATCTCTATGCATTAAGATAAATGTAAAAGATCCGCACAATATATGTGAATGAGGATTGAAGAAGACAAACAATGATACGTGGTGAATAACAGATACTTAAGTGTAAATGGAAGAAATAAAAGGGCTGCAGGGGAAGGACGACCCAATACGTTGCACCACCAACAACTCAAGCTTCGTCTTTAAATGTTCACTTTGGACAACATTTGGTAAAAAATTAAGCCTGAAAACATCTTTTAATCATAGATTATGCCTTTAAATTATAATAATTATAATTTGTACATTTTTTAGCAGTACAACAACCCAGAGGTTCTGCTCTGAATCTATCTGACTCTAAATATAGACCAAATACAGCAAAGTCAGCCCTTAAATCTTAAAACTTAACATTTAATATGCATACCTAAAAGACATAAATAAACAATAAATAAAGTGCTCGTGATTCCCAGTGCACTAGATAAAAAATGGCACAATCTCACCCAAATTGTTGTTTGCTGGCACTCGGGAGTTTACTCCAGCATCATGATGTCCGAGACCAGAAAATGGGGAGAAAGGACATGAAGACCAAAAAGCACAAAAAAAGGGGGGAGGGGGGAGACACGGGGGCCTATTTTCCCTGTCGTGCCCTCTGCAGCCAGCTCCCGCCCTTACAAGGGCAGTACCCAAGTGTGAGCCTGTTTTGTGATCCCCATGGTCAGATATAGCCACCCTGAAAAAAGTGTCTTCCCTACGCGTTTCCCCTCCCGTTTGGGGGGTTCATCAGGGGAAGTTTGTCCAGGCTAATAAACGAAGTCTCCTGCAGTGGCAGGGTATGACCTCTCTGTATGACAAAGTCCTCTATATGAGGAAAAAATGGTCTCTCGCCTATTCAGTGTTCACTGCCATTATATAGGGGAGGGGGAGATGGGTAGAGGGTGGCGCTCATGTTTAGCGTCTGTCATCACTTCCTCTTTTATTCCCGGGTCAAAGGGTTAATTATATTTCTTTCTCTTTACATGACCTTATATTTTTTCTATATATTGATTTCATACCCCTTATTTTTACTTTTTTTTCCATTTGCGCTGGCATTCTCTTTATTACCTGATTATCGGCGTTTTCTTTGTTATTCGCCGAAACCTACGCAGGCGCCGTAGCAGTAGTACAGACCATGTGACCACAGGTCCTGGTCGGCGCTAATTTCCTTCTGCGCACGCGTCTGGCACCGGTACAGGAGACCTGGTCAGCTGATCTCAGGTCCTAATCGTCGTTCATTCACGATACCTTAATGCGCATGCATGCCCCTGCTGCGAGTATCAACCTGGCATATTGCCGGAACCACAAGGGCGTCCTCTGTGGATAATTTTGGCACCCACGATCACATGACCACCGAATCTAGATATGCCGCCCATAGGCTATTACGCATGCGCACCCTCTGTACATTAGTGTATATCGGCAAGTTTATATACACTGAACTCGGGGTACCAAGCTACATTAGTAAGCATTACTTCTTATCAGAAACCAATTATTCTGTTTCATGTTACATATAACTCCCCCATATCAGGTATACATATATGAAACCTTCACTGCTGCAAGAACTACGGTTCACACAGATTTATAAATGTGTCCCGCCGGTAAAGAAGACAAAACAGTGAAAATATATACACCTATGTATGCTGCTGGTGCAGCCAAGGTTTAATATTAAAAGTCATTAATAGACCTACATCAAAGGTTGCCTCTCCTGGCCCTGTTCACCCATCATCATAGTACAGACACCAACATTACTGAATGAGCAAACACTGTCAATATTTATTCATCAGAACGGGGAGAATTTCTTATAGAAAGCAGCTGTAATTAAGTTGTTCAATAAGTCCTAGGGGCCACTGGGTGTCCAGCCGGTATATCCAGCGGCATTCCCTTTGTAGAATCAATCTGTCATGATTCCCTCCCCTACTGGGTGCTTTTACTTGGTCAATACCCATAAACTTGATAACTCCACAATTTCCGCCATGGCAGTTATTTACATGTTTTGCTAATGGCGTGTCTCTGTCATTACGTATGTCCCCTAGGTGCTCACCCACTCTACGCCTGAATTCTCTGATTGTTTTTCCCACACACGATTTTCCACAGATACACGAGGCCTTATAAATTATTCCTGTCGTTTTGCAGTTAATGAACTGTCTGATTGTAAAGCTCTCCTGGGTGATGTCATTCACAAAATTTTTTCCAGTTTGTATGAAGTCACATACCACGCAAAGCCCACACCTGTGACACCCTTTAGGTTTCTCCGGGAGCCACGTTCCTCTAACCTCGGGTCTCTGTAGGTGACTGTGCGCCAATCTATCCCTAAGGGATCTCCCCTTTTGTATGTAATTTGGGGAGTAGTTCCGATGATTTTAGCCAGATCCTGATCCATTAGGAGAACTGTTGTGAACTCTGTTTCCGGGCTCCCTCCTGTGGTCATGAGTGGTACTGTGTGAGTTCTCTCTTTGGGCTCCTCCTGGTGGCTCTTTTTGTTATTTTGCAGGTTTCTGGCAGGATCAGCTGTCTCGTCATCTGCTAGTTAGGTTTCCTATTTAATCCACCTGGTCCTTCATTCCTTGCCTGTTGTCGTTGTATTCAGTGCTTTTCTGATTGCTCCTGTCTACATCCGTTATCAGTCTCTCCAAGAGAAGCTAAGTTTTGTTTGCTTATTTTTGCTCATCTGTGTTCAAGATGTTTCCTTTTATATGATGAGTAGTGTTGAGCGATACCGTCCGATACTTGAAAGTATCGGTATCGGAAAGTATCGGCCGATACCGGCAAAGTATCGGATCCAATCCGATACCGATACCCGATACCAATACAAGTCAATGGGACTCAAGTATCCGACGGTATCCCTGATGGTTCCCAGGGTCTGAAGGAGAGGAAACTCTCCTTCAGGCCCTGGGATCCATATTAATGTGTAAAAGAAAGAATTAAAATAAAAAATATTGCTATACTCACCTCACTGAGGGAACCGGCAGCGTTGTTTGCTTAAAATTCGCGCGTTTACTTCCTTACGTGAAGTCCCGGCTTATGATTGGTCGCATGCCGCCCATGTGGCCGCGACGCGACCAATCACAGCAAGCCGTGACGTAATTTCAGGTCCTTCAGGATCTTAAAATTACGTTCTGGCTTGTGATTGGTCGCGTCGCGGTCACATGGGCGACGCGACCAATCACAAGCCGTGACGTCACGGGAGGCTGGACACGCGCGCATTTTAAAATTTAAAATGCGCGGGTGTCCAGCCTCCCGTGACGTCACAGCTTGTGATTGGTCGCGTCGCCCATGTGGCCGCGACGCGACCAATCACAAGCCAGAACGTAATTTTAAAATCCTGAAGGACCTGAAATTACGTCACGGCTTGCTGTGATTGGTCGCGTCGCGGCCACATGGGCGACGCGACCAATCACAAGCCGGGACGTCACGGGAGGCAGGACACGCGCGCATTTTAAAATGCGCGCATGTCCAGCCTCCCGTGACGTCACGGCTTGTGATTGGTCGTGTCGCCCATGTGACCGCGACGCGACCAATCACAAGCCAGAACGTAATTTTAAAATCCTGAAGGACCTGAAATTACGTCACGGCTTGCTGTGATTGGTCGCGTCGCGGCCACATGGGCGGCACGCGACCAATCACAAGCCGGGACTTCACGTAAGGAAGTAAACGCGCGAATTTTAGGCAAACAACGCTGCCGGTTCCCTCGGTGAGGTCCAGGCTGCGTCGGACAGGTGAGTATAGCAATATTTTTTATTTTAATTCTCTCTTTTACACATTATTACATTAATGTTGTTTTGATACCGATACCCGATACCACAAAAGTATCGGATCTCGGTATCGGAATTCCGATACTCGCAAGTATCGGCCGATACCCGATACTTGCGGTATCGGAATGCTCAACACTAATGATGAGTTTTGTCCAGCTTGCTAATATGTGATTTCCCTGCTTGCTTGTGCTCTGGGGTGCTGAGTTGCTCCCCCCACATCGTTAGTTGGTGTGGGGGTTCTCGCATTCTCTGCGTGGATATTTTTGCATAGGGTTTTTTACTGACCGCACAGATCCCTTGCTATTTTCTGCTATCTAGCGTTAGCGGGCCTCATTTGCTTAACCTGTTTCATCTCTGCATTTGTCTTTTCCTCTTAACTCACCGTTATTATTTGTGGGGGGCTTCTATATCTCTGGGGTTATTTCTCTGAGGCAAGTGAGGTCTTTACTTTCTCTTTAGGGGTAGTCAGTTTCTCAGGCCGTGAAGAGACGTCTAGGATTTCAGGAAACGTTCCACGGCTGCCTATAGTGTGTGCGGTTAGGATCAGGTTTGCGGTTAGTCCAGTTACCACATCCCCAGAGCTCGTCCTATTATCTTCTACTTAGCTGGTTAGATTTGTGATCCTAAGCCACTAGGATCATAACAGTACAACAGGCCTAAAGTGTTAAATGCATCGCAAAAGTGGGATAAGAGAAATCCTGAGTTCAATTTTTTTTTCTGCTCTGCAGTGTGTCCTGCTTCTCTCCTCCCCTTAATCTCTGGGTGGCTTTGAGTTCTGCTGCAGACATGGATATTCAGAGTCTGAATTCTAGTGTGGATCATCTTGCTGCAAGGGTGCAAAGCATTCAGGATTTTGTTGTTCACAGTCCTATGTCTGAGCCAAAAATACCTATTCCTGAGTTGTTTTCTGGTGATAGATCTAGGTTTCTGAATTTTAAGAATAATTGTAAATTATTTCTTTCTTTGAGACCTCGTTCCTCTGGTGATTCCGCTCAGCAAGTTAGAATTGTTATCTCTCTGTTACGTGGCGACCCTCAAGATTGGGCCTTCTCCCTGGCGCCAGGAGATCCTGCATTGCTGAATGTGGATGCGTTTTTTCTGGCGCTTGGATTGCTTTATGAGGAACCTAATCTGGAGAACCAGGCAGAAAAGGCCTTGCTGGCTCTCTCTCAGGGTCAGGATGAAGCTGAGGTGTATTGTCAAAAATTTCGGAAATGGTCGGTGCTTACTCAATGGAATGAGTGTGCCCTGGCTGCAAATTTCAGAGAAGGTCTTTCTGAAGCCATTAAGAATGTTATGGTGGGGTTCCCCACGCCTGCGAGTCTGAATGAGTCAATGGCTTTGGCCATTCAGATTGATCGGCGTTTGCGGGAGCGCAAACCTGCGCACCATCTGGCGGTGTTTTCTGAACAGAAACCTGAGTCTATGCAATGTGATAGGATTCTGACCAGAATTGAACGGCAAAATCATAGACGTCAGAATGGGTTGTGCTTTTACTGTGGTGATTCAGCTCATGTTATCTCAGCATGCTCTAAGCGCACAAAAAACTTTGCTAGATCTGTCACCATTGGTACTGTACAGCCTAAATTCATTTTGTCTGTTACTTTGATTTGCTCTCTGTCATCCTACTCAGTTATGGCTTTTGTAGATTCAGGTGCCGCCCTGAATCTGATGGATTTGTCATTTGCCAAGCGCTGTGGTTTTATCCTTGAGCCATTACAGTTCCCTATTCCATTGAAGGGAATTGATGCTACACCATTGGCCAAGAATAAACCTCAATACTGGACTCAAGTGACCATGTGTATGACTCCTGCACATCAGGAGGTGATTCGCTTTCTTGTGTTATATAATTTGCATGACGTTGTCTTGTTGGGTCTGCCATGGTTGCAGGCTCATAATCCAGTCCTGGATTGGAAAGCAATGTCTGTGTCAAGTTGGGGTTGCCAGGGAATTCATGGCGATGCTCCCTTGGTATCAATTGCTTCCTCTACTCCTTCTGAAGTCCCTGAGTTTTTGTCGGACTACCAGGATGTATTTGATGAGCCCAAATCCAGTGCCCTACCTCCTCATAGGGATTGTGATTGTGCTATAAATTTGATTCCTGGTAGTAAGCTCCCTAAGGGACGACTGTTTAATTTGTCTGTACCAGAGCATGCCGCTATGCGGAGCTATGTAAAGGAGTCTTTGGAGAAGGGACATATTCGCCCCTCCTCGTCCCCTCTTGGTGCGGGATTCTTTTTTGTGGCCAAGAAGGATGGTTCGTTGAGACCCTGTATAGATTATCGCCTTCTAAAAAAAATCACGGTCAAATTCCAGTATCCCTTGCCATTGTTGTCTGATCTGTTTGCTCGGATTAGGGGGTCTAGTTGGTTCACCAAGATAGATCTTCGCGGTGCGTATAATCTTGTGCGTATAAGACAGGGCGATGAATGGAAAACAGCATTTAATACGCCCGAAGGCCATTTTGAGTACTTGGTGATGCCTTTTGGACTTTCTAAAGCCCCTTCTGTGTTTCAGTCCTTCATGCACGATATCTTCCGAGAATATCTGGATAAATTTATGATTGTGTATCTGGATGATATTTTGGTCTTTTCAGATGATTGGGAATCCCATGTGAAGCAGGTCAGGATGGTATTTCAGGTCCTGCGTGCCAATGCCTTGTTTGTGAAGGGTTCCAAATGTCTCTTCGGAGTCCAGAAAGTTTCCTTTTTGGGCTTTATTTTTTCTCCTTCTTCTATTGAGATGGACCCAGTCAAGGTCCAGGCTATTCATGATTGGACTCAACCTACATCGGTTAAGAGTCTTCAGAAGTTCTTGGGTTTTGCTAATTTTTACCGTCGCTTCATTGCTAATTTTTCTGGTGTGGTTAAACCTTTGACGGATTTGGCCAAGAAGGGTTCTGATGTGACTAACTGGTCTCCTGCGGCCGTTGAGGCCTTTCAGGAGCTGAAGCGCCGGTTTTCTTCGGCTCCAGTTTTATGTCAGCCAGATGTCTCTCTTCCCTTCCAGGTTGAGGTTGATGCTTCTGAAATTGGAGCAGGGGCTGTTTTGTCACAGAGAAGCTCTGATTGCTCTGTGATGAAGCCATGTGCCTTCTTTTCAAGAAAATTTTCGCCGGCTGAACGAAATTATGATGTTGGTAATCGGGAGTTGTTGGCAATGAAGTGGGCATTTGAGGAGTGGCGACACTGGCTAGAGGGAGCTAAGCATCGTGTGGTGGTCTTGACTGATCATAAAAATTTGATTTATCTTGAGTCGGCCAAGCGGTTGAATCCTAGACAGGCTCGTTGGTCATTGTTTTTCTCACGTTTCGATTTTGTGGTCTCGTACCTTCCTGGTTCGAAGAACGTGAAGGCTGATGCTCTTTCTAGGAGTTTTGTGCCTGACTCCCCTGGAGTTTCTGAGCCGGTTGGTATCCTCAAAGAGGGGGTAATTTTGTCTGCCATTTCCCCAGATTTGCGATGGGTGTTACAGAAATTTCAGGCGGATAGACCTGACCGTTGTCCATCAGAGAGACTGTTTGTCCCAGATAGATGGACCAGCAGAGTTATTTCCGAGGTCCATTCTTCAGTGTTGGCGGGTCATCCTGGGATTTTTGGTACCAGAGATTTGGTGGCTAGATCCTTCTGGTGGCCTTCCTTGTCGTGGGATGTGCGTTCCTTTGTGCAGTCCTGTGGGATTTGTGCTTGGGCTAAGCCTTGCTGTTCTCGTGCCAGTGGTTTGCTTTTGCCTTTGCTGGTTCCTAAGAGGCCTTGGACGCATATTTCCATGGATTTTATTTCGGATCTTCCGGTCTCTCAGAGAATGTCTGTCATCTGGGTGGTTTGTGATCGTTTTTCTAAAATGGTCCATTTGGTGCCCTTGCCTAAGTTGCCTTCTTCCTCCGATTTGGTTCCGTTATTTTTTCAGAAGGTGGTTCGTCTGCACGGCATCCCTGAAAACATTGTGTCTGACAGAGGATCCCAGTTTGTGTCCAGATTTTGGCGGTCCTTTTGTGCTAAGATGGGCATTGATTTGTCTTTTTCGTCGGCCTTCCATCCTCAGACGAATGGCCAAACCGAGCGAACTAACCAGACCTTGGAAACTTATTTGAGATGTTTTGTTTCTGCTGACCAGGATGATTGGGTGACTTTTTTGCCATTGGCCGAGTTTGCCCTTAATAATCGGGCTAGTTCGGCTACTTTGGTTTCGCCTTTTTTTTGTAATTCTGGTTTTCATCCTCGTTTTTCCTCGGGTCAGGTTGAGTCTTTTGACTGTCCTGGGGTGGATTCTGTGGTGGATAGGTTGCAGCAGATTTGGAACCATGTGGTGGACAATTTGATGTTGTCACAAGAGAAGGCTCAGCGCTTTGCTAACCGTCGTCGCTGTGTGGGTCCCCGACTTCGTGTGGGGGATTTGGTGTGGTTGTCTTCTCGTTATGTTCCTATGAAGGTTTCTTCTCCTAAGGTTAAACCTCGTTTTATCGGTCCTTATAAAATTTTGGAAATCCTCAACCCTGTGTCATTTCGTTTGGACCTCCCGGCATCGTTTACCATCCATAATGTGTTCCATAGGTCTTTGGTATGTGGTGCCTGTGGTTCCTTCTGTTGAGCCTCCTGCTCCGGTGCTGGTTGAGGGAGAATTGGAATATGTGGTGGAGAAGATCTTGGATTATCGTATTTCAAGACGGAGGCTTCAGTATTTGGTTAAGTGGAAGGGCTATGGTCAGGAGGATAATTCCTGGGTTGTCGCCTCTGATGTTCATGCGGCCAATTTGGTTCGTGCCTTCCATGTGGCTCACCCTGATCGCCCTGGGGGTTGTGGTGAGGGTTCAGTGACCCCTCCTCAAGGGGGGGGTACTGTTGTGAACTCTGTTTCCGGGCTCCCTCCTGTGGTCGTGAGTGGTACTGTGTGAGTTCTCTCTTTGGGCTCCCCCTGGTGGCTCTTTTTGTTATTTTGCAGGTTTCTGGCAGGATCAGCTGTCTCGTCATCTGCTAGTTAGGTTTCCTATTTAATCCTCCTGGTCCTTCATTCCTTGCCTGTTGTCGTTGTATTCAGTGCTTTTCTGATTGCTCCTGTCTACATCCGTTATCAGTCTCTCCAAGAGAAGCTAAGTTTGGTTTGCTTATTTTTGCTCATCTGTGTTCAAGATGTTTCCTTTTATATGATGAGTTTTGTCCAGCTTGCTAATATGTGATTTCCCTGCTTGCTTGTGCTCTGGGGTGCTGAGTTGCTCCCCCCACATCGTTAGTTGGTGTGGGGGTTCTCGCATTCTCTGCGTGGATATTTTTGCATAGGGTTTTTTACTGACCGCACAGATCCCTTGCTATTTTCTGCTATCTAGCGTTAGCGGGCCTCATTTGCTTAACCTGTTTCATCTCTGCATTTGTCTTTTCCTCTTAACTCACCGTTATTATTTGTGGGGGGCTTCTATATCTCTGGGGTTATTTCTCTGAGGCAAGTGAGGTCTTTACTTTCTCTTTAGGGGTAGTCAGTTTCTCAGGCCGTGACGAGACGTCTAGGATTTCAGGAAACGTTCCACGGCTGCCTATAGTGTGTGCGGTTAGGATCAGGTTTGCGGTTAGTCCAGTTACCACATCCCCAGAGCTCGTCCTATTATCTTCTACTTAGCTGGTTAGATTTGTGATCCTAAGCCACTAGGATCATAACAGAGAACATTCCAGTGTCTTTTCAGGACATCACGTACTGCCGATGTCCCATTATCAAATGTAGTAATTAGGCGAACAAGCCCCACATTCTCCTCATTTCTTATTTTGGGTTTCAACAAAACCTCTCTCGATTGGGTTTGTGCAAATTGAAATGATTGTCTCAGGACCCCATCTGGGTAGCCTCTCCTATGGAATCTCTCTCTTAAATCATCTGCCCAGAATTTGAATTCATTTTTCTCCGAGCAGTTCCGTTTAAGTCTTAGGTACTGTCCCTTCGGTATACCTCTTTTCTGAGCAACCGGGTGATGACTATCCCATCTTAACAGGGAATTTGTTGATGTGGGTTTACGAAAGATAGAGGTTGTGAGGATACCCTTATCCAGTGCTTTGCTGATGTAGATATCTAGAAAGGGTAACCTATCCGTCTCAATAACCGAGGTAAACCGAAGGCCTATTTCATTGACATTAAGGACTGCCAAAAATGACTCGAACATGTCCCTCGTACCAATCCACAAGACAAAAACGTCGTCAATGAATCTCACCCAAAGATCCACAAATCTGGTGAATTCATTCAGAACCTCTGAGAAGACTATTGTATCCTCCCACCAGCCCAGGAACAGGTTTGCATAGCTTGGCGCTGCTGGATTACCCATTGCAGTGCCCCTGAGCTGGTGGTAGGTGTCTCCATCAAAGGTGAAGAAGTTATTCCTGAGAGAGAATTCCAGGAGTTCTACAACAAATTGGTTGTGTTTTTCAAATTGGCATCCCCTAGACCCAAGGAAATACTTAACTCCCTGTATCCCCTGACCATGGGCTATAGAGGAGTATAACATCTCCACATCAATACTAGCCAATAAAGTCTCCTGCTCAACCGGAATCCCCTCTAATTTCTGTAACAGATCTGTTGTATCACGAATGTATGAAGGTAACGCAGTCACAAAAGTTTTCAAAATGTGATCAACATATGTCCCTAGATTATTACAAATACTCCCTATTCCAGAGACAATCGGTCTTCCTTTGAGAGGGGTGTACCCTTTGTGTACCTTTGGAAGGCCATAAAATGTGGCCATAATCGGGTACTGGGGAAGGAGAAAGGCCAATTCATCTTGGCTAATCAATTGACTTACTTTCGCTCCCAACAACAATTTCTTAAGGGCATCAGTACACTTTGCTAACAGGTTGCTGTCATGATCTGTACTTTTGCCCTGTCCTGTATTTGATTGTCATGATCTGTACTTTTGCCCTGTCCTGTATTTGAATAATATGCCATTTGATGTATGTAACTGTTCTCTGGTTTCTATTAGCTGTAGTTTATGTATTTTCTTGTGCTAGGAGTTTACCTGTAACAATGTCTCCTTCCCACAATACTTGCAGCCCTAAGCTATAATGTAAATAAGCTTTGTCAACTAGTGAAGGAATAGCCATTCTTCCTCACAGCGGTTGGCTAGTTAAATGTACATACTACGGAGCCGAACAGTCTAGAATCTTCTGATGGACTCAACCATTGAATAGAAGGTGTGACCCCTACCCCCTTCATGGGCGGCTCCCAGGAGCTCAGACAATCCATTCTTATTTTTGAGATGAGATGTGAGTTGATCCTTGAAGGAGAAGGAGTGGGGATTCTTAGCTGAGGCAAGACCCCATGTCCATCTGTGACTGCGGAAGCGAACGGGGCGAGACTTGAGCTGAGGACATATCTCGTCGTTCGTGGGATTGTTTTGTGATCGCTTGGACTCGTGTGGACTATTGTTTTGTTAGCTGGCACAAGGATTATCGGGAGGTGCCCCCGAACCTGTTCCGTTGGACTAATTGTGGACTCTGTAGATATACCTGCATGTGTTGTTCCAGCGTTCTTGATAATAAATCTGTGGAATCATCCCTTGGCCTGTTGTCCCTTCCTGCTCTGCCATACACCCCGTCACAAACTGGTGGCAAGCAGTGGGATCAGAGCAGAAGGAATGGAGGACAATGGCCCAACATCGGGAACCAGCACCGCAGAGTACAAGAACTGGACTTTGGGGAGCCTACAATCAAAGGCCCGTGAAGTAGGAGTCCGTTTTAAAGGACTCTCCAAGGAGCAGCTAATTGAGGCTTTGGAAGGAGTTCGCCTGCAAGATGACGCTGAGGAAGGATCCTCACAGCAAATGGAGGAAAGACTGCAGCCGGAGGTAAATACACAAAAAAGTCAGTGGGTTGTGTGGTACGAGGAGGAGTTGGCATTGCTGGGAGAGGAGGCAACCATAGCCGATAAGAGGGAGGCCATTCACAGAGCTCAGGAGAGGGAGGCCATTCACAGAGCTGAGGAGAGGGAGGGCATTCACAGAGCCGAGGAGAGGGAGGCCATTCACAGAGCCGAGGAGAGGGAGGCCATTCACAGAGCTGAGGACAGAGCTCAGGAGATGGCATTGCTGGAGAGGCAGATCGCTTTGGAAGCAGCTAGAAGCTCCAGACAGACTGTAACCCCAGCACCCACCATGAGGGAACTCCCCAGAGTGTCCCGCAAAGACTTCAAGCCATTTAATGAGGCTGCAGGTGACATTGAGAGCTTCTTCCAGGACTTTGAGCATCAGTGTCGATTAATGGAAGTCCCGGAAAGGGAGCGAGTCCGACATCTTGTGGGGCTCTTAGAGGGTGGAGCTGCCGAAGCCTATAGAGCTATGGACCCTCGGGGGAACCATGAGTATGCGGAGATTAAACAGACTATTCTAGAACATTATGCTGTGACGCCAGACACTTACAGGACTCAGTTCCGTACTTTAGCTTGTGATGGGGAAGTGTCTTTTAAGATATATGCTCATAGACTCAAACAAATATGTAATCGCTGGCTGGAGGCAGAGGAGGCCTTAACCTGGGAAACCTTCCTCCAGGTTATCCTAAAAGAGCAGTTTTATTTCAAGTGCCCTGCTGAGGTCCGGGAATGGGTGCGTGAGAGGAGACCAGCGACAGTGGAAGAAGCTGCATCTCTCGCTGATGAGGCTCTCACCATCAAGCCTCAGTGGAGGGTTCTGTTGGAGGATGGAGAGAGGCCTACCAGCTCCACAACATCAGTGGCCCCCAGTTCTTCTGCCCCCATTGTTCCCTGTTCCTCTAAGCCACCACCTCATGCTGATACCCATGTAAATGTGCCTCCAGTTGCTTCTACTGCATTTTCTGGAATACGACGAGGAGAGGAAGTAACAGAGCGCAGGTGTTATGGTTGTGGGCATCCGGGGCATCTGCAGGCCTCATGCCCAGCCAGCCCATGGAGGAGTCATCCTCAAACCCCTACAGCACCTTTAGGTGGGAGCCGGCCTCCAGGTTCCCTTACCCCTCGCCCAAGAGGACGCCTTGGATGGAGTGAGACCCAGCACAGATGCTATCGATGTGGGCAGCCGGGGCATCTGCAAGCCTCCTGCCCAGCTGTTCAAATGAGGATTGATCCTGTACCCAGTCATACTATTAATTATGTACAGCCAAGTGCCATGGAGGAAGATGTGTCACCACTACGTGAGGACTGGCCTAGTGCCTCACCCACCCATGTTGCACCACTAGGAGTTTATGGTGTGCGACCTGCAGCTATGACGACTTCTGCTCATCGAGGTAAGCACTTGCAGGAGGTCATGCTGGATGGACAGAGACTTATTGGATTTTGTGACTCAGGGGCTTTCCTCACACTGGCTGATCCCTGAGTGGTTCGGCCTGAGGCAATTCATAGAGGACCTGGGATTGTCATTAAACTGGCTGGTGGGCAGAAGGTGTGACCCCTACCCCCCTTCATGGGCGGATCCCAGGAGCTCAGACAATCCATTCTTATTTTGAGATCAGATGTGAGTTGATGCTGGAAGGAGAAGGAGTGGGGATTCTTAGCTGAGGCAAGACCCCATGTCCATCTGTGACTGCGGAAGCGAACGGGGCGAGACTTGAGCTGAGGACATATCTCGTCGTTCGTGGGATTGTTTTGTGATCGCTTGGACTCGTGTGGACTATTGTTTTGTTAGCTGGCACAAGGATTATCGGGAGGTGCCCCCGAACCTGTTCCGTTGGACTAATTGTGGACTCTGTAGATATACCTGCATGTGTTGTTCGAGCGTTCTTGATAATAAATCTGTGGAATCATCCCTTGGCCTGTTGTCCCTTCCTGCTCTGCCGTACACCCCGTCACAGTTGCCCCTAACAATTTCATACGTAGCGGTATCCTGGAGAAGAGAAAAGCACATGTCCTTATTTGTAAATCCAGTAATACCTTGTTTAACCTGTCCAACAAAGCGATAATTCATCAATATTTCTATTTTAACCTTCTGCACCTTTATGGACAAACAGAAGACCCCTGAGCACGTGGAAATGTTTGTATGAAGTGATTCAATGATAAAATACATCCCAACACTTCGACTCTGATCACATTTTCATGGGTCTCTCTCCATCATGCTTTTCCGTGGAATATGCTGCAGCTTTCATATGTACTTCATGAGGCATTGACGTGCATAAGAACTTATCCTCCGGCCCTACCAAAATCATGTCAATCTTAATGTGGATAACATATTCCCCAATTATTATTCAGAAAAAGAAAGTTTTTTTGTGTTTCTACTTTTGATATTTCCTTTATGGTATAGGTCACCTATTAAGGTGGATTTACTAAGTCATAGGTCAGGTTTTACTATTTAAAATGGAGGCTTTGGTGTAGCAAGATAGAGCAAAGCTGGAAAACCAAGACAGACAGCAGAAGAAACAATGTGAAACAATGGAGCAGGAGATGCAGTCTGGCATCTTAAAACAACAGAGCTGAGGGACCGGTACCTCTGTCTGCAGAGTAGTGTATGGAGTCTGGCACCTTGGCACAGCAGAGATGAGCATGTAGACAGGAACCTTGTAGAGCCAAGTGTGTGGACAGGCACCTTACCACAGCAGAGATGAGCATGTAGACTGGTACCTTGTAAAGCCAAGTATGTGGACAGGCACCATAACACAGCAGAGATGAGCATGTAGACAGGTACCTTGTAGAGCCAAGTATGTGGACAGGCACCATAACACAGCAGAGATGAGCATGTAGACAGGAACCTTGTAGAGCCAAGTGTGTGGGCAGGCACCTTACCACAGCAGAGACGAGCATGTAGACTGGTACCTTGTAGAGCTAAGTGTGTGGACAGGCACCTTGGCACAGCAGAGATGAGCATGTAGACAGGAACCTTGTAGAGCCAAGTGTGTGGGCAGGCACCTTACCACAGCAGAGATGAGCATGTAGACAGGAACCTTGTAGAGATAAGTGTATGGACGGGCACCTTGGCACAGCAGAGATGAGCATGTAGACAGGAACCTTGTAGAGCCAAGTGTGTGGACAGGCACCTTACCACAGCAGAGATGAGCATGTAGACTGGTACCTTGTAAAGCCAAGTATGTGGACAGGCACCATAACACAGCAGAGATGAGCATGTAGACAGGTACCTTGTAGAGCCAAGTATGTGGACAAGCACCATAACACAGCAGAGATGAGCATGTAGACAGGAACCTTGTAGAGCCAAGTGTGTGGACAGGCACCTTAACACAGCAGAGACGAGCATGTAGACTGGTACCTTGTAGAGCTAAGTGTGTGGACAGGCACTTTGGCACAGCAGAGATGAGCATGTAGACAGGAACCTTGTAGAGCCAAGTGTGTGGGCAGGCACCTTACCACAGCAGAGATGAGCATGTAGACTGGTACCTTGTAGAGCCAAGTATGTGGACAGGCACCATAACACAGCAGAGATGAGCATGTAGACAGGTACCTTGTAGAGCCAAGTGTGTGGACAGGCACCTTAACACAGCAGAGACGAGCATGTAGACTGGTACCTTGTAGAGCCAAGTGTGTGGACAGGCACCTTGGCACAGCAGAGATGAGCATGTAGACAGGAACCTTGTAGAGCCAAGTGTGTGGGCAGGCACCTTACCACAGCAGAGATGAGCATGTAGACAGGTACCTTGTAGAGCCAAATGTGTGGACAGGTACCTTAACACAGCAGAGATGAGCATGTAGACAGGAACTTTGTAGAGCCAAGTGTGTGGACACGCACCTTGGCACAGCAGAGATGAGCATGTAGACAGGTACCTTGCAGAGCCAAGTGTGTGGATAGGCACCTTGGCACAGCAAAGATGACCATGTACACATGTACCTTGTAGAGCCAAGAGTGTGGACAGGCACCTTGGCACAGCAGAGATGAGCATGTAGACAGGTATCTTGTAGAGCCAAGTGTGTGGACAGGCATCTTAACACAGCAGAGATGAGCATGTAGACAGGTATCTTGTAGAGCCAAGTGTGTGGACAGGCACCTTGGCACAGCAGAGATGAGCATGTAGACAGGAACCTTGTAGAGCCAAGTGTGTGGACAGGTACCTTCAGGGCCGGCTCCAGGTTTTTGAGGGCCCCGGGCGAAAGAGTCTCAGTGGGCCCCCCCTTTAACACATACCACGATTCATGATCGCATTTAAACATAGCCATATAGTATATAACACAGCCCACATAGTATATAGCACAGCCACGTAGCATATAACACAGCCATGTAGTATATAACAGCCCACGTAGCATATAACACAGCCCACGTAGCATATAACAGCCCATATAGTTTATAGAACAGCCATGTAGTATACAGCACAGCCCACGCAGTATATAACACAGCCAGCCATTTAGTATATACAGTCAGACTCAGTAGTCTATGCCTTTAGTCTGTATGATGCAAGTTGCAACATTTGAGATTTGGAAAGTAAAAGGGTCAGTGTTCAGTGTTCTCTTCTGACTATCTATGGGGGGGGATAAAATAGGGAGTGGAAATAGCCTCAGAGACCCTCATTCTACATGATGACCTAACTCGTCAGGATCAGAAACCAGGAAAGGCCTGGTTCACAAACTCTGAATGAAGCAAGCAAAACAGCTTGGCATTAGGATGCACGCAGCAGGCCCAGGCCCAGCACTAAATGCCACATTTCTACACCCGGACTACCTCTTTCAGCTGTGCTCCTCTCACTCGCTCCTTCAGCTGCACTGAGGTTTTTCTCGTTAACACTAGCATCGCTTGTGTCCTCACTATGTCTGCCATATTGCCGTGGTCGCTGATATTGGAATACTTGCAGTCTGGTCTTCGGGAAAACAGCTGCCAATATTTAGCTCTGCACACTAAACTGAAGACAAATTCCTGTTAACAAAAGCGGTAACTAAGGACTCGGTTACCAAGCTGCATGGGAGTAATAAGGTGACCACGAAACTTATCAGCTATTGGAGGACTACAAGTTCGGAATACACATCTCATTGTACGAGACAGACTGCTCATATATTACCGGGCTGGAAGCGCTCTGCTGTAATGTGACACGGTGATGATCTGCACATGAAGCTGCTCTGGGGGGCAGGCTGCATCCCATTCCCCCCCACCCCAGCCCCCGCCCCCACAATGTGCAGCATTGGGACCGTCACCGAAGACGAGTCACTCACTCACTGCTTCACTCGGCGCCGTCACCCTCGTTGTGGACACGGAGAGGGTGCACCTCCTGAGTCCTGACTGCAGCTGCTGCTCGTCTTCTCCTGCTTGGCGCTGCCGCTGCTGGAGCCTGGACCTGTCCTGGAAGTGGAATGGAACGAACGGAATGGATGTGATCCGATGATCTTCTTCTCTGTGCTCTTCTTGCCGGCTCTTAGGATGATGAGCCGACCGGAAGTGATAGGCAGATGACCCAGAAGTGACTGTCTTTGTATTGTATCCATGGTGATGGGCCGGCGGAGGTGAGTATCGCAGCTGCGCGGCGCCAGGCGCCAGCGAAACCCTTAGATCTCTGTGCCGCCTGCTTCCGAGGCGCCGTTGGGCGCCGGGGATGAGGGATTTGAATGACTGAGTAGTCTGAGTCACTGTAGTCACACACAGCAGGGATGTAGTGCACTAGCATAAATGGGCCCCCCCCGTCTCGCCAGGGCCCCGGCACTTGCCCGGGTACGCCGGGTGCTGACGCCGGCCCTGGGTACCTTAACACAGCAGAGATGAGCATGTAGACAGGTACCTTGTAGAGCCAAGTGTGTGGACTGGCACCTTAACACAGCAGAGATGAGCATGTAGACAGGTACCTTGTAGAGCCAAGTGTGTCGACAGGCACCTTGGCACAGCAGACATGAGCATGTAGACAGGTACCTTGTAGAGCCAAGTGTGTGGACAAAACCTTAACACAGCAGAGATGAGCATGTAGACAGGAACATTGTAGAGCCAAATGTGTGAACAGGCACCTTGCCACAGCAGAGATGAGCATGTAGACAGGAACCTTGTAGAGCCAAATGTGTGAACAGACACCTTGCCACCGCAGAGATGAGCATGTAGACAGGTACCTTGTAGAGCCAAGTGTGCCGACAGGCACCTTGGCACAGCAGAGATGACCATGTACACATGTACCTTGCAGAGCCAAGTGTGTGGACAGGCACCTTGGCACAGCAGACATGAGCATGTAGACAGGCACCTTGTAGAGCCAAGTGTGTGGACAAAACCTTAACACAGCAGAGATGAGCATGTAGACAGGAACCTTGTAGAGCCAAGTGTGTGGACAGGCACCTTGGCACAGCTTTGATGAGCATGTAGACAGGTACCTTGCAGAGCCAATTGTGTGGACAGGCACCTTAACACAGCAGAGATGAGCATGTAGACAGGTACCTTGTAGAGCCAAGTGTGTGGACTGGCACCTTAACACAGCAGAGATGAGCATGTAGACAGGTACCTTGTAGAGCCAAGTGTGTTGACAGGCACCTTGGCACAGCAGAGATGGCCATGTACACATGTACCTTGTAGAGCCAAGTGTGTGGACAGGCACCTTGGCACAGCAGACATGAGCATGTAGACAGGTACCTTGTAGAGCCAAGTGTGTGGACAGGCACCTTAACACAGCAGAGATGAGCATATAGACAGGAACATTGTAGAGCCAAATGTGTGAACAGGCACCTTGCCACAGCAGAGATGAGCATGTAGACAGGAACCTTGTAGAGCCAAATGTGTGAACAGACACCTTGCCACCGCAGAGATGAGCATGTAGACAGGTACCTTGTAGAGCCAAGTGTGCCGACAGGCACCTTGGCACAGCAGAGATGACCATGTACACATGTACCTTGCAGAGCCAAGTGTGTGGACAGGCACCTTGGCACAGCAAACATGAGCATGTAGACAGGAACCTTGTAGAGCCAAGTGTGTGGACAAAACCTTAACACAGCAGAGATGAGCATGTAGACAGGAACCTTGTAGAGCCAAGTGTGTGGACAGGCACCTTGGCACAGCTTTGATGAGCATGTAGACAGGTACCTTGTAGAGCCAATTGTGTGGACAGGCACCTTAACACAGCACAGATGAGCATGTAGACAGGAACTTTGTAGAGCCAAGTGTGTGTACAGGCACCTTGGCACAGCAGAGATGAGCATGTAGACAGGTACCTTGTAAAGCCAAGTGTGTGGACAGGCACCTTAACACAGCACAGATGAGCATGTAGACAGGTATCTTGTAGAGCCAAGTGTGTGGACAGGCACCTTGGCACAGCAGAGATGAGCATGTAGACAGGTATCTTGTAGAGCCAAGTGTGTGGACACGCACCTTGGCACAGCAGAGATGAGCATGTAGACAGGTATCTTGTAGAGCCAAGTGTGTGGACAGGCATCTTGGCACAACAGAGATGAGCATATAGACAGGTACCTTGTAGAGCCAAGTGTGTGGACAGGCATCTTGGAACAGAAGAGCCATGTGGGCCGACCGACACCTAACAGAGCCAAGTTTTGACCTAGCATCATAGAGCAGTAGAAACATGTTGGCAGAAAGACAGTTTTCTATAGCATTTGCGATTGTGAACAGTAGTGGAAGATAGGAAGCTATGTATAGCAGAGTATGTGGACCACAGAGGAGAATTCGTCAGGATGCAATCATATTCCATACACCTGGTTGTCACAGTACACTAAACTACACTAATACTCAGGTGGTATGCCGCCACCTGAACACACCCAAGATGGTCACCTGATGCACCCAAGAGCAGAGGGAAAAAAGTCAAGGAGACCAGAGCTGGAGCCAGCAGAGGTGAATAACACTACAAACTGCTCCACCTGGTCTATTAGATATGGGACTTGTACAAATCACGCTGCCGTCACTATCACTACACTCTGTGGTTGCAAATTAAAGATTTACTATCACGAGAAATATAGAATTGTAGCCTTGTTTCATAATTTTTCTGCTTTTTTGTGGTGTATGCCAGAATTCCAAGAATTGTCTGACATTATATGATTGAATAAAAGATTAGGAAAACATTTAACCCATTACATCTTCAAGCCCTACTAGTGTTGTCCGAGGTACTTTCTCTGTAGTGTCTCCACTATCTCTGGAGATCCTCTGAGACTGAGTTTAGCCATTGAACAAATACTAATAATATTATTAATGTTAGCCAGGGAGGTCAGATCTTATCATCCGTTTCCATTTTCTCCCCTATGAATATCATTGCGAGTAAACTCCACACACTGGCAGAGACAGTCCCAAGATCAAATGAGATTCCATTAATGGTGGGGTTCTTTTTCCCCCAGGTTACATAGCCTTCAAATGTCCCATCTGCTGAATGTCTCCATGATACTTTCATGGAGATTTTGGAATGATTTGATTGCATGTTGACTTTTCACCTTCTGCTTTGGCAGAATTACAATGCCTTAAAACTTTGTTCGTATTCATAAATCCTTTAAAACCGACTAATAAATATGGGAATGGTAGAAAATTAGATGATAGCCCACCTTACAGTGAAAGTCCACCTCCCTCTCCATCAGTTCTGGAGCCATTGAGTACAGAGACTTCCCGGACACAGCCTGGATACTTCCAGAGACAATGTAAAACAAATAACTTGGATTTTATCATGTGAACTTTTTCCAAAGTCACTGGAGTCTCTGAATGCAGAGCTCAAGATTTTAACCCTTAGGAATTACACCCTCCTGCTTACTTTTGGCCAAAGAATTCACGACACGCACCAAGAACTCCTTTATCAGACAGGAGTCCCCATAGCTTTTTTTCACTCTTATTTGTTAAACCAGTTAAAGTGCCAAAGTAAATTATTATTCTCTTTGAAGCAACATGGCAAATCTGCCTTCAACTTAACCACTTCATCTCAAAAGTAGCCATCAACCTCCAAGGAGGAGTCCATGTACCTCAACATGGAGCTTCGAGGCTCACGACACCCAACGAAAACATTCCCCCTATTCCATCTTCCAAGCCTCAGCAAAAATTATGCAGGCCATTCTTGTTTAAGTGTCTCAATCATGCTTCTTAGAACGGAACTGTAGAAGAAATCAGCGCACATAGGGTCTTATCCGATGGACAAGCGATCTAATCAAATTACACTAACCTGATAGATCTAATGTAATGACATATACGGTAGATCTATTTGAGAACATCAGCTGCAGCAGATCTACGGGTCCGTAGGTGACCGTATCAGATGTGAAGAGGTAGAACGTTTGTGGATGTAATCCGTGCAGCCAATTACAATGCAAGACCAAAGATATACATATGAAAGAAAGGGGTTTTTATTTTCCTCAGAAACACAACCACAGGTATACAAGGACAGGTAGAAATGGCTATACAAGTAGAAAAAATGTTCAAAAAAATCACAGGACAGATGGTGTCAGGGTTCATAGTATTTACATATAGTAACACATGATCTGTATATACATTGAATATAAGCAGAATGAATAGAATTCACATTGGTGTTTCCATGATTAGGCAATAATGATAATTATTATTATTATACATTTTTATAGCGCCATTTATTCCATGGCGCTATACATGTGAATACGGGGCAAATAAAGACAAGTACAATAAGCATGAGCAATACAAGGCACACAGGTACATAAGTAGGCAGGACCCTGCCCGTGAGGGCTCACAGTCTGCAGGGGATGGGTGAGGATACACTAGGAGAGAGGACCCTGCCCGCGAGGGCTCACAGTCTGCAGGGGATGGGTGAGGATACACTACGAGAGGGTAGGGCAGGTTCTGCGGCAGTTCAGTAGGTTCAGGATCACTGCAGGCTGTAGGCTTGTCGGAACAGGTGGGTCTTCAGGTTCTTTTTGAAGGTTTCTATGGTAGGCGAGAGTGCGGCGCCCCCGCACCGCCGCAGGGCCGAGGGGTACCCGGAGCCGGGCCTCTAGTTCTCAGTCTCGGGGTTGTCACGGTGGCTAGACCCGGTCCGTGGCCCTGTCCGTCAGTGGGGGACGTCCGGTGTAATAGGTGGTAGTAATGGTAGCGATGGAGCGGTGCGGTTGTGGGGTGTAAGTCGCGGTAAATAACGAGGACACCAGGTTGCAGTCTCTTTACCTCTTTACTGGAGATCTCTGAGTCCTCAGTCCAGAACACGGTTCACCAGGTCCAATGGCACCTCCAGAGTTCTCCTCTCAGGTGGAAATCTGTGCCTTCCTTCTAGCGCTATGTGTTGTAGTCCTTCCCTGCTGTGCTCACGGAAAGTAACCCCACAACGGTTGTGTCTGTTTCTTAAGTTCCCTCACAACTCGATTTGATGTTCCTCTGTAATCCACCCCTTCCCTGTATTCAGGTTGGAATGGCACCCGTTTGTCAGGTAGGCCTGGAGTTCTTCCGGGACCCTAGAGTCGCCCCTCTCCCGCAATTGCCCCCCAAGACTTCATAGGTGATATGTGGTAGACAGCCCGCCTGAGACCGACTGTCCTGCCGCTGTTTGGAGTATGGCTTGAAGCTGTATTCTAATCCACTCCCTCGGCGTTCCGGCCACCGGTATTGCGCCTCAGCAGGGTGCTGCCTCTTTCAACAAAACCCCTGCTGGTATTCTCCTTCTGCTTGATCTCGTTTCTCACTCAGCACAATCTATCTCGCTTCTAGTCCTTTCTTGAGTCCCGCCGCTTCCAGGAGCCTGCGCGGACCCGTTACGTTCTTTCAATGCCAAGCCTCTGCCAGGATCCCACCCCTGGCAGAGACCCTACAGTCTCTCCCTTCACAACACCCCCTGCCACAGGGTGTTGCTCCGTTCAATCCCGTCAGCGTTCTGTCTAACTTCCTGCCTGACCCCCAGTTTACCCACTATGGTGGGGAGTGGCCTAATGAATAGCACCCTTAGCTCCCCCCGGAGGCCCAGCTGTGAAACATATTGGTGTCTGTGATACCTGATTGGAGGAACTCCTTCGGTGCCATCGAACGTACCATGGCTCCCCTTAGCGGCGAAGCCACAGCACTGCAACGACCAGGACTCTGGGGAGCTGCACTCCCCCCTGGTTAAACACAGTACTCCGGGACTGGGAAGAAAAACAACAATACAGATTAGCAAAAAGACATACAATTTTGTTGAGTGCAAAACGATAAGTATACTTGAACAGGCTTCCCTTTATGGGAGGTGAGGACACTTTTAACGTTACAAACATGGTCAACATTATAAATTACAGGCTATGCATAACTCCTGTTACCCAACCGGGTATTCTACTTAGTGCAATTACTGGAACAATAAATTAACATTGCCTTTAAGAAACATACACTCTTAGTTTACCAAAGGCCTTCCTATAATCACATTACAGGGTAAGGTAACTTCACATTCTCCTACTTTGAACCTGCAGGACCGCCTGTCCCTATGGCACCAGACCTACTGCCTCTCCTTTCTTTTACAGGACCGCCCCGTTCAGCCAGGGCCTACTGCCTTTCGCTACTATACATAGTATAGACATAACATTCCTTTCGTTTAAAGAACTCTGAGCCCGCTCTACTCGGCTCCTTTAAGGACTCACTCTCTAACCCCTACGGGTTCGCCTTCTGTCCTTAGTAACAAAGTAACTTTCTATGGGGACGCAGGGTTGACCTTCTATCCTCACCTTCATCATTACTTCCTTACTTTCAGCTATGCAGATCTCTATCTCTACCCCTACGGGCTCTCTGCATCTTTTCTTTCTGCAAAACATTATTTAGATTTCACATTTCAACAAATTCAACACATATAACTTAGCATGTAAAACAGTTACATTTCTTTTTCAAGCTTCATTATCACATTACTGTTCTGCAACAGTATCTTTCTCAAGTTCAATTTCACACATCCCCTTTAAGAGGGGACCAAGTCTTTCTGAGGTAGCTCGTCTTCTCAGCCTTCCAGCCCACGCAAAGGTTCCGGTATGGTATCTTCGCAAAGTGTCTTTAACTAGAACCGGTAGGAAAGGTATCTTCACAAAGTGTCTTTGGCTCAAACCAATAGGGCAAATATCTTCGCAAAGTGTCTTTGGCTAAAACCAGTAGGGAGCACCTTTAAGAAGGTGCAAACTATTTACAAAAGAAAGTTCGAATCATGCACAGTCCATGATTTCTGCAGTTTGTGTAACTTGGTGCAAAAACTTCAAGAAAAAGAAAAACAAACAAAGGGGATCCCGGGTCAACAAAGGGATCCATTAACCCTGGACAGGTTTAGCAGCAACTTAAAAGAACAAACAGTAACTATTTACAGTTTCAGGTTTCCGAGGTTTAGTGGGACGGCGTCCAGGGCTGCACCTGGCACTTAACCCTTCTTGGCCTGGGAAGAGTGAGGTCCAGGGTTACACCCAGTGCTGGACAAATGCCGTTAATCCGTCTTGCATGTACTGTTAAATCGTGCGCAGCGATGGAGGTCTGCGCAGCTTGAGTATGGGCATCTGCTGCAGTAGAGGTAGCGGCTGCTGCAAGATCAGTCACTGGAACGGAGTCAGCAGCTGTGGCACTAACAGTCACTGGAGTGGTGTCGGTCGTCAGGGCAGGGTGGCTCTTCCTACCTGCTTCAGATGCGGTTCCTCCGGTGCCGGTCTGCTCCGTCTCCGCTGGGGTCTGGAACGCTGGCTGCGGGGCCTTGTGCTGCGACGCTGTCATCTTTGCTTGCAGCACCTCGCTTTCCGGCAGGGCCTTGCTTCCCAGCTTCGGAGCGCTGGGACTTCTTTCCTGCTCCGGACCAGATGAGGCTGCCGACAGATGTCTGGTGAGGCTCCTGATGATGGCCTTCTTCCACTCGGCCTCAGTGCTCAGCTGCGTCCGCCGGGGTCGGTCGCTGAGCTCGTCCACTCCGGCCTGCAGGAATTCAGCATCAGCGGTGGAGGCCTGGTTGCGGTGCCCCTCCGGGTGGCTGGGGGAGTCCTCTGCTTCGACCCCACGCTCCGGCTCCGGGCGGCTCGCCATGGCGTCCTCCATGTCGCTCACTCCTTCTTCCTGGTCCTTTTCCCGCTTTCTCCTTCGTGGGCGGTTTCGTTTTCTCTGTCTCTGCTCACCATTGAGGATCAGGAGGCGGATCTCGGCTGCTGACGGACACGTCCTCAAGGGGCCGAGATATTTAGACTGGGCGGCCATTGTCTTTCACGCTCTTCAGCTTGTTCACGCCCCCTTCCACGCCCTTCGTCTTCTCCTGCACTCTCCTTAGCGCTGTAATGGCGGCGGTTTTGGCGCGAACTTTTGGCGGCAAATGGCAACACACAGTCTTTGCAATAAAGTACAGTCCAAGCACAACAAATCACAGTCTCTAGGCACACATGACCTGATTCTTCAGGCTTAAGTAGATCCTGTTCGTGACGCCAAGTCTGCGGCGCCCCCGCACCGCCGCAGGGCCGAGGGGTACCCGGAGCCGGGCCTCTAGTTCTCAGTCTCGGGGTTGTCACGGTGGCTAGACCCGGTCCGTGGCCCTGTCCGTCAGTGGGGGACGTCCGGTGTAATAGGTGGTAGTAATGGTAGCGATGGAGCGGTGCGGTTGTGGGGTGTAAGTCGCGGTAAATAACGAGGACACCAGGTTGCAGTCTCTTTACCTCTTTACTGGAGATCTCTGAGTCCTCAGTCCAGAACACGGTTCACCAGGCTACGCAAGTCCGGCCGGTCCAATGGCACCTCCAGAGTTCTCCTCTCAGGTGGAAATCTGTGCCTTCCTTCTAGCGCTATGTGTTGTAGTCCTTCCCTGCTGTGCTCACGGAAAGTAACCCCACAACGGTTGTGTCTGTTTCTTAAGTTCCCTCACAACTCAATTTGATGTTCCTCTGTAATCCACCCCTTCCCTGTATTCAGGTTGGAATGGCACCCGTTTGTCAGGTAGGCCTGGAGTTCTTCCGGGACCCTAGAGTCGCCCCTCTCCCGCAATTGCCCCCCAAGACTTCATAGGTGATATGTGGTAGACAGCCCGCCTGAGACCGACTGTCCTGCCGCTGTTTGGAGTATGGCTTGAAGCTGTATTCTAATCCACTCCCTCGGCGTTCCGGCCACCGGTATTGCGCCTCAGCAGGGTGCTGCCTCTTTCAACAAAACCCCTGCTGGTATTCTCCTTCTGCTTGATCTCGTTTCTCACTCAGCACAATCTATCTCGCTTCTAGTCCTTTCTTGAGTCCCGCCGCTTCCAGGAGCCTGCGCGGACCCGTTACGTTCTTTCAATGCCAAGCCTCTGCCAGGATCCCACCCCTGGCAGAGACCCTACAGTCTCTCCCTTCACAACACCCCCTGCCACAGGGTGTTGCTCCATTCAATCCCGTCAGCGTTCTGTCTAACTTCCTGCCTGACCCCCAGTTTACCCACTATGGTGGGGAGTGGCCTAATGAATAGCACCCTTAGCTCCCCCCGGAGGCCCAGCTGTGAAACATATTGGTGTCTGTGATACCTGATTGGAGGAACTCCTTCGGTGCCATCGAACATACCATGGCTCCCCTTAGCGGCGAAGCCACAGCACTGCAACGACCAGGACTCTGGGGCGCTGCAAGAGTCTGATGTGTTGGGTTAAAGAGTTCCAGAGTATGGGGGAAGCACGGGAGAAGTCTTGAATGCGGTTGTTGGAAGAAGAGATGAGAGGGGAGTAGAGAAGGAGATCTTGAAAAGATCAGAGGTTGCGTGTAGGTAACTACCGGGAGACCATGGCACAGATGTATGGAGGAGACAGGTTGTGGATGGCTTTGTATGTCGTTGTGAGGGTTTTGTACTGGAGTCTCTGGGCGATTGGAAGCCAGTGAAGGGCCTGGCAGAGAGGAGAGGCTGGGGAATAGCGGGGAGACAGGTAGGTTAGTCGGGCAGCAGAGTGTAGGATGGATTGGAGTGGTAATAATGAAATATGTTGTTTCACAGTTATATGAAAAAAGAGGAAGGAGAAAAGAAGAAAGAAAAAAAAAATGAAAGACTCAGTTGAGATCTCACACCAAAAGATCCAGCAATAGGTGATGACACCCTCAGCCATCACCCTACGAATGTGCCACAACTCCGTACACAAGACAGAGGAGGAAAAAAGAGAAATACCATTACCACCTTCCGATATATATTTTTTATTTTTTCAATAATATAGTCCGGAGCTGTGGCACATTCGTAGGGTGATGGCTGAGGGGGTCATTACCTATTATTTGATCTTTTGGTGCAAGTTCTCGACCGAGCCTTTCATTTCTTATTTTTTTCTTTCTTCTTTTCTCCTTCCTCTGTTTTCATATAACTGTGAAACAACAAATTTCATTATTGCCTAACCATGGAAATACCAATGTGAATTCTATTGATTCTGTTTATATTCAATGTATATACGGATCATGTGTTATCCTATATGTAAATACTATGAACCCTGACACCATCTGTCGTGTGATATTTTTGGGTGCCAGATTTGAACATTTTTTCTACTTCTGTGTTCCTAAGGAAGAAGTCACTTGAACTTCGAAACGCGTTGAAATAAAAACCACTTTCCTTCATTGCAGCGCACATTACACCCACAAACCTTCTACCTCTTCACATCATGAGATCATCTACCCAAAAGCAAAATCATTTTATCACTGGCATTCTGGATAATGCCCTGCACTACATAAGTCATGCAACTAAGTATTGTTTAAAAAACAACAACATATGTATATGTTACTGTAAAAGTCAGAAGGACGGTAAAACCTAGGATTTACCGGTCAATCTGGACAGCGTTGGTAAAAGTCAAATGTATTCCATATAAACGAACGATTTTGGACTTTTACCTGGGCGATTTGGTAAATCTTTACATTTACCAGCATGTGTTGGTAAAAGTAACTTTGAGTCACAGAATTCTGACTCTGACCAGCAGATGATGGTGTAAAAGTTAACTAAACGCACTTTTTATTACACCCAGCTACATTTACCAAGAAGCCGTGGTAAATGTGCACATTTACCAACTGCGCTTGGTTAAAGTCAGATGTTCCATCTTCACACCAGATATTTCTGACCTTTACCAACGCTGTTGAGAAATGTTAACATTTACCAAGACTTCACCGGTAAAAGTTCAATTTTACTTTTCATTTTGAGCTTTTACCGACGGCCTCGGTGAATGTCCAGATTGACCGGTAAATCCTAGGTTTTACCGTCCTTCTGACTTTTACAGTAACATATATATATGGAGCGCCCCCACACCGCCGCAGGGCCGAGGGATACCCGGAGCCGGGCCTCTGGGAGTCTCTGTTCAGTTCTGGGGATGTCACGGTGGCTAGGCCCGGTCCGTGGCCCTGTCTGTCAGCGGGGGACGTCCGGTAGAATAAGTGGTGGTGTAACGGTGCAATTGTGAGGTGCAGGTCGCGGTAAATAACGAGGACACCAGGTTGCAGTCTCTTTACCTCTTTACTGAAGATCTCTGAGTCCTCAGTCCAGAATACGGTTTACCAGGCTGCGCAAGTCCGGCCGGTCCAATGGCACCTCCAGAGTTCTCTTCACAGGTGGAAATCTGTGCCTTCCTGCTTGCGCTATGTGTTGTGGTCCTTCCCTGCTGTGCTTAGGGAAAGTCCCCACAACTGTTGTGTCTGTTTCTTAAGTTCCCTCACAACTCGACTAGATGATGTTCTGCTAATCCTCCGTCCCTCCCTGAGGTTCGGGTAGGAACGGCACCCGTTTGACGGGTAGGCTCGGAGCTCTTCCGGGACCCTAGAGATGCCCCTCTCCACAAGTTGCCCCCCAAGACTTCATAGGTGATTTGAGTTAGACAGCCCGCCTGAGACTGACTGTCCTGCCGCTGTTTAGAGTATTGCTTGAAGCTGGATATTATGATACTCTCTCGGCGTTCCGGCCACCGGTTGTGCTCCTCAGTAGAATGTTGCCTCGGTCTTACAGCACGACTCCTACTGGTATTCTCCTATCGCTTTGATCTCGTTTCTCACTCAGCACAATCTATCTCTCTTCTAATCCTTTCTTGGGCACCGCCGCTACCCGGAGCAGGCACGGTCCCTTTACGTTCGTTCTCGTTGCCAAGCCTCTGTCAGGATCCCACCCCTAACAGAGACCCTACTGTCTCTTCCCCTACAACACCCTCTGCCACAAGGTGTTGCCTGGTTCCAACCCAGTCAGCTTTCTCTCCTAACTTCCTGCCTGACCCCCAGTTTACCCACTATGGTGGGGAGTGGCCTAATGAATAGCACCCTTAGCTCCCCCCAGAGGCCCGGCTGTGAAATGTATTGGTGACTGTGATACCTGATTAGATGAACTCCTTCAGTGCCATCAGACGCACCATAGCTCCCCATAGTGGCGGAGCCACAGTACTGCAACGACCAGGACTCTGGGGCGCTGCACTCCCCCCTGGTTAAACACAGTACTCCGGGACTGGGAAGAAAAACAACAATACAAGTTAGCAAAAAGACATACAGTTTTGTTTGAGTGCAATAACAATAAGTATACTTGAACAGGCTTCCCTTTATGGGAGGTAAGGACACTTAAACGTTACAAACATGGTTAAATAACATAGCAACATGCTATAAATAATTCTTCTTACCCAACCGGGTATTCTACTAAGTGCAAAAATTGTTGAACAGTACTTTAACGTTGCCTTTAAGGACATACACTCTGTATCCACTAAAGACCTTCTTATAATCACATTATAAGGCAATTTAACTTTTACATTCTCCTTCTTTAAATCTGCAGGACCGCCTGTCCTATCGGCACCAGACCTACTGCCTCTCCTTTCTGTTACAGGACCGCCCCGTTCAGCCAGGGCCTACTGCCTTTTCGACTTCTATACACAGTATAGATCCTAACATTCTTTCAATTTAAGAGCACTGAGCCATCTCTACATGACTCCTAAAAGAACTCACTAACTAACCCCTACGGGCTCACTTTCTGTCCTTTGTAACACATTATTAACTCTTTTCCTAAAATGACTAACTTCCTATGGAGGACTCAGGGTTTACCTTCTATCCCCATTTCCTTATCAACATTATCAAAACATTTTCTACTGAACATTAAGCCTTCTATTTTAACTTCTGTGCTAACAACTATGCAGGACACTATGTCTGCACCTACGGGTCCACTGCATCCTTCCTTCTGAAAACATCATCTGCTTTTCTTTTACAACTTAACTAATCAGATACATATAACTTTTACATGTAAAGATTGTCATCACTTTCGTCCATCAAGACATTATTGCTATCCATCAATCTTAAAGCAATACAGTTCTGTGAATGTAAAACATGGAGGTCTCCTTTAAGGGAGGGGACCAAGTCTTTAAGGGGTAACATTTCTTTTCTGGCTACCAGTCTTTACTCAGCAACGGCTCCGGTGCGGTATCTTCGCAAAGAGTCTTTAAGTAAAACCAGTAGGAAGCGCCTTTAAGAAGGTGCAAACTATTCACAAAAAAAGTTTGTATCACGCACGGTCCATGATTACAACAGTTCTTTCAACTTTTGTGCAAACTCGAAGAAAAATAAACAAACAGGGATCCCGGGTCAACAAAGGGATCCATTGAAGAATTAACCCTGGACGGGTTTAGCAGTAAAAGACGAAACAACTAACAGTTAAGAACTATGTACAATTTTAAGGCATTCATGCTTACTCATTTTTCAGTAATCCCCCACGAGGCGCCACCTGGCGGGTGAACCCCTGCAGTCCAGGCAGTTCAGGTTCCAGGTCCACTCCCGCTGCCAGGTACACCCCATGGGTTCGGGTCTGTTGCACAACCAGGTCGTGTGCGGTGATGAGGGTCTGAGTCCCCACCGTTTTCCGTTTTAATGCAGCAGGAACACCGGCCGTCGGAGGCAGCACCTCCTGGGCCATTACAGCAGTGGTGGTGGCAATACTGCAGGTCATGGTCTTTACTAGTGTACCGGTGGGGGTGACCACGGTGGTCTGGGTGGTGGTCACGGGTCGGCCACACGGCGGCACCTTGGCTACAGGGGACGGTTTCTCCTTACGGACGTTCAGAGCGAACCACCCCTTCTCCCCAAAATGCCTGGTATAGGTAACGCTGTCCCCCGGGTAGAGGTCTCGATCAGGGTGACCCTCTCTGAGGTGCGACTCCACGTCCCGGCGGTTAACAAAGACCTCCGCGTATAGCCCCGGTTCTTTAATAAAGCCCCAGCCTCCTCGGAGCTTAAAGGTGGTGACGATGCCCTGCTGGCGCGGGGCCTGGTGAGCGGTGGGGTCCTTGCGGGCCCGGTCCTTAACTGCTAGGTCTTTCTGATGGTACGCCTCCAGCCCGGCCTGGTACGCCTGGTTCTCCTCCTTCCACCGCTGCTCCAGCTGGGCCTGATATGCCTCCCAGCTCAAGGCCTGCACCATCTCCCCTTCTCGTGTCTTCACCCCGGGGAATCACATGAGGTCAGATCCTGGGTTCACCCAGCGGTATACCGTGCGCTCCGCACGGGTCCCGCATGACAGGGTGATTGGCGTAATCGGGGCCTTCATGCGGTGTTCCATGCCCGTGGCCTCCTCCCAGGGTAACAGGCATTGGAGCTTATGGGTCCCAGGGAGAGGGGGTGCTGCAACGCAACGGGGCCCACTAACACATCTTCTTCTGGCGGGGCAGGGTCGGCGGACTCACCAGTCGGTGTAGGCTCTCCCTCCTCAATAGGTTCTGCTGGCTCCATCGGCGAGAACTCCGGTAACAATTTCGACAGCAATGGGTCCGATGTCCGGGGGCTCCCTTTCGGTGCCACCGGGTGTAGAGCCTGGACCCTCACATTCAGTTGGAGGAGCTGGTTAAATAAGTTCTCCATCTCGGCTCTCAGGAATCTGGTGTTGTCCTCGGAGAACCGGCCGGCACGCTCATCCGGGTAGTCAGGGGAGACGTCCGCTTCCACCCCGCTTTCGGCCTCGGAGCTGCTGGCCATGGCGTCCTCCACGTGGGTCACTTCCTGGTTCTTTTCCCGCTCTCTCCTTCGTGGGTGGTGTCGTTTTCTCGGTCTCCGCCCTCCATTGAGGATTAGGAGGCGGATCTCTGCTGCTGACGGACACGTCCTCACAGTGCAGAAATATTTAGACTGGGCGGCCATTGTCTTTCGCGCTCTCCAGCTTGCCTACGCCCACTCCACGCCCCTCTTCTCTTCCTGCGCTCTCCTCAGCGCTGTAATGGCGGCGGATTTTGGCGGCAAATGGCGCAGCACAGTCCTTGCAATAAAGTACAGTCCAAGCACAGTAAATCACAGTTCCAAGGCACACATGACCTGATTCCTCAGGCTTAAGTAGATCCTGTTCGTGACGCCAAGTTTGGAGCGCCCCCACACCGCCGCAGGGCCGAGGGATACCCGGAGCCGGGCCTCTGGGAGTCTCTGTTCAGTTCTGGGGATGTCACGGTGGCTAGGCCCGGTCCGTGGCCCTGTCTGTCAGCGGGGGACGTCCGGTGGAATAAGTGGTGGTGTAACGGTGCAATTGTGAGGTGCAGGTCGCGGTAAATAACGAGGACACCAGGTTGCAGTCTCTTTACCTCTTTACTGAAGATCTCTGGGTCCTCAGTCCGAAGTCCAGATAGCCAGGCTGCGCAAGTCCGGCCGGTCCAATGGCACCTCCAGAGTTCTCTTAGCAGGTGGAAATCTGTGCCTTCCTTCTAGCGCTATGTGTTGCGGTCCTTCCCTGCTGTGCTTACGGAAAGTCCCCACAACTGTTGTGTCTGTTTCTTAAGTTCCCTCACAACTCGACTAGATGATGTTCTGCTAATCCTCTGTCCCTCCCTGAGGTTCGGGTAGGAACGGCACCCGTTTGACGGGTAGGCTCGGAGCTCTTCCGGGACTCTAGAGACGCCCCTCTCCACAAGTTTCCCCCCAAGACTTCATAGGTGATTTGAGTTAGACAGCCCGCCTGAGACTGACTGTCCTGCCGCTGTTTAGAGTATTGCTTGAAGCTGGATATTATGATACTCTCTCGGCATTCCGGCCACCGGTTGTGCGCCTCAGTAGAATGTTGCCTCGGTCTTACAGCACGACTCCTACTGGTATTCTCCTATCGCTTTGATCTCGTTTCTCACTCAGCACAATCTATCTCTCTTCTAATCCTTTCTTGGGCACCGCCGCTACCCGGAGCAGGCACGGTCCCTTTACGTTCGTTCTCGTTGCCAAGCCTCTGTCAGGATCCCACCCCTAACAGAGACCCTACTGTCTCTTCACCTACAACACCCTCTGCCACAAGGTGTTGCCTGGTTCCAACCCAGTCAGCTTTCTGATCTAACTTCCTGCCTGACCCCCAGTTTACCCACTATGGTGGGGAGTGGCCTAATGAATAGCACCCTTAGCTCCCCCCGGAGGCCCGGCTGTGAAATGTATTGGTGACTGTGATACCTGATTAGATGAACTCCTTCAGTGCCATCAGACGCACCATAGCTCCCCATAGTGGCGGAGCCACAGTACTGCAACGACCAGGACTCTGGGGCGCTGCATATATATATACAGTATATACACTGCTCAAAATAATAAAGGGAACATTTAAACAGCAGAATATAACTTCAAGTAAATCAAACTTCTGTGAAATCAAACTGTTCACTTAGGAAGCAACACTGATTGACAATCAATTTCACATGCTGTTGTGCAAATGGAATAGACAACAGATGGGAATTATTGGCAATTATCAAGACCCCTCAATAAAGGAGTGGTTCTGCAGGTGGGGACCACAGACCACATCTCAGTACCAATGCTTTCTGGCTGATGTTTTGGTCACTTTTGAATGTTGGTTGTGCTTTCACACTCGTGGTAGCATGAGACGGACTCTACAACCCACACAAGTGGCCACAGAACACCAGGATTGGCAAATTCGCCACTGGCGCCCTGTGCTCTTCACAGATGAAAGCAGGTTCACACTGAGCACATGTGACAGACGTGACAGAGTCTGGAGACGCCGTGGAGAGTGATCTGCTGCCTGCAACATCCTTCAGCATGACCGGTTTGGCAGTGGGTCAGTAATGGTGTGGGGTGGCATTTCTTTGGAGGGCCGCACAGCCCTCCATGTGCTCGCCAGAGGTAGCCTGACTGCCATTAGGTACCGAGATGAGATCCTCAGACCCCTTGTGAGACCATATGATGGTGCGGTTGGCCCTGGGTTCCTCCTAATGCAGGACAATGCCAGACCTCATGTGACTGGAGTGTGTCAGCAGTTCCTGCAAGATGGAGGCATTGAAGCTATGGACTGGCCCGCCCGTTCCCCAGACCTGAATCCGATTGAGCACATCTGGGACATGATGTCTCGCTCCAGCCACCATTGCACCACAGACTGTCCAGGAGTTGTTGGATGCTTTAGTCCAGGTCTGGGAGGAGGTCCCTCAGGAGACCATCCGCCGCCTCATCAGGAGCATGCCCAGGCGTTGTAGGGAGATCATACAGGCACGTGCAGGCCACACACACTACTGAGCATCATTTCCTTGTCTTGAGGCATTTCCACTGAAGTTGGATCAGCCTGTAACTTCATTTTCCACTTTGATTTTGAGCATCATTCCAACTCCAGACCTCCGTGGGATATTAGTTGTGATTTCACGTTGATCATTTTTAGGTTTTATTGTTCTCAACACATTCCACTATATAATGAATAAAGATTTACAACTGGAATATTTCAATCAGTGATATCTAGGATGTGGGATTTTAGTGTTCCTTTTATTTTTTGAGCAGTGTATGTATATATATATATATATATATATATATATATATAAACATGAGGATGAATGACCTCAGGGAGATCAAAACATCCAACGCCGCGGAGACACCATCACGTGTTTCTCAACGCAGTGATCCAGAACACTGCCCCATCCCTTAAGGGAAATATGCAAAAGCATGGTTGTTCCTTCCCGGTGAAAAGTCTGGCTATTCATTGCTTGCGTTGAGAAACACGTGATGGTGTCTCCGCGGCTTTTCTACATATATATATATATATATATATATATATATATATTCAGTTTTTCACAAAAAAAGTTTTTAATGTCAAGTGACATTTATTTTTTTTCAGTAAAAATAACAATGTATTTTTACTGTGATAGTCAATACTGATGTGGTAGGTTTGTTTCTAATGTCAACACATCAGTATTTTGCTTTTTGTTAATTTCACTTGACATTAAAAGAAAAAAAAATAATCAAAATGATGTAATTATCCCAGAATGCTACCACAAAAAACAAGTCTGTATACCGCTCTGTACTCGGAAATAAATTACAGCTTGTGTGTCACTGCCGGGTATTGAGGCGAGAGACTCGCACGAGTTTATCACATTGCAGTTGCAAGTGTGACCCCGGCCATAACATATAAATACAGCTTCAAAGAGCGGGTGAAATAATCATTGAACATGTCACCAATATTCTAAGTAAATCTGTTCCTAAAACTGCTATTGACATAAAATTCTCCCAAGAATCATAGAATCATAGAATGGTAGAGTTGGAAGGGACCTCCTGGGTCATCTGGTCCAACCCCTGCTCAAAGCAGGATTCACTAAATCATCCCAGACAGATGTCTGTCCAGCCTCTGTGTGAAGACTTCCATTGAAGGAGAACTCACCACCTCTCGTGGCCGCCTGTTCCACTCATTGATCACCCTAACAGTCAATAAGTTTTTTCTAATATCTTTTCTGTGTCTTCTCCCATTCTGTTTCATCCCATTGCTTCTAGTCTTTCCTTGTGCAAATGAGAATAAAGATGATCCTTCCACACTGTGACAGCCCTTGAGATATTTGTAGACGGCTATTAAGTCTCCTTAAACATTCCCAAATCCTGTAACCGTTCCTCATAGGACATGGTTTGCAGACCGGTCACCATTCTGGTCGCTCTTCTCTGAACTTGCTCCAGTTTGTTGATGTCTTTTTAAAAATGTGCCCAAAACTGGACATAGTATTCCAGATGAGGTCTGACCAAAGAGGAGTAGAGGGCAATAATGACTTTACGTGATCTAGACTCTATGCTTCTGTAAATACAGCCCAGAATTGTATTTGACCTTTTTGCTGCTGCATCACACTGTTGACTCATGTTCAGTCTGTGATCTATTAGTATACCCAAGTTTTTTTCACACGTGCTGTTGATTAGCCCTATTCCTCCCATTCTGTATATGCTTTTTTCATTTTTATTGCCCAGATGTAGTACTTTGCATTTTCCTTGTTAAAACCCATTCTGTTAGTTGCTGCCCACTGCTCCAGTTTATTTATATCTTTTTGAATCCTCTCTCTCTTCTCTAGTATTATCTATCCCTCCTAGCTTTGTGTCATCAGCAAATTTAATCAGTGTACCCTGTCGGTAACAACTCATCCAATCCATACAGTAAAGAAATCATCATAGATGTCCATAAGTTATGTGTAAAGCTGTGTGCACACGATGCAGATTTAGTGCGGATCCGCAGCATTTTTTTCCGCGCAGAAACGCTGCAGATCCGCACTGTTATTTACAGTACAATGTAAATCAATGTAAAAAAAAAAAAGAAGCTGGGCACATGGTGCAGAAAAATCAGTGCGGAATTGCTGCAGATTTCAAAGAAGTGCATGTCACTTTTGTGCGGATCTGCAGCGTTTCTGCACCCCTCCATAATAGAAATCTGCATTGGGAAAAACTGCAGATAATCCGCATCAATTCCGCACAAAAACCGAACTATATCCGTATAAAAACCACGGCAAATCCGCAGCTGAGGATTCTGCCAGGAGATGCGGATTTTGTGTAGAAAATTCTGCACCTCTTTTCTTACGTGTGCACATAGCCTATTAATGAGAAATGTCACAGGGAAAAAGTATTGAATGCATGAAGAAAAAGATGAGCAAAAAGCCCTGGAAAGTCCTGACAATGGATGAAATCTATCTGTAATTAGAGAGCAATCTTGTCACTTAGTGACAAATAATATCAGCTGGTTCATCTGATGGACGATAAAAAAGGTGTCTCATTACCAAGGTGCCATACAAGAAAAATCTCATGATGGATAAAACCAGTGCGCTGTCTCAAGACCTTCACAACCTTATTGTTGCAAAGCATACTGGTGGCATTGGTTACAGAAGAATTTATAAACTACAGAAGGTTCCAGGGAGCGCTGCTGGGGCCATACTCCGGAAATGGAAAGAACATCATTTCAAAATAAACTAGTCACGACCAGGTGCTCCCTGCAAGATTTCAGACAGAGGAGTGAAAAGAATTATTGGAAGAGTTGTTGAAGAGCCAAGGACCAGCTGTGAAGAACTCCAGAAAGACCTGGAATTAGCAGGTACAAATGTTTTACAGAAAATAATAAGTAATGCACTAAATCTCCATGGCCTGTATGCTCATTCACCACACAACCTCCCTGGCCTGTATGTACACTCACCACACAACCTCCATGGCATGTATGTGCAGCGCCCCAGAGTCCTGGTTGTTGCAGTACTGATGCTCCGCCGCTAAGGGGGGCTATGGTACGTTCGATGGCACTGAAGGAGTTCACCTGACCAGGTATCACAGACACCAATACACTTTACAGTCTGGCCTCCAGGGGGAGCTAAGGGTACTATGTATTAGGCCACTCCTCACAATCTGGTAAAACTGGGGGTTGGATAGGAAGTTAGTGAGAAACTGATTGGGTTGGAACCAGGCAACATCCTGTGGCAGAGGGTGTTGCAGGGAAGATTCAGGGGGGTCCCTGTCAGGGGTGGGATCCTGACAGAGGCCTAGCGAACTGAGAGAACGTTACGGGACCGCGCCTGCACCTGATCGCGGCGGTGCCCTAAGAAAGGACAAGAAGTGAGGTTTATTGTGCTGAGTGAGAAACGAGATCAACGCAACAAGGAGAAACACCAGTAGGAGTCGTGCTGTAAGACGAGGCAACATCCTACTGAGGCGCGCAGCCGGTGGCCAGTCGCTCAGACCAGGAATGCGGGGTCGGAGCCGAGGACTCCCCCAGCCACCCAGATGAGCACAGTGGTCAGCTCTCCGCGATTGGGACCGGCCTTCTGCAGATTGAGATGGAGGGCCTGATCGAACAACTCCTCCAGCTGCGGATGGAGGCGCCGGTGGAGGACCTTCCAACGTCTGACCCTGCGTCGCTGCCGGAACTCCAGCCGACGTTCCCATCGACCATACCACCAGCGGAGCCGACCAAGGAGGAGGGGCCTACACCGACTTGGGAGTCCGCCGACCCTGTCCCGCTGGCTGAGGGTCTGTTGATAGGCCCCGTCGCGGCACCCCCTCTCCCTGGGACCCATAGACTCCAGCGCCTGTTACCATGGGAGGAGGCAATGGGTATGGAACACTTCCTGAAAGCCCCGATTCCACCAACTACCCTGCTGTGTGGGGTCCATGCGGAGAGCACAGTGTGCCGCTGGGTGAACCCAGGGTCCAACCTCATGGGGTTCCCCGGGGTGAAGACACAGGAAGGGGAGATGGTGCAGGCCCTGAGCTGGGAGGAATACCAGGCCCAGCTGGAACAGCAGTGGGAGAAGAGGGAAAAGGCTTACCAGGCCGGGCTAGAGGCCTACCACCAAAAGGACTTGGCGGTCAAGGACCGGGCCCGCAAGGACCCCACCGCTCACCAGGCCCCGCGCAGGCAGGGCACCGTCGTCGCCTTCAAGCTCCGCGGAGGCTGGGGCTTTATAAAAGAGCCGGGCCTGTACGCCGAAGTCTTCGTCAACCAGCGGCATGTGGAGTCTCATCTCAGGGAAGGCCATCCAGACCGGGATCTCTACCCAGGGGACGACGTCACTTACACCCGGCACTTTGGGGAAAAGGGGTGGTTCGCCCTGAATGTCCATAAGAAGCGGAACCCCGTGACACCCCCGACTAAGGTGCCGGGGAAGCTGTCCCCCGTAGCGAAGGTGCCCCCTTGTGGTCAGCCCACGATCATCACCAAGACCACCGTGGTCACTCCAACGTGCACCATTGTCAAAACCACGACCTGCAGCATCGTCACCTCAACCACCGTCGTGGCCAAGGAGGCGCCTCCTCAGGTGGTTGGTGCCCCTGCTGCCCCAGAACTGAAGACAGTGGGTACGCAGACCCCCAGATGGGACAACGAACCCGGTTACGCAGTACCAGGCGGCAGGCAATATCCAAAGGGGTTGCCTCCGCCGGTGCTGCCCCCCGAGTGGTTCAAGTAGATGTCCTAATCTTCTGAACATGTAAATAGTTAACTGTTTGTCTTTTTGCTGTTCTGCTGCTACAACCCGATTAGGGTTAACTCTTAAAGGGATCCCTTTGTTTACCCGGGATCCCTTCTTCTGCTTTTGTTTTTTGTTTTTCGTTTTATCATTGTTAAAAGAACTGCTGGATCATGAACACTGCATGATTACAAACTCATTGTAAATAGTTTGCACCTTCTTAAAGGTGCCCTCTACTTGTTTTACAAAGAAATGGACTCTTTGCAAAGAAACTGTTCCTGGAAGCAGTATCGGAGTCCTTGCAGGTTACGGACTTGCAGCTTGAGAAGTTGCACTACCTCATTGAGATTTGGTCCCCTCTTAAAGGGAACGTTCACCCATAGCACTTAAAGTATAATGATGCCTTAAGAGAAATAGTGATAATGCTTACATGTAAAGTTATATGTAGTCAGACAGTTGATAGTAAGAAATGTTTAATGATGTGTCAGAGAATGAGGACAGGAAGTGGACCCGTACGGGGTTAATCGGTGAGTCCTCCTAGGAGCCATACAGAGATGGCTCAGTGATCTTGAACTGAGAGATGGATGATACGTTCTATACTGTGTATAATAGCAGAAAGGCAGTAGGCCCGGGCAGAAAGGGGCGGTCCTGCAACAGAACGAGAGGCAGAAGGCCTGGGGCAGATAGACAGGCGGTCCTGCAGATGTAAAGATGGAAAATGAAGGAAAAGTTGATTAGCCTTATAGTGTTTTATAAGAAGGTCTTTAGTGGATTCAGTGTGTACGTCCTTAAAGGCAACGTTAAATTATTGTTCAAAAATTTGCACTTAGTAGAATACCCGGTTGGGTAAGAAAAAGTTATTTATAGTATGTTATTTAAAGTATTTAACCATGTTTGTAACGTTCAAGTGTCCTCACCTCCAATAAAGGGAAGCTCTGTTCAAATTTGCTTATTGTTATTGCATTTCAAAATTGTATGTCTTTTTGCTGACATGTATTGTTGTTTTCTTCCCAGTCCAGGAGTACTGGATTTAACCGGGGGGAGTGCAGCGCCCCAGAGTCCTGGTCGTTGCAGTACTGATGCTCCGCCGCTAAGGGGGGCTATGGTACGTTCGATGGCACTGAAGGAGTTCACCTGACCAGGTATCACAGACACCAATACACTTTACAGTCTGGCCTCCAGGGGGAGCTAAGGGTACTATGTATTAGGCCACTCCTCACAATCTGGTAAAACTGGGGGTTGGATAGGAAGTTAGTGAGAAGCTGACTGGATTGGAACCAGGCAACATCCTGTGGCAGAGGGTGTTGCAGGGGAAGATTGGGGGGGGTCCCTGTCAGGGGTGGGATCCTGACAGAGGCCTAGCGAACTGAGAGAACATTACGGGACCGCACCTGCACCTGATCGCGGCGGTGCCCTAAGAAAGGACAAGAAGCGAGGTTTTTTGTGCTGAGTGAGAAACGAGATCAACGCAACAAGGAGAAACACCAGTAGGAGTCGTGCTGTAAGACGAGGCAACATCCTACTGAGGCGCGCAGCCGGTGGCCGAAACGCCGAGGAAGTATAGAGCTCCAGGCCTAACTTCAAACCTACGGCAGGACAGTCAGTTATAGGCGGGCTGTCTCACTCAAATCACCTAAGCAGACATAGGGGGCAACATTTGGAGAGGGGCGACACTAGGGTCCAGGAAGAGCTCCGAGCCTACCCGTCATACGGGTGCGTCCTAGCCATATCATCTGGGGGACGAAGAAGAACATCATAATCAAGTTGTGAGGGAACTTCAGAAACAGACACAACAGTTGTGGGGACTATCCCGTAAGCACAGCAGGGGAGGACTACAACACACAAGTGCTAGAAGGTAGGCACAGATTTCCACCTGCAAAGGGAACTCTGGAGGTGCCATCGGACCGGCCGGACTTGCGCAGCCTGGTTAACCGTATTCCGGACTGAGGATCCTGAAGTCTTCAGTAAAGAGGTAAAGAGACTGCATCCTGGTGTCCTCGTTATTTACTGCGGCCTGCACCACATCATAACATCGTCACCATCCCTCCACCTTCATTGTACGCCCCTCAGCAGGGTCACGGACCGGGTCTAGCCACCGTGACAACCCCAGAGCAGAGACTCAGAGGCCCGGTACCGGGTACCCCTCGGCCCTGCGGCAGTGGGAGTGCTACATATGCACACTCACCACCCAACCTCCATGACCTGTATGCATGCTCACCACACAACCTCCATGGCCTGTATGCACGCTCACCACACAACCTCCATGGCCTGTATGCTCATTCACCACACAACCTCCATGGCCTGTATGCTCATTCACCACACAACCTCCATGGCCTGTATGCATGCTCACCACACAACCTCCATGGCCTATATGCATGCTCACCACACAAGTTCTATGGCCTGTATGTACACTCCCCACACAACCTCCATGGCCTGTATGTACTCTCACTACACAACCTCCATGGCCTGTATGTACACTCACCACACAACCTCCATGGCCTGTATGTACTCTCACTACACAACCTCCATGGCCTGTATGTACACTCACCACACAACCTCCATGGCCTGTATGTACTCTCACCACACAACTTCCATGGCCTGTATGCACGCTCACCACACAACCTCCATGGCCTGTATGCTCATTCACCACACAACCTCCATGGCCTGTATGCTCATTCACCACACAACCTCCATGGCCTGTATGTACTCTCACTACACAACCTCCATGTCCTGTATGCTCATTCACCACACAACCTCCATGGCCTGTATCTTGTACACTCACCACACAACCTCCATGGCCTGTATGTACACTCACCACACAACCTCCATGGCCTGTATGTACTCTCACTACACAACCTCCATGGCCTGTATGCACACTCACCACACACCGTCCATGGCTTGTATGCACGCTCACCACACAACCTCCATGGCCTGTATGCACACTCACTTTGCAAGACTCCATTGATGAACAAAAAGCATGTTCAGGCACATTTACAGTTTGCTCAACAACATTTAGACTAGCTGGTGAAATACTGGGAGAATATAGTCTGGTCTGATGAGACCAACATTGAACACTTTGGATGCCATAATACACCATGTTTGGAGGCCAAAATGCACTGCACATCACCCCAAACACACCATACCAGCAGTGCAGTGTGGAGGTGGAAACATCATCACGTCGGGTTTAATAAATTTATTTTAGTATTGCCATATTCATGCTGACCTTGCAGAAAATGTTCAAAGGAATCTGTGATGTCCAAAAGTTCTATTTATCTGCAGCTATAGTGTTAACCTACAGGCACATAGCATTAAAATCCTGTGAGCTTTACTCCAGCAGTGGCCACATGAAGGAAATTAACTTGTGTCCTCCCTGTAGTTGCTCTCCAGTCATCTAGGAGAGCAGGGAGTGGTTCAAGTCGCAACACACAATACAGTCGGTGCAGCAGTAATTATTCTCCGGCATTTTGATTGACAACTAGAGATGAGCGGTGTTCGAGTCGAACTGTTCGCCAATTTCAAATTCGAGCTGCTTTGGGCGGTGTTTGAGTCGTTCGACGAACCCGAACAATTTGCTTAAAATTCGGCTGTTCGAGTTTCTGTTCGATAACTGTTCGTTCACCAAAAGCCTAGCTTGATTTGCACATTAAAACTGTTTATCATTGTTAATGGACAGTTTCAGTGTATAGTGGGCGGGGGGAGGGGGTATAGATCTGTGCTGAAATAACGCCGATCTCCATTTTTTTTTTCTTTCCCGCATTTACAGAGGGGCAATGCAGTCTCTCAGCCTATCAGCAGTGCACACACACAGCAAGCAAGGGCATGTGTCATTGGCTGTGTATGTCACATGTCCTTGCCCTATAAGAACCAGCCATTTGCCCCATCGCCACCATTTCCTCACTGCTGCAGCTTAGTGTTAGACGGCACCGCTGCTGCTGTCGGCGCTATACAGACTGAGTGTTTTTTTGGAGCGAATTGTCAGAGAGATAGGTTTAGGGAGTCGGGAGGAGTTGGGACCAGTTGTAATATCAGCCCTTTCAGGGTAGGTTACAGCAGTTCATAGCACTGTTTGCCAGGCAGGTCTGAGCCAGTGCTGTGCAAGTGTTAGGCTACGTTCACATTTGCGTTGTGCGCCGCTGCGTCGGCGACGCAACGCACAACGCAAACAAAAACGCAACAAAACGCACGCTAAAACGCTGCGTTTTGCGACGCATGCGTCATTTTTTGCCGAAAGTTGGACGCAAAAAAAATGCAACTTGCTGCGTTCTCTGCGCCCAACGCTTGCGGCCATGCGTCGCAAAACGCAGCACAACACATGTCCATGCGCCCCCATGTTAAATATAGGGGCGCATGACGCATGCGGCGACGCTGCGGCGCCCGACGCTGCGGCGCCGAACGCTAATGTGAACGTAGACTTAGTCACAGCATTTGGTGTAATCTAGCTCAGCCAATCCTTTTGGGCTAGTAGCATTGTCTGATAGTCATCTGAGTAGCCCGCCTGTGAAGCTAGCTACACCGCCTGTGTATCTCAATTTTTACTGCATCTAATCCAGTTAATAGTTTTGGGCCTAGGAGCAGTGTCTGCACGTCAGCAGAGTAGCCCGCCTGTGAAGCTAACTATACCGCCTGTGTATCTCAATTTTTACTGCATCTTTTTAATGCATCTACCCGTGCCCTCCGCTCTGCTAATGACCTCAGGTTAGCATCCTCAATAATCAGAACCTCCCACTCCCGTCTCCAAGACTTTACACGTGCGGCGCCGATTCTTTGCAATGCACTACCTAGGTTAATACGATTAATCCCCAATCCCCACAGTTTTAAGCGTGCCCTAAAAACGCATTTGTTCAGACTGGCCTACCGCCTCAACGCATTAACCTAACTATCCCTGTGTGGCCTATTAAAAAAACAAAAAAAAACCCCACATAATCAGGTTCCTTCCATCATGTTCTCATACACTTTATACAGTTAATAGCCCTCTGTGTCTGTACTGCTACATACTTAGGCTGTTAATATACACAGATGACAACGAAGCATGGTAAAATACATATATGTCAAAAATTAGTAACCATGCAAACGACAGGACGTAAATAGCCTATCATCAACTACTACATAGAACACCCCACACAAAGATGATTAGAAGGCAATATATAATAATCAAAGATTTAATTTTATTAGAGTATTACAAAATTTAAAAACCATATTGACAGCTTTGGGGAATAGGACAATATCCCTCTCCCATTACCAATGTTGACGTGCAGCAACAGGTGAAAAACAGGGTACATCCCATATCGGATGTTACAATAGGAAACATTCACGTCATTAATAATTTAATCCATAATAACATCATATAGTTCATCTATGACAGATATGCATCCATATATTTGTACACCCTATCTCGCCCCACTCAGTAAAAAGTCTACACCGCTACCATAGATAAAGCACTAACTGTGTAAGATGTTACCATACAAGTAATAGGCAGTCAGTGGACCGGTATAATTACCTATTCAGAGGTAGAGACTGGGATGTGGGCTCCCCGCTGTCACCTGGACCCGCACGTCTGCCCCGACACGCGTTTCGGACTCCTTTTTCAAGGGGCCTATGGTACACACATGTCCAACGCTATTTATAGTTCCGGTAAGCGGCATGTACGCCGCGAAACCGGAAGTGATGTACACTGTCCCGGAGATGACGCGCGCTGTTGCCAGGTCAACAGGCACGCCGGCCGGCGTCGGCGTCATAGCGCGGGCGGAGCCGGGGCGGGCTCCACACACGCCAGGAGACGCCGAGAGCCGGTGGGCGTGACAGCAAGCCGGCAACATGCTCGTATAGGGACAGGAGTATAAGGACAATTGGATGTACATGGTATGTCTACAAAACAAAGATTCGCCTCCGCAGAGATAAAGATCACTATTGGTAATAGTCTGTCCTAATACTTATGTCTAAAAACCGCACAGATACAGTATGGCATCCACATCTAAATGCATAAGAAATAAGTTGAATATCACTGGGCCACCCTTAGATATTACACATAAAAAAGACATGTATTATACATATATGGGTGATCACATATGGCGTTCAAATTCATCTTGTATTGCTTCACCATGTGGCGCCATATGTATACATCCGTGTCCTGCCAAAACTGGTTCACACCGGACTCACACGAACCATAGAAGACCAACAGACAGAATATAGGAATTAACAAAAAGAAAAAATAGAACATAAATTAAAAACACTGAAATGGGAAAAAGATACCTTATTGCAGAATTACCCAGACACGAGCGATGAGGAGACGCTATAGAAATGGGGCGTAACTCATATACTCATTAAGTCCAGATGGATGGACAGTGCCCAAAGTCCATATCCACCTGGACTCCAATTGGGATAATCTCCTGGTCATATCCCCACCACGGATGTTGATGTCTAACATGTCAATTCCCCGTATCCTAAAGAGCGTCACAGCCATACTGTGGATTTACCAAATTTAAGATTGTATTATGGGGCTCCCCAGTATAATGGCTCCTTACCAAATGGTCCCATAAGTTTTTGGATCTCCTAGCTGCTATTGCAACCCTTGCGGGAATAAACCTAGAAATCACCGGGTCCGCTTTAAGTATATGCCACGATTTGTCCATAATCTGCCTCATACGGGTAAACTGTGAATTGAAATCAGTCACAAATCTGGTGGTATTCTGATCACTTTTAAATTTTTTGGGTCCGTATAATAGCGTATTTCTGGATGAGTATTTAGCCCTATTAAAGGCTTTTTTATCATACGGTTACTGTAACCGCGTTCTCTCAACCTTATTTTTAGGTCTTCCGATTGGACCATAAAATCATCATTAGTTGAACACAACCTTTGAAGATGTAAAAACTGTCCGGTTGGGACTGACTGAATCATGTGCCCTGGATGGGAGGAGGCTGCGTGCAACAGCATATTCGTAGAGGTCGGTTTACGGTAAATGCTCGTCTGCATCTCACCTTTTTCATCTTTTTGTAATAGTACATCCAAAAACTCTATGGTCATAGGATCGTACTTGTATGAGATATATATATTTAGTTCATTGTTGTTCAAAGATGTCATGAACAACTCAAGATCATCCCGTGACCCCTGCCAGATCAGTAATATGTCGTCGATGTACCGTGTCCACGAAAGGACACGGCACACCGGCAACGACTGATCCAGCAGGGAGAGGTCTCTCTCCCACAGCCCCAGGAACAGATTTGCATATGAAGGGGCGAAGGACGCCCCCATCGCTGTTCACTGGAGCTGTAGGTAGAAAGACCCCTTAAAGATGAAAAAGTTATGAGTCAGCGTAAATCTGAGAAGTTCGACAATTAATTCCTGAATCTCAACCGGCAGATTTGACATACTCAGAAAGACCTCCGTTGCCCGAATCCCATCCGTGTGTCTAATGCTCGTGTACAGGGACTCTACGTCCCCCGTCACGAGCAACATATCATCATCCAATTGTAAACCATCTACTCGTTTTAATAGATCCCCAGTATCCTTGTGTTATGACCCCAGTGGACAGGGTCTCAGAGGAACGTGTAAGTATGCAAGATACAAAAATCCAGCTCATAGGGCTGTGGTAACTGGGTTGACCAAATAGCTACTCCTAACGCCAACACTAGAAGTAGCCGGGGATCATGCCTACGGTGATCGCTAGATGACTCGCGCCAGCCGGAGAATCTAACTACCCCTAGGAGAAGAAAACAAAGACCTCTCTTGCCTCCAGAGAAAGGGACCCCAAAGCAAGATACAAGCCCCCCACAAATAATAACGGTGAGGTAAGAGGAAATGACAAACACAGAAATGAACCAGGTTCAGCAAAGAGAGGCCAGCTTACTAATAGCAGAATATAGCAAGATAACTTATCTGGTCAACAAAAACCCTATAAAAATCCACGCTGGAGATTCAAGAACCCCCGAACCGTCTAACGGTCCGGGGGGAGAACACCAGCCCCCTAGAGCTTCCAGCAAAGGTCAGGATACAGATAGGAACAAGCTGGACAAAAATACCAAACAAAACAAAAGCAAAAAGCAAAGAAGCAGACTTAGCTTGAAAAACAGGAACCAGGATCAGAGGACAAGAGCACAACAGATTAGCTCTGATTTCAATGATGCCAGGCATTGAACTGAAGGTCCAGGGAGCTTATATAGCAACGCCCCTGAACTAACGGCCCAGGTGAGGATATAGAAAAAGACAGACGCTCCAGAGTCAAATCACTAATGACCACTAGAGGGAGCAAAAAGCAAAATCACAACAGTACCCCCCCCTTAGTGAGGGGTCACCGAACCCTCACCACGACCACCAGGGCGATCAGGATGAGCGGCGTGAAAGGCACGAACTAAATCGGCCGCATGAACATCAGAGGCGACCAACCAGGAATTATCTTCCTGACCATAGCCCTTCCACTTGACCAGGTACTGAAGCCTCCGCCTGGAGAGACGAGAATCCAAGATCTTCTCCACCACGTACTCCAACTCGCCCTCAACCAACACCGGAGCAGGAGGCTCAGCAGAAGGAACCACAGGCACAACGTACCGCCGCAACAAGGACCTATGAAACACGTTGTGGATAGCAAACGACACAGGAAGATCCAGGCGAAAGGATACAGGATTAAGAATTTCCAATATCTTGTAAGGACCAATAAAACGAGGTTTAAATTTGGGAGAGGAAACCTTCATAGGAACAAAGCGGGAAGAAAGCCACACCAAATCCCCAACACGTAGTCGGGGACCCACACCGCGGCGGCGGTTGGCAAAGCGCTGAGCCCTCTCCTGTGACAACTTCAAGTTGTCCACCACAAGATTCCAGATCCGCTGCAATCTATCCACCACAGAATCCACCCCAGGGCAGTCAGAAGGTTCCACATGACCCGAAGAAAAACGAGGGTGGAAACCAGAGTTGCAGAAAAACGGCGAAACCAAGGTGGCGGAACTAGCCCGATTATTAAGGGCAAACTCAGCTAACGGCAAGAAGGTCACCCAATCGTCCTGATCAGCAGAGACAAAACACCTCAAATAAGCCTCCAAAGTCTGATTAGTTCGCTCCGTCTGTCCATTAGTCTGAGGATGGAAAGCAGACGAAAACGACAAGTCAATGCCCATCCTACTACAAAAGGATCGCCAGAATCTGGAAACGAACTGGGATCCTCTGTCTGACACAATATTCTCAGGGATGCCGTGCAAAGGAACCACGTTCTGGAAAAACACAGGAACCAGATCGGAAGAGGAAGGCAGCTTAGGCAAAGGAACCAAATGGACCATCTTGGAGAAGCGATCACATATCACCCAGATAACAGACATGCCCTGAGACACCGGAAGATCAGAAATGAAATCCATGGAGATATGTGTCCAAGGTCTCTTAGGGACAGGCAAGGGCAAGAGCAACCCGCTGGCACGAGAACAGCAAGGCTTAGCTCGAGCACAAGTCCCACAGGACTGTACAAATGACCGCACATCCCTAGACAAGGAAGGCCACCAAAAGGATCTGGCCACCAGATCTCTGGTGCCAAAAATTCCTGGGTGACCTGCCAACACCGAGGAATGAACCTCGGAAATGACTCTGCTGGTCCACTTATCAGGCACAAACAGTCTGTCAGGTGGACAAGAATCAGGCCTATCAGCCTGAAATCTCTGCAACACACGTCGCAGATCTGGAGAAATAGCTGACAAGATAATACCATCCTTAAGAATACCAACAGGTTCAGCGACTCCAGGAGCATCAGGCACAAAGCTCCTGGAAAGAGCATCGGCCTTCACATTCTTTGAACCTGGTAAATACGAGACAACAAAGTCAAAGCGGGAGAAAAACAATGACCAGCGGGCCTGTCTAGGATTCAGGCGTTTAGCAGACTCGAGATACATCAGATTTTTGTGATCAGTCAAGACCACCACACGATGCTTAGCACCCTCGAGCCAATGACGCCACTCCTCAAATGCCCATTTCATGGCCAACAACTCCCGATTGCCCACATCATAATTTCGCTCCGCAGGCGAAAACTTCCTAGAGAAAAAGGCGCAAGGTCTCATAACAGAGCAACCAGGGCCTCTCTGCGACAAAACGGCCCCTGCTCCAATCTCTGAAGCATCCACCTCAACTTGAAAGGGAAGCGAGACATCAGGCTGGCACAAAACAGGCGCCGAAGTAAACCGACGTTTCAACTCCTGGAAAGCCTCCACGGCAGCAGGAGCCCAATTAACCACATCGGAGCCCTTCTTGGTCATATCCGTCAAAGGTTTCACAATGCTAGAAAAGTTAGCGATAAAACGACGGTAGAAGTTAGCGAAACCCAAGAACTTCTGAAGACTCTTAACTGACGAGGGCTGAGTCCAATCAAGAATAGCTCGGACCTTGACTGGGTCCATCTCCACAGCAGAAGGGGAAAAAATGAACCCCAAAAAGGGAACCTTCTGTACACCAAAAAGACACTTTGAGCCCTTGACAAACAAAGAATTTTCACGCAAAATTTTAAAGACCATCCTGACCTGCTCCACATGCGAGTCCCAATTATCAGAAAAAACCAGAATATCATCCAGATAAACAATCAAAAATTTATCCAGATACTTCCGGAAAATGTCATGCATAAAGGACTGAAAAACTGAAGGGGCATTAGAGAGCCCAAAAGGCATCACCAAGTACTCAAAATGACCTTCGGGCGTATTGAATGCGGTTTTCCATTCATCCCCTTGCTTAATGCGCACAAGGTTGTACGCACCACGAAGGTCTATCTTGGTAAACCACTTGGCACCTTTAATCCGGGCAAACAAGTCAGACAACAGCGGCAAAGGATACTGAAATTTGACAGTGATCTTATTTAAAAGCCGATAGTCAATACAAGGCCTCAAAGATCCGTCCTTTTTAGCCACAAAAAAGAATCCCGCACCAAGAGGGGAAGAAGACGGATGGATGTGTCCTTTCTCCAGAGACTCCTTGATATATGAACGCATAGCGGTATGTTCAGGTATTGACAGATTAAACAGTCTTCCCTTAGGAAATTTACTGCCTGGAATCAAATCTATTGCACAGTCACATTCCCTATGAGGAGGCAATGCACTGGACCTGGACTCGCTAAAGACATCCTGATAATCAGACAAGTACTCCGGAACTTCCGAAGGTGTAGAAGAAGCAATAGACACAGGCAGGGAATCCTCATGAATACCACGACAGCCCCAACTAGACACTGACATAGCCTTCCAGTCAAGGACTGGATTATGGGTCTGTAACCATGGCAGCCCCAAAACAACCAAATCATGCATTTTATGTAGAACGAGAAAACGTATCACCTCGCGGTGTTCAGGAGTCATGCACATGGTAACCTGTGTCCAATACTGCGGCTTATTTTCTGCCAATGGCGTAGCATCAATACCCCTAAGAGGGATAGGATTTTCTAATGGTTCAAGAGTAAAACCACAGTGCTCAGCAAATGAGAGATCCATAAGACTCAGGGCAGCACCTGAATCCACAAACGCCATGACAGGATAAGATGACAGTGAGCAAATCAAAGTTACAGACAGAATAAACTTAGGATGCAAATTACCAACGGTGACAGGACTAACAACCTTAGATATACGTTTAGAGCATGCTGAGATAACATGTGTAGAATCACCACAGTAGTAGCACAAGCCATTCCGGCGTCTATGAATTTTCCTCTCATTTCTAGTCAGGATTCTATCACATTGCATCAAATCAGGTGTCCGTTCAGACAACACCATGAGGGAATTTGCGGTTTTTCTATCACATTGCATCACATCAGGTGTCTGTTCAGACAACAACATGAGGGAATTTGCGGTTTTGCGCTCCCGCAACCGCCGGTCAATTTGAATAGCCAGGGACATGGTATCATTCAGACCTGTGGGAATGGGAAAACCCACCATAACATTCTTAATGGCCTCAGAAAGGCCATTTCTAAAATTAGCGGCCAGTGCACACTCGTTCCAATGTGTCAGCACGGACCATTTCCGAAATTTTTGGCAATACACCTCAGCCTCGTCCTGGCCCTGAGACATAGCCAGCAAGGCTTTCTCTGTCTGAATCTCAAGATTGGGTTCCTCATAAAGTAAACCGAGCGCCAGAAAAAACGCATCAATATCAGCCAATGCCGGATCTCCTGGCGCCAACGAAAAAGCCCAATCCTGAGGGTCACCCCGTAAGAATGAAATAACAATTTTTACTTGTTGAGCAGAGTCTCCAGACGAACAAGGTTTCAGGGACAAAAATAATTTACAATTATTCCTGAAATTCCTAAACTTAAATCGGTCTCCTGAAAACAGTTCAGGAATCGGAATCTTGGGTTCAGACCTAGGATTTCTGGTAACATAATCTTGTATACCCTGCACACGAGCGGCAAGCTGGTCCACACTTGTAATCAAGGTCTGGACATTCATGTCTGCAGCAAGCTTAAGCCACTCTGAGGTAAAGGGGAAAAGAAAAAAAAAAATGAGAGAGGGAAAAAAAAAACTCAAAATTTTCTTTCTTATAATCCCACTTCTGCAACGCATTAAACATTTAATACTGGCCTGGCATACTGTTATGACCCCAGTGGACAGGGTCTCAGAGGAACGTGTAAGTATGCAAGATACAAAAATCCAGCTCATAGGGCTGTGGTAACTGGGTTGACCAAATAGCTACTCCTAACGCCAACACTAGAAGTAGCCGGGGATCATGCCTACGGTGATCGCTAGATGACTCGCGCCAGCCGGAGAATCTAACTACCCCTAGGAGAAGAAAACAAAGACCTCTCTTGCCTCCAGAGAAAGGGACCCCAAAGCAAGATACAAGACCCCCACAAATAATAACGGTGAGGTAAGAGGAAATGACAAACACAGAAATGAACCAGGTTCAGCAAAGAGAGGCCAGCTTACTAATAGCAGAATATAGCAAGATAACTTATCTGGTCAACAAAAACCCTATAAAAATCCACGCTGGAGATTCAAGAACCCCCGAACCGTCTAACGGTCCGGGGGGAGAACACCAGCCCCCTAGAGCTTCCAGCAAAGGTCAGGATACAGATAGGAACAAGCTGGACAAAAATACCAAACAAAACAAAAGCAAAAAGCAAAGAAGCAGACTTAGCTTGAAAAACAGGAACCAGGATCAGAGGACAAGAGCACAACAGATTAGCTCTGATTTCAATGATGCCAGGCATTGAACTGAAGGTCCAGGGAGCTTATATAGCAACGCCCCTGAACTAACGGCCCAGGTGAGGATATAGAAAAAGACAGACGCTCCAGAGTCAAATCACTAATGACCACTAGAGGGAGCAAAAAGCAAAATCACAACACCTTGAGGAATGATGGCAACCCCTCCACTATATGTTGCAATTTCGAATCTATCCAACGATTTACGTGCTCGAGGTAGTTACCTCGCCCAGAAATAATTGGGCGTCCCGGGGGAGTCTGTGCGTCCTTATGTATTTTCGGTAGTAAATAAAATGTAGGGATTGTCGGCTCAGGTACAATTAGGGCTGTTGCTAATTCCTTTGTTATAACACCTGCCTCCCTTGCCTGATTAATAATCAGATGCAATTGAGTAGTAAAGGAGGATAATGGGTTGAATGTAAGCCTTTTGTAACAGATGTTATTGTTAAGCTCACGAAACGCCTCTTTTTTGTATAAGGTTTTCGGCCAAACAACCACATTACACCCCTTATCAGCAGGTTTATATACCACGTCCGACAATCCCTGTAGGACACGCAGACGCCCCCTTTCTTCCCTAGTCAGATTGTCATTGTAGATATAACTTGGGATCTCCCTAAATTCTTTAGAAACAATCTGTACAAAAAGATCTACATTTGCACATGTTGATAATGGGGGAAATTTCTTCGATTTGGGGCGCATAGAAGATGGTACTATACCTCCCTCCGGGGTACTCTGCTCAATGGATAACTCCTCCAGAACACGCAAAGCTACTTGTTCTTCCTCTGTTGGAAAGAGTTCAGAGAGGTTGCCATCAAAAAAATGTTTTTTAAAGATCAAAGATCGGGCAAATAAGTGCAAATCTTTAATCGCTGCGAATGCGTCAAAAGGCGCCGCAGGCGAAAAAGATAGGCCCTTCTCAAGGATAGCCAAATCAGTACTAGTAAAGATATGTTTACTCAAATTAATTACCTTATTTGACTGTCTGGTGACCGCCGGGGAATAATTTTTGCGTCTATATGGATGAAATGAGTATTCCCTCTGATTACGCATCTCTGATACGGATCTGGTAATCATAGATGACCCCGACGCCTCTGATGTATCACTCATGGATGAGATAGATGTTTCGGAGGGGGCACGACCCGGATGGTGGTTCTGAGGCTTCAATTTCCACCATAAATACACTGTCTCATTTTCATAGTCACGTCGATCACGGCCCAGTTTATTTAATTGGGTGGATTGTATTTTCTTAACAACTGTTTCCAGTGTTTTATCCAATTGACCATGGAATATGTCCAACCTCTCAGTTGACCCAATCACTTTTAACTCTTCCTCCACTTTTTTGATGTTCACATCCAATTGTGTTATAATACTATTATTATGCTCACTCAGGAGCTGCATCAGGGTCTGTGAACAGCTGTTACAGGCCTCCTCCCATCGGGACACAAAACCTCCATCGTCTACTGGGAATGTCGGGATAACCCTCACCCTAAGTCCACGTGGAATCATTTTTTTACTTAAATACTTATCCAGAAATGTACGGTTCCACCACAATTTAGTCCTTTTGACCACCATCTGTTGTAATGATACCGTCAACTCCTCCCAACTCCCATCACTCGTCGATTGTAAATCAGATCCATTTCCCCCAAATACTTGATCAATATGCGATAGCCAATTTTTCTCCTTGGCCTGAAAATCCATGTCAAAAGTACCGCCTGTGCAAAACACAGCAAAAGTTATCAATATACACAGATGACAACGAAGCATGGTAAAATACATATATGTCAAAAATTAGTAACCATGCAAACGACAGGACGTAAATAGCCTATCATCAACTACTACATAGAACACCCCACACAAAGATGATTAGAAGGCAATATATAATAATCAAAGATTTAATTTTATTAGAGTATTACAAAATTTAAAAACCATATTGACAGCTTTGGGGAATAGGACAATATCCCTCTCCCATTACCAATGTTGACGTGCAGCAACAGGTGAAAAACAGGGTACATCCCATATCGGATGTTACAATAGGAAACATTCACGTCATTAATAATTTAATCCATAATAACATCATATAGTTCATCTATGACAGATATGCATCCATATATTTGTACACCCTATCTCGCCCCACTCAGTAAAAAGTCTACACCGCTACCATAGATAAAGCACTAACTGTGTAAGATGTTACCATACAAGTAATAGGCAGTCAGTGGACCGGTATAATTACCTATTCAGAGGTAGAGACTGGGATGTGGGCTCCCCGCTGTCACCTGGACCCGCACGTCTGCCCCGACACGCGTTTCGGACTCCTTTTTCAAGGGGCCTATGGTACACACATGTCCAACGCTATTTATAGTTCCGGTAAGCGGCATGTACGCCGCGAAACCGGAAGTGATGTACACTGTCCCGGAGATGACGCGCGCTGTTGCCAGGTCAACAGGCACGCCGGCCGGCGTCGGCGTCATAGCGCGGGCGGAGCCGGGGCAGGCTCCACACACGCCAGGAGACGCCGAGAGCCGGTGGGCGTGACAGCAAGCCGGCAACATGCTCGTATAGGGACAGGAGTATAAGGACAATTGGATGTACATGGTATGTCTACAAAACAAAGATTCGCCTCCGCAGAGATAAAGATCACTATTGGTAATAGTCTGTCCTAATACTTATGTCTAAAAACCGCACAGATACAGTATGGCATCCACATCTAAATGCATAAGAAATAAGTTGAATATCACTGGGCCACCCTTAGATATTACACATAAAAAAGACATGTATTATACATATATGGGTGATCACATATGGCGTTCAAATTCATCTTGTATTGCTTCACCATGTGGCGCCATATGTATACATCCGTGTCCTGCCAAAACTGGTTCACACCGGACTCACACGAACCATAGAAGACCAACAGACAGAATATAGGAATTAACAAAAAGAAAAAATAGAACATAAATTAAAAACACTGAAATGGGAAAAAGATACCTTATTGCAGAATTACCCAGACACGAGCGATGAGGAGACGCTATAGAAATGGGGCGTAACTCATATACTCATTAAGTCCAGATGGATGGACAGTGCCCAAAGTCCATATCCACCTGGACTCCAATTGGGATAATCTCCTGGTCATATCCCCACCACGGATGTTGATGTCTAACATGTCAATTCCCCGTATCCTAAAGAGCGTCTCATCACAATTATGATACGTTCTAAAATGGCGGACCCGGTGATTTCTAGGTTTATTCCCGCAAGGGTTGCAATAGCAGCTAGGAGATCCAAAAACTTACGGGACCATTTGGTCCGGAGCCATTATACTGGGGAGCCCCATAATACGTTCTTAAATTTGGTAAATCCACAGTATGGCTGTTTTTCGTGTGGTCGCTGCGTGGCGTGTACAAATATCGATCGCATAGACCACTTCTGTGTCTGGGTAATTCTGCAATAAGGTATCTTTTTCCCATTTCATTGTTTTTAATTTATGTTCTATTTTTTCTTTTAGTTAATTCCTATATTCTGTCTGTTGGTCTTCTATGGTTCGTGTGAGTCCAGTGTGAACCAGTTTTGGCAGGATCACCCATATATGTATAATACATGTCTTTTTTATGTGTAATATCTAAGGGTGGCCCAGTAATATTCAACTTATTTCTTATGCATTTAGATGTGGATGCCATACTGTATCTGTGCGGTTTTTAGACATAAGTATTAGGACAGACTATTACCAATAGTGATCTTTATCTCTGCGGAGGCGAATCTTTGTTTTGTAGACATACCATGTACATCCATTTGTCCTTATACTCCTGTCCCTGTACGCGCATGTTGCCGGCTTGCTGTCACGCCCACCGGCTCTCGGCGTCTCCTGGCGTGTGTGGGGCCCGCCCCGGCTCCGCCCGCGCTATGACGCCGGCCGGCGTGCCTGTTGACCTGGCGTACATGACGCTTACCGGAACTATAAATAGCGTTGCACATGTGTGTACCATAGGCCCCTTGAAAAAGGAGTCCGAAACGCGCGTCGGGGCAGACGTGCGGGTCCAGGTGACAGCGGGGAGCCCACATCCCAGTCTCTACCTCTGAATAGGTAATTATACCGGTCCACTGACTGCCTATTACTTGTATGGTAACATCTTACACAGTTAGTGCTTTATCTATGGTAGGGGTGTAGACTTTTTACTGAGTGGGGCGAGATAGGGTGTACAAATATATGGATGCATATCTGTCATAGATGAACTATATGATGTTATTATGGATTAAATTATTAATGACGTGAATGTTTCCTATTGTAACATCCGATATGGGATGTACCCTGTTTTTCACCTGTTGCTGCACGTCAACATTGGTAATGGGAGAGGGATATTGTCCTATTCCCCAAAGCTGTCAATATGGTTTTTAAATTTTGTAATACTCTAATAAAATTAAATCTTTGATTATTATATATTGCCTTCTAATCATCTTTGTGTGGGGTGTTCTATGTAGTAGTTGATGATAGGCTATTTACGTCCTGTCGTTTGCATGGTTACTAATTTTTGACATATATGTATTTTACCATGCTTCGTTGTCATCTGTGTATATTGATAACTTTTGCTGTGTTTTGCACAGGCGGTACTTTTGACATGGATTTTCAGGCCAAGGAGAAAAATTGGCTATCGCATATTGATCAAGTATTTGGGGGAAATGGATCTGATTTACAATCGACGAGTGATGGGAGTTGGGAGGAGTTGACGGTATCATTACAACAGATGGTGGTCAAAAGGACTAAATTGTGGTGGAACCGTACATTTCTGGATAAGTATTTAAGTAAAAAAATGATTCCACGTGGACTTAGGGTGAGGGTTATCCCGACATTCCCAGTAGACGATGGAGGTTTTGTGTCCCGATGGGAGGAGGCCTGTAACAGCTGTTCACAGACCCTGATGCAGCTCCTGAGTGAGCATAATAATAGTATTATAACACAATTGGATGTGAACATCAAAAAAGTGGAGGAAGAGTTAAAAGTGATTGGGTCAACTGAGAGGTTGGACATATTCCATGGTCAATTGGATAAAACACTGGAAACAGTTGTTAAGAAAATACAATCCACCCAATTAAATAAACTGGGCCGTGATCGACGTGACTATGAAAATGAGACAGTGTATTTATGGCGGAAATTGAAGCCTCAGAACCACCATCCGGGTCGTGCCCCCTCCGAAACATCTATCTCATCCATGAGTGATACATCAGAGGCGTCGGGGTCATCTATGATTACCAGATCCGTATCAGAGATGCGTAATCAGAGGGAATACTCATTTCATCCATATAGACGCAAAAATTATTCCCCGGCGGTCACCAGACAGTCAAATAAGGTAATTAATTTGAGTAAACATATCTTTACTAGTACTGATTTGGCTATCCTTGAGAAGGGCCTATCTTTTTCGCCTGCGGCGCCTTTTGACGCATTCGCAGCGATTAAAGATTTGCACTTATTTGCCCGATCTTTGATCTTTAAAAAACATTTTTTTGATGGCAACCTCTCTGAACTCTTTCCAACAGAGGAAGAACAAGTAGCTTTGCGTGTTTTGGAGGAGTTATCCATTGAGCAGAGTACCCCGGAGGGAGGTATAGTACCATCTTCTATACGCCCCAAATCGAAGAAATTTCCCCCATTATCAACATGTGCAAATGTAGATCTTTTTGTACAGATTGTTTCTAAAGAATTTAGGGAGATCCCAAGTTATATCTACAATGACAATCTGACTAGGGAAGAAAGGGGGCGTCTGCGTGTCCTACAGGGATTGTCGGACGTGGTATATAAACCTGCTGATAAGGGGTGTAATGTGGTTGTTTGGCCGAAAACCTTATACAAAAAAGAGGCGTTTCGTGAGCTTAACAATAACATCTGTTACAAAAGGCTTACATTCAACCCATTATCCTCCTTTACTACTCAATTGCATCTGATTATTAATCAGGCAAGGGAGGCAGGTGTTATAACAAAGGAATTAGCAACAGCCCTAATTGTACCTGAGCCGACAATCCCTACATTTTATTTACTACCGAAAATACATAAGGACGCACAGACTCCCCCGGGACGCCCAATTATTTCTGGGCGAGGTAACTACCTCGAGCACGTAAATCGTTGGATAGATTCGAAATTGCAACATATAGTGGAGGGGTTGCCATCATTCCTCAAGGATACTGGGGATCTATTAAAATGAGTAGATGGTTTACAATTGGATGATGATATGTTGCTCGTGACGGGGGACGTAGAGTCCCTGTACACGAGCATTAGACACACGGATGGGATTCGGGCAACGGAGGTCTTTCTGAGGATGTCAAATCTGCCGGTTGAGATTCAGGAATTAATTGTCGAACTTCTCAGATTTACGCTGACTCATAACTTTTTCATCTTTAAGGGGTCTTTCTACCTACAGCTCCAGGGAACAGCGATGGGGGCGTCCTTCGCCCCTTCATATGCAAATCTGTTCCTGGGGCTGTGGGAGAGAGACCTCTCCCTGCCGGATCAGTCGTCGCCGGTGTGCCGTGTCCTTTCGTGGACACGGTACATCGACGACATATTACTGATCTGGCAGGGGTCACGGGATGATCTTGAGTTGTTTATGACATCTTTGAACAACAATGAACTAAATATATATATCACATACAAGTACGATCCTATGACCATAGAGTTTTTGGATGTACTATTACAAAAAGATGAAAAAGGTGAGATGCAGACGAGCATTTACCGTAAACCGACCTCTACGAATATGCTGTTGCACGCAGCCTCCTCCCATCCGGGGCACATGATTCAGTCAGTCCCAACCGGACAGTTTTTACATCTTCAAAGGTTGTGTTCAACTAATGATGATTTTATGGTCCAATCGGAAGACCTAAAATTAAGGTTGAGAGAACGCGGTTACAGTAACCGTATGATAAAAAAGCCTTTAATAGGGCTAAATACTCATCCAGAAATACGCTATTATACGGACCCAAAGAATTTAAAAGTGATCAGAATACCACCAGATTTGTGACTGATTTCAATTCACAGTTTACCCGTATGAGGCAGATTATGGACAAATCGTGGCATATACTTAAAGCGGACCCGGTGATTTCTAGGTTTATTCCCGCAAGGGTTGCAATAGCAACTAGGAGATCCAAAAACTTACGGGACCATTTGGTCCAGAGCCATTATACTGGGGAGCCCCATAATACGTTCTTAAATTTGGTAAATCCACAGTATGGCTGTTTTTCGTGTGGTCGCTGCGTGGCGTGTACAAATATCGATCGCATAGACCACTTCGAGAGCCAGGACGGCTCTCGTACCTTTAAGATCAGGAAAAGGATATCATGCAATAGCAGATATGTGATCTATTACGGTATATGTCCATGCCGGAAGATGTATATAGGTACAACGACCAGGCAGCTCAAAGTACGCGTTACGGAGCACATATTGGGGATATCAGCCGCGGCGACCACAAAGGATATTGCAACCCTAAAAACTATCCCTCGCCATTTTAGAACGTATCATAATTGTGATGAGACGCTCTTTAGGATACGGGGAATTGACATGTTAGACATCAACATCCGTGGTGGGGATATGACCAGGAGATTATCCCAATTGGAGTCCAGGTGGATATGGACTTTGGGCACTGTCCATCCATCTGGACTTAATGAGTATATGAGTTACGCCCCATTTCTATAGCGTCTCCTCATCGCTCGTGTCTGGGTAATTCTGCAATAAGGTATCTTTTTCCCATTTCAGTGTTTTTAATTTATGTTCTATTTTTTCTTTTAGTTAATTCCTATATTCTGTCTGTTGGTCTTCTATGGTTCGTGTGAATCCGGTATGAACCAGTTTTGGCAGGACATGGATGTATACATATGGCGCCACATGGTGAAGCAATACAAGATGAATTTGAACGCCATATGTGATCACCCATATATGTATAATACATGTCTTTTTTATGTGTAATATCTAAGGGTGGCCCAGTGATATTCAACTTATTTCTTATGCATTTAGATGTGGATGCCATACTGTATCTGTGCGGTTTTTAGACATAAGTATTAGGACAGACTATTACCAATAGTGATCTTTATCTCTGCGGAGGCGAATCTTTGTTTTGTAGACATACCATGTACATCCATTTGTCCTTATACTCCTGTCCCTGTACGCGCATGTTGCCGGCTTGCTGTCATGCCCACCGGCTCTCGGCGTCTCCTGGCGTGTGTGGGGCCCGCCCCGGCTCCGCCCGCGCTATGACGCCGACGCCGGCCGGCGTGCCTGTTGACCTGGCAACAGCGCGCGTCATCTCCGGGACAGTGTACATCACTTCCGGTTTCGCGGCGTACATGCCGCTTACCGGAACTATAAATAGCGTTGGACATGTGTGTACCATAGGCCCCTTGAAAAAGGAGTCAGTATCTGCACGTCAGCAGAGTAGCCCGCCTGTGAAACTAACTATGGATCGCCCCCAGTAGGGCAGTGGGGGTACTCAGTACTGGGTGCTTCAGTTCTCGGTGGGGATGTCACGGTGGCTGACCCGGTACGTGGCCCCAGGGACGTCCGTTGTAAACCGGGGAAATATTTTTAAAGGGATAATGTTCGTGACACCACCTGTGGTATTCGGTCAGGGTGACCGACGCTGCCTAGGGGTCCGCTGGGGATGATGCGATGGCAGCCAGATGGTATACCTTCCCACAGGTGAAGTGTATCCCCAGGGCTTCCCAGAGTGTAGATGGTGGATGGTGGATGATGTAAGGTGCAGTGAATAACGAGGACACAAGGTTACAGTCTCTTTACCCTTACTGAAGGCTTCAGTGTCCACAGTCCAGGGTACGGACCACAGGGCAGGCAGAGTCTGGCCGGTCCGAAGGCAAATCCAGAGTCCCCTTCTCCAGGTGGAAATCAGTAGCCTTCCTCTAGCGCCTGGGTGTTGTAGTACCTCCCTGCTGAGCTTCTCGGTAAGGTCCTCACAACTATTCTGGATGTTAAGTCTCTTTCTCTCTGTCCCTCTGATGGATAGGATAGGACAAACCCATATGACTGATGACCTGAGGCTTTTTTCAGTGACTTTATCACGCCCCGGCCTCCACAAGTTGCCACCGTGCCTCCTGGGTATAAGGTCGGGCACCCAACGTGGAATTAGCTGTCCTGACAGTCTCTGAAGTAAAGCGTAGAGATCCTAACTCCCTCGGTGTTCTGGCTACCGGGTCCTGCGCCTCAGAAGGAGGCAGCCTTTCACAGGGCAGAACTCCTTCTGGTTTCCTCTCCTTTTGCTATGACTTTGTTTCTCACCCTCTGCAATACACTTCTCTTCTAATGTCTCTTTCTTAGGATGCTGCCGCACATGGACCCTCGTCCTCCTCAGACCGCAGTCTGGATCTGACTCAAACTTGCTCCAGCCAGCTTCTACCTCACTTTCTGTCCAGACCACCAGTTTTACCTAATTGTGAGGAGTGATCTAATAGAAAGGAGCGTAGCTCCCCCTGGCGGTCTGGAGTGTGAAGTGTGTTGTGTGGTTTATGATACCTGGTAAAGAGAACTCCTTTATTGCCTTCAGACGTAATATCACTCCCCCTGGTGGAACAATGACATTACTGCAACGACCAGGACTCTGGGGCGCTGCACTCCCCCCATTAAATCCAGTACTCCCTGACTGGGAAAAGAAAACAACAATACATTAGCAAAAGACATACAACATTTTTGGAATGCTATAAAACAAATTAATATAACAGTGCTTCCCTTTATGGGAGGTAAGGACACTTGAACGTTACAAACAAGAACATATTTACATTGTGCGCGCGACTTTAAGTCAAGTAGATAACGGTTGTTAACTAGCTATGAAACACAATTACCCATACAGGTATACTATCTATTATCTACTAAGTGCAATTACCCTCTAATAGAGTTAAGCGACTTTTACTTTTTTCAGATCGAGTCAGATTTCGCGAAACCCGACTTTGTCAAAAGTCGGGTCGGGTGAAATCGCCCGATTATTACGTAAAGTCGGGGGCCAACTGAAACACGAAACCCAATGCAAGTCAATGAGGAATCAAAGTTGGCAGAGAGTGGAGGACAGGAAAACACCTACAGCGCCCATTTTAATGCCAAAAACATCAGTTCTTATTACTGAAGCTTGTCAATCTTAATTTACTTTATAATAATATTTAGGCATTGAAAACTGGGGGTCATTTGGCTAAAGTTGTGGGGGGTAGGGCTGGCTCAAGTTTTTCGTGGGCCCAGGAAACGCGGAATACGTCACGGCAGTGGAGCAGGGAGAGGTAAGTATTTCAACTTTGGAAGTGCTGTGATCCTGAGCAAGCAGTGGGGCCCACTCGTTGGCATTGGCACTGGCACAGGGCCCCTCATAGTACGGCGGTGTGTTTGATGGCAGGTGGCGCCTCCCACTGGCAGAGACACTTTTGTGTACAATGAGGGGCCCTGTGCCAGTGACGTCACCAACAAGTATGCCCCCCCACCTGATGAAGGAACCTGCACTTTCATCTGCACCTTCCTCTTTGTCCCCGTGTAAGGTGGTATAGTATGCAGGAAGGGGAACCTGACTTTCAGCAGGGTCAGATACTGGCTGTGTAGAGTGCAAGGGGAATGTAGTGGTCTGGGTCAATGTACCAGCAGACTCATCTAGCAGTGGCTGGGCAATGGGCAGGATGAGGAGGAAACACAGATATAGGCCCAAATTATAAAGTGGGCTAAATGCAGTTCAAAATTGGTAACAGGACTAAACTGGCGGCGTTGCTTTGTTCAGGGAGGACAACTGTAATGAGAGGCTGACAAAGTGAGTAGGCCCAAATAAGTAAGTAGGCTAAATGCAGTTCAAAATTGGTAACAGGACTAACCAGGCGGCATTGCTTTGTTCAGCGGAGGACAACTGCAATGAGAGGCTGACACAGTGAGTAGGCCCAAATAAGTAAGTAGGCTAAATGCAGTTCAAAATTGGTAACAGGACTAAACTGGCGTCGTTGCTTTGTTCAGCGGAGGACAACTGTAATGAGAGGCTGACACAGTGAGTAGGCCCAAATAAGTAAGTAGGCTAAATGCAGTTCGAAATTGGTAACAGGACTAAACTGGCGGCGTTGCTTTGTTCAGCGGAGGACAATTGTAAGGAGTGGCTGACACAGTGAGTAGGCCCAAATAAGCAAGTAGGCTAAAAGCAGTTCAAAATTGGTAACAGGACTAAACTGCCGGTATTGCTTTGTTCAGCGGAGGACAATTGTAAGGAGTGGCTGCACAGTGAGTAGGCCCAAATAAGCAAGTAGGCTAAAAGCAGTTCAAAATTGGTAACATGACTAAACTGGCGGCATTGCTTTGTTCAGCGGAGGACAATTTTAAGGAGTGGCTGACACAGTGAGTAGCCCTAATAATAAAGTAGGCTAAAAGTCTGCCAAAATTTTTTTCAGAAATAACCAGGTGGCATAGCTAGGTACAGGGGTGGGCTCCTCTGCTGAGTAGCAGACAGTGGTAGTAGGCGCAAAGTATTAACTGGTCTAAATGGAGGCCAGGGCCCCTGTATATTTTAACTATCATCTAACAAATTTGTATTGGCAGTGCCATTGAAGGATTTAACAGCACAGTCTACACAGTGGTGGAGCAGGGAGAGGTAAGTATTGCAAGTAGAGCACTGTTCGAGCTGGGGGGCACACTCTCTCGTGGGCGGCGGTACTGGCACTGGGCCCCTCATATTACGACGGTGTGTCTGACGTTGGTTGTGCACCACCACCGTCAGAGACACTTCATTGTACTATGAGTGACCCTGTGCCAGTGCCGTCGCCCAAGAGTGGGCACACCCACCTGTCCAGGCAAACGGCACTCGCATGGGTGCTTGCGCCAGGTGGTGACCACGGCCCTGTGGGGGGAGTCAGCCCATTTAGGGAGGTATAAAAATGGCCTATGGTGGACATTCAGGAGCTGCAAATGGAGGAATTGGATAAGTCAGTAAGAGGAGGCCAAAAGCAAGACATTTTTCAGGCAAGCTACATGTCAGCAGGGGAAGGTGGGGCCAAACAATTTGAAATCCATGATTGGTTCATTTTAATGAAGGTTAGATCATCAACATTTTGGGTAGCCAGACGAGTCCTTTTTTCGGTTAATATTGAACCAGCAGCACTGAAGACTCTTTCTGATAGCACACTAGCAGCAGGGCAAGCGAGCTCCTGTAATGCATATTCTGCCAATTCAGGCCAGGTGTCTATTTTAGATGCCCAGTAATCAAAGGGGAACGACCTGTGAGGGAGAACATTGATAAGGGCGGAAAAGTAGTTCGTAACCATACTGGAAAAATGCTGTCTGCTGTCACTTTGAATCGATGCAGCAGTACCTGTCATGTCAGCGGTCGTTGCGAAATCACTCCACAACCTGGCCTTAAAACCTCTCTGTCTAACGCCACTTCGGATTTGTGCACTTCTAACACCTCTGCCATGTTGCCCACTATGGCTCGTGTGAGAACCATCACCGCTGCTGTGTGCTGGGAATGCCTGAATCAAACGGTCTACAAGAGTTGCTTGTTTGGTAGCCAATATTTGCTCAAGGTTCTCATGTGGCATGATATTTTGTAATTTTCCTTTATATCGTGGATCCAGGAGGCAGGCCAACCAGTAATCGTCATCGGTCATCATTTTGATAATGCGGGGGTCCCTTTTTAGGATACACAAGGCATACTCAGCTATGTGGGCCAATGTTCCAGGTGTCAATTCACTGCTTGTGCTGGGTTGAGGGGCACTTTCTTGCAAATCAACATCACTTGTGTCCCGCAAAAACCCTGTACCTGACCTTGCAACGCCACCAGTTTCTATTGCCCCCTGAGAAGCATCTGCAGCACCCCAGAGTCCTTGTTGTTGCAGTACTGTGGCTCCGCCACTATGGGGAGCTATGGTACGTCTGATTGCACTAAAGGAGTTTCTCTGACCAGGTAACACCTCACTACACTTCACACTCCGGCCACCAGGGGGGGCGGTCCTATCTAGTAGGCCACTCCTCACACTATGGTAAAACTGGGGGTTGGACAGGAAGACAGGGAGAAGTAGCTGGGAAGAGCTAGTGAGAGGACCTGTCAGGGATGGGATCCTGGCAGACTCCTCAGAGCAGAACTAACCAGTGCACAACGGGAATACAGTAAAGAAGTATTGGGACCAGAAGGAGTCGTGCTGTTAGACCGAGGCAACATCTGTCATGATTCTCAATGGCGAGAGAACATAGCCCAGCATATATGAGAACTAGCTCTTGGAAGATGGAAACTATACTGACCATGAACTAAACCTGCCGCACAACTAGAAGTGGCCGGGTAGCATGCCTACGTTTTTTAACCCTAGATGCCCAGCGCCAGCCGGAGAACTACCTAATCCTAGCAGAGGAAAAGACAGTCCTGGCTCACCTCTAGAGAAATTTTCCCAAAAGGCAGACAGAGGCCCCCACATATATTGGCGGTGATTTTAGACGAAATGACAAACGTAGCATGAAAATAGGTTTAGCAAAATCGAGGTCCGCTTTCTAGATAGCAGGAAGACAGAAAGGACACTTTCATGGTCAGCAGAAAACCCTATCAAAACACCATCCAGAAATTCCTTTAAGACTCTAGCATTAACTCATAACACCAGAGTGGCAATTTCCGATCACAAGAGCTTTCCAGACACAGTAACGAAACAGCAGCTGTGAACAGGAACAAAATGCAAAAACACACAAGGACAAAAGTCCAACTTAGCTGGGAGTTGTCTAGTAGCAGGAACAAGCACAGAAGGCTTCTGATTACATTGTTGACCGGCAAGAAACTGACAGAGGAGCAAGGTTATATAGCGACTCCCACATCCTGATAGGAGCAGGTGAACAGAGGGGATGATGCACACAAGTTCAATTCCACAAGTGGCCACCGGGGGAGCCCAGAATCCAATTTCACAACAGTACCCCCCCCCTCAAGGAGGGGGCACCGAACCCTCACCAGAACCACCAGGGCGATCAGGATAAGCCCTATGAAAGGCACGGACAAGATCGGAGGCATGAACATCAGAGGCAGTGACCCAAGAATTATCCTCCTGACCGTATCCCTTCCATTTGACCAGATACTGGAGTCTCCGTCTGGAAACACGAGAGTCTAAGATCTTTTCCACAACGTACTCCAACTCACCCTCAACCAACACCGGAGCAGGAGGCTCAACGGAAGGCACAACCGGTACCTCATACCTGCGCAACAATGACCGATGAAAAACATTATGAATCGAAAAGGATGCAGGGAGGTCCAAACGGAAGGACACAGGGTTAAGAATCTCCAATATCTTGTACGGGCCGATGAACCGAGGCTTAAACTTAGGAGAAGAAACCCTCATAGGGACAAAACGAGAAGACAACCACACCAAGTCCCCAACACAAAGCCGAGGACCAACACGACGACGGCGGTTGGCAAAAAGCTGAGTCTTCTCCTGGGACAACTTCAAATTGTCCACCACCTGCCCCCAAATCTGATGCAACCTCTCCACCACAGCATCCACTCCAGGACAATCCGAAGATTCCACTTGACCGGAGGAAAATCGAGGATGAAACCCCAAATTACAGAAAAACGGGGACACCAAGGTGGCAGAGCTGGCCCGATTATTGAGGGCGAACTCCGCCAAAGGCAAAAAAGCAACCCAATCATCCTGATCCGCAGACACAAAACACCTCAAATATGTCTCCAAGGTCTGATTAGTCCGCTCGGTCTGGCCATTAGTCTGAGGATGGAAAGCAGACGAAAAAGACAAATCTATGCCCATCCTAGCACAGAATGCCCGCCAAAATCTAGACACGAATTGGGTCCCTCTGTCAGAAACGATATTCTCAGGAATACCATGCAAACGAACAACATTTTGAAAAAACAGAGGAACCAACTCGGAAGAAGAAGGCAACTTAGGCAAGGGAACCAGATGGACCATCTTAGAGAAACGGTCACACACCACCCAGATGACAGACATCTTCTGAGAAACAGGCAGATCCGAAATAAAATCCATCGAGATGTGCGTCCAAGGCCTCTTCGGGATAGGCAAGGGCAACAACAATCCACTAGCCCGAGAACAACAAGGCTTGGCCCGAGCACAAACGTCACAAGACTGCACAAAGCCTCGCACATCTCGTGACAGGGAAGGCCACCAGAAGGACCTTGCCACCAAATCCCTGGTACCAAAGATTCCAGGATGACTTGCCAACGCAGAAGAATGAACCTCAGAGATGACTCTACTGGTCCAATCATCAGGAACAAACAGTCTACCAGGTGGGCAACGATCAGGTCTATCCGCCTGAAACTCCTGCAAGGCCCGCCGCAGGTCTGGAGAAACGGCAGACAATATCACTCCATCTTTAAGGATACCTGTGGGCTCAGAATTACCAGGGGAGTCAGGCTCAAAACTCCTAGAAAGGGCATCCGCCTTAACATTCTTAGAACCCGGTAGGTACGACACCACAAAATTAAACCGAGAGAAAAACAACGACCAGCGCGCCTGTCTAGGATTCAGGCGCCTGGCAGACTCAAGGTAAATTAAATTTTTGTGGTCAGTCAATACCACCACCTGATGTCTGGCCCCCTCAAGCCAGTGACGCCACTCCTCAAAAGCCCACTTCATGGCCAAAAGCTCCCGATTCCCAATATCATAATTCCGCTCGGCGGGCGAAAATTTACGGGAAAAAAAAGCACAAGGTCTCATCACGGAGCAGTCGGAACTTCTCTGCGACAACACCGCCCCAGCTCCGATTTCAGAAGCGTCGACCTCAACCTGAAAAGGAAGAGCAACATCAGGCTGACGCAACACTGGGGCGGAAGAAAAGCGGCGCTTGAGCTCCAGAAAGGCCTCCACAGCATCAGGGGACCAATCAGCAACATCAGCACCCTTCTTAGTCAAATCAGTCAATGGTTTTACAACATCAGAAAAACCAGCAATAAATCGACGATAAAAGTTAGCAAAGCCCAAAAATTTCTGAAGACTCTTAAGAGAAGAGGGTTGCGTCCAATCACCAATAGCCTGAACCTTGACAGGATCCATCTCGATGGAAGAGGGGGAAAAAATGTATCCCAAGAAAGAAATCTTTTGAACCCCAAAAACACACTTAGAACCCTTCACACACAAGGAATTAGACCGCAAAACCTGAAAAACCCTCCTGACCTGCTGGACATGAGAGTCCCAGTCATCCGAAAAAATCAGAATATCATCCAGATACACAATCATAAATTTATCCAAATAATCGCGGAAAATGTCATGCATAAAGGACTGGAAGACTGAAGGGGCATTTGAAAGACCAAAAGGCATCACCAAATACTCAAAATGGCCCTCGGGCGTATTAAATGCGGTTTTCCACTCATCCCCCTGCTTGATTCGCACCAAATTATACGCCCCACGGAGATCAATCTTAGAGAACCACTTGGCCCCCTTTATACGAGCAAACAAATCAGTAAGCAGTGGTAACGGATATTGATATTTAACCGTGATTTTATTCAAAAGTCGATAATCAATACACGGTCTCAAAGAGCCGTCTTTCTTAGACACAAAGAAAAAACCGGCTCCTAAGGGAGATGACGAAGGACGAATATGTCCCTTTTCCAAGGACTCCTTTATATATTCTCGCATAGCAGCGTGTTCAGGCACAGACAGATTAAATAAACGACCCTTAGGGTATTTACTACCCGGAATCAAGTCTATGGCACAATCGCACTCCCGGTGCGGAGGTAGTGAACCAACCTTGGGTTCTTCAAAAACGTCACGAAAGTCAGACAAGAATTCAGGAATCTCAGAGGGAATAGATGATGAAATGGAAACCAAAGGTACGTCCCCATGAGTTCCTTTACATCCCCAGCTTAACACAGACATAGCTCTCCAGTCGAGGACTGGGTTATGAGATTGCAGCCATGGCAATCCCAGCACCAAAACATCATGTAGATTATACAGCACCAGAAAGCGAATAACCTCCTGGTGATCCGGATTAACACGCATAGTCACTTGTGTCCAGTATTGTGGTTTATTACTAGCCAATGGGGTGGAGTCAATCCCTTTCAGAGGTATCGGAGCCTCCAGTGGCTCCAAATCATACCCACAGCGTTTGGCAAAGGACCAATCCATAAGACTCAAAGCAGCGCCAGAGTCGACATAGGCGTCCGCGGTAATAGATGACAAAGAACAAATCAGGGTCACAGATAGAATAAACTTAGACTGTAAAGTGCTAATTGAAACAGACTTGTCAGGCTTCTTAGTACGCTTAAAGCATGCTGATATAACATGAGTTGAATCACCACAATAGAAGCACAACCCATTTTTTCGTCTAAAATTCTGCCGCTCGCTTCTGGACAGAATTCTATCACATTGCATATTTTCTGGCGTTTTCTCAGTAGACACCGCCAAATGGTGCACAGGTTTGTGCTCCCGCAGACGCCTATCGATCTGAATAGCCATCGTCATGGACTCATTCAGACTCGCAGGCACAGGGAACCCCACCATAACATCCTTAATGGCATCAGAAAGACCTTCTCTGAAAATCGCCGCCAGGGCGCACTCATTCCACTGAGTAAGCACAGACCATTTGCGGAATTTTTGGCAGTATATTTCAGCTTCATCTTGCCCCTGAGACAAGGACATCAAGGCCTTTTCCGCCTGAAGCTCTAAATGAGGTTCCTCATAAAGCAACCCCAAGGCCAGAAAAAACGCATCCACATTGAGCAACGCAGGATCCCCTGGTGCCAATGCAAAAGCCCAGTCTTGAGGGTCGCCCCGGAGCAAGGAAATTACAATCCTGACCTGCTGTGCAGGGTCTCCGGCAGAGCGAGACTTCAGGGACAAAAACAACTTGCAATTATTTTTAAAATTTTGAAAGTGAGATCTATTCCCCGAGAAGAATTCAGGCAAAGGAATTCTAGGCTCAGACATAGGTGCATGAACAACAAAATCTTGCAAATTTTGTACCTTTGTGGCGAGATTATTCAAACCTGTAGCTACACTCTGAAGATCCATTTGAAACAGGTGACCACAGAGCCATTCAAGGATTAGAAGGAGAGAAAGAGAGGAAGGCTGCAGTATAGGCAGACTAGCAAGTGATTCAATTAAGAGCACACTCAGAACTAGAGGAAAAAAAAAAAAAAAAAATTGTAGCAGACTTCTTTTTTCTCTCCTTTCTCAGCCAGTAATTTAACCCTTTTTTGGGCCGGTCAAACTGTCATGATTCTCAATGGCGAGAGAACATAGCCCAGCATATATGAGAACTAGCTCTTGGAAGATGGAAACTATACTGACCATGAACTAAACCTGCCGCACAACTAGAAGTGGCCGGGTAGCATGCCTACGTTTTTTAACCCTAGATGCCCAGCGCCAGCCGGAGAACTACCTAATCCTAGCAGAGGAAAAGACAGTCCTGGCTCACCTCTAGAGAAATTTTCCCAAAAGGCAGACAGAGGCCCCCACATATATTGGCGGTGATTTTAGACGAAATGACAAACATAGCATGAAAATAGGTTTAGCAAAATCGAGGTCCGCTTTCTAGATAGCAGGAAGACAGAAAGGACACTTTCATGGTCAGCAGAAAACCCTATCAAAACACCATCCAGAAATTCCTTTAAGACTCTAGCATTAACTCATAACACCAGAGTGGCAATTTCCGATCACAAGAGCTTTCCAGACACAGTAACGAAACAGCAGCTGTGAACAGGAACAAAATGCAAAAACACACAAGGACAAAAGTCCAACTTAGCTGGGAGTTGTCTAGTAGCAGGAACAAGCACAGAAGGCTTCTGATTACATTGTTGACCGGCAAGAAACTGACAGAGGAGCAAGGTTATATAGCGACTCCCACATCCTGATAGGAGCAGGTGAACAGAGGGGATGTTGCACACAAGTTCAATTCCACAAGTGGCCACCGGGGGAGCCCAGAATCCAATTTCACAACAAACATCCTTCTGAGGCGCAAACAGTCGGTGGCCGGAACGCCGAGCAAGTAAGAGACTTTAAGTACACTGCAAACCACGGCCGGACAGCTAATTACAGGTTGGCTGTCCCACTTAACACCTAAGCAGACAACGGAGGCAGCTGTGGGAGAGGGGCGACTCTAGGGTCCCGGAAGAACTCCAGGCCTACCCCGTCATACGGGTGCGTCCTACCATATCACCTGGAGGACGAAGAGAACGAACAAATAGAGACAGACAGAAACAGTTGTGAGGACTATCCCGGGAGCTCAGCAGGGAAGAACTACAACACCCAGCGCTAGAAGGTAGACACTGATTCCCACCTGTAAAGAGGACTCCTGATGTGCCTTTGGACCGGCCGGTCTCTGACAACCCAGTTAACAGCGCTCTGGACTGAGGTCTCCGAAACCTTCAGTAAAGAGGTAAAGAGACTGCAACCTGGTTTCCTCGTTATTTACCGTGACTTGCACCCCACAACTGCACCATTATTACCGCTTATTGCACCGGACGTCCCCCACTGACAGACAGGGCCACGGACCGGGTCTAGCCACCGTGACAACCCCAGGACTGAGACCTAGAGGCCCGGCTCCGGGTACCCCTAGGCCCTGCGGCGGTGTGGGGGCGCTCCAAACTTGGCGTCACGAACAGGACCTACTTAAGCCTGAAGAATCAGGTCATGTGTGCCTTGGAACTGTGATTTATTGTGCTTGGACTGTACTTTATTGAAAAGACTGTGTGCTGTGCCATTTGCCGCCAAAATTCGCCATTGCCGCGCACGGAGGGAGGAGCCTTAGCTACGTGGGCGGAACCAGCCAAAAGAAGCGCGGAACGGAAAGCGCGGTAAGGCGCCAATCCCGGAAGAGGAACTCCGTCCTCCGGCAGGTTAGTGGGAGGAAGGTACAGCCATGTCCGAGTCGGGAGGAGAGGAGGTGGCAGCCGCGGACGCAGGGGCAGCTCCGGTCCACGCAGCGGGCGAAGCCGCGGCCCTAATACCACCACCGGTTGCCGCAGAACCCGCTGTTCCCCTCAGCCAGCCGGACACTGCCGCTAGCACAAAAGCCATAATGCCCTTTTCTATGCCGTACCTGCCCGGAGCGGCCTGGCTCCCACGATACTCTGGGGAGTCGCATACATTCACTGACTTTAAGGAAGGGCTCTGCAGCCTGCTCGAGTTCTATCCCCTGACAGAGCCCCAGAAGGTTCATATGATAATCGGCCAACTCTTTGGGGCGGCTCTGAGAGAATCGAAATCCTGGCCCGCTGAGGATAAAGGAACTGCACAACAGATTTTTGCCAAGCTTAAAGCCACCTTTGATACTCGCACTGCTACGGAAATTAAACTGACTTTTTATGGATGCAAACAGAGGCCACAGGATAGCTTGCGGGACTATGCCCTTAATCTCCAGGAGGCGATGCGGGCCATTAAGCAGAGTGACCCCGGCAGCATGCAGGATGAGGATAAACTTCTGAAGAAGCGGTTCATTGAGGGGCTCCTGTGCAGTCACCAGCGGGGCCAATTGCACTTCCTGGCCATGCAAAATCCAGACTTGACTTTTGCGCAGTTCAAAGATAAAGCTATCCAGGCATTGCAGGAGCGACAGCCCAGCCGCGCAATACCATCCAGGCGCCCCGCTCTCACATACCACCAGGAGGTGGCATCGGATACCCCAGTTGCCGCGGAGGCCGACGCCCAGAGCTTCGAGGACGACTCCCCTGCAGGACTCCGTCTTCAGATGCAGGAGCTGACCAAGAGCGTTGCTGCCCTAGCCCGGACGGTGCAGTCCCTACAGGAGGCCCCCAAGAAAAAGATCCAGCTAGCCTCCGGACCAGAGGATGTTCCCTGGACGCGACAGAAGAGGACCCCACCGACCAGAGGCCGGGACAGCGATCGTTTCCATCAGGACGGACGACCCATCTGCCGCCGATGTCACCAGGTGGGCCATCTTGCAAGGTACTGTCCTTTAAACGAGCAACCCCTGGGGCAAAGGGCCAACCCCCAGGAGTAGGACGGTCAGGCCCGCAGCATTGGAGAACCAAGTATATTGGAGGACGACCAGTTCTCCCTGTAGTGATTGATGGAATCCCCTTGAATGCTTTGCTGGACACCGGTTCTCAGGTGACGACTATACCTTACGTGCTCTACAAACGGTATTGGGAGGACGCTGATATTACTCGTGGCCCTGACGATGATTTCACCATAATCGCCAGTAATGGTCAGCCGTTGCCACAAGTGGGGTATAAGGAGGTCACCATCAAAGTGGGGCGGGTGGAATTGAAAGCCCAAGGGATTGTGATTGTTGATATTGATCGTCGAGAATGTAATCCCATGATGACTCTTGGTACTAATGTTATAGAAAATTGTCTTGCAGAAGTGATTGTTTTGTTGCAACAGGTGGCAGAAACCGCTGGCCACAGTGAGCAACGTGCCCTGCAGAAGGAAATCAGAGCTCTGATGCAGAGACAGCAGGTAGAGCTGACTGGTGGTGAGATTGGTCGTGTCACTGTGAGTGATTCAAACCCCATCGCGATACCCCCCAAGAGTGAAATGTTAATATGGTGTAGAGCAGCCATAGGCCTCAGGGGTAAGGACTACCAGGCCTTGGTAGAACCCGTATATTCAGACAATAGGCCTACTGTTCTGACAGCCCGGGGGGTGGTCGACATCCGTCAGGGGAGAGTGCCCGTACGTGTCCTCAATTGTGGGGAGGAAGAGGTCCACCTAACCAAGTATACCACGCTCGCCAAACTGTTCACTGTCAATAATAGTGTAATACAGACACCTGAACCCTTGGTCCCGTCAAACGTGGCGGAGAACAAAGGTTCTGCAGAGCACTCGAAAGACTGGTGTCGGGAATTGCATGTGGGCACTGACTCTACCCCATCCCATCAAAAACAGGGGGCCTACAGGGTGGTACACGAGTACGAGCAGGTATTCAGCAAACACCCCTCAGATTTTGGGCAGGTGAAAGGGATCCAACATCATATCCCCACGGGAGATCACCGGCCCATAAAAGAGAGATATCGCCCTGTACCCCCAGCTCATTACCAGTGTGCCAAGGACATGTTGCGGGAAATGAAGGAGGCTGGGGTGGTGAGAGACAGCTGTAGCCCCTGGGCAGCTCCGTTAGTCCTTGTTAAAAAGAAAGATGGTACAATGAGGATGTGTGTTGATTACAGGCAGTTGAATCGCATTACACATAAGGACGCATACCCACTGCCCAGGATAGAGGAGTCTCTGGCTGCCTTAAAATCTGCTAACTACTTCTCTACCTTAGATCTCACCAGTGGGTACTGGCAGGTTCCTGTAGCGGAGGCGGACAAAGAGAAGACGGCCTTCACGACGCCAATGGGTCTCTGTGAGTTCAACTACATGCCCTTCGGATTGTGCAATGCTCCCGGAACGTTCCAGAGGATGATGGAGTGCTGCCTGGGACACCTGAACTTTGAAACCGTGCTGCTATATCTGGATGACATCATAGTCTTCTCTAAAACCTACGAAGACCATCTGAAGCACCTGGCCGAGGTGTTTGAAGCCTTGTCCAACTTCGGCCTAAAAGTGAAACCGTCCAAGTGTCATCTGCTGAAACCTAAAGTGCAGTACCTGGGCCATGTGGTGAGCGCTGAAGGAGTGGCCCCAGACCCCGACAAGGTCACAGTGATCAAGGACTGGCCAAAGCCCAGTGACCTCCACGAAGACCGGCAGTTCCTCGGGCTGGTAGGCTATTACCGGAGGTTCATTAAAGACTTCACCAAGAAGGCCGCACCCTTGCAAAACCTGTTGGTGGGCCAACCAAAGAAGACCAAAGGGAAGAACACCCCCTTTGACTGGAATGGGGAGCTGGAGGAGTCCTTCACCTGCTTGAAGTCGGCGCTGACGGGAAAAGAGGTACTGGCTTACCCCGAATACGACCAACCGTTTGTGCTGTACACAGATGCCAGTAATGTGGGACTAGGAGCCGTGCTGTCTCAAGTCCAGAAAGGCAAAGAAAGAGTGATCGCTTACGCCAGCAGGAAACTCCGTCCCACGGAAAGGAACCCTGACAACTACAGTTCCTTCAAACTGGAATTCCTTGCCCTTGTCTGGGCAGTGACAGAGAGGTTCAAGCACTACCTGGCCTCCGCGAAATTCACCGTCTTCACGGACAACAATCCGCTAACGCATCTGGGTACTGCCAAACTCGGGGCTTTGGAACAGCGGTGGATGGCCCGGCTGTCCAACTATGATTTCACCATCAAATATCGGGCAGGACACCAGAATGCCAATGCCGATGCCCTGTCCCGAATGCCCAATTTACCAGAAGTGGGAGAAGACCCGGAGGCACTTGAAGAGGTGGAGCTGCCTGCCTTCCATCGCCCCAAAGCCACTCAGAACTCCCACCATGTGAAGAACAGGCACAAGAACCAACCGGATGCCACGCTGAATCCCCTGCCCCACCACGGATGGGCAGAAACCCAGGATAGTGACCCCGCGGTCCGTCAGGTGAAGGAGCTCTTGACGCAGGCTGGGTTGCACCCTGGCCCAGATGATCCACAAGAAACCCAACAGCTGTGGAAGGGGAGAAGCAAACTGTTTATCCATGATGGCAAGCTGTGCAGGAGGAGCATCGACCCACGTACTCATGAATTGGTGTGGCAGATAGTGGTGCCAAGGCGAGATGCGCCCATGGTTCTGGGAGCCTACCATGATGGAGCCGGACACTTCGGATGGAGGAAGCTGGAGAAGCTGCTCCGAGGGAGGTTCTATTGGATTGGCATGAAGAGAACCATTGAGAAGTGGTGTCGGGAGTGTAGTCTATGTAGCCTGCGCAGGAAGGACCGTGACAGTCAACGGGCTCCTCTGCGGCCTATCGTCACCAAACGGCCGCTTGAACTGGTCGCGCTGGATCATGTGAAGCTGACACCTAGCCGGTCGGGCTATATCTACGCCCTTACCATCGTGGACCACTACTCCAGGTTTTTGGTGGTTGTGCCTGTCAAGGATCTAACGGCTAGGACTGCCGCCAGGGCCTTCCAGCAGCACTTTTGTAGGCCCCATGGCTACCCAGAGAAAGTACTGACCGATCAGGGGCCTGCATTCGAAGCGGAAGTGTTCCAAGAATTCTGCCAGCTGTACGGGTGTAAGAAGATCAGAACCACCCCGTACCATCCTCAAACCAACGGGATGTGCGAGAAGATGAACCAGGTAGTAATCGATTTATTGAAGACCTTGCCTGTGGAGGAACGGAACCTGTGGCCGACGAAGTTGCCTGATCTGGTGGATATGTACAACCACATCCCAGTAAGTTCCACCAACTGTACTCCAGCGTACCTGATGCGAGGAAGGTCTAGTCGGTTACCCGTTGATCTGGACATGGGGGTCCTAGTACCCGAAGATACCTCGCCGGAGGCAGATTGGGATACAGAAAGGCAGCGAAGATACCGCGAAGTACAGGAGTGTGTGGAGAGAAGTCTCGCCCAGGCTAGGCAGAAACAAGAAAGGGACTACAATCAACACGCTCCTGCGATTCCCCTGTCACCTGGTGAGCAAGTGCTTAAACGAAAGAGGAGGTTACACAAGCTCGATGACCAATGGGAAGCGGAACCGTATACCATCTTGCCATCCGACTTCGACAACACTAAGGTCTGTCTCATCAGCAAGGACAGAGGGGAGACCTCGACAGCAGTATCCAGGGATCACCTTAAGGTCTGCCCCGACAAGTTGAAAGAGAGGGGCACGGCCCCAGAAATCTCCCCGCCGGTGGAAAAGGAGAAAATGTTCCATACTGTCCTTGGTGACTTTCCCCAGTCCTGGACTCAGATAAACCAAGCCGTTGTGGTACCTGTCATAATGTTTCAACAGCCGGACCCGCCAGAAACAATGGTGGTACCAGATCATCTGGCTCCACTACCTCAACAAGCCTTACCTGATGAAGCCCTGCCAACCGTTGAACCGACAAATCCTCCCTCTGCTATCGGTGAATCTGCTGTACCCACTGTTGATAGCAGCAGCTCTGAGAGCCCTAACCTGCCAGTGCTACCCAGACTCACTAGAAGTGTAGCTAGAAGACAGTACACTACACCAGCGGTAGCAAGCATAGCGGGTCCTGTTAGGCCAATAGCAACCCCTGTGCTGCGAAGGTCCACACGCAGCACTCAAAACCAAACCCAATCCGCTACAAACCTTGGAGGTATTAATAAGGGTTGCTCTTTAGTTAAGAATGTTTTTTTTGTGTGTATTTTTGTTACAGGTTTTAAATGGACAATAGAGTAATGGACGGTGAATTGCTCAAAAACTTTCATAAGGGGGGACCCCTTTGTTTACCCGGGGTCCCCGCTGTTTCCACCACTGAACTGAGAGTCATAAACTGTGCATGACCTAACTTTTGCAACGTTCAAGAATCCTCACCTCCCGTAAAGGGAAGCATTGTTATGTTCAATTGTTATGCTATTTCAAAAATTTGTGTGTTTTCTGTTAACATGTATTATTGTTCTTGTTTTCCCAGTCCCGGAGTACTGGATTTAACCGGGGGGGAGTGCAGCACCCCAGAGTCCTGGTTGTTGCAGTACTGTGGCTCCGCCACTATGGGGAGCTATGGTACGTCTGATTGCACTAAAGGAGTTTCTCTGACCAGGTAACACCTCACTACACTTCACACTCCGGCCACCAGGGGGGGCGGTCCTATCTAGTAGGCCACTCCTCACACTATGGTAAAACTGGGGGTTGGACAGGAAGACAGGGAGAAGTAGCTGGGAAGAGCTAGTGAGAGGACCTGTCAGGGATGGGATCCTGGCAGACTCCTCAGAGCAGAACTAACCAGTGCACAACGGGAATACAGTAAAGAAGTATTGGGACCAGAAGGAGTCGTGCTGTTAGACCGAGGCAACATCCTTCTGAGGCGCAAACAGTCGGTGGCCGGAACGCCGAGCAAGTAAGAGACTTTAAGTACACTGCAAACCACGGCCGGACAGCTAATTACAGGTTGGCTGTCCCACTTAACACCTAAGCAGACAACGGAGGCAGCTGTGGGAGAGGGGCGACTCTAGGGTCCCGGAAGAACTCCAGGCCTACCCCGTCATACGGGTGCGTCCTACCATATCACCTGGAGGACGAAGAGAACGAACAAATAGAGACAGACAGAAACAGTTGTGAGGACTATCCCGGGAGCTCAGCAGGGAAGAACTACAACACCCAGCGCTAGAAGGTAGACACTGATTCCCACCTGTAAAGAGGACTCCTGATGTGCCTTTGGACCGGCCGGTCTCTGACAACCCAGTTAACAGCGCTCTGGACTGAGGTCTCCGAAACCTTCAGTAAAGAGGTAAAGAGACTGCAACCTGGTTTCCTCGTTATTTACCGTGACTTGCACCCCACAACTGCACCATTATTACCGCTTATTGCACCGGACGTCCCCCACTGACAGACAGGGCCACGGACCGGGTCTAGCCACCGTGACAACCCCAGGACTGAGACCTAGAGGCCCGGCTCCGGGTACCCCTAGGCCCTGCGGCGGTGTGGGGGCGCTCCACATCCTCCTCCCATAAATATTCATCCCCATCCTCCTCCTCCTCCTCCTCTTCGTCCGCCACCTCGTCCAGGAGACTTCCCTGACCAGACAATGGCTGACTGTCATCAAGGCTTCCCTCCTCCTCGGCTGCAGACGCCTGCTCCTTAATGTGCGTCAAACTTTGCATCAGCAGACGCATTAGTGGGATGCTCATGCTTATGATGGTGACGTCTGCTCTTACCAGCTGTGTGCATTCCTCAAAACACTGAAGGACTTGACAGAGGTCTTGTAGCTTCGACCACTGCACACCAGACAACTCCATGTCTGCCATCCAACTGCCTGCCCGTGTATGTGTATCCTCCCACAAATACATAACAGCACGCCTCTGTTCGCACAGCCTCTGAAGCATGTGCAGTGTGGAGTTCCACCTTGTTGCAACGTCGATTATTAGGCGGTGCTGGGGAAGATTCAGCGACCGCTGATGGTTCTGCATACTGCTGGAGTGTACGGGCGACCGGCGGATGTGTGAGCAAAGTCTTTGCACCTTCAGGAGCAGGGCTGGTAACCCCGGATAACTTTTCAGGAAGCACTGCACCACCAGGTTCAAGGTGTGAGCCAGGCAAGGTATGTGTTTCAGTTCTGAAAGGGCTATGGCAGCCATAAAATTCCTTCCGTTATCACTGACTACCTTGCCTGCCTCAAGATGTACACTGCCCAGCCATGACTGAGTTTCTTGCTGCAAGTACTCGGCCAGTACTTCCGCTGTGTGTCTGTTGTCACCCAAACACTTCATTTGTAACACAGCCTGCTGACGCTTACCACTAGCTGTTCGATAATGGGACACCTCGTGTGCAACACTGGCAGCTGCGGATGGAGTTGTCCTGCGACTGCGCTGTGTGGACCAGCTTTTGCTTAAAGAGGAGGAGGAGGGGTGGCGAACGCCTACAGCCAACTGTTTCCTAGACCGTGGGCTAAGCATGCTGGTGGAGGGCTGGGATGGCTTTTCTCGCAAAGAAATGCCGACTGGGTAGGTCATAGCGTGGTACTGCGTAGGCCATCAGGTCTTTGAAAGCTTTGCTTTCAACCAACCGGTGGGGCATCATCTCTAACGAGATTAGTCTACCAATGTGGGCATTCAAACCCTGTGTACGTGGATGAGAGGATGAGTACTTTCTTTTCCTAACGAGAGTCTCTTGTAGGGTGAGCTGGACTGGAGAGCAGCATATGGTGGAACTAGCGGTGGTGGTGGTGGACATGGCGGATTGAGAGAGGGTTTGTGATGGTATTCTTGTTGTTGGCCTACATACAGTGTTTCCTACCAAAAACCTTGTGATTCCCTGACTGCTTTGGCCTTGCGACGATACCTCCACATTTGCTGCTGGTGGTGTCCTAACCGGTGGGCTTACAGTGAGGGAAGCAATTTAGCGTTGCTGACTACCTTCATTCTCACCAGGTGCACCAACGGTACGGGACGTTTGGTAGTTAGTCCAGGCTTGCAAGTGCATGCAGGTTAAATGTCTAAGCATGCACGTTGTATTTAAATTTTGGAGATTCTTCCCTCTGGTAAAGGTCTTTGAGCATTTCTTACAGATAACTTTGCACTGATCATTCGGACCTTGGTTAAAAAATTGCCACACTACACTCTTCCTACTATGGAATACTTTTTCAGGCATTGCACGCTGTGCTACTTTCACCGGATGGCCACGCTGTCCTAAAACTGTTTTTGTTTTTGACAAACATTTTTGGTCAGATACGGGCCTGCCAGATCAAAGCTGTTGCGATGTTGATGCCTGCTGCGGATCACCCTCCTCCGCTTCTGAGCTACTGGCAGCGGCACCCTGTTCCCCCAATGGCTGCCAATCTGGGTCAACAACTGGGTCATCTATCACCTCCTCTTCAATGTCCTGTGCACCTTCCTCTGTGTCACCATGTAAGGTGCTATAGCGTTCGGGACGGGGCACCATAGTCTCATCAGGGTCAGATTCAGGCTCTGAACACTGCGAGGGCAATGTTGTGATCTGAGTCAATGGAACAGCATAATAATCTAGCTGTGGCTGTGCATGTGTGCACTCCATGTCCGATTCATCTTGTAATGGGCTATTAACTACGGTATTTCCCTTTCTAACCCTGGCACGGTATGTGTAAAGAGCTCCATGGAGTAACCTGTAGTGTTGCCTGACGCATCCTTCACTTTTGGTTTGGGTGAAGGACACAAGGACTCGCTGATTTTATATTTGGAACTTTCTGAAGAGGAGGCGAAAGAGCTAGAGGCTGAGTCAGCAAGGAAAGCCAAAACTTTTTCCTGCTGCTCCGGTTTTAAAAGCTTTTTTCCTACTCCCAGATAAGGGAGCCTTCGAGGCCTTGTGTAGCCAGACGATGACGCTGGCTCAACACCTCCAGCCTTAGGTGCTATTGTGCTTTTCCCACTACCACCAGATGCACCACCACCACCACCATCAGTACCAGCTGGCAACCTACGCCCACGGCCTCTTCCACCAGACTTCCTCATTTTTGGGAAAATCTAACCAAAACAACAACCGTTATATGGTACTGTAATACAAGGTAGAAGGTGTAGATAAAATTGTTGAGAATTTGAATCTCTCTTTTTTTTTTTTTTGGACACTGAACCCAAACTCAGGACCTGTGTATAAAACAACACAATGTAAGTGGCAGAAAGTAGCTGGCTGATATACGACAAACTAACAGGACTGAAGTATATCCACTTTGTGAGAATTTGAATCTCACTTTTTTTGGGGGGGAGACTGAACCCAAACACAGGCCCAGTGTATAAAACAACGCAATGTGAGTGGCAGAAAGTGGCTGGAAGATATATGAAAAAATCCAAGGACTGTAGTACAATTTCAATCTCCCTACAATGATCTCAGGACAAGTATGGCAGCAATAAAAAGGACTGCTGCACACAAAAGTGTGGACAAATAAACAAGATAACTGTGCAGAAAGGAGCAACAGGATTTTTGCTTTTAAAAAAGCAGTTGGTTTGCACAGCAGCGTGCAAACAGCAATGCAGCTATCAGGGAGCCTTATAAGCTACAGAGCTGATGCACAGAAATCTAGCCTCCACCGTCCCTGCAAAAAAAGGTGGTGTTGGACGGTGGAAATCGCTACAGCAAAAGCGGTTTGTGGGTTAATCTTCCCTCCCTAACTCTATCCCTGCTTCTGACGAAGCTGCAGCAACCTCTCCCTATGCTAAGATCAGCAGCAGTAAGGTGGCGGTCGGCGTGCACGCCCCTTTATAGCCCCTGTGACGCTGCAGAAGCAGTGGGGACCGAGACCTATGTCATCACGCTGCCCACATTCTGCGTCCTCCTTCATTGGCTGAAAAATGGCGCTGAATGCGTCATACGAAACGCGATTTTGGCGCGAAGATCGCCGAACTCATGGCCGATACCACACTAGGATCGGGTCGGGTTTCATGAAACCCGACTTTGCCGAAAGTCGGAGATTTTTGAATTTGTCAGATCCGTTTCGCTCAACCCTACCCTCTAAAGGTGTACTATCATAAAACCTCAAAGTGCAAATCAATATTTTATTCTTACTCTTCTACACATGCAGGACTGTCTATCAACCCCCACGGGCTCACTGCATCTTTCGTCTTCAATTTTATTTAAAGTACATCATTTAACATTTTATTCTCAAAGTACATCAAACGTGCTCCCAGGAGCTACAGACTCTCACTCCTGCTCAGCTATTCTCCTTACGTACCATCTCCGCCTAGCTGATGTTCCCTGACAAGCTCCCTTTATTTTCTTCAACAGTGCATTATCAACTAACTTTCCGGCTACATACTATTAACTATGTAAGGCTACGTTCACATTTGCGTTGTGCGCCGCAGCGTCGGCGCCGCAACGCACAACGCAAACAAAAACGCAGCAAAACGCATGCACAACGCTGCGTTTTGCGCCGCATGCGTCCTTTTTTTGATTGATTTTGGACGCAGCAGAAATGCAACTTGCTGCGTCCTCTGCGCCCGGACGCGTGCGCCGCAGTGACGCATGCGGCGCAAAACGTAAGTGCGACGCATGTCCATGCGCCCCCATGTTAAATATAGGGGCGCATGACGCATGCGGCGACGGTGTGGCGCCCGACGCTGCGGTGCAGACCGCAAATGTGAACGTAGACTAATACATTAACTTTTTGGTGCAGTGCAACAACATTCAAGTCTTTTCTGAGGTAAAGCAGCATTTAAATCACATCATCTGTATTCAAGTTTATTTAAAGTCGACGTGATGCGAGGGACCCGTGACGAACCACCGAACGTTGTCTTGGGTGGGCTACAAGACGTGTAATCCTGACCCGGAATTCTGCCACACCAACGGGTTTTTCCTCAGGTCTGTAAGGCAAAGTTATTTTTACAGCAACAATTAACAGCAGTTTCTGTTAAGAGGCAGTCTCTGTAAAAGCCTCCTTTGTAAAACCAGTAGGGAGCACCTTTAAGAAGGTGCAAACTATTTACAAGGACAGTTTGTGAATCATTTACTGTCCATGATTCAAATGTTCTTTAAAGGCAATGATAAAACTTGTGCAAAACAGGTGAAGAACTTGGAATCCTCCTATAACTGAGGACCCCTTTAAGGCATAGCCCTGGACTGGTTTAAGCAACAAAGAAACAGCTTAAGTGCAACAAACAGTCAATTCTGGAACTTGCAGCCAGGAATTAACTTTTAACTATTTACAGTTTTCTTTTACTTGAACCATTCTGGAGGTTTACCGGCGGGGGGTAGTCCTGCTGGATATTGGCGACCACCTGGTACTAAATAGAGTGCATCCGCACTCCGGATGGGGGTCTGCGTGCTGACAGTTCTCCGTGCCACCAAGGTTTGGGTACACTTAGAACACATGGTGACCGGTGTCAGGGTCACCTGTTCAGATGGAGCATGCAGTGTTTCCCTAGGTGCGGATTTAGGGCTTTGAGGTGGCGATGTGGTGGCTTCCAGTTTGTATTTGTAGACATGGAGGGCATACCACCCCTTGTCCCCCCAATGTCACGTGTATGTGACGCGGTCACCTGGATATAAATCCCGACCTGGGTATCCCTCCATGAGGTGTGCCTCCACATCACGCCGGTTCACAAACACTTCCGGATAGAGGCCTGGTTCCTTAATAAAGCCCCAGCCTCCCTGCAGGCGAAAGGTTACAACAGTTCCGTAACGCTGCAGTCCCCAGTCCTCCTTACTCATCTGCCTGGCCCGAGCTTTAGCTTGCAAGTCTTTTTTGTGGTCAGCCTGGCGCCGGCGCTCTGCCTCCCTCTCCTTCTGCTCTTGCCGGAGGGTTTCCTGGCGTTGGTAATCCGCTAGCCCGACCACCTCGATCTTCTCTCCCTCTAGCTGGCCCTCTCCAGGGAACCCAATTAGGTTGGTAGTGGCGCGAGTCCATTTAAAGGTCACCCACTCTCCCTGGATGTCCACCGTCTGCTTAGTGGGCTGCAGCGGGACGTCGGAGGTTTTCAGGGTCTCCCAGGGCCTTTCCCACTCTAGGTGGCTACACACCCGGCTGGGTGGTGGTGGTGGGGGTGAGTCTACAGCCACTAGCAGGGATTCCTCGGCTACCGGGGAAGGGTCGGTGTCATTACCTGCCTTTGTGGCGTCTCTGGTGCCGGTCTCCTCTTCTGCAGGCTGCGGTTCCGGCTACTGGCTGCGCCGCTGCTCCTCGCGGCTGGTGGTCGCGCGATGCCACAAGCTCCGGAGCTGCCGACACAACTCGTCCACTTCCGCTCCCAGAACCTCCTGGTTCATGCAGCCTGGTAGGGTTTCGCTTTGCTCCCATTGGCTGGGATGGTTGCAGGTTTTCTCCCCCTCTTCTGGGCAACCTCCGCTCGCCATGTTGCCAACCAGGTTCTGCCTAATGGCGTCCAGTCATTCTTGCTTCTCCTCTTCCAGAGGGTGGGTTCTTCTTCTTTCTCCGCCATCCCAGACCAGGAGGCGGACCTTTCTTGTTGACGGGCATATCTCTCGGATATAGTAGTATCTGTGGGGGGCTGGCTCGCACCGTTCTTCCAGGCTACGCCCACGATGACACGCTCCACTCCCCCTGCAAGCCACATGGTGCTGTAATGGCGGCGGTTTGGGCGAGAATTTTGCAGTAAATGACAATACACAGTTCTTAAGCAAATCACAGTTCAAATACAATTCTTGCACAGTTCTTAGGTGCACATGACCCGATTTTCAGGCTTAAGTAGATCCTGTTCGTGACGCCAAGATGGATCGCCCCCAGTAGGGTCGTGGGGTACTCGGTTCCGGGTCCTTCGGTTCTCGGTGGGGATGTCACGGTGGCTGACCCAGTCCGTGGCCCTAGGGATGTCCGTTGTAAATGGGGGAAAGGTCTTTAAAGGGATAATGTTCGTGACGCCACCTGTGGTATTCGGTCAGGGTGACCAACGCTGCCTAGGGGTCCACTGGGGATGATGCGATGGCAGCCAGATGGTATACCTTCCCACAGGTGAAGTGTATCCCCAGGACTTCCCAGAGTGTAGATGGTGGATGGTGGATGATGTAAGGTGCAGTGAATAACGAGGATACAAGGTTGCAGTCTCTTTACTTTTACTGAAGGCTTCAGTGTCCACAGTACAGGGCACCAGACCACAGGGCAGGCAGAGTCCGGCAGGTCTGAAGGCAAATCCAGAGTCCCCTTATCCAGGTGGAAATCAGTAGCTTTCCTCTAGCGCCTGGGTGTGGTAGTACCTCCCTGCTGAGCTTCTCGGTAAGGTCCTCACAACTATTCTGGATGTGAAGTCTCTTTCTCTCTGTCCCCCTGATGGATTGGATAGGACAAACCCGTATGACTGATGGCCTGAGGCTTTTTACAGGGACTCTAGCACGCCCCGGCCTCCACAAGTTGCCACCGTGCCTCCTGGGTATAAGGTCGGGCAGCCAACGTGGAATTAGCTGCCCTGCCAGTCTCTGAAGTAAAGAGTAGAGATCCTTACTCCCTCGGTGTTCTGGCTTCCGGGGTTCCTTCACCTCAGAAGGAGGCAGCCTCTGACAGGACAGAACTCCTTCTGGTTTCCTCTCCTTTTGCTATGACTTAGTTTCTCACCCTCTGCAATACACTTATCTTCTAATGTCTCTTTCTTAGGATGCTGCCGCACGTGGGGCAGGCGCAGCTCCATGGACCCTCGCCCTCCTCAGACCGCAGTCTGGATCTGACTCGAACTCGCTCCAGCCAGCTTCTACCTCACTTTCTGTCCAGACCACCAGTTTTACCTAATTGTGAGGAGTGACCTAATAGATAGGAGTGTAGCTCCCCCTGGCGGCCTGGAGTGTGAAGTGTGTTGTGTGGTTTGTGATACCTGGTAAAGAGAACTCCTTTATTGCCTTCAGACGTAATATCACTCCCCCTGGTGGAAGAATGTTATTACTGCAACGACCAGGACTCTGGGGCGCTGCAACTACACCGCCTGTGTATCTCAATTTTTACTGCATCTAATCCAGTTAATAGTTTTGGGCCTAGGAGCAGTGTCTGCACGTCAGCAGAGTAGCCCGCCTGTGAAACTAACTATACCGCCTGTGTATCTCAATTTTTACTGTATCTAATCCAGTTAATAGTTTTGGGCCTAGGAGCAGTGTCTGCACGTCAGCAGAGTAGCCCGCCTGTGAAACTAACTATACCGCCTGTGTATCTCAATTTTTACTGCATCTAATCCAGTTAATAGTTTTGGGCCTAGGAGCAGTGTCTGCACGTCAACAGAGTAGCCAGCCTGTGAAACAAACTATACCGCCTGTGTATCGCAATTTTTACTGAATCTCTGAGTTCTAACTTGCCAACCATGGGACTATCGAGTCATCACTCTAACCGTAACAGTAACATCGCATCTGGTGGTAACAGCAATTTTTTCCAATCGTTTCAAGATTTTTTTAGACCATCCTTTGCCAGGCCACAGGAGGCAAGAAGTCTGATGCACAGCCAACGCCTACAGAGGATGGTACAAGAATATCTCCAAGTTAACATCGATGCCATGACTGTGGAACTGGACTCTTGCTCATTTTGGGCGTCCGATCTTGAAAAATGGCCTGAGCTCACCACTCACGCCTTGGAGATCTTGTCATGCCCCGCAGCCAGCGTTCTCTCTGAAAGTGTGTTCAGCACTGCTGGTGGTGTACTGACAGATAAGCGCACGCGGCTGTCCAGTGACAATGTAGACAGACTAACGTTCATCAAGATGAACAAATCCTGGATCCGCAAGGACTTTTCTACCCCTGTGTCATCTTGGGGAGACTAAAAGCTTGAAGATTTTTGAAAATCACCTCACCAACTGTTTTAAAAAAACTCTGGCGAAATTGATGCCACTTAAGTGGTGTCTGTGGCTGAATTTTTTGAAAAAATGGAGACTCTTTTATTTAGTCCCCTTGCTGAGTTTTACATGACGTTGCCCAGTAGAATTTGGTGCTACTCAGCAGCGTACTTCACCCATGAAGCAAGCTACACCGCCTGTTTACCTAACTACTATTTTGTAACGGCATCTATCCCAGGAAATCCTTTTGGGCCTAGTAGAATTTAGAGCTACTCAGCAGCGTACCCCACCCATGAAGCAAGCTACACAGCCTGTTTACCTAAGTACTATTTTTAACGGCATCTGGCCCAGGAAATCCTTTTGGGCTTAGTAGAATTTGGTGCTACTCAGCAGCGTACCCCACCCATGAAGCAAGCTACACTGCCTGTTTACCTATCTACTATTTTGTAACGGCATCTAGCCCGGGAAATCCTTCTGGGCCTAGTAGAATTTAGTGCTACTCAGCAGCGTACCCCACCCATGAAGCAAGCTACACCGCCTGTTTACCTAAGTACTTTTTTTAACGGCATCTGGCCCAGGAAATCCTTTTGGGCTTAGTAGAATTTGGTGCTACTCAGCAGCGTACCCCACCCATGAAGCAAGCTACACTGCCTGTTTACCTATCTACTATTTTGTAACGGCATCTAGCCCGGGAAATCCTTCTGGGCCTAGTAGAATTTAGTGCTACTCAGCAGCGTACCCCACCCATGAAGCAAGCTACACCGCCTGTTTACCTAAGTACTTTTTTTAACGGCATCTGGCCCAGGAAATCCTTTTGGGCTTAGTAGAATTTGGTGCTACTCAGCAGCGCAGGGTCGGCGTCAGCACCCGGCGCACCCGGGCAAGTGCCGGGGCTCTGGCGAGACGGGGGGGAGCCCATTTATGGTAGTAACGTACAAGTACTGAGTCTGTACACACACATGCGCAGCGCTCCTGGGGGCCCCGCAGCCGGAATACATCCCTGCTGTGTGTGACTCTTACATACACGCAGTCATTCAAATCCCTCTCCCAGCCAGGTCTTGGAGCCTGGCGGAGCACATCCATCATCCCCGCCGCACCGGTGCCCCGGCAGCAGGCGGCACAGAGCTCTCTGAGGGTTTTGCAGGCGCTGCGCAGCTGCAATACTCACCTCCGCCGTCACCATGGATATGAAGAGAGTCACTTCCGGGCCGGCGGTCATCTGTCCTGTGTCACTTCCAGTTGGTGAGAGTGTCTAGAGCTCAGAGAAGAATTCCACGTCCACCGTCCAGGACAGGTCCAGCGGCAGCACCAAGCAGAAGATGAGCTACAGTCAGGTGCGGACGGTGCACGGTCGGTGCATGCACCCTGTCCCTGTGTCCACAACGGGGGCAGCAGTGCCGTGTGAAGCAGTGAGTGAGTCTTCGGTCCCAACACATTGCAGGGGCACGGGGGATGCAGCCTGCTATGGTAATGGTATGTTAGCAATGCTGGGAGTGGGACTTGTAGTTATAGTCATAGACTACTCACTACTGTATATATATGGCTGGCTGTGTTATATACAACGTCACGGGGCTGTGCTATACTATGTGCGCTGTGCTGTATACTACGTGGGCTGTGTTATATACTACTGGGCTGTGCTGTATACTGCATGGGGCCATGGGCTGTGTTATATACTACGTGGCTGTGCTATATACTGCATGGGCTGTGCTATATACTGCGTGGGCTGTGCTATATAATGTGTGGGCTGTGTTATATAATGCGTGGGCTGTGCTATGTACTGTGTGGGCTGTGCTATATACTGCATGGGCTGTGTTATATACTGAGTGACTGTGGTATATATTGCGCGTGCTGTGTTATATACTGCGCGTGCTGTGTTATATATTGCACGTGCTGTGTTATATATTGCGCGTGCTGTGCTATATACTGCGTGACTGTGCTATATACTGCGCGTGCTGTGTTATATATTGCGCGTGCTGTGTTATATATTGCGCGTGCTGTGTTATATATTGCGCGTACTGTGTTATATATTGCGCGTACTGTGTTACATATTGCGCGTGCTGTTATATACTGCGCGTGCTGTAATATACTGCACGTGCTGTTATATACTGCGCGTGCTGTTATATACTGCGCGTGCTGTGTTATATACTGCGCGTGCTGTTATATACTGCGCGTGCTGTGTTATATACTGCACGTGCTGTGTTATATACTGCGCGTGCTGTGTTATATACTGCGCGTGCTGTGTTATATACTGCACGTGCCGTGTTATATACTGCGCGTGCTGTGTTATATACTGCGCGTGCTGTGTTATATACTGCGCGTGCTGTGTTACATACTGCGCGTGCTGTGTTATATACTGCGCGTGCTGTGTTATATACTGCGCGTGCTGTGTTATATACTGCAGTGTTCTGTGTTATATACTGCGCTGTGCTGTGTTATATACTGCGCCGGTGCTGACGCCGGCCCTGGTTGTGACTTTTCCATGTGTTTGTTGTGTCTTCTGAGCAGTGTGTCAGCTTTTGGAGACCTTTTAAGGTGTTTTCTATGTGTTTTCCATGTGTTTGTATGTGTTTGTGTTTGCCTGCCATTGGTTTCAATGGGGTTCGACGGTGTTCTTCGAACAATCGATGAACAGTTCCTCGAACACGTCCCTGTTCAACGAACCAAACCGAACCCAAACACTAGGGAGGTGGCTCATCTCTATTAACAACCTGTTGTGAAAGTATGTTTTCAGAGAAGACGCAATTAGCATGCTGGGGCGTGATTACAGCCTCCGCCATCACAAGATAATGAGCTGTCACTCTAACCAATCCATACTAATCCACAATGACTGAAAGTGAACAACTACAAGAAGATCACAAGTTTATTTCCTCCCTGTAGCCGCTGCTGCAGAGGGAATCTGCAGACAATGAAAATCAGAGGGAATCTGCAGACACTGAAAATCAGAGGAAATTGCAGACACTAAGAGTTAGAATGAAGCTTATTAAATCGAACAATAAAATAAGCCTTTGAGAATTAATAAAAATAATATTTTTCAATTTATCAAAGTCAAAAAAGAAAGCTGCAAGAAATAGGAAGTAAAGGGAAGCTGCAGTCCCTAAGGCTACAGATATTATCTAAAACAAAGAAATTTATAAATGTTATAGTTAAATCCCAAATTTTCAGCAAAACCCACATAATTGTCGTTCTCATGAACTGGAGGTGACTTTTTATAGATCTTTCCATCATTCTTATCCACACTCCACAGATTCCCATCAGGGCTGAAAGCCATGAAGTGGGTGAGTCTCAGCCAGCCTCCTGTCCCAACTTTAGTCGTTGACGCCAGCCAATTCCCGGGTGCGGTGGGTGGATTTCCCTTCACGAAGCTGTCATCTTTGCACACAGCGTACAGAGTGCCATTTGGGTGGAAGAACAGAGCTTCGTACTGGTTCCAGTTTCCACACCCGATTCTGGTGGCTACGCAGTCGCGCCAGCATACGTTTTCGTTGTCAGGCTTCGGACCCTTGTACAAGTCTCCATTACATGTTGCTCCATAGAAAGTTCCATTCGGATGGAAGAAAATGATCTTAAATTCATCCCATCCACATTTCCCGACTCTTCTGGCAGCACAAAACCAGTCGGTGTCTTTATTGGAAGGCAATGGCCCCGTGTACAGATCTCCATCCCGGACACAGAACAGGGAGCCATCAGGACTGCAGGCAATCTTACTGATATTATTCACTTTCCCACACACCGGCGTTCTTGCATTAAAATCATCAAGATAGGCTTTCGGAACGGGTCCGATCTTCAGATTGAAGTCTTTAGTGACCACCAGCAGCTGAGGCTCTACAATTGGATTATAAAACATATAAGTGTAAGGTTGTAATTCTACTTGTAGTGAGCGATAAAACTTTATAAACTCTTGTATAACTGCAAAATAAAACCCACTGAAAGCAATGAAAGAGATGAACAGATGATACATTTATACATTGCAGTTGTCTTAGAGACAAGGTGATATTTTCAATAGTAAGTCCCAAAGACGTAGCTGCAATTCATATTCTATCATTATTCGCGATGAGAAAATTTGCCAAAATTCCAATTCGGCTGTACAATCAAGTATGACTAGGAAATGTTGACATTTTTATTCTATGTGCATCAAATGTACCGTATTTTTCAGACCATAAGATGCACTTTTTTCCCAAAAAATTTTGGAGGAAAATGGGGGTGCGTCTTATGGTCAGAACATACTTACAAATCCTGTGGTGGAGGCCCTGGTGGTGGCAGTCCCGATGCAGCCTCCCTTCCTCCCAGGCTGGTGCGGCAATGGCGGTGCTCTGTGGTGCGTCAGCGGGGCCTTGTGCTGGAGCTGCAGTGGGGCTCTGTGCTGCAGTGGCAGCGGGGCTCTGTGCTGCGTGGGGGGCTCCGCCGGCATTTCATCAAACCCGGAGGCCACCACAACTCCGTTGCTGCGATGCGGTGGCCTCCGGGAAAAAGGCCACCGGGGGTGGTGCATGCTCAGATTCAGATCTCGTCCCGAAATCTTGGGACGAGATCTCGTAGCCAAGATCTGAATCTGAGCATGGGCCGCCCCAGCGGCCATTTTCCCAGAGGCCACCGCATCGTAACAACAGAGCTGTGGGGGCTTCCGGACTTTGACGAAATGCCGGCAGAGCCCTCCACGCAGCACAGAACCCCGCTGCCGACCCAGCACAGAGCCCCGCTGCCGCACCAGCACAGAGCCCCGCTGCCACCCCAGCACAGAGCGCTGCCGCCGCAGCACAGAGCACCACTGCAACACAGAGCAACACGACTGCACCAGCCTGGACCACGGCACGACCCCTGTGACCACTCCTCCACCTGTACTGATCCCTTCCCTGGTAAGCTGAATTCCGACTGTAAGACGGACCCCCATTTGACATTTTCCCTCTGAAAATTTGGGGTGTGTCTTATGGTTCGGTGCGTCTTATAGTCCGAAAATACGGTACATTAAATGCTCTGAGTTTTCTACAGACCCCAAAGGCAGTAGCATAACGTAGCATTCACTATTAACTTTATCGGCGGCCATAGCATTGCAATAGAGTAAAAATCTGCAGTAGAGTCTTGGGCTTTCTTCTTTATTGCTCTCCGTCCTGTAGTCTGCAGGACACTTTCGTCCTGTGGTCTACAGCACGGCAGGATCATGCACAGGGCATCAGAGTCCCAGCACAAGTAGTAAAATTTTATCATAATTAAAACTTTGCCAACTTTTTCGTTCGACTGTGCCAAGACACTGAGTGCGCTGGTGAACGAGGATCTGGGCTTAGGTAAGTATATTGTGTTCGTTTTTTTTAGTTTGTCGCATAGTATTTGTATGCGTATTTGGGTACAGTGTCAGACTGGGGTGCCAAGGGCCCACCAGTAGCATTGCCTTTGGGGGGCACACATTTCACCTGCATAGAAATATTACACTACCCTTGTCACAAATTTACTTCTATCTCTATTTATTAATAAACTGGGTAGTTTGGTTAATGAATGAGGAGACGCTGCTTTTTTCTGCACAGAGAGAATCAAGTGAATTATGCCAAGTACTGCCCATACAGTGAGGTTGGGGGCTCAGGTCTGCACAGGGGCCCACCGGAGGATTCCTCTGTTACCCTGTGGGCCAGTCTGGGCCTGTTTGGTATGTCATTCAGTGTGATGGGGGCTACTGTGGAGCCATCATATGTAGTGGGGGTCATTATAATGTGTGGGCTGTGGAATTGCTGTGAGGGCAGCATACTGTAGTCAAGGGCTGTGGCTGTTGTCTATGTGTGGAGTGGATATGGGAGTGATCATAATATGTGTGTGGAGATGTGAGGGCCATCATATTGTTGTAATGGGGACTGTAAGGCATGATAGTGTGTTTGGGGGTCTTTTGGTGCCATTATATTGTGTGGGAGGCTGGTAGGGCTATTATACTGTGTGTGGGGGATTATGGAGCCATCATACTGAGTTAGAGGCTGTGGGGGCCATAATACTGTGTTTGAGGATGTGGAGGACATTATACTGTGTGGTTAAGGCTGCGTGGCATCATATTGTGTAAGGAAGGCTGTGAGGACCATTACATTAGGTAAGGGACTGGGTAGTCCATTATACTGTTGGGGAGGCTGTGGGAACCATCATACTGTGTGTTTGGGACTGTGGACCCATCATAATTGGAATGGCTGTGGGACTATCTTACCATGTGTTGGTGACTGTGGGGCCATCATACTGTGTGAGACTGTGTGAGAGGCTGGGATGGCAATCATTCTTGGTGCAGGGGTTATAATACTTTATGTGGAGCACTGGGGAGGCTGTCATACTAAATGTCGGGTGCTGTTGAGATTATCAAACTATGTGAGTTGCCGTGGGAGCCATAATACTGTGTGGAAGGATGTGGGGGCCATCTTACTGTGTGCTAGGGACTGTAGGGCTATCTTATTGTGTTTGAGGCTGTGGTGACCATCATACTATGTACAGAGGTTATTATATTGGGTGTAGGGAGCTCTTTGGTCTATCATGCTATGTGTGGGGTGCTGTAGGGATGATCATACACTGTGAGGGGCTGTGGGGGCCATAATACTGTGTGGAAGGCTGTGGGGGCCATCTTACTGTGTGCTAGGGACTGTATGGCTATCTTATTGTGTTGGAGGCTGGGGTGACCATCATACTATGTACATGGGTTATTATATTGGGGGTGGGGAGCCCTTTGGGCCATCATGCTATGTGTGGGGTGCTGCAGGGAGGGGCTGTGGGGGGGCATAATACTTGGTGGGAGGCTGCAGGGGACATCATACTATGTGTGAGGGTCTCTGGGGGACATTCCACTGTGTTGTGACTGTGGGGTCCATCATACTATGTGGATGGCCGATGGGGCCAGCATACTATGGCGGGGGCTGATGGGGCGGCCATACTACGTGGCTGTGGGGTCACCATACTATGTGAGGGGCTGTGGGTCCATCATGCTGTGTAGGAGGCTGTTGAGCCATTATACTGTGTGGGAGGTTGTGCGCCGATCAAATTTAGTGATTGGGCATCTTACTGTGTATAAGTTACGATGAGACCATCATACTGTGTGGGGAGCTGTAGGGGCTATCATATTGTGTGGTGGAGATTGTGGGGATCATCTATATATATAATTGTCTAAGGGTTTTTCCGTCTGTCTGTCTGTCTGTCTGTCCTGGAAATCCCGCGTCTCTGATTGGTCGAGGCCACAGTATCGACAGTAGCGACAGGCTTTGCTATAGATGCTGCCTTTGCAGCATCAATAGTAAAAAGATATAATGTTAAAAATAATAATAAAAAAAAAATTGTGCTATTCTCACCTTCCGGCGGCCCCTGAAGCCTTCCCCATCCTCGTGATGCTCTCGGCAGCTCCGTTACCAGTAATGCTTTGCAAAATGACCCCAGATGATGTAGGATCACGCGAGACCACTACATCATCACGGGTTGTTGCCGCAAAGCATCACTGGGAACGGACCTGGCGACATCATTGCTAACTCCTGGGCTGGATCTGGGGGCCACCGGAAGGTGAGTATATAACTATTTTTTATTTTAATAATTTTTTTAACAGGGATATGGCGCCCACACTGCTATATACTACGTGGGCTGTGCTATATACTCCATGGCTGTGCTATATACTACGTGGCTGCTATATACTACGTGGCTGTGCTATACACTATAAGGGCTGTGCTATATACTATGTGGCTGTGCTATAAACTATGTGCACTGTGCTATATACTACGTGCACTGTGCTATATACTACGTGGCTGTGCTATATACTGCGTGCACTGTGCTATATACTACATGGCTGTGCTATATACTATGTGCACTGTGCTATATACTCTGTGGCTGTGCTATACACTACGTGCACTGTACTATATACTACATGCACTGTGCTATATACTACGTGGATTGTGCTATATACTACATGGGCTGTGTTATATACTATGTGGACTGTACTATATACTACGTGGATTGTGCTATATACTACGTGGACTGTGCTATATACTACGTGGACTGTGCTATATACTATGTGGACTGTGTTATATACTACATGGGCTGTGTTATATACTATGTGGCTGCAATGATAACGTGTGCAAACTGTAAAGCGCTGCAGAATATGTTAGTGCTATATAAAAATAAAGATTATTATTATTATTATTAATATACTATGTGGCTGTGCTATACACTACGTGGGCTGTGCCTGCGCTATATACTACGTGGCTGTGCTATATACTATGTGCGCTGTGCTATATACTATGTGGACTGTGCTATATACTACGTGGGCTGTGTTATATACGTGAACTGTACTATATACAATGTGGATTGTGCTATATACTATGTGGACTGTGCTCTTCACTATGTTGACTGTGCTATATACTAGGTGGGCTGTTATATACTACATGGCTGCTATATACTACATGGCTGTGCTATACACTACGTGGGCTGTGCATGTGCTATATACTATGTGGCTGTGCTATATACTACGTGGCTGTGCTATATACTATGTGCACTGTGCTATATACTATGTGCACTGTGCTATATACTACGTGGATTGTGCTATATACTACATGGACTGTGCTATATACTATGTGGGCTGTGTTATATACTACGTGGACTGTACTATATACTATGTGGATTGTGCTATATACTAAATGGACTATGCTATATACTACGTGGACTGTGCTATATACTATGTGGACTGTACTATATACTACCTGAGTGCGCACCAATTTTCTTTACCTATATACTACGTGGGCTGTGTTAGATACTACATGGCTGTGCTATATGCTGCGTGGCTGTGCTATATGCTACGTGGCCTGTGTTATATGCTATGTGGCTGTGCTATATACTATGTGGGCTGTTATATGCTACGTGGCTGTGCTCCATACTATGTGGCTGTGCTATATGCTACGTCGCTGTGCTATATACTACGTGGGCTATTATATGCTATGTGGGCTGTGTTATATTCTACTTGGCTGTGCTATATGCTATGTGGCTGTGCTATATACTATGTGGCTGTGCTATATACTACGTGGCTGTGTTATATACTACGTGGACTGTACTATATACTATGTGGATTGTGCTATATACTACATGGACTATGCTATATACTACGTGGCTGTGTTATATACTACGTGGCTGTGTTATATACTATGTTGCTGTGTTATATACTATGTGGGTTGTGCTATATGCTATGTGCGCTGTGTTATATGCTACCTGGCTGTGCTATATACTATGTGGCTGTGCTACATACTACGTGGCTGTGTTATATACTATGTCGCTGTGTTATATACTACGTGGGCTGTGCAATGTACTACATGGGCCGTGCTATATACTACGTGGCTGTGCTATATACTACGTGGCTGTGCTACATACTACATGGCTGTGTTATATATTATGTCACTGTGTTATATACTACGTGGGCTGTGCAATGTACTATGTGGCCTGTTATATGCTACGTGGCTGTGCTATATGCTATGTGGCTGTGTTATATGCTATGTGGGCTGTGTTATATGCTATGTGGGCTGTCTTATATACTACGTGGCTGTGATATATGCTATGTGGCTGTGTTATATGCTACGTGGGCTGTGTTATATACTATGTGGCTGTGCTATATGCTACATAGGCTGTGCTATATGCTATGTGGGCTGTTATATGCTACGTTTACGTTTACTGAACAAGTTCATACATATTCTAGAATACCTGATGCGTTAGAATCGGGCCACCATCTAGTACTATATAAGAGGCTTTGTGGGCCATTATATTGTTTGTGGAGGTTTGTGGAGGCCATCATACTATATGTGGTAGCATCACACTGTGTGGGGGAACTGTGGGGGCATCAGGGGATATTATTACTTTTTAGAGAAATGCAGAAAGATATTAAATGTTAAGTGGTCACTTAAAAGACATCCTTATATTTAGGGACACTCAAGATATAGTGGAAGTGTCTAAGGAACATATGGAAGGGTTTATTACTTTGTGTCTAAGGGACTTACGGAAGGGTTTATTACTTTCTAGGACACTCACAGAAGGAAATCAAATTTGTCTAAGCTGTAATTTTACCATCTAGAGGGAACAGAGTTTTACTATATAAGGGGCTCAATGGTGGCATTATTATGTAAGAGGAGCCATTATTGTACCACACAGAAGGTGCAGTAATAGGGACACATACGGCAGCAGCAGCTCAATATTGGGGTATCAGCAGGATGAGGGGTTTGTGCAGTTTGGGAATAGATGGGATCACTGCTGGAAGTGTGAGAATTCAGGTGTGCCTGTGTTGCAATCTTTATAAAGCATAATAAATCTCTGTAAAAAATAGTGTCCATGCATAGACCCTGAACATGGACTTCTCCCGGAAGTCTGTGTCACTGTTTGGGTTCGGCAGCCAGAACAAAGCAATAAGCATGTTAAAATGCTGCAGCCCAGCCAATCAACAATCTTTTCCTATATGGGCACTTCCAGCCCCATCACAGCCATGTCAAGTATTAACATGGCTGTGATTGGCCGACAAACAATGTTGAAAAAAATTTATAATAAAAAACAGGTGTGGGATCCCCTCTATTTTTGATAACAAGTGCAGGTAAAACAGACAGCTGCAGGCAGCAGCCCTCAGCTGTTTGGTTTATCTTGGCTGGTTATAAAAAAATAGAGGGGCCTCAATGCTATTTTTTTTTTAATTATTTAAATTAATCATTTAAAAAACTTTGAGGGCTACTTCTTAATATTGACAACTAGCCAAGCTAAAGCAGACAGCTGTGGACTCGTTTTCTCAGGCTGGGATGGCTCATTGACATTTGCCCCTCCCTAGCCTAAAAATAGCAGTGCTCAGCTGCCCCCCAAAAGGCGCATACATTAGATGCCCCAATTCTGGAGCTTTGCCCTGCTCTTTCCACTTGCCCTTGGTTGATTTCAGCTTGTAATGTCAGCTGACATCAAGCCCAGGAGTTAGTAATGGAGAGGTGTCTATCAGGCACGTGCGCTCAACACTAATGATGACATATTCAATATGACAATCTAATGTTATCAAATTCTGTGTTGTACCTGTGGGAGCAAAATGCTCAATATACCCCTGGATAAAATCCCTGAGGGGTGTGGTTTCCAAAATGAGGTCACTTGTGGGGGGTTTCCACTGGTTAGGCGCATCAGGGGCTCTCCAAGCATGACATGGCATCAGCTAATTATTCCAGCAAATTTTACTTTGAAAAGGGTAATAATGATAATATTAGCAAATACTTCCAATTACAAATGCAGTATAGTTCTTCTGATTAGCTATGTCACTTTCCCTATGTGCAGGTCATTGCAGTAGCTTAGATATCCATGACCATTCAAATAGTGACAGTTAGTTAGTTGTTAGTTATCGCAACCATGTGACATAGCTAATCAGAAGAAGTATACCACATTTCAAATTGGAGGCATCTGCTAATATTATTATTATTACACCTACTACACATTGGGATATGATCCTGGAGCTAGGAATACCCCTATACATTATTTACAATTTTGACTAGACTGCCTAACATTTTTCAGACCCCAGATCGTAGATTATAGCCCTAAATGGTGACAAAGCTCCGCAACATGAAGTGAGCTTTGACAGTTCATTTGCTGCTTATGCAGAGCGCAGCAGCCGATGACTAACTCTTTTCAGCTGATGCGCTCTGCATATGCAGCAACCGATTTTGACAGAAGATGGGCAAGTGATGAATGAAGAAAGCTTTATTGATGTCGGCAGCTAAAATGCTGTTGAAAAACCTAAATAATTCTATGAAAATTCCGTATTGAGCCGCACTAGACACCGGCTCTCCCGTGACACATTGACTCTCCCCACCACATACAATGACTCCGGGCGGAGACTTACCGGGATCACAGGAGCAGTGACAGCTGTGAGACTGCATCTTATAGATGGAGGCGATGTTCTTCTTGATGTCAGAGAGCAGTTGGCACAAGGACGTGTTCGGATGTGAACTTCCTGGGGACGTGCGGCTCTTTTATACCTGTGTTACCTGCCATCATCCAGCCGCCGTAGACTGCACAGCCCATTATTATTACACAGTGATGCAATGGATTTTCACAAGAACAAGATGACTGATAAAGTGAAAGATGTGGAAATAGTCAATATCATAGCAATAAAATATGTTTATGTACTGGGAAAAATTACATGGACAAATGTCTTTTTTCGGCCTTCCTAACTATGTAACTATGTAACATTGGCGTAAGAGTTGATATCAGATTTGGCAGCAGACGATAGAACACCCTTGGAGTTGGCCCCAAACACATCAGTGAGATGGCAGCACTCACTCTCCCGTCACTCATCTTCTGACAGGGTGCCGGCCCAGCTGTGCCATGTCCTATAGCCTCTGACTCCTTCTGTCAGGGTCTAGTGATGAGGTACTGGCCCGAGAGCACTATTAGGGTCCAATCCCCCCCGATCTGCTGAATCTTCTGCTCCTCCAAGGGTCCATCTTGGCATGTCGAGTCGGGCTCTTCTGCCTACAGTGCAGTGGTGAGGATTCCTCGTGTTTCTGGCAGGCGACAGCTCTTGACGTCTGCCCCTCCACATCCATTTCACCAGATCCTGAACGGGAATCATCTTTGGAACATTGTTTAAAGTTTTCCTTGTTGTTAGAAGTAGTAGACATTTCTGCAGTCTCCGATTCCTGGTGGGCTGTCCTTATAAATTCTGTAGCATGCAGCCCCCTTCTTCATCACCTAGTGTGATCGCCATTAGACCTCATCCAGATATCTGGGATTGATCTCCTCGTATATTCAGGTGGTTCCTTTATACGTCCATTAGTGAGATCCCAGCTTCGCGACCGCCTGTCACTCACCAGTGCAGAGTGAGATGCGACCATGATCGGCCATGTCTGACAGGATGTCATCTCCACTGGGCCATGTTCTACAGATTCAGGTTCACCTTTTGCTGGGGACATTTATTGACATACGAAAAAGTGGAAAATAAAACAATATTACATGATGGAACAAAGATGATGCCAAGTCTCTTGTAAGGAGCTTTGTTCCATTTTGTGACTTTGATTTATTCTCCACTATTTGGGATGTCAACAACTTAATCTGTTCTCTCTTGGCGTGAACTCTCTCCCAGCTTTCCTGACTTTTCTTTCATGGTAGTATAATGTCGATAAAAGTGTACGTGATAGAAGAGATTTATAAACATCAAAGCGGTGGGGATGGAGGTCAAAGAGGAGAGACGGATATAAAATCTCATACTAGAGTTCTAAAAGCATAAAGATATCATGTTACACTATTAGTTTATGGTATATATAATACTTATGTGGCGCCACAGGGTCCTGGTCATCATAGTAGCATTGCTTTCCTCACGGGGAGAGTGAGGAAGCGATGAAGGATATAATTTATCAGGTAATCAGTAATCACCATGCATACAACATGTTCACACTCCAGGACACAAGGGGGAGCTTTTGATCCTATTCCTAGGTGACTCTCCATATATATTGTGGTTTGGAGGGAAAGAGAGGTCAGATTGTCAGAGAGACAGAAGAGAGCAGACTGATATAGAGTGTCAGAAGGTCTGAAGGGGCCGTGTAGTCTGAAGTACTACAGCCCCTGGAGAAAGGGACATACAGAAGGAAAGGACATCGTTCAGTGAGCGTGAAGAAGAGCGAGGCACAGGCATGGACACCAGGGGAGGACAGCAGCGGGCAGAATGTTTCCCTGGCAAAGCGCAGATAACCAGTAGCTGGCACACCGAGGTTGTAAGGGACTCTAAGGCTTACATCAGAGACCAGCAGGATAGCTGAATTGCAAGTTACCTTGCCATTGATAGGATAAGTTCTATTGTTGAAAGTATGCATACTATGTAAATATGTTCTGCAATGTTCAAGCATCAATTCCTCCCATAAAGGGAAGCTCCAGTTTACACTATTAACTTGTTCTATTTGTTTACAGCATTTAAAAATTTATATGTCTATTTGCTAATCTGTATTGTTGTTCTTCTTTTCCCAGTCTGAGAGTACTGGATTTAATGGGGGGGAGTGTGGCACCCCAGGGTCCTGGTCATCACAGTAGCATTGATTTTTTCATGGGGAGAGTGATGTTACGCTTGGAAGCGATGAAGGATATCTTTTATCAGGTAATCACCATGCACACAACATGTTTACACTCCAGGACACAAGGGAGAGCTTTTGATCCTATTCCTAGGTGACTCCCCATATATTGTGGTTTGGAGGGAAAGAGAGGTCAGAGAGACCAACATAGAGTGTCAGAAGGTCTGAAGGGGCCCTGTAGTTTGAAGTACTACAGCCCCTGGAGAAAGGGACATACAGAAGGAAAGGACATCGTTCAGTGAGAGTGAAGGAGAGCGAGGCACAGGCGAGGACACCAGGGGGAGGACAGCAGCGAGCAGACTGTCTCCCTGGCAAAGCGCAGATAACCGGTATCTGGCACAACGAGGTTGTAAGGGACTCTAACGCTTACATCAGAGACCGGCAGGACAGCTGAATTGCAAGTTACCTGTCCACCACACACACCTGAAGACACAGTAACACATAGCCTGGGGCGTGATAGAGTCCCTGTAAAAAGGCTCCAGTTACCTGTCTTACAGGTCTTGTCCTATCCTATATGGGGGACAGAGAGTTGAACTGTGAGGACCTTATCTGAAGCCATAGGCAGTAAGGGGCTACAACACCACCGTGCTAGAGGAAGGCTTTTAACTCCACCTGGTAAAGGGGACTCTGGATTCGCTTCCAAGGCGGCCGGACCCTGCCTGCCCTGTGATCTGGTGCCCTGGACTGTGGTTGCCTGAAGTCTTTAGTAAACAAGGTAAAGAGACTGCAAACCTGTGTCCTCGTTCTTTACCGAACCATTCACCATCTTTCATCTATACACCGGGAGCCCTGGGGACATACTTCACCTATGTGAAGGTATACCATCTAGCTGCTTTAACATCACCCCAGAGGACCCCTTAAAGCAGTGTTGGTCCCCACTGACCGAATACCACAGGTGGCATCACGAACATAAACTTTATTCAATTATCCCTTTCACATAGGCGCCCAGGGCCACGGACTGGGTCACCATCGTGACATCCCCCTGTGAACACTGGACCCGGTACTGGGTACCCCACGGCCCTGGCGGACGACTCACTTTGTTTCCGCAAATCCTCTCCATTCTTTTTTCCTCATTTAAAAATATTGTGCTGTCTTTTCATTTTCCTTCCAACTTCTTTTTATTATAATTTTTTGGTATAATATATTATAAAATGGGTTACTTTTATGTAATAAATACTGTATGTTTGTAATCAAATAGGCATAAAAACCAAATAGAAGTCCATCAATAAATTCATGCATGTGTATCTTTCGGAAAGAAGGAAAGTTGCAGATCATTATAAGAATACATTATAACCAAATAACTATGATATGAAAGGTAAAAGAGTGGGGGCGGTGGTAGTCCATTTCTTTGGATCTAAACTTACATTGAGTATATTTTATTTTCATATTATCAGATAATGATAGGTATTTAGTTATGCTTGTAAGGACTAAGCCTCGTTCCGGGTGGTAAGAAATTGCCTAGACTCGTAAAGTTGGAGAAGCAGAGTCTTAAGAGTCGCCATGAAGTCCAAATTTCTTTGAATTGTCTGTGTCTCCTAAATTCTCAGACTGAGAGTTCTTCAAGTCTGTACTTTAGATTCCCAATGGGAGACAGAGGTGCTGGATTGGATCTCCACATTGCCGGAATCAGAATTCTAGCTGATGCAAACACAGTTGTGCTGAATAGTTTACACACCCCGGCAGAATTTCTTGCTTTCTTGGCCTTTTTTCAGAGAATATGAATGATAACACCAATACTTTTCCTCCACTCATGGTTAGTGGTTGGGTGAAGCCGTTTGTTGTCAGACTACTGTGTTTTCTCTTGTTAAATCATAAAATTCTGCCGGGTATGTAAACTTTTCAACACAACTGTGGATGTTTAAGAAGAAATACGTTTTGACATTTTATCTGGAAGAGATGTAGTAAGCAGATTTCTGTCATTGAGGCCAGTTGGATTTTGAGGACTCGTTTTATGAAGCACAGGATTTCAGACCCAAAGTTATTAATTTTAGGACACAACCACCACATGTGATAATTTGTTCCAATTTCGGAGAAGCATTTCCAGCACATTGGGTTATATGTTTTATTAAACCCGTTTAGGGGCGAGTAATATTTTACCCACTTTTACTTTTACTGTCCTGTTTAGATCCTGTTCCCACTGACTAAGAAAAGGAGGCTTTCTCAGAGGAGACCATTGGTTTCCATATGGTCGCAGTGGTCTTTTTTCGAGGCCTTATCTGGAATAATAATATTTCACCCCACGTTAGTTGTCTGTTCATGTCAGCATTGTTTTCAATAGATGTAAAAAGGTTTGTGAACCTGTGAAGGTGACGCGGCTTCAGTGAGACGATGCTTAGTGGATCTTTCAGGTCACTTCCTGTAGGAACTAGTCCAAGTCTGCCAGCTTTGGAAGTAGAATGTCGGAGCTGCTTTGAACGTGTGGTAGGGTTTCATTTTGTCCAGGTGTGATAAGGAGGAAATGGTCTCTGATCTGAAGGAGTGGAGCGGTGTGACGAGAACACGTTTTCCTTATGTGGGGCAAAGGCCAGATATTAACCCCCTCATGACATGCGCCATACTAGTACGTCGCATGTCGTGTCTCCCCTTTGATGTGGGGTCTGGCGCTGAGCCCACAACAAACCGGGACATGTCAGCTGCTTTGTACATCTAACATGTGGGCGCAGGAGCGTCAGGTGGAATCTCAATTAACCACTATTAACTAGTTAAATGCCGATGTCAAACGCTGACAGCGGCATTTAACAAGTGCTTTCCGCCATTGGGCTGGAAATGAGCACATCGCTAACCTCCGTCACGTGATCGGGGGTCAGCGATGTGTCGGCATGACAACCTGAGGCTGTTGTTGCTGGATTGCTGTGAGCGCCACCCTGTGGTCAGCGCTCATAGCAATGCAGTAATTCAGCTCCATAGGAGCGATCTGAGGATTGCTCCTATGTAGCAGAGCCGATCCAGTTGTGCCAGCTTCTAGTCTCCCATGGAAACTATTGAAGCATGGCAAAAGTAAAAAAAAGTTTAAAAAAAAATCTGAAAAAAATAAAAAAATATATAAAAGTTTAAATCATCCCCCTTTCGCCCTATTCAAAATAAAACAATAAAAAGAAAAATCAAACCTACACATATTTGGTATCGCCGCGTTCAGAATCGCTCAATCTATCAATAAAAAAAAGAATTAACCTGATCGCTAAATGACGTAGCGAGAAAAAAATTAAAAATGCCAGAATTATCTTTTTGTAGGTCACTGTGACATTGCATTAAAATGCAATAACGGGCGATCAAAAGAACGTATCTGCACCACAAAAGTATCATTCAAAATGTCAGCTCGGCACGCAAAAAATAAGCTCTCACCCGACCCCAGATCCCAAAAAATGAAGACGCTACGGGTATCGGAAAATTGCACAATTTTTTATTTTTTTTTAGCAAAGTTTGGAATTTTTTTTCATCACTTAGATAAAAAGTAACCTAGACATATTAGGTGTCTGTGAACTCGAAATGACCTGGAGAATCATATTGGCAGGTCAGTTTTAGCATTTAGTGAACCTAGTAAAAAAGCCAAACAAAAAACAAGTGTGGGATTGCATTTTTTTCGCAATTTCATCAGGCTTGGAATTTACTTCCCATTTTCTAGTACAAGACATGGTAAAACCAATGGTGTCGTTCAAAAGTACAACTCGTCCTGCAAATAACAAGCCCTCACATGGCCATATTGACTGAAAAATAAAAAAGTTATGGCTCTGGGAAGGAGGGAAGTGAAAAACGAGAACGCAACAACGAAAAAGGGCCACGTCTGTAAATGGATTTGTAATTTGGGAGTGTAGGAGGTTTTCAGAAGGCAAAAATACTAGCTGTCTTAGGGTCTGTGTCCATGTTCAGGATTGCATCAGGATTTGGTCAGGATTTTTCATCAGTATTTGTAAGCCAAAACCAGGAGTGGAACAATTAGCGGAAAAGTATAATACAAACATCTGCTCCACTTCTGTATTTATCACCCACTCCTGGTTTTGGCTTACAAAAACTGATGGAAAATCCTGACCAAATCCTGACCAAATCCTGATGCAATCCTGAACGTGGACACATACTCTTAGTCATACATTTTCTTCTTTGATTTGGACCCAGGTTTTTTTATTTGTTTGTTTTTTATTATATAACTTTTTTCCATTCTATAGGTTTACATTAGAAAAAGTGTATGAAATAACGAGCCTTTCCTTATATACATTTGTACATACTCCATGTCTGAACAAAAACATACACATGACAAGCTAATAAGTTTATATACAACAGTGGCACCATCTTGGATACATAAATGATAGTGAGTAACATCTGCAGTGACGTAGGTGAGTTTGACATCTAAACGATGGCTATGGTCACTGATGTTACGCTACGCAGGCCTCCATCTCTATGTACACCCCGATGTTCTGTATACAATCTAATGATACGGCACCCCATAATTTACCAATACTAGATACAGCTTCAGCTTATCAGGAGGTATGAAAAGTCCAAACTCTACATAAGCAAGCATTAGTCAGAGGCACTGTTACTGCTGGAGGAATCTGTAAAATCTTTAGAATTGAGAGTCCTCAGTGGTTGATACCTTTTAATGGCTAACTGAAAAGATGGTAACAAATTGCAAGCTTTCGAGACTACACAGGTCTCTTCATCAGGCACAGACTAATACAAATTCTGAAGAATCAGATATTTAGGTCGTCATCAGTTTATATTCCCAGACTCTTCTGTCTCTCTGAGATTTAAAATTACCCTTTAATACAAGTTATCTCATGTCCATGATGCTATGATCAGGGAGACAAAAATGTATTGCCACAGGTAGATCTATTTTTCTTTCTCTTATTGTGTGGCGATAAGAGTTCATCATTGTTCTCAGTTTTTGCCCTAATCTGCAGACATTATTTACACGTTATCTTCATTCCATTAAGAAGTCATTGCTGTGGTTTGGAGGCAGCATGTTCATTGAAATATCATTAGTTTGCCAAGGGTACTGTGGAGCCAGGACATCCGGAAGTGTTCCAGCTGCCAAGGCATCCCCTGGTAAATGCCCATTGATGCCATTTGTAGGACGGTTACTTATCTGTCCCAATAAGCCACTCCTCGTTCCCAGATCTGTGGGGTACAGCCGGTGAGGATCCCCTGGTAAATGCCCATTGACGCCATTTGTAGGACGGTTACTCATCTGTCCCAATAAGCCACTCCTCGTTCCCAGATCTGTGGGGTACAGCCGGTGAGGATCCCCTGGTAAATGCCCATTGACGCCATTTGTAGGACGGTTACTCATCTGTCCCAATAAGCCACTCCTAATTTCCAGATCTGTGAGGTACGGCTGGTGAGGATCCCCTGGTAAATGCCCATTGATGCCATTTGTAGGACGGTTACTCATCTGTCCCAATAAGCCACTCCTCGTTCCCAGATCTGTGGGGTACAGCCGGTGAGGATCCCCTGGTAAATGCCCATTGACGCCATTTGTAGGACGGTTACTCATCTGTCCCAATAAGCCACTCTTAATTTCCAGATCTGTGGGGTACGGCAGGTGAGGATCCCCTGGTAAATGCCCATTGACGCCATTTGTAGGACTGTTACTCATCTGTCCAAATAAGCCACTCCTAATTTCCAGATCTGTGGGGTACAGCCGGTGAGGATCCCCTGGTAAATGCCCATTGACGCCATTTGTAGGAAGGTTACTCATATGTCCCAATAAGCCACTCCTCGTTCCCAGATCTGTGGGGTACAGCCGGTGAGGATCCCCTGGTAAATGCCCATTGACGCCATTTGTAGGACGGTTACTCATCTGTCCCAATAAGCCACTCTTAATTTCCAGATCTGTGGGGTACGGCAGGTGAGGATCCCCTGGTAAATGCCCATTGACGCCATTTGTAGGACTGTTACTCATCTGTCCCAATAAGCCACTCCTAATTTCCAGATCTGTGGGGTACAGCCGGTGAGGATCCCCTGGTAAATGCCCATTGATGCCATTTGTAGGACGGTTACTCATCTGTCCCAATAAGCCACTCCTCGTTCCCAGATCTGTGGGGTACGGCTGGTGAGGATCCCCTGGTAAATACCCATTGACGCCATTTGTAGGACTGTTACTCATCTGTCCCAATAAGCCACTCCTTGTTCCCAGATCTGTGGGGTACGGCTGGTGAGGATCCCCTGGTAAATGCCCATTGACGCCATTTGTAGGAAGGTTACTCATCTGTCCCAATAAGCCACTCCTCGTTCCCAGATCTGTGAGGTACGGCTGGTGAGGATCCCCAGGTAAATGCCCATTGACGCCATTTGTAGGAAGGTTACTCATCTGTCCCAATAAGCCACTCCTCGTTCCCAGATCTGTGGGGTACGGCCGGTGAGGATCCCCTGGTAAATGCCCGTTGGCACCATTTGTAGGACTGTTACTCATCTGTCCCAATAAGCCACTCCTTGTTCCCAGATCTGTGGGGTACGGCTGGTGAGGATCCCCTGGTAAATGCCCATTGACGCCATTTGTAGGAAGGTTACTCATCTGTCCCATTAAGCCACTCCTCGTTCCCAGATCTGTGGGGTACGGCCAGTGAGGATCCCCTGGTAAATGCCCGTTGGCACCATTTGTAGGACTGTTACTCATCTGTCCCAATAAGCCACTCCTTGTTCCCAGATCTGTGGGGTACGGCTGGTGAGGATCCCCTGGTAAATGCCCATTGACGCCATTTGTAGGACGGTTACTCATCTGTCCCAATAAGCCACTCCTCGTTCCCAGATCTGTGGGGTACGGCCGGTGAGGATCCCCTGGTAAATGCCCATTGACGCCATTTGTAGGACAGTTACTCATCTGTCCCAATAAGCCACTCCTTGTTCCCAGATCTGTGGGGTACGGCTGGTGAGGATCCCCTGGTAAATGCCCATTGACGCCATTTGTAGGAAGGTTACTCATCTGTCCCATTAAGCCACTCCTCGTTCCCAGATCTGTGGGGTACGGCCAGTGAGGATCCCCTGGTAAATGCCCGTTGGCACCATTTGTAGGACTGTTACTCATCTGTCCCAATAAGCCACTCCTTGTTCCCAGATCTGTGGGGTACGGCTGGTGAGGATCCCCTGGTAAATGCCCATTGACGCCATTTGTAGGACGGTTACTCATCTGTCCCAATAAGCCACTCCTCGTTCCCAGATCTGTGGGGTACGGCCGGTGAGGATCCCCTGGTAAATGCCCATTGACGCCATTTGTAGGACAGTTACTCATCTGTCCCAATAAGCCACTCCTTGTTCCCAGATCTGTGGGGTACAGCCGGTGAGGATCCCCTGGTAAATGCCCATTGACGCCATTTGTAGGAAGGTTACTCATCTGTCCCAATAAGCCACTCCTCGTTCCCAGATCTGTGGGGTACAGCCGGTGAGGATCCCCTGGTAAATGCCCATTGACGCCATTTGTAGGACAGTTACTCATCTGTCCCAATAAGCCACTCCTCATTCCCAGATCTGTGGGGTACGGCAGGTGAGGATCCCCTGGTAAATGCCCATTGACACCATTTGTAGGACAGTTACTCTTCTGTCCCAATAAGCCACTCCTCGTTCCCAGATCTGTGGGATACGGCTGGTGAGGATCCCCTGGTAAATGCCGATTGACGCCATTTGTAGGAAGGTTACTCATCTGTCCCAATGAGCCACTCCTCGTTCCCAGATCTGTGGGGTACGGCCGGTGAGGATCCCCTGGTAAATGCCCATTGACGCCATTTGTAGGAAGGTTACTCATCTGTCCCAATAAGCCACTCCTCGTTCCCAGATCTGTGGGGTACAGCAGGTGAGGATCCCCTGGTAAATGCCCATTGGCGCCATTTTTAGGACAGTTACTCATCTGTCCCAATAAGCCACTCCTCGTTCCCTGATCTGTGGGGTACGGCCGGTGAGGATCCCCTGGGACCCTCATCAGGGAAGCACACATCGCATTGATTGCACTAATTCGATGAGCATACTTAATCAACTCTCCTGATGAGATGGAGCCTTTTCTTGCTTTTTCAATAGATTTCAGTATTTCTTTTGCCTCGTAAACTGCTGTTGCCAGAATGTGTTCAGCCTCCTTTAGCGGCTTTTGCCACTGCTGGATATCACAGCCCCTTTTCCCGACATCTTTTTCCAAAAGCTGCATTTCTTGGTGCACCTTGCCCTGATTGAAAGCCACCTTCATCAACTCCTGAAACTCTCCATCCTTGTGAATTAATAAGTCTAAGATCTGATTTTCTTCTCCAGGTGGACTTAGTCTCTGACTCATGAAGGCGCCAATAACTCTGTCAGCTCTCAGGGCAGCACCTCCAAGTCACCCAGCACACTCAGTAACTCTTCTTTCGTGCTCTTCTCTGTGGCCGCCATTACAGCGCTGGGCTCCCAGTTTGCACTGCTTGGACCTAAGTTTTGTGCGTGGAACATCTTATCCAACCCGTCATCCTGTGGAGGTGTGCTGCTTGTTGGAACTGAAGCAAGCCAGTAAGTCGTTGCCTCCTTTGGTAAAGGATTTGGTGTGCAGTCCTGGGCTTGCTGGAGCCTCATAAGAATTGGGAGAAAAAAGCATGGATTCTGACAAAAAGGAATTTGGGGAAATGGATTGGAAGTGATTGTAGTAGATACAGTATGTAACTTTAGGCAAGAAAATTGACTTCATCGGGTTTTATTTGCCTAGCTTAGAGACATATGGAATTATCCATGAAGATAAAGAGGTTAGTTAAGTTATGTGAACAAGCAATGGCGGAAATTGTTTATGTAGAAATTGGTGGTTATGTTGTGAATACAAGGTGTGGACCAGTCACAGGGAGAATTAGCAGCCGGCTGTGGTTTAGAGCTAGTGGAGGGTGATGTTAAGTGCTTGTGATTTGCCCATATTAACTCTGAGATTGGGTAGACTTCCGAGTTCATCTAAAATTTCTAGTATCACTGGAACGGCACGCAGATATCAAACTTGTATAGGTTTTTTTATATAAGTGAAAAAAAATGTTGAAATTTGCATGAAAAAAATGTTTGGTGTTGTCACAATCCAAGAACCGTAACGTTTTCATTTTTCGGGATCCAGGGCTTTGTAATGGGTTCTTTTTGAGCTGATGTGTTAGTGATACCATTTTTGGGTAGATAAGATGTTTTTATTGCCTCTGATTGCATTTTATTGCAACATTGTGGAGGCCAAAAAACAAAATTCTGGCAATTCGATTTTGTTTCTTGTTAAGCCATTTACTGATCATATTAATTTACTTTATATATTGATAGATCGGATAATTATCAAAAAATCAGATATTTGCGTATATTATATTTTTCATAAATTGTTTTATTTTTAATTGGGCAGAATGTGAAAATTTGATCGTTTGTGTTTTTTTTCTCTTTTTTCATAGTTTTTAAAAAAAAGGTTTTCACTTTTTACTGTATTTAATGGTCCCCTTTGGGGACTTCAGACTGCAATCATCCGATTACTTGTACTATACATAGTAAGGCTTCAGCTAAAGTCATGATGTCCTATGAAAGCGGGCTCATAATGACAGGCAAGCGGTCATCAGCAGACCCTCGACTGTCATGACTACTGATCACATCACAGGCCTGCCAATGAGAGCGAGGAATGACGCACGCCCTTGTCGGTGAATGTTAAGTGTCACTGTGAGAGATGGACAACTGGAATGACCAGATGAACGGCCGTGGGCAAAGCTCTGCTCCACCCAAGATTTTTAGAGGCACATGATTAAATCAGTCATCATGTGCAGGGAAAGATGCGGCTCTGGTGTCAAACCAACATCAAAGGCAGGGACACAACATATGACGTAAATGTGTATTATATATCGTGAAGGGGTTAAAATAGTTAATGATTTGGCCTCGATTGGAGGAAGAATTAGTTAGTAAAGTGTGTATAGAACCATAATGGTCATAAAATAAAGGGTTATAAACCTGAAGATGTATCTCAGTAGGGTACAAATTACTCTAAAGAGAAGATTTAGCAAACCAGGATAGATTCCGGAACCTCAGGATCAGTCGGGTATAAGGCGCTGCAGTGTCAACTTCCCCACTTTTCTCCCTTGCCCCCCATGTCGACCCGACAGAACTATTTCACAAGGGATGGGAGAAGGACAGGGAGAAGCGTGGAGCAGTCTTGGATGGTACATCATCCTTTAATCTGAAGGTCCAGGAGGTCCAGAACAGGTCATGCTTCAGAGAGGTCCTCCCTTGTGCACAACATTAGTTTCTTTTTGTTTATCGAGAAGGATATACCGAAATGGGATATTCAGAAGTATAGGATCTCGCTGTTCCAGAGAATGTACGTTAGCGGTTTTAGAATCCTTCTCTTCTGTGAAGTTTGGTGGGAAGTGTCCTGGTAGATAGCAATTTCGGTCTCCTCAAATCGCAATGGTCCAAAGTTTGTCAGTTTTTTGAGAATGTTTTCTTTGGTTCTGAAGTTAAGAAGACATTAAGGCCATGTGCACACGTTCAGGATTGTTAGCGTTTTTTCGCGTTTTTTCGCTATAAAAACGTGATAAAAACGCGAAAAAAAACGCTTACATAAGCCTCCTATTATTTACAGGGTATTCCGCATTTTTGGTGCAAATGTTGCGATTTTTTCCGCGAAAAAATCGCATAGCGGAAAAAAAAGCAACATGTTCATTAAAAATGCGGAATTGCAGGGATTCCGCACACCTAGGGGTCCATTGATCTGCTTACTTCCCGCACGGGGCTGTGCACACCATGCGGGAAGTAAGCAGATTATATGCGGTTGGTACCCAGGGTGGAGGAGAGGAGACTCTCCTCCACGCACTGGGCACCATATAAGTGGTCAAAAAATAAGAAATAAAATAATAAACAGTCCTATACTCACCCTCGATGTCTTGCCGCCTCCTCGCACGCTGCCGTTCGGTTTCTGTACCTGGTGTGAGCTGAAGGACCTCGCCGAATGACGTCACTGTCCTGTGATTGGTCGTGAGCGGTCATGTGACCGCTCACGTGACCGTGACGTCACGGGAGGTCCTGTGCGCACAGACCAGCTATACGGAACGGACGCCGGTGAGATGTCTGGGTGAGTATAAGCATTTTTTTATTTTTTTTATTATTTTTAAACATTCTATCTTTTACTATAGATGCTGCATAGGCAGCATCTATAGTAAAAAGTTGGTCACACTTGTCAAACGCTATGTTTGACAAGTGTGACCAACCTGTCAGTCAGTTTTCCAAGCGATGCTACAGATCGCAGGGAAAACTTTAGCATTCTGCAAGCTAATTACGCTTGCAGAATGCTAAAAAAACGCGAAAAAAACGGAAAAAAAACGCAAAAAAAAAAATGCGGATTTCTTGCAGAAAATTTCCGGTTTTCTTCAGGAATTTTCTGCAAGAAATCCGCAACGTGTGCACATACCCTAAGGAGTCAAGCACCAAGTTTAGCTATTGTTGACATTTTTGAAGATCTTCGTTTACTGCTGCTGAGAAGTTGCAAAGGGATGTTCTTGTATTTTCAAGAACTTTCACTCTGGATCCAATTTGATTGACTTCTTTCTTCACATCTCGGACTTCCATAATCAGCAGGTCTAAGGCTTTAGACAGGGTTTTCTGGATAAATGAGTGCAAGGTTGAGAGTGAGTTTTGGGTAATTACGTCTTGATCGCTGACATTTTCGTCATATGAGATCCTTTTTGTTGCTTTTCTGGGTTCTTTTGAAGAAACTAAGGCCTTGTTGGACGTGGTGGAGGGTGCAGCAGGCACTTTTTTGATAAACTTCTCCATTTCCCTTCTAATATTTTTTAGATTAGTGATGGCTTCTTTGGAAGAGCCTCCTCTAATTTTGACCATTTTGTGTAGATATCTTGCATATGACAGAGTTACCGGTAGAGTCATGAGAAATCACATGGTGCCGTTAGTATTATGCAATATCACTGTGGTGGGGTTGATATCCGAGATTCTCTACGATAATGAAAGAAGCACTGCCATGAAAATTTCTATCCTCTTAATATATTGTAACCATCCTATTATATTGCACTATGTACTTAGAATTCAAGTGATACTCACCTGTCACTCTCTGTGGTGAGCGGGAGTACAGAGCAATGGCAGCCACTATGCTGCTTTTCTTTAAGATGGCGGCAGCTAGATAGTGCGATCCTGGAAGAACGGCCATCGCTACACTCACCAACAGAGAGATTGACCCGAGAGGGGACTCCCCACGTTTCTCTCAATATATAGAGCTTCTGTGTGAGTGGAGCTGCACCTTCGCGCTCAGTTTTCTTTGGCGATGCCACATGGCGGTATGACCGCAAAGCTCAATCAAAGCCCAATAATTCTGTGACTCTCTAGAACACAGCGAGGGCGATCTCTCTGGGTCAGCTTATGGGCACTCGTTTTGGTCGGTGCTCCAGATGAGTGTGGATCCATGAGCAGGTATGTAGAAAGATTTTGATCCTTCTCTGTCCTCTTCCTCTGTGCAAAAAGTCACGGTAGGTTGCAGTTCGGTGCCATCGGGCCGGAACTGACATCTGTGCCCTTGTTATCTCCAGGTCGGCTAGAACTAGGAGCAGCGTTCTTCTGTTTAGTACTATCTGGCTCCCACTGTAGATAACACACTCGGGAGTCAAGTTATTGCTTTCCCAGGTGATACATGCAGATTGAGGCAGTTAGATAGGTGCTTCTAGCTGATCTGCGGCATGTCTGCTCAAGCTGAAGTCCAGGTAGACGCCACATTGTATTTACTATTTGGTTGTCTCTGTTCACACACGAATTGTCTCCACCGTGTAGATATTGTAGCAAAACAAACAATATCCTTTTTTTATTTTTACAAATTGCGTAATTTTTCTCACCATGTAATTAAAAAGAATAAATAAATAAACAAGTCTCTTATCGCCGTAATTGCACTGACTTCGAGAATCTTATTTCAAGGTAATTTGTATCACCAAATTTACACTGTAAAAAGCAAAACCCACAAAACATTGTGGGTATTGTATCTTTTTCCCCATTTCATTCTACTTGGAATTGTTTCCCGGTTTTTCAGTATATTTATTGGTAAATGTAACGATGTCATTTAAAGCTATAATCATCCATAAAAACCCAGAGAGCTAGAATTGATTAAAAATATTCAAAAATGTTATTTAAGAATGTGATAAAAAAAAGAGACAACAAAATAAACAATCACCCTGTCCTTAAGGGGTTAAAGCTGAGAAGTTGCCTTGTGGATAAGTCTTTTTGTGCCCAGTGATGCCCTCCATGCCCTCCCAAGCTACACAAAAGGAGGAGGAATTTGCTCCTCCTCCTTCACTCCTCTCTCTCTTCCTCCTCCTCCTCCTTCACTCCTCTCTCCTCCTTCATCACTCCTCTCTCCTCCTTCACTCCTCCCTCCTCCACTCCTCTCTCCTCCTCCTCCTTCTCTCCTCTCTCCTCTCTCCTCTTTTGTCCCTCCTCTCTCCTCCTCCTTCACTCCTCCCTCCTCCACTCTTCTCTCCTCCTACTCCTTCACTCCTCCTCCTCCACTCCTCCATGCCTCTCTCCTACTCCTTCGTTACTGGCTGTGCCAACGCCCAAGCCAAACAGTGTGGTGTCTCTGTATCCAGTGCTTCCCACAGAGAGCACCTTTTATGTCCCAAGCACAGCACATCCATTGCCAGTTATGATATCTGGAGAAGAGGGCGAAGACCTCCCTGCCCACAGTACTACAGGTACCAGAATTAGATGTGCACATTTGTGAGTCAGGACCAAAGCTAATTGAGCAACTCAAAGAGTGGGCCAAAGGTAGATTGGCAGGGCAAGCTCTCAGCTTACAGGACATGAGCCATGACAAAACAGAGTCTGTGGAGAAGTTTCATGGCAGAGTGATGCAGGTATTTCAAGACCTGGACTTCAACATTCACGACCAAATATACAGACAAATGTTGGCACAGGCTTTTGTGCATGGACTAAGGGAACCATTCAGGAAACCACTGATAGTGGCCAGACCCAAGTACAGGTCAATAGCAATGGATGTCCTGCTCATAGTAGCAAAAGGGATTGAGTCCCAACCAGAAGTGCGGAAGACAGCCCCTCTTATGGCGGGCACTGACCTGGGTGAACAACCACCCCAGAGGGACACAAGAAATGTCAAGTGTTACAACTGTGGCAAGTTTGGCCATTTCCAGAACCAGTGCAGAGCACCTATGCAACCCAAGAATTTGCCCAGAGGGACAGGTCAGGGAGGAACCACAGCAAGCAGTGAGGAGCTAAGCCCATAGGACAGGGGCAAGCCAGGTCCACAAGACACCATGCTATTAACATGCAAAACCCCACCAGTGAGACCAATACCCCAAATTGCCCTGAAGATGGATGGGGTTGCCAGAACTTTTCTTGTGGACACTGGTGTAGCCAGAAGTGTGATGCGACAAGTGGAACTCCCTGACCCCACCTGCCTATCGCAATCCTCTGTGTCTTGTGTGGGGATTGATGGCCAGGTCAGGCACTCCCTGCTTACAAAGCCCCTGAGGGTGTGGACTCAGCCAGGACTCTCTATTCAGTTTGTGGTGTCAAGAACCTGTCCACTCAACCTCTGGGAGCGGAACTACTGCAGAAGCTGAAAGCGACCATAGTGTTCCAGGAAGATGGGACCGTGACACTTTCTTCACCCCTGACTCAAAAAGAATCAACCATGCTGGTGGCCCTACAAGAACCTCAAACAACCTATACAAGCCTACATCAGAAGGCACTGGATGTAGTACATGAGAGCCTAAGGTCCAAGGGACACCAGGATCTGGGAAATCTTCAAGTTGCCCCAGTACAGGTGTCACTCAAGCTATGTACCCCATACATCGTAAGGCCCAGTATCCCTTGTCCATAGCCCAGAGTCAGGCCATCTCTGACCAACAGAAGATCTTCTTGAAGATAGGAATCATTGTTCCCTGCACATCGCCTTGAAACATCCTGTTTTTCCCGGTCAAGAAAAAGACTGTAAAAGGAGAACCAGCTAAGTTCAGAATGGTATAAATACAAGAATGGAGTAAAAACAATCCACCAAAATGAGTAAAAAAGAAGTGTTTTTATTAGACAAAATATATGAAAGACACCAAAAGATATTAAAAGAACCATATCAATGACAGCTATAAAAGACAAGGTATCAGGTGCAACAAAAATCACGTGCAATTACACAGGTATAGCATAGTTAGAGCCTGGAAGTAAAACATGTAGAATAACTAAAGTGACAGTGCTTCTAGTCTATCCAGGAAAAATAGTCAGTGAGACGTATGTGGCCGTGTCAGCAGAAGTACAATAGGTAAGATATCCCATATGCCATCATAGTCATAACACGTACTGGTGCTGACCACGGCAACATAAGGATCACATAAAGCTAATGCTCTTACCCATGGCTGTCCTGCAAATCGCACATGCCTCCAGTGCTTTCTGCCCTTGCCGGACAATGTCACCATCTCCAAATGCAAGGTGCTCAATCCGGCCACTCTACTCCCCCTACCAAGGGGGATACAGACTTTTCAGATCAAAATCTGTATGATACCTTTCACAAGGATCTGGACTTACTCCAGACTGATGACCATGACTGTTTCAGCATCATGCAACAGGAAACAGCAGGATTACTCAATGTGGCAGATGAGCCACTGACCAACCCAGAGTTGACCCTTTGCGTAGACAGCTCCAGATTTGCAGATAATGAAGAAAGATTCCATACGGGATGTGCAGTGACCAGCAATCAAGAAATCTTATGGTCCAGAAGTCTGCCGCCTAGCCTGTCAGCCCAGGAAGCAGAACTGATAGCGCTAACAAAAGCCTGCCAGATTGTAAAAGACAAAACTGGACAAAACTGCGAACATTTATAATGATTCCAGGTTTTCGCATGGTATAGCACACGACTTTGGACCCATCTGGGCTGCGAGGGACTTCATCACGGCAAGCAGGACAATCGTGAAGCATCATGGAGCCATCAGTGATTTGCTGCTGGATGCACTTCAACTTTCAAAGACGGTGGCAATATTAAACGTCAAAGCACATGGAAAACTGAACACAGTAGAGGCATAAGGCAATAAAATGGTGGACGTGGCAGCCAAAGAAGACAATATGGAGAGGTGGGAGAGGTCATAGAGCCGGACGGCTACTACATGACGTCTTAGAACAAGAAGCCTGATGTGACACTAGTCACTTCTCATGGCCAAGCCATGTGTCAGAGTGGTCAAGGAGTCCAAGGTCAGAAGCCAGGAGAGTACGTCATAAACAGAAGGAAGAGACAAAAGCGTAGTCAGGTAACGTTCCGAAGTCTGAGTACCGGGAGGATAATGGATCCAAGCTGAAGGGGTTAAATAGGCGGATGGTCAGAACGAAGTTCAAGGTCAGGCAACTGATCAAGCAAACAGAACTCAAGGCACAGGATAGCACAGCACAAACCTCACCAGATGAATGTACTTCTGGCAGTGTTCTGAGAGAAACAGTTCAGTTAAGAAGCATTGTCATTAACTGGAATAATGAACACATGGAGACAGCCGACGCCTCACAGTCTCAGATTGGATAGTCGAGCTGTCAATCAACAAACTGACAGCTCAGCACACCCCTGTACCAGATAGGATGGCCAAGCTGTTAATCAAAGTACTGACAGATTCAGCACACCCCTATACCAGATTGGACGGCCAAGCTGTCAATCAAAGTACTGACAGATTCAGCACACCCCTATACCAGATTGGACGGCCAAGCTGTCAGCATCTGCATCCCAGACGCTCTGAGGGGTGGAACCGTGACACCTGACGAGATGACGACCTGGGATCTGTTCAAGAAACTATAAGACCAGGCTCCAAAGGAGGAGAAGGAAAACTGGATGCAGAAGGGAGCAACGCATGAAGAAGGAAGGGTATATGCAATGGATTTCAAACCCTGCCTGCCTTGGAGGATGTACCCTATGGTGGTTAAATGGGCACATGGGCCTACACACAGATCCAAGACACAAATGAATGATCTGATCGGTGCTTACTGGTTCGCTCCAGGGATTTCCACTCTAACAGTTAAGTTTACTAACAGCTCTTTGACCTGTGGCAAAGGTAACCCCGGACAAATGGAGAAAGTTCCCCCACATCATCTGGCCAGACCACTGTACCCTTTCCAGAGGATCCAGATAGACCATATCCAGATGCCACCAAGCGGAGGATTTGAATATGCCATCGTGGTTGTAGATGTGTTCTCACGATGGCCAGAAGCTTTCCCAGTGAGGAACCAGTCGGCGAAGACTACTGCAAAGAAACTACTTTCAGAAATAGCGTGTAGATATGGGGATTCCAGAAGTGATAGAGAGTGATAAGAGGCCCCAATTCACAGAAAACCTGACACAAGAAATCTGGTCAGCAGTAGAATCAGACTGAGGGTATGTGCACACGTCCGGATTTCTTGCAGAAATTTCCTGAAGAAAACCGGAAATTTTCTGCAAGAAATCCGCATTTTTTTTTTTTGCGTTTTTTTTCCGTTTTTTTCGCGGTTTTTTTAGCATTCTGCAAGCGTAATTAGCTTGCAGAATGCTAAAGTTTTCCAAGCGATCTGTAGCATCGCTTGGAAAACTGACTGACAAGTTGGTCATACTTGTCAAACATACTGTTTGGTAAGTGTGACCGACTTGTTACTATAGATGCTGCTTATGCAGCATCTATAGTAAAAGATAGAATGTTTAAAAATAATAAAAAAAATAAAAAAAATGGTTATACTCACCCTCTGCAGACAGCCAATCTCCTCAGCGGCGTCCGTTCCTATAGATGCCGGTGTGGTTCAGGACCTTCGATGACGTCGCGGCTTGTGATTGGTCGCGTGAGTCACATGAGCGGTCACGCGACCAATCACAAGACAGCGACGTCATCACAGGTCCTGAAGCACACCATCTATAGGAACGGAAGAGAGAGCATGCACCGAAGAGGCGGGAACACTTTGGGGGCCATCAGAGGGTGAGTATAGGACTATTTTTTATTTTAATTCTTTTTTTTTTTACCAATTATATGGTGCCCAGTCCGTGGAGGAGAGTCTCCTCTCCTCCACCCTGGGTACCAACCGCACTTGATCTGCTTACTTCCCGCATGGTGGGCACAGCCCCGTGCGGGAAGTAAGCAGATCAATGTACTCCTAGGTGTGCGGAATCCCCGCAATTCCGCATTTTTAATGAACATGTTGCTTTTTTTTCCGCGATGCGATTTTTTTGCGGAAAAAAATGCAACATTTGCACAAAAAAATGCGGAATACCCTGTAAATAATAGGAGGCATATGTAAGCGTTTTTTTTGCGTTTTTATCACGTTTTTATAGCGAAAAAACGCGAAAAAAATGTGAAAAATCCTGAACGTGTGCACATGGCCTTAGGCCTACACATTCCTTACCATCCCCAGAGTAGAAAGACTAAACTGGACACTTAAGAACAGGATGTTGAAAGTTGCCCAAGAGACAAACAAACCATGGCATGAGACACTCCCAGTCGCACTGTTTAGTGTAAGGCACACTCCCCAGGGCCCAGAAAAGCTGTCACCATATGAAAATTTATTTGGGTCCAGTCCCAGGTTGAGGGTATTTTTCCAACAGTTGACTATGCAGTATGACACAATATCTGCTTATGTGATTGAATTGACCAAAAAAACTTGCTAATGTCCATTCTCGAGTTTTCTCTTGGATGGATTGTGATGGAAATATATAACACATATACAGTTCTGGCAAAAATTAAGAGACCCCTGTAAAATGTTCAGTTTGTCTGATGGTTCTCTTTATAGGTATATTTTTGAGTGAAATGTAAATTGCTCAGTTATTCTATTATCTTCGACAACATGTCTTCAAAGTTCCAAGCAATAAATGTTGTATTTTTTTGAAAAAGAGAAATGGTCAAAATTAAAAAAAAAACACAACAGTGCTTTCAGACCTCAAATAATGCAAAGAAAACAAGTTCATAATCATTTAGAAACAACAATACTAATGTTTTACCTCCGGAAGAGTTCAGAAATCAATGTTTTGTGGAATAACCATGATGTTTAATCCCAGCTTTCCTGCATCTTGGCAGCTTTCCTCCAGTCTCTCACACTGCTCCTGGGTGACCTTATGCCACTCCTGGTACAATAATGTCAGCCGTTCTCCTTTGTTTGATGGCTTGTGACTATCCATCCTCCTCTTGATTACATTCCAGAGGTTTTCAATGGGGTTCAGGTCTGGAGATTGGGCGGCCATGACAGGGCTTTGATGTGGTGGTCTCTTAATTTTTGCCAGAGCTGTAGATTTCATTTGCATATATACTAATGCAGCGCCCCAGAGTCCTGGTCATTGCAGTACTGTGGCTCCGCCACTAAGGGGAGCTATGGTACGTCTGATGGCACTGAAGGAGTTCATCTGATCAGGTATCACAGACACCAATACACTTCACAGTCTGGCCTCCAGGGGGAGCTAAGGGTTCTATTCATTAGGCCACTCCTCACATACTGGTAAAACTGGGGGTCAGGCAGGAAGTTAGAGAGAGAGCTGACTGGGTTGGAACCAGGCAACACCTTGTGGCAGAGGGTGTTGTGGGGGAAGATTCGGTAGGGCCCCTGTCAGGGGTGGGATCCTGACAGAGGCCTGGCAACTTGAGAGAACGTCACGGGACCGTGCCTGCTCAGGATAGCGGCGGTGGCCAAGGAAGGATTAGAAGCGAGATAGATTGTGCTGAGTGAGAAACGAGATCAAGGCAACAAGGAGAATACCAGTAGGAGTCGTGCTGTGAGACCGAGGCAACATCCTACTGAGGCGCACAACCGGAGGCCGGAACGCCGAGGAAGTATTTATAAATCTAGCTTCAAGCAATACTTCAAACCAACAGCAGGACAGTCAGTCATAGGTGGGCTGTCTCACCTAAATCACCTACGAAGACATAGGGGGCAACTTGTGGAGAGGGGCGACTCTAGGGTCCCGGAAGAGCTCCGTGCCTACCCGTCATACGGGTGCCGTTCTAACCGTAACATCAGGGAGGGACGGAGGATTAGAAGAACATCATCTAATCGAGTTGTGAGGGAACTTAAGAAACAGACACAACAGTTGTGGGGACTTTCCGTAAGCTCAGCAGGGGAGGACCACAACACATAGCGCTAGCGGGAAGGCACAGATTTCCACCTGCAAAGAGAACTCTGGAGGTGCCATTGGACCAGGCCGGACTTGCGCAGCCTGGTTAACCGTACTCCGGATTGAGGACCCAGAGATCTTCAGTAAAGAGGTAAAGAGACTGCAACCTGGTGTCCTCGTTATTTACTGTACCGTACCACCACCACCATCCACATCTATTACTGTACGCCCCTCAGCAGGGTCACGGACCGGGCCTAGCCACCGTGACAACCCCAGAGCAGAGACTCACAGGCCCGGTACCGGGTACCCCTCGGCCCTGCGGCAGTGGGGGCGCTACACTAACAGCTACTATGTACCTTATAATCAATTCCTTAAAATGGCCACCACAGACCAGACAACGCCTTGGGACTTTCCAGAAATAAAGAGGAACTGAACATCAGATTTCTCAACCTTTGGCTTAATTACAGAAAAAGCGATAGTTATACATTAATTGCTTAATCACAATATTCCATATATTTAGATAACCAATAACAGAGACGCTTGACCATATGATCCTTAACTAACCTCCCCTTTCTATATACGACTATAAAATCATATGTCACCATAATAAAGCATCAGTATTGACGGAGTGTTATTCTGTCACCTGGCTGTGCGGTGTCATTCTTGATTGGTAACGGACGCAGCACACACGGGATAGATTTATTCTAACAAATTTTCTATTACATCAGGGTTCTACTGACTCTACTGATCCAACCACAAGTCCGGGAGATTGACCACATTCCAAGGCCACCACAAACCACAAGAGAACAATGAAGTCAGCCAGAAAACTGATTTCCCTCCAAGTGAAACATCCAGGTAAGAACATATTTTACTTTTCTCTCATACAAAAAAATCTGAAAAATCAAGGTAACATTATAAAGATGCATTAGGAATCCTTGTAATTGTTTTAAGGTCATAGAAATGTGGCATAATCAACAATGTTCACATGGCCATACTGGCCACTGGGCAAATCTGCTAAGTTCCAGATGGGCCGGTCTGTCATTGGACCACATTAATTGCGAGATACTGATAGTAAATGTGACAGAGTTCAGAGCCACTGAATCCATGCTCCACCACTTGCTCTATCTTTCATTAAAAAAGTTACATATCTTAAAAAATCACAACCTCCATATAGGAATCTAATGTGGGCAGACGCGTTTGGAACAACAGTTCTTAGACTTTGCATACCATTCACAACTGGTTCAGGACCCAACAAGGAGGGGGGCACTGCTAGACCTAATATTAACCAACAGGCCAGACCGCATATCAAATATAAGGGTTGGGGGTCACTTGGGGAATAGTGATCATAAAATAATAAGTTTTCAGGTCTCCTTTAATAAGATGTGTAGTAGAGGGGTGACAAGGACACTAAACTTCAGGAGGGCAAATTTCCAACGGATGAGAGAGGATCTTGGTGCAATTAACTGGGACGATATCCTGAGACATAAAAGTACACAAAGAAAATGGGAGACGTTTATTAGCCTCCTGGATAGGACCTGTGCACAGTATATACCGTATGGGAATAAACATACTAGAAATAGGAGGAAACCAATATGGCTAAATAAAGCTGTAAGGGGCGCAATAAGTGACAAAAAGAAAGCATTTAGAGAATTAAAGGAAGTAGGTAGTGAGGAGGCATTAAATAAATACAAAAAATTACATAAATTCTGTAAAAAGCAAATCAAGGCAGCAAAGATTGAGACAGAGAGACTCATTGCTAGAGAGAGCAAAAATAATCCCAAAATATTCTTTAACAAAATAAATAGTAAGAAACTAAAAAATGAAAGCGTTGGCCCCCTTAAAAATAGTCTGGATGAAATGGTGGATGAGGATGAGGAAAAAGCCAATATGCTAAATGACTTTTTTTCATCAGTATTTACACAAGAAAATTCCATGGCAGACAAAATGACTAGTGATAAAAATTCCCAATTAAATGTTACCTGCTTAACCCAGCAGGAAGTACGGCGGCGTCTAAAAATCACTAAAATTGACAAATCTCCGGGCCCGGATGGGATACACCCCCGAGTACTGCAGGAATTAAGTACAGTCATTGATAGACCATTATTATTAATCTTTAAAGAGTCCATGATAACAGGGTCTGTACCACAGGACTGGCGTATAGCAAATGTGGGGCCAATATTCAAAAAGGGGACAAAAACTGAACTCGGAAATTATAGGCCAGTAAGCTTCACCTCTACTGTGGGTAAAATCCTGGAGGGCATTCTAAGGGATGCTATACTGGAGTATCTGAAGAGGAATAACCTCATGACCCAGTATCAGCACGGGTTTACTAGGGACCGATCATGTCAGACTAATCTGATCAGCTTCTATGAAGAGGTAAGTTCCGGACTGGACCAAGGGAGCCCAGTGGACGTAGTGTATATGGACTTTTCAAAAGCTTTTGATACGGTGCCACACAAAATGTTGATACATAAAATGAGAATAATGGGGATAGGGGAAAATATGTGCAAGTGGGTTGAGAGTAGGCTCAGGGATAGGAAACAAAGGGTGGTTATTAATGGAGCACACTCGGACTGGGTCACGGTTAGCAGTGGGGTTCCACAGGGGTCAGTATTGGGCCCTCTTCTTTTTAACATATTAATTAATGACCTTGTAGGGGGCATTCAGAGTAGAATTTCAATATTTGCAGATGACACTAAACTCTGCAGGGTAATCAATACAGAGGAGGACAATTTTATATTACAGGCTGATCTATGTAAACTAGAAGCTTGGGCTGATAAATGGCAAATGAGCTTTAATGGGGATAAATGTAAGGTCATGCACTTGGCTAGAAGTAATAAGATGTACAGTGGGGCAAAAAAGTATTTAGTCAGTCAGCAATAGTGCAAGTTCCACCACTTAAAAAGATGAGAGGCGTCTGTAATTTACATCATAGGTAGACCTCAACTATGGGAGACAAACTGAGAAAAAAAAATCCAGAAAATCACATTGTCTGTTTTTTTTATCATTTTATTTGCATATTATGGTGGAAAATAAGTATTTGGTCAGAAACAAACATTTAAGATTTCTGGCTCTCACAGACCTGTAACTTCTTCTTTAAGAGTCTCCTCTTTCCTCCACTCATTACCTGTAGTAATGGCACCTGTTTAAACTTGTTATCAGTATAAAAAGACACCTGTGCACACCCTCAAACAGTCTGACTCCAAACTCCACTATGGTGAAGACCAAAGAGCTGTCAAAGGACACCAGAAACAAAATTGTAGCCCTGCACCAGGCTGGGAAGACTGAATCTGCAATAGCCAACCAGCTTGGAGTGAAGAAATCAACAGTGGGAGCAATAATTAGAAAATGGAAGACATTCAAGACCACTGATAATCTCCCTCGATCTGGGGCTCCACGCAAAATCCCACCCCGTGGGGTCAGAATGATCACAAGAACGGTGAGCAAAAATCCCAGAACCACGCGGGGGGACCTAGTGAATGAACTGCAGAGAGCTGGGACCAATGTAACAAGGCCTACCATAAGTAACACACTACGCCACCATGGACTCAGATCCTGCAGTGCCAGACGTGTCCCACTGCTTAAGCCAGTACATGTCCGGGCCCGTCTGAAGTTTGCTAGAGAGCATTTGGATGATCCAGAGGAGTTTTGGGAGAATGTCCTATGGTCTGATGAAACCAAACTGGAACTGTTTGGTAGAAACACAACTTGTCGTGTTTGGAGGAAAAAGAATACTGAGTTGCATCCATCAAACACCATACCTACTGTAAAGCATGGTGGTGGAAACATCATGCTTTGGGGCTGTTTCTCTGCAAAGGGGCCAGGACGACTGATCCGGGTACATGAAAGAATGAATGGGGCCATGTATCGTGAGATTTTGAGTGCAAACCTCCTTCCATCAGCAAGGGCATTGAAGATGAAACGTGGCTGGGTCTTTCAACATGACAATGATCCAAAGCACACCGCCAGGGCAACGAAGGAGTGGCTTCGTAAGAAGCATTTCAAGGTCCTGGAGTGGCCTAGCCAGTCTCCAGATCTCAACCCTATAGAAAACCTTTGGAGGGAGTTGAAAGTCCATGTTGCCAAGCGAAAAGCCAAAAACATCACTGCTCTAGAGGAGATCTGCATGGAGGAATGGGCCAACATACCAACAACAGTGTGTGGCAACCTTGTGAAGACTTACAGTAAACGTTTGACCTCTGTCATTGCCAACAAAGCATATATTATAAGTATTGAGATGAAATTTTGTTTCTGACCAAATACTTATTTTCCACCATAATATGCAAATAAAATGTTAAAAAAACAGACAATGTGATTTTCTGGATTTTCTCAGTTTGTCTCCCATAGTTGAGGTCTTCCTATGATGTAAATTACAGACGCCTCTCATCTTTTTAAGTGGTGGAACTTGCACTATTGCTGACTGACTAAATACTTTTTTGCCCCACTGTATAACTATGTGCTTAATTCTAAAACTCTGGGCAAAACCGTCAATGAAAAAGACCTGGGTATATGGGTGGATGACAAACTCATATTCAGTGGCCAGTGTCAGGCAGCTGCTACAAAGGCAAATAAAATAATGGGATGCATTAAAAGAGGCATAGATGCTCATGAGGAGAACATAATTTTACCTCTATACAAGTCACTAGTGCGACCACACTTAGAATACTGTGCACAGTTCTGGTCTCCGGTGTATAAGAAAGACATAGCTGAACTGGAGCGGGTGCAGAGAAGAGCGACCAAGGTTATTAGAGGACTGGGGGGTCTGCAATACCAAGATAGGTTATTACACTTGGGGCTGTTTAGTTTGGAAAAACGAAGGCTAAGGGGTGATCTTATGTTAATGTATAAATATATGAGGGGACAGTACAACGACCTTTCTGATGATCTTTTTAATCATAGACCGGTGACAGGGACAAGGGGGCATCCTCTACGTCTGGAGGAAAGAAGGTTTAAGCATAATAACAGACGCGGGTTCTTTACTGTAAGAGCAGTGAGACTATGGAACTCTCTGCCGTATGATGTTGTAATGAGTGATTCATTACTAAAATGTAAGAGGGGACTGGATACCTTTCTGGAAAAGTATAATGTTACAGGGTATATATATAAGGTTGAAGGAAGACTTTAAGTCCATCTAGTCCAACCCATAGCCTAACCTAACATGCGCTAACATGTTGATCCAGAGGAAGGCAAAAAAAACATGTGGCAAAGAGTAAGCTCCACATTGGGGAAAAAAATTCCTTCCAACTCCACATATGGCAGTCAGACTAGTTCCCTGGATCAACCCCTATCCCCCTGGCACATTAACCCTCAGCACACTGCGATCAAACATGATCGCAGCGTTCCGGGGTCATAGGGAAGCATCGCGCAGGGAGGGGGCTCCCTGCAGGCTTCCCTGAGACCCTCGGTACAAGGCGATGTACTCACCTTGTACCAAGCGTCTCCTCCCTGCAGGCCCCGGATCCAAAATGGCCACGGGGCTACTTCCGGGTCCTGCAGGGAGGTGGCTTACAAGCGCCTGCTCAGAGCAGGCGCCTGTAAGCCTGGAGGAGTGCACGTCAGATCGCTGTTCTGACATAGTGCATTGCAAAGTGTCAGATCAGCGATCTCTCACTATATAGTGATGTCCCCCCCTGGGACAATGTGTAATGTAAAAAAGAAAAGTTTTGATGTGTAAAAAAAAAATAATAATAATAATTCCTAAATAAAGAAAATAAAAATATTGTTCCCATAACTACATTTCTTTATCTAAATAAAAAAAAAAACAATAAAGGTACACATATTTAGTATCGCCGCGTCCGTAATGACCCGACCTATAAAACTGTCCCACTAGTTAACCTCTTCAGTGAACACCGTAAAAAAAAAGTGGCAAAAAACAATGTTTTATTATCATACCACCGAACAAAAAGTGGAATAACACGCGATCAAAAAGACAGATATAAATAACCATGGTACCGCTGAAAACGTCATTTTGTCCCGCAAAAAACGAGCCACCATACAGCATCATCATCGAAAAAATAAAAAGTTATAGTCCTCAGAATAAAGTGATGCAAAAATAATTATTTTTTCTATAAAATAGTTTTTATCGTATAAAATCGCCAAAACATAAAAAAATTATATAAATGAGGTATCGCTGTAATCGTACTGACCCGAAGAATAAAACTGCTTTATCCATTTTACCAAACATGGAACAGTATAAACGCCTCCCCCAAAAGAAATTCATGAATAGCTGGTTTTTGGTCATTCTGCCTCCCAAAAATTGAAATAAAAAGCGATCAAAAAATGTCACGTGCCCGAAAATGGTACCAATAAAAAATGTCAACTTGTCCCACAAAAAACAAGACCTCACATGACTCTGTGGACCAAAATATGGAAAAATTATAGCTCTCAAAATGTGATGACGCAAAAACTATTTTTTCCAATAAAAAGCGTCTTTTAGTGTGTGACAGCTGCAAATCATAAAAATCCGCTAGAAAACCCTCTATAAATAGTAAATCAATCCCCCTTCATCACCCGCTTAGTTAGGGAAAAATAATAAAATTTAAAAAAATGTATTTATTTCCATTTTCCCATTAGGGCTAGGGTTAGGGTTAGAGTTAGGGCTAGGGTTAGAGGTAGGGCTACAGTTAGGGATGGGGCTAAAGTTAGGGTTAGGGCTGTGGCTAAAGATAGGGTTAAGGTTGCGGGTGTGTTGGAGTTAGGGGTGTGGTTAGGGTTGGGATTAGGGTTAGTGCAGCGCCCCAGAGTCCTGGTCGTTGCAGTACTGTGGCTCCGCCGCTAAGGGGGGCTATGGTACGTCTGATGGCACTGAAGGAGTTCATCTGACCAGGTATCACAGACACCAATACATTTCACAGCCGGGCCTCCAGGGGGAGCTAAGGGTGCTATTTATTAGGCCACTCCTCACCGTGTGGGTAAACTGGGGGTCAGGCAGGAAGTTAGTTCAGAAAGCTGACTGGGTTGGAACCAGGCAACACCTTGTGGCAGAGGGTGTTGTGGGGGAAGATTCGGTAGGGTCCCTGTCAGGTTTGGGACCCTGACAGAGGCCTGGCAAACAGAAAGAACGTCACGGGACCGTGCCTGCTCAGCATAGCGGCGGTGCCCTAAGAAAGGATTAGAAGCGAGATATATTGTGCTGAGTGAGAAACGAGATCAAAGCAAGGAGAATACCAGTAGGAATCGTGCTGTAAGACCGAGGCAACATCCTACTGAGGCGCACAACCGGCGGCCAGAACGCCGAGGAAGTATTACTATATTCAGCTTCAGGCAATACTTCAAACCAATGGCAGGACAGTCAGTCACACGCGGGCTGTCTCACATACATCACCTATGAAGACATGGGGGGCACACTAGGAGAGGGGCGACTCTAGGGTCCCGGAAGAGCTCTGAGCCTACTCGTCATACGGGTGCCGTCCCAACCATAACACCGGGAGGGACGGAGGAGAAGAACATCATCCGAACGAGTTGTGAGGGAACACGAGAAACAGACACAACAGTTGTGGGGACTATCCCGTAAGCACAGCAGGGGAGGACCACAACACATAGCGCTAGCAGGAAGGCACAGATTTCCACCTGCAAGGAGAACTCTGGAGGTGTCATTGGCCCGGCCGGACTTGCGCAGCCTGGTGAACCTTATTCTGGACTGAGGACCCAGAGACCTTCAGTAAAGAGGTAAAGAGTCTGCAACCTGGTGTCCTCGTTATTTACTGCACCGCACCACCACCACCACTACCACTATCCACATCTATTATTTACTGTACGTCGCCCCCCCCCCCCACCAGCAGGGTCACGGACCGGGCCTAGCCACCATGACAACCCCAGAGCAGAGACTCAGAGGCCCGGTACCGGGTACCCCTCGGCCCTGCGGCAGTGGGGGCGCTACAACTTGGCGTCACGAACAGGATCTACTTAAGCCTGAAGAATCGGGTCATGTGTGCCTTGGAACTGTGATTTACTGTGTTTGGACTGTACTTTATTGCAAAGACTGTGTGTTGCCATTTACCGCCAAAAGTTTCCGCCAAAAGTCGCCGCCATTGCAGCGTCACAGGGAGCGCAGAGGAAGAAGAAGGGCGTGCCATGGGAGGATACTACCAAAGCGGCGCCAGAAGTAGCGACTGCCCCCTCCGACTCCTGCTGCGAGAGGACGATCTACCCAGCAGCAGAGGAGAACCGCCCCCTGATTTGCAACAGCGGGAACGAGGTGAAGAAGGAACCCGACCTCGGAGAAATGGCGGAGCCAGGTGCATGCGTTGCCGCCGAATGCCAGACAGCGACGATGAGCAGCAAGTGCCCGAGCAATGGCGAGGTGATCCCGGCTTGCCCTCACCCATCAGAGACAGACTCGCGTCCACCGCCGGTGAGGGACCTGAACTCCTTGGAGCCGCCAGTGGAGGAGCCGAGCCTACCTATCCCAGCCACGGAACCATGGAGGGCGGAGCCACATCAAGAGGCCACTCCGGAAGAGCCGCGGTCCGGGCTGCAGCCGATTCCAGTGTCCTCGTCAACGGAACAGATCGACATCGGTGGAATCACATCAGGCGCAGGTATGGACGGCACCCCTACTCCCCCGGCTGATTCTGCTCTCCCGACCGATCCGGCTCCCCTGACCGATCCCGCTCCTGTGACCGCTCCTCACCCCAGCAACAATAACCGTTTCCTCTCAGTGGAGCGGGTAGTCCTCACCCCCAACGCGATGGGGAAGCTGCTACCTCCACTACCGACCAAGATGGGGGAACCCATAGATGTAGGCCCGGACGGGGTGATCCTCCGGTGGGACACCCCCTGGAACGAGCCGTATGGAGCTCCGGGGGAGAGCCTCACCCTTGCGGTACTTACCTGGGAACAGTATAAGCAATGTCTAATCCAACACTGGAAAGATCGAGACGAGACCGAACAACATGATACACAACTTAGAAAGTCTGCGCACGGCAGGAAAGACGTGGTAAAACGGGGAACTGTGCTGGCCTACCACCCGAAGAGGGGATGGGGCTCCATACAGGATCCGGGGCTACCAACTGATGTCTTTGTTACTAGTTACAACGTGAAAACTCCCTGTTGCAGCCGAGATGGGGATCCATTGCAAAAAGGGGATCAGGTGACCTACACCCGTCATCGGAATGCACAAGGATGGTGCGCCCGGAACGTTCGACGGTGTGAGCCTGAGAGAGCGCCACCTGTTGCCCCGATCATGACTGATCCAGATTTTCCAGATCTTGTTACTGTCACCACCGTACGCCTTGTAGCGGCTACTGAACTTGCAAGCAGGATTAGCCTTCAAGTCCAGACACCGGCTGATTTGATGGCACCTAAGAAACCACCTTCTGCATCACAAGAGTAAGATCTTAAAACTCTGCATTAATGATTGTAAATAGTTCATTGTTTTTCTGCTACGTTGCTGCTAAACCCGTCCAGGGTTAACTCTTAAAGGGATCCCTTTGTTGACCCAGGATCCCTATTGCTTTTTGGTTTGTTTTCTAATTTTTGCACAAGTTCTCAAAAACTGCTGAATCATGAACAATGCATGATACAAACTTCTTGTACATAGTTGCACCTTCTTAAAGGTGCTCTCTACTGGTTTTATATAAAAGACGGACTCTTTGCGAAGATACGGTTATTGGAACTTGAACTGGAGTCCTTGCTGCATACGGACTTGCAGCTTGAAAAGTTGCACTACCTCATAGAGACTTGGTCCCCTCTTAAAGGGGATGTTCATCGATAGCACTTAAGGAATGATGATGCTTTGAAAGAAGAAGTAATAGTGTTGATATGTGAAAGTTAAATGTAACCAATTAGTTAATTGTAAGAAATGTTCAATAATGTTAATAGAAGGATGAGGACAGGAAGTGAACCCGTAGGGGTTAGTGATGAGTCCTCTTAGGAGCCATATAGGGATGGCTCGGTAATCTCTAACTGAAGGAAAAACATGTTCTATACTGTGTATAGTAGTGGAAGGACAGAAGGCTCGGGCTGAAGGGAGCGGTCCTGTGATAGAAAGGAGAGGCAGTAGGTCTGGAGCCTGTTGTGAAATTGGATTTTGGGCTCCCCCGGTGGCCACTGGTGGAATTGAACTGGTGTGCATCATCCTCTCTGTTCACCTGTTTCCATCAGGATGTGGGAGTCGCTATTTAGCCTTGCTCCTCTGTCACTTCCATGCCGGTCAACATTGTAATCAGAAGCCTTTCTGTGCATGTTCCTGCTGCTAGACAACTCCCAGCTAAGTTGGACTTTAGTCCTTGTTTGTTTTTGCATTTTGTTCCAGTTCACAGCTGTAGTTTCGTTTCTGTGTCTGGAAAGCTCTTGTGATCTGAAATTGCCACTCTGATGTTATGAGTTAATACTAGAGTCTTAAAGTAATTTCAGGATGGTGTTTTGATAGGGTTTTCAGCTGACCATGAAAGTGCCCTTTCTGTCTTCCTGCTATCTAGTAAGCGGACCTCAATTTTGCTAAACCTATTTTCATACTACGTTTGTCATTTCATCTAAAATCACCGCCAATATTTGTGGGGGCCTCTGTCTGCCTTTCGGGGAAATTTCTCTAGAGGTGAGCCAGGACTATATTTTCCTCTGCCAGGATTAGTTAGTCCTCCGGCCGGCGCTGGGCGTCTAGGGATAAAACGCAGGCTACGCTACCCGGCTACTGTTAGTTGTGCGGCAGGTTTAGTTCATGGTCAGTTTAGTTTCCATCCTTCCAAGAGCTAGTTCTTATGTTTGCTGGGCTATGTTCTCTTGCCATTGAGAACCATAACAGTTTGACCAGCCACAAAGGGTTAAATTAATTGACAGAAAAAGGAGAGAAAAGAGAAGTCTGCTGAAGATTTTTTTTTTTTTTTTCCTTCAGTTCTGAGGGTGCTTGTAATTGAATCTCTTGCAAGTCTGCCTATATTGCAGCCTTTCTCTCTCTCTCTCCTTCTAATCCTGGAATGGCTCTGTGTTCACCTGTTTAAAATGGATATTCAGAGTTTAGCTGCAGGTTTGAATAATCTCACCACGAAAGTTCAAAATTTACAAGATTTTGTTGTTCATGTTCCTATATCTGAACCTAGAATTCCTTTGCCTGAATTTTTCTCGGGGAATAGATCTTGCTTTCAAAATTTCAAAAATAATTGCAAGTTGTTTTTGTCCCTGAAATCCTGCTCAGCAGGTCAGGATTGTGATTTCCTTGCTCCGGGGCGACCCTCAGGATTGGGCTTTTGCATTGGCTCCAGGGGATCCTGCGTTGCTCAATGTGGATGCGTTTTTTCTGGCCTTGGGGTTGCTTTATGAGGAACCTCAGTTAGAACTTCAGGCGGAAAAGGCCTTGATGTCCCTATCTCAGGGGCAAGACGAAGCTGAAATATACTGCCAGAAATTCCGTAAATGGGCTGTGCTTACTCAGTGGAATGAGTGCGCCCTGGCGGCGAATTTCAGAGAGGGTCTCTCTGATGCCATTAAGGATGTTATGGTGGGGTTCCCTGTGCCTGCGGGTTTGAATGAGTCCATGACAATGGCTATCCAGATCGATAGGCGTCTGCAGGAGCGCAAACCTGTGCACCATTTGGCGGTGTCTACTGAGAAGACGCCAGAGAATATGCAATGTGATAGAATTCTGTCCAGAAGTGAACGGCAGAATTTTAGACGAAAAAATGGGTTGTGCTTCTATTGCGGTGATTCAACTCATGTTATATCAGCATGCTCTAAGCGTACTAAGAAGCTTGATAAGTCTGTTTCAATTGGCACTTTACAGTCTAAGTTTATTCTATCTGTGACCCTGATTTGTTCTTTATCATCTATTACCGCGGATGCCTATGTCGACTCTGGCGCCGCTTTGAGTCTTATGGATTGGTCCTTTGCCAAACGCTGTGGGTATGATTTGGAGCCTCTTGAAACTCCTATACCCCTGAAGGGGATTGACTCCACCCCATTGGCTAGCAATAAGCCACAATACTGGACACAAGTAACTATGCGGATTAATCCGGATCACCAGGAGATTATTCGCTTTCTTGTGCTGTATAACCTACATGATGTGTTGGTGCTTGGATTGCCATGGCTGCAATCTCATAACCCAGTCCTTGACTGGAAAGCTATGTCTGTGTTAAGCTGGGGATGTAAGGGGACGCATGGGGACGTACCTGTGGTTTCCATTTCATCATCTATTCCCTCTGAGATTCCTGAATTCTTGACTGAATATCGTGACGTTTTTGAAGAACCTAAGCTTGGTTCATTACCTCCGCACCGGGAGTGCGATTGTGCCATAGATTTGATTCCGGGTAGTAAATACCCTAAGGGTCGTTTATTTAATCTGTCTGTGCCTGAACATGCTGCTATGCGAGAATATATAAAGGAGTCCTTGGAAAAGGGACATATTCGTCCTTCGTCATCTCCCTTAGGAGCCGTTTTTTTCTTTGTGGCTAAGAAAGATGGCTCTTTGAGGCCGTGCATTGATTATCGGCTTTTGAATAAAATCACGGTTAAATATCAATATCCGTTGCCACTGCTGACTGATTTGTTTGCTCGCATAAAGGGGGCCAAGTGGTTCTCTAAGATAGATCTCCGTGGGGCGTATAATTTGGTGCGAATTAAGCAGGAGGATGAGTGGAAAACCGCATTTAATACGCCCGAGGGCCACTTTGAGTATTTGGTGATGCCTTTTGGTCTTTCAAATGCCCCTTCAGTCTTTCAGTCCTTTATGCATGACATTTTCCGTGATTATTTGGATAAATTTATGATTGTGTATCTGGATGATATTTTGATTTTTTCGGATGACTGGGACTCTCATGTCCAGCAGGTCAGGAGGGTTTTTCAGGTTTTGCGGTCTAATTCCTTGTGTGTGAAGGGTTCTAAGTGCGTTTTTGGGGTTCAAAAGATTTCCTTTTTGGGATATATTTTTTCCCCCTCTTCCATCGAGATGGATCCTGTCAAGGTTCAGGCTATTTGTGATTGGACGCAACCCTCTTCTCTTAAGAGTCTTCAGAAATTTTTGGGCTTTGCTAACTTTTATCGTCGATTTATTGCTGGTTTTTCTGATGTTGTTAAACCATTGACTGATTTGACTAAGAAGGGTGCTGATGTTGCTGATTGGTCCCCTGCTGCTGTGGAGGCCTTTCGGGAGCTTAAGCGCCGCTTTTCTTCCGCCCCTGTGTTGCGTCAGCCTGATGTTGCTCTTCCTTTTCAGGTTGAGGTCGACGCTTCTGAAATCGGAGCTGGGGCGGTTTTGTCGCAGAGAAGTTCCGATTACTCCGTGATGAGACCTTGTGCTTTTTTCTCGAGTAAATTTTCGCCCGCCGAGCGGAATTATGATGTTGGGAATCGGGAGCTTTTGGCCATGAAGTGGGCTTTTGAGGAGTGGCGTCATTGGCTTGAGGGGGCTAGACATCAGGTGGTGGTATTGACTGACCACAAAAATCTAATTTATCTTGAGTCCGCCAGACGCCTGAATCCTAGACAGGCGCGCTGGTCGTTGTTTTTCTCTCGGTTTAATTTTGTGGTGTCCTACCTGCCGGGTTCTAAGAATGTTAAGGCGGATGCCCTTTCTAGGAGTTTTGAGCCTGACTCCCCTGGTAATTCTGAACCTACAGGTATCCTTAAGGATGGAGTGATATTGTCTGCCGTTTCTCCAGACCTGCGGCGGGCCTTGCAGGAGTTTCAGGCGGATAGACCTGATCGTTGCCCACCTGGTAGACTGTTTGTTCCTGATGATTGGACCAGTAAAGTCATTTCTGAGGTTCATTCTTCTGCGTTGGCAGGTCATCCTGGAATCTTTGGTACCAGGGATTTGGTGGCAAGGTCCTTCTGGTGGCCTTCCCTGTCTCGAGATGTGCGAGGCTTCGTGCAGTCTTGTGACGTTTGTGCTCGGGCCAAGCCTTGTTGTTCTCGGGCTAGTGGATTGTTGTTGCCCTTGCCTATCCCGAAGAGGCCCTGGACGCACATCTCGATGGATTTTATTTCGGATCTTCCTGTTTCTCAGAAGATGTCTGTCATCTGGGTGGTGTGTGATCGTTTCTCTAAGATGGTCCATTTGGTTCCCCTGCCTAAGTTGCCTTCTTCTTCCGAGTTGGTTCCTCTGTTTTTTCAAAATGTGGTCCGTTTGCATGGTATTCCGGAGAATATCGTTTCTGACAGAGGTACCCAATTCGTGTCTAGATTTTGGCGAGCATTCTGTGCTAGGATGGGCATAGATTTGTCTTTCTCGTCTGCTTTCCATCCTCAGACTAATGGCCAGACCGAGCGGACGAATCAGACCTTGGAGACATATTTGAGGTGTTTTGTGTCTGCAGATCAGGATGATTGGGTTGCTTTTTTGCCTTTAGCGGAGTTTGCCCTCAATAATCGGGCCAGCTCTGCCACCTTGGTGTCTCCCTTTTTCTGTAATTCGGGGTTTCATCCTCGATTTTCTTCTGGTCAGGTGGAATCTTCGGATTGTCCTGGAGTGGATGCTGTGGTGGAGAGGTTGCATCAGATTTGGGGGCAGGTAGTGGACAATTTGAAGTTGTCCCAGGAGAAGACTCAGCTTTTTGCCAACCGCCGGCGTCGGGTTGGTCCTCGGCTTTGTGTTGGGGACTTGGTGTGGTTGTCTTCTCGTTTTGTCCCTATGAGGGTTTCTTCTCCCAAGTTTAAGCCTCGGTTCATCGGCCCGTACAAGATATTGGAGATTCTTAACCCTGTGTCCTTCCGTTTGGACCTCCCTGCATCTTTTTCTATTCATAATGTTTTTCATCGGTCATTATTGCGCAGGTATGAGGTACCGGTTGTGCCTTCCGTTGAGCCTCCTGCTCCGGTGTTGGTTGAGGGCGAGTTGGAGTACGTTGTGGAAAAAATCTTGGACTCCCGTGTTTCCAGACGGAAACTCCAGTATCTGGTCAAATGGAAGGGATACGGTCAGGAGGATAATTCTTGGGTGACTGCCTCTGATGTTCATGCCTCCGATTTGGTCCGTGCCTTTCATAGGGCTCATCCTGATCGCCCTGGTGGTTCTGGTGAGGGTTCGGTGCCCCCTCCTTGAGGGGGGGGTACTGTTGTGAAATTGGATTTTGGGCTCCCCCGGTGGCCACTGGTGGAATTGAACTGGTGTGCATCATCCTCTCTGTTCACCTGTTTCCATCAGGATGTGGGAGTCGCTATTTAGCCTTGCTCCTCTGTCACTTCCATGCCGGTCAACATTGTAATCAGAAGCCTTTCTGTGCATGTTCCTGCTGCTAGACAACTCCCAGCTAAGTTGGACTTTAGTCCTTGTTTGTTTTTGCATTTTGTTCCAGTTCACAGCTGTAGTTTCGTTTCTGTGTCTGGAAAGCTCTTGTGATCTGAAATTGCCACTCTGATGTTATGAGTTAATACTAGAGTCTTAAAGTAATTTCAGGATGGTGTTTTGATAGGGTTTTCAGCTGACCATGAAAGTGCCCTTTCTGTCTTCCTGCTATCTAGTAAGCGGACCTCAATTTTGCTAAACCTATTTTCATACTACGTTTGTCATTTCATCTAAAATCACCGCCAATATTTGTGGGGGCCTCTGTCTGCCTTTCGGGGAAATTTCTCTAGAGGTGAGCCAGGACTATATTTTCCTCTGCCAGGATTAGTTAGTCCTCCGGCCGGCGCTGGGCGTCTAGGGATAAAACGCAGGCTACGCTACCCGGCTACTGTTAGTTGTGCGGCAGGTTTAGTTCATGGTCAGTTTAGTTTCCATCCTTCCAAGAGCTAGTTCTTATGTTTGCTGGGCTATGTTCTCTTGCCATTGAGAACCATAACAGGAGCCGTTAGGACAGGCGGTCCTGCAGACGTAAAGTAGGAGAATGTAGCACAGTTGCTTAAGCCTTATAATGTGTTATAAGAAGGTCTTTAGTGGATTTAGAGTGTACATCCTTAAAGGCAATGTTGAATTAATGTTTAAAAATGTTGCACTTAGTAGAATACCCGGTTGGGTAAGAAAAGTTATTTAAAAGTATTTAACCATGTTTGTAACGTTCAAGTGTCCTCACCTCCCATAAAGGGAAGCTCTGTTCAAATATGCTTATTGTTATTGCACTCATAAAAATTGTATGACTTTTTGCTGACATGTATTGTTGTTTTCTTCCCAGTCCCGGAGTACTGGATTTAACCGGGGGGGAGTGCAGCACCCCAGAGTCCTGGTCGTTGCAGTACTGTGGCTCCACCGCTAAGGGGGGCTATGGTACGTCTGATGGCACTGAAGGAGTTCATCTGACCAGGTATCACAGACACAAATACATTTCACAGCCGGGCCTCCAGGGGGAGCTAAGGGTGCTATTTATTAGGCCACTCCTCACCGTGTGGGTAAACTGGGGGTCAGGCAGGAAGTTAGTTCAGAAAGCTGACTGGGTTGGAACCAGGCAACACCTTGTGGCAGAGGGTGTTGTGGGGGAAGATTCGGTAGGGTCCCTGTCAGGTTTGGGACCCTGACAGAGGCCTGGCAAACAGAAAGAACGTCACGGGACCGTGCCTGCTCAGCATAGCGGCGGTGCCCTAAGAAAGGATTAGAAGCGAGATATATTGTGCTGAGTGAGAAACGAGATCAAAGCAAGAAGGAGAATACCAGTAGGAGTCGTGCTGAAAGACCGAGGCAACATCCTACTGAGGCGCACAACCGGCGGCCGGAACGCCGAGGAAGTATTACTATATTCAGCTTCAGGCAATACTTCAAACCAACGGCAGGACAGTCAGTCACAGGCGTGCTGTCTCACATACATCACCTATGAAGACATGGGGGGCACACTAGGAGAGCCTACTCGTCATACGGGTGCAGTCCCAACCATAACACCGGGAGGGACGGAGGAGAAGAACATCATCCGAACGAGTTGTGAGGGAAAACGAGAAACAGACACAACAGTTGTGGGGACTATCCCGTAAGCACAGCAGGGGAGGACCACAACACATAGCGCTAGCAGGAAGGCACAGATTTCCACCTGCAAGGAGAACTCTGGAGGTGCCATTGGACCGGCCGGACTTGCGCAGCCTGGTGAACCTTATTCTGGACTGAGGACCCAGAGACCTTCAGTAAAGAGGTAAAGAGACTGCAACCTGGTGTCCTCGTTATTTACTGCACCGCACCACCACCACCACTACCACTATCCACATCTATTATTTACTGTACGTCGCCCCCCCCCCACCAGCAGTGTCACGGACCGGGCCTAGCCACCGTGACAACCCCAGAGCAGAGACTCAGAGGCCCGGTACCGGGTACCCCTCGGCCCTGCGGCAGTGGGGGCGCTACATTAGGGCTAGGGTTAGAGGTAGGGCTAGGGTTAGGGATGGGGCTAGGGTTAGGGTTGGGGCTAGGGTTAGGGTTGGGGCTAGGGTTAGGGCTACAGTTAGGGATGGGGCTAAAGTTAGGGTTAGGGCTGGGGCTAAAGATAGGGTTAGGGTTGGGGGGGTGTTGGAGTTAGGGGTGTGGTTAGGGTTGGCATTAGGGTTAGGGCTAGGGTTAGGGCTAGGGTTTGGATTACATTTACGGATATTAGGTATTAGGGTTAGGGGTGTGTCGGGTTAGGGGTGTGGTTGGGATTTGGATTAGGGGTGTGTTTGGGTTAGGGTTTCAGTTACAATTGGGGGTTTTCCACTGTTTAGGCACATCAGGGCTCTCCAAATGCGACATGGCGTCCGATCTCAATTCCAGCCAATTCTGCGTTGAAAAAGTAAAACAGTACTCCTTCCCTTCCGAGCTCTCATATGCGCCTAAACAGGGGTTTACCCCAAAATATGGGGTATCAGTGTACTCAGGACAAATTGGACAACATTTGGGGTCCAATTTCTCTTGTTACCCTTGGGAAAATAAAAATTTGGGGGCTAAAAAAACATTTTTGTAGGAAAAAAATGATTTTTTATTTTCACGGCTCTGCATTATAAACTGTAGTGAAACAGTTGGGGGTTCAAAGCTCTCACAACGCATCTAGATAAGTTTCTTGGGGGGTCTAGTTTCCAATATGGGGTCACATATGGGGGGTTTATACTGTTTGGGTACATCAGGGGCTCTGCAAATGCAACGTGATGCCTGCAGACCAATCCATCTAAGTCTGCATTCCAAATGGCGCTCCTTCCCTTTCGAGCTCTGCCATGCGCCCAAACGGTGGTTCCCCCCCACATATGGAATATCGGCATACTCAGGATAAATTGGACAACAACTTTCGGGGTCCAATTTCTCCTGTTATCCTTGGAAAAATACAAAACTGGGGGCTAAAAAATAATTTTTGTGAAAAAAAATGATTTTTTATTTTCATGGCTCTGCGTTATAAACTGTAGTGAAACATTTGGGGGTACAAAGTTCTCACTACACATCTAGATAAGTTCCTTGGGGGGTCTAGTTTCCAATATGGGGTCACTTGTGGGGGGTTTCTACTGTTTAGGTACATCAGGAGCTTTGCAAATGCAACGTGATGCCTGCAGACCAATCCATCTAAGTCTGCATTCCAAATGGCGCTCTCTCATCCGAGCTCTGCCATGCGCCCAAACGATGGTTCCCCTCCACATATGGGTTAACAGCGTACTCAGGACAAATTGGACAACAACTTTTGGGGTCCAATTTCTCCTGTTACACTTGGGAAAATACAAAACTGGGGGCTAAAAAATAATTTTTGTGGAAAAAATTTTTTTTTTATTTTCACGGCTGGGCGTTATAAACTGTAGTGAAACACTTGGAGGTTCAAAGCTCTCACCACTCCTCTAGATAAGTTCCTTAGGGGGTCTACTTTCCAAAATGGTGTCACTTGTGGGGGGTTTAAATGTTTAGGCACATCAGGGCTCTCCAAATGCAACATGGCATCCCATCTCAATTCCAGTCAATTTTGCATTGAAAAGTCAAATGGCGCTCCTTCCCTTCCGATCTCTGCCATGCGCACAAACAGTGGTTTACCCCCACATATGGGGTATCGGCGTACTCAGGACAAATTGTAGAACAACTTTTGGGGTTCATGTTCTCCTGTTATCATTGGTAAAATAAAACAAATTGGAGCTGAAGTAAATTTTTTGTGAAAAAAAGTTAAATGTTCATTTTTTTTAAAACATTCCAAAAATTCCTGTGAAACACCTGAAGGGTTAATAAACTTCTTGAATGTGGTTTTGAGCACCGTGAGGGGTTCAGTTTTTAGAATGTTGTCACATTTGGTTGTTTTCTATGAAATAGACCCTTCAAAGTGACTTCAAATGTCATGTGGTCCCTAAAAAAAATGGTGTTGTAAAAATGAGAAATTGCTGGTGAACTTTTAACCCTTATAACTCCCTAACAAAAAAAAATGTTGGTTCCAAAATTGTGCTGATGTAAAGTAGACATGTGGAAAATGTTACTTATTAAGTATTTTGAGTGACATATCTCTGTGATTTAAGGGCATAAAAATTCAAAGTTGGAAAGTTGCGAAATTTTCAAAATATTTGCCAAATTTCTGTTTTTTTTCACAAATAAACGCAGGTAATATCAAAGAAATTTTACCACTATAATGTGAGAATCACCAGGATCCGTTGAAGCGTTCCAGAGTTATAACCTCATAAAGGGACAGTGGTCAAAATTGTAAAAATTGTCCCAGTCATTAAGGTGCAAACCACCCTTGGGGCTTTAGTGGTTAATAAATATGTTAAAAAGAAGAGGGCCCAATACTGACCCTGTGGTACCCCACTGCTAACCGCGACCTAGTCCGAGTGTGCTCCATTAACAACCACCCTTTGTTATCTATCCCTGAGCCAGCTCTCAATCCACTTGCACATATTTTCCCCTATCCCCATTATTCTCATTTTATGTAACAACCTTTTGTGTTGCACCGTATCAAAAGCTTTTGAAAAGTCCATATACACTACATCTACTGGGTTCCCTTGGTCCAGTCCGGAACTTACCTCTTCATAGAAGCTGATCAGATTAGTCTGACATGATCGGTCCCGTGCTGATACTGGGTCATGAGGTTATTCCTCTTCAGATACTCCAGTATAGCATCCCTTAGAATGCCCTCCAGGATTTTACCCACAGTAGAGGTTAAGCTTACTGGCCTATAATTTCCGAGTTCAGTTTTTGTCCCCTTTTTGAATATTGGCCCCACATTTGCTATACGCCAGTCCTGTGGTACAGACCCTGTTATTATGGACTCTTTAAAGATTAATAATAATGGTCTATCAATGACTGTACTTAATTCCTGCAGTACTCGGGGGTGTAACCCATCCTGGCCCGGAGATTTTACATAGTTACATAGTTACATAGTTATTGAGGTTGAAGGAAGACTTTAAGTCCATCTAGTTCAACCCATAGCCTAACCTAACATGCCCTAACATGTTGATCCAGAGGAAGGCAAAAAAAACCCATGTGGCAAAGAGTAACTCCACCATGGGGAAAAAAATTCCTTCCCGACTCCACATACGGCAATCAGACTAGTTCCCTGGATCAACGCCTTATCAAGGAATCTAGTGTATATACCCTGTAATATTATACTTTTCCAGAAAGGTATCCAGTCCCCTCTTAAATTTAATTAATGAATCACTCATTACAACATCATACGGCAGAGAGTTCCATAGTCTCACTGCTCTTACAGTAAAGAATCCGCGTCTGTTATTATGCTTAAACCTTCTTTCCTCCAGACGTAGAGGATGCCCCCTTGTCCCTGTCTCAGGTCTATGATTAAAAAGATCATCAGAAAGGTCTTTGTACTGTCCCCTCATATATTTATACATTAAAATAAGATCACCCCTTAGTCTTCGTTTTTCCAAACTAAATAGCCCCAAGTGTAATAACCTATCTTGGTATTGCAGACCCCCAAGTCCTCTAATAACCTTGGTCGCTCTTCTCTGCACCCGCTCCAGTTCAGCTATGTCTTTCTTATACACCGGAGACCAGAACTGTGCACAGTATTCTAAGTGTGGTCGAACTAGTGACTTGTATAGAGGTAAAATTATGTTCTCCTCATGAGCATCAATGCCTCTTTTAATACATCCCATTATTTTATTTGCCTTTGTAGCAGCTGCCTGACACTGGCCACTGAATATGAGTCTGTCATCCACCCATACACCCAGGTCTTTTTCATTGATGGTTTTGCCCAGAGTTTTAGAATTAAGCACATAGTTATACATCTTATTACTTCTACCCAAGTGCATGACCTTACATTTATCCCCATTAAAGCTCATTTGCCATTTATCAGCCCAAGCTTCTAGTTTACATAAATCATCCTGTAATATAAAATTGTCCTCCCCTGTATTGATTACCCTACAGAGTTTAGTGTCATCTGCAAATATTGAAATTCTACTCTGAATGCCCCCTACAAGGTCATTAATAAATATGTTAAAAAGAAGAGGGCCCAATACTGACCCCTGTGGTACCCCACTGCTAACCGCGACCCAGTCCGAGTGTGCTCCATTAATAACCACCCTTTGTTTCCTATCCCTGAGCCAGCTCTCAACCCACTTACACATATTTTCCCCTATCCCCATTACTCTCATTTTATGTATCAACCTTTTGTGTGGCACCGTATCAAAAGCTTTGGAAAAGTCCATATACACTACGTCCACTGGGTTCCCTTGGTCCAGTCCGGAACTTACCTCTTCATAGAAGCTGATCAAATTAGTCTGACATGAGCGGTCCCTAGTAAACCCGTGCTGATACTGGATCATGAGGTTATTCCTCTTCAGATACTCCAGTATAGCATCCCTTAGAATGCCCTCCAGGATTTTACCCACAGTAGAGGTTAAACTTACTGGCCTATAATTACCGAGTTCAGTTTTTGCCCCTTTTTTGAATATTGGCACCACATTTGCTATACGCCAGTCCTGTGGTACAGACCCTGTTATTATGGACTCTTTAAAGATTAAAAATAATGGTCTATCAATGACTGTACTTAGTTCCTGCAGTACTCGGGGGTGTATCCAATCCGGGCCCGGAGATTTGTCAATTTTAGTGATTTTTAGACGCCGCTGTACTTCCTGCTGGGTTAAGCAGGTGACATTTAATGGGGAATTTTTATCACTAGTCATATTGGCTGCCATGGGATTTTCTTTTGTAAATACTGATGAAAAAAAGTCATTTAGCATATTGGCTTTTTCCTCATCCTCATCCACCATTTCACCCAGACTATTTTTAAGGGGGCCAACACTGTCATTTTTTAGTTTCTTACTATTTATGTAGTTAAAGAATATTTTGGGATTATTTTTGCTCTCTCTGGCAATGAGTCTCTCTGTCTCAATCTTTGCTGCCTTGATTTGCTTTTTACAGAATTTATTTAATTTTCTGTATTTATTTAATGCCTCCTCACTACCCACTTCCTTTAATTCTCTAAATGCTTTCTTTTTGTTCCTTATTGCGCCCCTAACAGCTCTATTTAGCCATATTGGCTTCCTCCTATTTCTAGTATGTTTATTCCCATACGGTATATACTGTGCACAGGTCCTATCCAGGATGCTAATAAACGTCTCCCATTTTCTTTGTGTATTTTTGTGTCTCAGGATATCGTGCCAGTTAATTGCACCAAGATCCTCTCTCATCCGTTGGAAATTTGCCCTCCTGAAGTTTAGTGTCCTTGTCACCCCCCTACTACCCATCTTATTAAAGGTTACATGAAAACTTATTATTTTATGATCACTATTCCCCAAGTGACCCCCAACCCTTATATTTGATATGCGGTCTGGCCTGTTGGTTAATATTAGGTCTAGCAGTGCCCCCCTTCTTGTTGGGTCCTGAACCAGTTGTCAGAGGTAATTGTCTCTCATAGTTGTCAGACCCCGATTACCTTTGCTGGAACTGCAGGTTTCTGTTCCCCAATCTATTTCAGGGTAGTTGAAGTCCCCCATAATAATGACTTCTCCTTGAGTCGCAGCTTCATCTATTTGCTTTACGAGGATATTCTCCATTGCTTCCATTATTTTTGGAGATTTATAACAAACCCCTATCAGTAATTTATTATTTTTTCCCCCTCCCCTTATCTCCACCCACAGGGACTCTACATTTTCATTAGATTCACCTATATTATCACGCAGGATGGGTTTTAAGGAAGATTTTACATACAGACACACCCCTCCCCCTCGCTTATCTGTACGGTCATTTCTGAACAGGCTATAGCCCTGCAAGTTAACAGCCCAGTCATGGCTCTCATCCAGCCACGTCTCAGATATCCCCACCATGTCATCATTATGCTCCAACAACATTAGTTCTAATTCGTCCATTTTGTTGGCGAGGCTTCTGGCATTAGTATACATGCACTTGATGTTCCTCTCTGTACCTCTATTCTTTCTTAAATTACTAACTGTTCTAACCCCACCCCCCATGCCACCGCCACCCCCAGCTTCCATATTTGTGCCCAGGTCTCTATCTGCACTATCTTCCCCACCTATAAAATGAATACCCTCCCCCCAATCCCTAGGTTAAACACTCCTCCAACCTTCTAACCATTTTCTCCCCCAGCACAGCTGCACCTTCCCCATTGAGGTGCAGCCCGTCCCTAGCGTAGAGCCTGTAGCCCACTGAGAAGTCGGCCCAGTTCTGCAGGAACCCAAACCCCTCCTTCCTGCACCAATTCTTGAGCCACTTATTAACCTCCCTAATCTCCCGTTGCCTCTCTGGCGTGGCACGTGGTACAGGCAGTATTTCGGAAAATACCACGTTGGAGGTCCTTGCTTTCAGCTTGCAGCCTAATTCCCTGAAATCATCTTTAAGGACCTTCCACCTACCTCTAACTTTGTCATTTGTGCCAATGTGCACCATGACTGCTGGGTCCTCACCAGCCCCTCCCAGTAATCTGTCCACCCGATCAGCGATGTGTCGGACTCGAGCGCCAGGTAGGCAGCACACCGTCCGACGATCCCTGTCTTTGTGACAGATTGCCCTATCTGTTCCCCTAATAATTGAGTCCCCCACTACCAGCACCTGTCTGGCCTGCCCTGCTCTCCTATTTCCCTCCTTACTGGAGCAGTCACTCCTCCGGCTTTCAGAGGACATGCCTGGCTGCAGCAGTGCTACCCCTGTACTGGCACCCCCCTCATCTGCCAACTTAGCAAACTTATTGGGGTGTGCCAGATCAGGACTAGCCTCCCTGGCACTCTTCCCTCTACCCCGCCTTCTATCTGTCACCCAGCTAACTGCCACACTGTCCTGCTGCTCCATCCTACCATCCCCCTCCTCATCTATCCCATTGAGCGTCTGCTCTGTGAGCAGAAGACTCCTCTCCATATTGTCTATGGATCTCAGTGTTGCCAGCTGCACATTTAGATCCAGTATCTGGGCTTCCAAATGCACAATGTGCTCACATCTCGCACAGCAGTATGCACCCTCGACCGGCTGGTCAAGGACTGCATACATGTGGCAAGTTGTACACTGGATGGCATTAACAATTGTGGAGCACATTTCCTAATGGGGATTGCACCACACAGAAACTTTAATTAAAAATAAATACAAAGTATTAATTAAAAAAAAAAAAAAAAAAACAGAAGCAATTCCTCCCTTGGAAACTCCCTGATTCCAAAGTCACTGAATCACAAGTCACACACTTACCGCCGTTCACACTTATGCTCAGGTCACACTCAGCTCGCTCACACTCGCTGTGCTGAAGATTTATTTGTCAATTTTAGTTATTTTTAGACGCCGCCGTTCTTCCTGCTGGGTTAAGCAGGTGACATTTAATGAGGAATTTTTATCACTAGTCATATTGTCGCCATGGGATTTTCTTTTGTAAATACTGATGAAAAAAAGTCATTTAGCAGATTGGCCTTTTCCTCCTCCTCATCCACCATTTCACCCAGACTATTTTTAAGGGGCCAACACTGTCATTTTTTAGTTTCTTACTATTTATGTAGAATATTTTGGGGTTATTTTTGCTCTCTCTGGCAATGAGTCTCTCTGTCTCAATCTTTGCTGCCTTGATTTGCTTTTTACAGAATTTATTTAATTTTCTGTATTTATTTAATGCCTCCTCACTACCTACTTCCTTTAATTCTCTAAATGCTTTCTTTTTGTCCCTTATTGCGCCCCTTACAGCTCTATTTAGCCATATTGGTTTCCTCCTATTTCTAGTATGTTTATTCCCATACGGTATATATTGTGCACAGGTCCTATCCAGGATGCTAATAAACGTCTCCCATTTTCTTTGTGTACTTTTATGTCTCAGGATATTGTCCCAGTTAATTGCACCAAGATCCTCTCTCATCCGTTGGAAATTTGCCCTCCTGAAGTTTAGTGTCCTTGTCACCCCTCTACTACACATCTTATTAAAGGAGACATGAAAACTTATTATTTTGTGATCACTATTCCCCAGTGACCCCCAACCCTTATATTTGCTATGCGGTCTGGCCTGTTGGTTAATATTAGGTCTAGCAGTGCCCCCCTCCTTGTTGGGTCCTGAACCAGTTGTCAGAGGTAATTGTCTCTCATAGTTGTCAGACCCCGATTACCTTTGCTGGAACTGCAGGTTTCTGTTCCCCAATCTATTTCAGGGTAGTTGAAGTCCCCCATAATAATGACTTCTCCTTGAGTCGCAGCTTCATCTATTTGCTTTACGAGGATATTCTCCATTGCTTCCATTATTTTTGGAGATTTATAACAAACCCCTATCAGTAATTTATTATTTTTTCCCCCTCCCCTTATCTCCACCCACAGGGACTCTACATTTTCATTAGATTCACCTATATTATCACGCAGGATGGGTTTTAAGGTCGATTTTACAAACAGACACACCCCACCCCCTCGCTTATCTGTACGGTCATTTCTGAACAGGCTATAGCCCTGCAAGTTAACAGCCCAGTCATGGCTCTCATCCAGCCACGTCTCAGATATCCCCACCATGTCATAATTATGCTCCAACAACATTAGTTCTAATTCGTCCATTTTGTTGGCGAGGCTTCTGGCATTAGTATACATGCACTTGATGTTCCTCTCTGTACCTCTATTCTTTCTTAAATTACTAACTGTTCTAACCCCACCCCCCATGCCACCGCCACCCCCAACTTCCTTATTTGTGCCCAGGTCTCTATCTGCCCTATCTTCCCCTCCTATAAATTGAATACCCCCTTCCCCAATCCCTAGATTAAACACTCCTCCAAACTTCTAGCCATTTTCTCCCCCAGCACAGCTGCACCTTCCCCATTGAGGTGCAGCCCGTCCCTAGCGTAGAGCCTGTAGCCAACTGAGAAGTTGGCCCAGTTCTGCAGGAACCCAAACCCCTCCTTCCTACACCAATTCTTGAGCCACTTATTAACCTCCCTAATCTCCCGTTGCCTCTCTGGCGTGGCACGTGGTACAGGCAGTATTTCGGAAAATACCACGTTGGAGGTCCTTGCTTTCAGCTTGCAGCCTAATTCCCTGAAATCATCTTTAAGGACCTTCCACCTACCTCTAACTTTGTCATTTGTGCCAATGTGCACCATGACCGCTGGGTCCTCACCAGCCCCTCCCAGTAATCTGTCCACCCGATCAGCGATGTGTCGGACTCGAGCACCAGGTAGGCAGCACACCGTCCGACGATCCCTGTCTTTGTAACAGATTGCCCTATCTGTTCCCCTAATAATTGAGTCCCCCACTACCAGCACCTGTCTGGCCTGCCCTGCTCTCCTATTTCCCTCCTTACTGGAGCAGTCACTCCTCCGGCTTTCAGAGGACATGCCTGGCTGCAGCAGTGCTACCCCTGTACTGGTACCCCCCTTACATCTGCCAACTTAGCAAACTTATTGGGGTGAGCCAGATCAGGACTAGCCTCCCTGGCACTCTTCCCTCTACTCCGCTTTCTGACTGTCACCCAGCTAGCTGCTTCACTGTCCTGCAGCTCCATCCTACCATCCCCCTCCTCATCTATCCCATTGAGCGTCTGCTCAGTGCGCAGAAGACTCCTCTCCATATTGTCTATGGATCTCAGTGTTGATCCAGGGAACTAGTCTGATTACTGTACGTGGAGTCGGGAAGGAATTTTTTTCCCCAATGTGGAGCTTACTCTTTGCCACATGTTTTTTTTGCCTTCCTCTGGATCAACATGTTAGGGCATGTTAGGTTAGGCTATGGGTTGAACTAGATGGACTTAAAGTCTTCCTTCAACCTTAATAACTATGTTACTATGTTACTATTGGAGCACCCCCAGACGCAGGGCCGCTGGGTACTCGGTACTGGGCCTCTCTGTCTTGGTCCTGGGGTTGTCACGGTGGCTAGACCCGGTCCGTGACCCTGCTAAGGGGCGTCCAATGAAAGATGATGGTGCGTGGTGCAAGTCGCGATGAATAACGAGGACACCAGGTTGCAGTCTCTTTACCTCTTTACTGAAGGCTTTGGGATCCGCAATCCAGAGTACTGCTAACAGGGCTGGTCCGAAGGCACATCCAGATTTCCCTTTGCAGGTGGAAATCAGTGCCTACCTACTAGCGCCTGGGTGTTGTAGTACTTGCAGGAAATAGAAAAAAATCCAGCTCGACGAGGTGGTGAAAAAGCAAAGTCTTGGTACTTTATTCACTTCATATCAAAAAATAGAGGATAAAACAACAGCACAATATAATTAAAAACACTATCTACGCGTTTCTGGTGACATAGCACCCTTAGTCATGACTAAGGGTGCTATGTCACCAGAAACGCGTAGATAGTGTTTTTAATTATATTGTGCTGTTGTTTTATCCTCTATTTTTTGATATGAAGTGAATAAAGTACCAAGACTTTGCTTTTTCACCACCTCGTCGAGCTGGATTTTTTTCTATTTCCTGCATTCCTCACGCCTTGACACAGTGTTTCCGTGCTCCGAGCCTCCAGGGACTACAACTGTGGTGAGCTGGATTTTTTCTTTTGTTGTAGTACTTCCCTGCTGAGCACCACGGGATAGTCCTCACAACTGTCGTGTATGTTTCTGTTCTTTCTCTCTCCGTCCCCCAGATGATATGGATAGGACGTACCCGTATGACGGGGTAGGCCTGGAGTTATTTTATAGGGACCCTAGAGACGCCCCTCTCCCACAATTGCCTCCGTTGTCTTCATTAGGTGATTTAGGTGAGACAGCCAACCTAGAGTTAACTGCCCTGCCGTTGGTTTGAAGTAATGCGTAGAGCCCAATACTTCCTCGGCGTTCCGGCCACCGGCTACGCGCCTCAGTAGGATGTTGCCGATCTCGGGGCACGACTCCTACTGGTTCTATCGCCTTTGTGCTGTGATCTCGTTTCTCACTTCTCCACAATATATTCTGCTTCTTGTCCTTTCTTAGGATGCCGCCGCAAGGTAGTGCAGGCACGGCTCCGTAACGATCTGTCCTTGTGCTAGGCCGCTGTCAGGATCCCACCCCTGACAGGGACCCCCCTGAATCTCCCAGTAACTCCCTCTCTCACAGGATGTTACCTGGGCAAAACCCAGTCAGCTTCTCTCTAACTTCCTATCCAACCCCCAGTTTTACCGGAGTGTGAGGAGTGGCCTAATACATAGAACCCTTTGCTCCCCCTGGTGGCCGGAGTGTGAAGTGTAATGTGTGACTGTGATACCTGGTCAGGTGACCTCCTTTAGTGCAATCAGACGTAACATCACTCCCCTTAGTGGCGGAGCGACATTACTGCAACGACCAGGACTCTGGGGCGCTGCACTATGTAATACAAAAACCACCCTTAGATATCACATCCTGCTTCCACCATGTGTCTAATTCCTCTCTCCCACCTGGTGAATCTCATCACCTGTGCTTGGAACGTAAAAAGTAGATGGAAACAGAAAACAAAGCAAAGAAAAGAAAAGAAAAGAAAAGAAAAACACAAAGCCAAACCACAACCTTCAGTACTTTACTTTGATGAATCAGAATGAATTCAATCTGAAATTCACACATAAAATACAGAGAAATAAAATAGATTTTACATTCCCAGATGGAGGTTGTGATTTTTTAAGATATGTAACTTTTTTATGAAAGATATTTTTCTAAAAAAGATTTGAAACATTTTTTTTTAACGGACCTTTCTGAGCTGGATTATACCTTCATGATTCACTTGTTCCTGCCACACTGCAGCTTCCGTGCTTGGATACTGGGACAAATAGATGGCTGAGCTGACTTTTTTCTATATTTTTTCTTTTTATTTAAATGGTGAAAAAAAATTCCTAAATTTGTTAAAAAAAGAAAAAAATTGTGCCATTTTCTGAGACCAGTAGCATCTCCATTTTTCGTGATCTGTGGTTGGGTGAGGGCTTTTATTTTGTGCGCCGAGCTGACATTTTTATTTATATTATTTTGGGGTAGATATGATCTTTTGCTCGCCCATTATTGCATTTTATTGCTATGTAGCAGTGACCAAAAAACACGTAATTCTGGAGCTTTTAATTTTTTTCTCGTTACGCCGTTTAGCGATCGGGTTATTTATTTTTTTATATTGATTGATCGGGCGATTCTGAAATATGTGTACATTTGATTTTATTATTGTTTTATTTTGAATGGAACGAAAGGGGGGTGATTTGAACTTTTATATACTTTTTTCATATTTAAAAAAAAAAACACGGGGCAATGTTCATAGCAATCTGGAAATGACAACATAAGCGGTCTGCTGCAGACCTCTACTTGTCATGCCATCCAATCGGTGACCCGCGATCATGTGATGGGGTTACCGATGGGCAGTATTTACTACACACTCCTCTTCCGGTTCCAGTAAATGCCGCTGTCAGAGATTGACATCAGCATTTAAATAGTTAACAGCCGAGGGTGGATCGCAATTCCACCCATAGCTGTTAAGGGCACATGTCCGCTACATATATCAGCTGGCATGTGCCTGAAAAGGTGAGGGCTAAGCACCGGAGTCCACACCAAACAGAGGGATTATGATTTGCTCTAAAGTTTAATGGTCTATTTCCTACTTTTCAGAGACTCTCTTACTGGCCATCGCAAAAGATGGTACCATGAGAATCGGTCTGCCACCTAGAGATCCTCAAGATGGCTATAGTCATAGAGCCGCAGTTGTGGGAAAACTGGGAAATGCCAGCCACGTTCTCTGCAGTCCAGAAGGGGAACTGTTCTGTGTCCACGATAAAGACCTTTACAAGGGGCCACTTCAAGCAAAGGAAGGTGTTGATTGGTTTTCTACAGCCAGAAGAGTCGGAAGATGTGAATGGAGCGAGTATAAAATTCTTTTCTTCCATCCAAACGGAGAACTGTATGGAACAACCAAAAGTGGAGAGTTCTACAAAGGTCCACAGCCGGACAATGAAAATGTACCCTGGATGTATGGCCAAGCCGAACAGATTGGGACCAGTGGTTGGGAGAATTGTGAAGCCTTATTCTTTGATCTATCTGGTGTTCTGTACGCAGTGACCAAACAAGATAATATAGTGAAATCAAAGCCACCAACAGCTCACGACTTCAAGAAGTGGATGGAGACAGTCACCGTGGCCGGAAGAAAGAACTGGCAGAATCTCACACATTTCATGTCATTTGGTCCCGCTGGAGAACTGTGGTGTGTAGAAAAAAGGAATGGAAATATTTACTGCGGATCCATACCACCTGATGGTAGATACTTGGAGACCGCTGAGAAATTAGGATGCTACTACAACACATTTCCTTTTCTCTCTTTCACAAAAGACAAGACAATTGGCAGCATCATCAGCTTTGAGTTTCTTCTTGATAATGCCAAGAGGTCTCGTGAGAACCCAGAAGTGATTGAGGAGCGAGTCTACGATAACCGGAAGAGCAGCTCCACGTTAAAGCATTGCTTCACGTGAGTATTGTGATGTTTCTGTCAAAGGCTAAGCATAAAGTACGGCATATATAAAAATGACTATGAACCTAATCTATAGTAACAGCAAAAAGCAGTGGGAACGGCTTGGGCTAGTATAGCAAAATGAAGATAAAGAAAAATGGCGGGGCGGAGGGACTTTCCATGAATAGTCATATTTGCATGCCATGCGCGCACTCTTCACACTCTATGCAACATACTTTATTTTTATTTTTTTAAGTAATTCTATTTACAAAAGTCTTTATCTTTATATGCGTAATATGATAAAAAGTAAAAAAAAGGTGATTTGGGCGCTAGGCACAGTGTACTCCTTAGTGATACTGGCTGCGCACTACATTTGACCTGTGAACGGTGTTCAATGAGCCACTAGAATTATGGTGATGCTGAAGCCAAATTTATTTTGTATTTGTATTATTCTATCTCAGGTTTGATAAAACAGTGAAGTCATCCAGCTCCTTCTCCCAAGAGCACGGATTTACAGTTGAAGTCGGTACCTTGCTCAAGTTTAAAACTGGGATACCGCGTATTGCCGAGTTTGAGGCCCAAGTGACAATAAATCTAAGCACAACCAACGTCTGGAGCTTCACAGAAACCAACGAGACCGAGGTAAATGAACGTTGTCTGCATGGGGGCAACTACGTTCCCACAGGCTCTGGGTGTCCATATATCATGGTCCAAGTTCTGCTCTCCTACAGCAGTAATGTCTCTGTTTGTGGCCCTCGTAAAGCAGTACAATTCTGTCTGGTTCTCCCTTAGAGAAATAAAGTCCCCATATACAGTGGTGAAAATAAGGATTTGATACTCTGCCGACTTTTCAGTTTTCCACCTACACAGAATGGAGAGGTCAGTAATTGTTATCGTAGGTACACTTCACCTGTGAGAGACAGAATGTAAAAATAAAAACCAGAAAATCACAATGTAGGATTTTTACATTATTAAATTGAATTTTATTGCATGAAATAAGTGTGTGATACAATAGAAAATCAGAAGTTAATATTTGCTCCAGAAACCTTTGTTTGCAGTTACAGAGGTCAGACATTTTCTGTGGTTCTTGACCAGGTTTGCTCACACTGCAGTAGGGATATTGGCCCCCTCCTCCATACAGATCTTCTAGATTTCGGAGCTGTCACTGGGCAATATTGAGTTTCAGCTCCTCCAAAGATTTTCTATTGGGTTGAGGTGTGGAGACTGGCTAGGACCAGGCTCCAGGATCTTGCAATGATTCTTTATCTTTATAATAATCTTTATTTATTTTTTTTTTATATAGCGCTAACATACTCTGCAGCGCTTTACAGGTTGCACACATTATCATCGCTGTCCCCGTTGGGGCTCACAATCTAAATTCCCTATCAGTATGTCTTTGGAATGTGGGAGGAAACCGGAGTACCCGGAGGAAACCCACGCAAACACGGAGAGAACATACAAACTCTTTGCAGATGTTGTCCTTGGTGGGGTTTGAACCCAGGACTCCAGCGCTGCAAGGCTGCACTGCTAACCACTGAGCCACCATGCTGCCCATGATTCTTGAAGAGTCTCTCCTTAGTTGCCCAGGCTGTGTGTTTCTATTCATTGTCATGCTGGAAAACCCAGCCACGGCCCATCTTCAATGCTTTTACTGAAGGAAGGAGGTTGTGGGCCAAAATCTTGCGATACATGACACCACATTAGAGATGGGCGAACCCGAACAGTAAAGTTTGGTGTCTGTACCGAACACCTACTGTTTGGGCACAGACACCAAACATGGATTTCACCAGGAAGTCCGTGTTACTGTTTGGGTTCGGTCCCTCGAACACCAGGTGTTTGTCGTGCTGTCATGTGCATGACAGCGCAGCATACACCGCTTCTGTCCAGCGGTAAAACCATCATAACAGTGAGAAGCGTCCGCTGATGGGAGCAGTAGTCCCATCAGCCGACACCAGTGACTGGAGGTGATCTTTATACCTCCGATCACAGCCGCGCGCTCATGCTGTTTTTTCCTGATGATTTTACCGCCAATCAGAAGCAGTGTTTGCCACGCTGTCATGCACATAACAGCGTGGCAAACACTGGATGTCCGGGCCCCTCATTCAAGTGAATGGGGTCTGGGTTCAGGTCCATGAATTGTTCTGGTACCCAGACCCGAACTTTTTGTAACTGTTCGGCCAAACCCGCTGGATCCGAACATGCAGGTGTCCATCTAATTCTAGAAACCATCCATCCTCCCTTCAATAGAGATTTGCAGAAATGCACCCCCAAATTTAATGTTTCCCCCACCATGTTTCGCAGCTGGGACGGTGTTCTTGGGGTCGTACTCATCTATTTTCTTCCTCCAAACATGGCGAGTGGAGTTGATACCAAAAAATCTGTTTTGGCCTCCTCTGACCACATGACCTTCTCTCATGTCTCCTCTGGATCATCCCGATGGTCATTGACACGGGCCTGGACATGTGCTGGTGGGAGCAGGAGACCTTGTGTGCCCTGCAGGGTGTTAATCCATGACAGCGTAGTGTGTTACTAATGGTAATATCTGAGACTGTGGTCCCAGCTCTCTTCAGGTCATTGACCAGGTCCTCCTCTAGTTCTGGGCTGATTCTCGACCTTCCTCAGAATCATCCTTACACTATCAGGCGAAATCTTGCATGGAGAATGAGGAAGATTGACAATCATCTTGTGTTTCTCCCATTTTCTAATAATTGCGCCAACAGTTGTTGCCTTCTCATCAATCTACTTGCCTATTGTCCAGTAGCTCATCACAGCCTTGGGCAGGTCTACAATTTTGTCCCAGCTCTTTGGTCTTGGCCATGGTGGAGAGGTTGGAGTGTGATTGTGTGCACAGGTGTCTTTTATATAGGTAACGAGGTCAGACAGGTGCAATTAATCCAGGTAATGAGTGTGGAGTAGGAGGCTTCTTACAGGAAAACTAACAGGTCTGTGGGAGGCAGAATTCTTGCTGGTTGGTCGGTGATCAAATACTTATTTCATGCAATAAAATGCAATTAAATTATGTAACAATCCTACAATGTGATTTTCTAGATTTTATTTTTATCAGCAGAGTATGAAATACTTATTTCCCCCTATATAAATAATATCCTCTCTATGGCACCCATACAGCAGTAGGGCCTCTCATTATGCCCCGATACTGTCGTTATTTCTACTTTTCTGCATTTAAACACAAGTACTGTTCCTATTTGTGTTCCCCATACATTACATTATAGTAGTAACTAGTGGTGATCGAACACTAAAATGCTCGACTGCTCCTTATTCGACTCGAGCACGTTGGACGCTCGGGTGCTTGACTTGAGTATAATGGAAGTCAATGTGAAACTCGAGTATTTTCGTGGCAGACTCTCCCAGGAGGTCTGGAAGGCAGTAAATCGCTAAAATGGATGGATAAAGTGCTGAAATGGCAAGGAAAGAGCCTTGGGAAGACTCGTAGAAGCATTTCTGACTCCCAGGTCACTGCTGGGAACAATGGTGTCAGAGTATTACGCCACTTTGATGGACTGATAATAAAACATACAAAACTGAGCAAAAATGGATTTTACAGAAAAAATGTTAGGAAACTTTTTTCTGTATAATTACTTGTATATAAGGCAAAATTAGAAAGAGGGAAAAAATAAAAACACCTCCTCCACCTCCTATACAAGGACTGATAACACCTCTATACACAGCTGATAACAAAGGATCCACCATTCATAATAGATGATATCACAGCTCACCTCCTCCTCCTGTACAATGACTGATAACACCTCTATACACAGCTGATAACACAGGATCCACCATTCACAATAGGTGATGTCACAGCTCACCTCCTCCTCCTGTACAATGACTGATAACACCTCTATATACAGTAGATAATACAGGATCCACCATTCACAATAGGTGATGTCACAGCTCACCTCCTCCTCCTGTACAATGACTAATAACACCTCTATATACAGTAGATAACACAGGATCCACCATTCACAATAGGTGATGTCACAGCTCACCTCCTCCTCCTGTACAATGACTGAGAACACCTCTATATACAGTAGATAACACAGAATCCACCATTCAAAATAGGTGATGTCACAGCTCACCTCCTCCTCCTCCTGTACAATGACTGATAACACCTCTATATCCAGTAGATAACACAGGATCCACCATTCACAATAGGTGATGTCACAGATCACCTCCTCCTCCTCCTGTACAGTGACTGATAACACCTCTATATACAGTAGATAACACAGGATCCACTATTCACAATAGGTGATGTCACAGCTCACCTCCTCATCCTGTACAATGACTGATAACTCTTCTATATACAGTAGATAACACAGGATCCACCATTCACAATAATTGATGTCACAGCTCACCTCCTTTTGTACAATGACTGGTAACACCTCTATATACAGTAGATAACACAGGATCCACCATTCGCAATAGGTGATGTCACAGCTCACCTCCTCCTCCTGTACAATGACTGATAACTCCTCTATATACAGTAGATAACACAGGATCCACCATTCACAATAATTGATGTCACAGCTCACCTCCTCCTCCTGTACAATGACTGATAACACCTCTATATACAGTATGTTATGACCCCAATGGCAGAGGGTCTCAGGAATCAATACAAAGTCTGCAAACACAAAAAACCAGCTCATAGGGCAGTGGTAACTGGGCTGACCATATATCTAATCCTAGCACCACAAATAGAAGTAGCCGGGGAACGTGCCTACGTTGGTTCTAGACGTCTCGCGCCAGCCGGAGAACTAACTAACCCTAGAAGGGAAAAGAAAGACCTTTCTTGCCTCCAGAGAAAAGACCTCAAAAGTTGGATACAAGCCCCCAACAAATAATAACGGTGAGGTAAGAGGAAAAAACAAACATAAGAATGAGCTAGGTATTTAGCAAAGAGAGGCCCACTAGCTAATAGCAGAATATAGTAAGATGACTTATATGGTCAGCAAAAACCCTATTAAAATATCCACGCTGGATATTCAAGAACCCCCGAACCGTCTAATGGCCGGGGGGAGAACACCAGCCCCCTAGAGCTTCCAGCAAGGTCAGAAATCACATTTAGTACAAGCTGGACAAAAATAGTAGCAAAGCAAGTAACTCAAAAAACAAAGAAGCAAGACTTAGCTTAATTTTGCAAGAGCCAGGACCAGCAGACAGGAGCAACAGAAGGATCTGATTACAACGATGCCAGGCACTGGACTAAGGATCCAGGAAGTTAATATAGCGCCACCCCTGGACTAACGACCCAGGTGAGTGCCAAACAGAAAAAAGACAATCCCAGAGTCATACCACTAGTGACCACAAGAGGGAGCCAAAAAGTCTAATTCACAACAGTACCCCCCCCTTAAGGAGGGGTCACCGAACCCTCACCAAGACCACCAGGGCGATCAGGATGAGCAGCGTGAAAGGCACGAACTAAATCGGCCGCATGCACATCAGAGGCAACCACCCTGGAATTATCCTCCTGACCATAGCCCTTCCACTTGACCAGATACTGAAGCCTCCGCCTGGAGAGACGAGAATCCAAGATCTTCTCCACCACGTACTCCAACTCGCCCTCAACCAACACCGGAGCAGGAGGCCCAACAGAAGGAACCACAGGTACAACGTACCGCCTCAACAAAGACCTATGGAACACGTTGTGAATGGCAAACGACACAGGAAGATCCAAGCGAAAGGACACAGGATTAAGGATTTCCAATATCTTGTAAGGACCGATGAAGAGAGGCTTAAATTTAGGAGAGGAGACCTTCATAGGAACAAATCGAGAAGACAGCCATACCAAATCCCCAACACGAAGTCGGGGACCCACACCGCGGCGGCGGTTGGCAAAACGCTGAGCCTTCTCTTGTGACAACTTTAAGTTGTCCACCACATGATTCCAGATCTGCTGCAACCTATCCACCACAGAATCTACCCCAGGACAGTCAGAAGGCTCCACATGTCCCGAGGAAAAACGAGGATGGAAACCAGAGTTGCAGAAAAATGGCGAAACCAATGTAGCGGAACTAGCCCGATTATTAAGGGCAAACTCAGCCAACGGCAAGAAGGTCACCCAATCATCCTGATCCGCAGAAACAAAACACCTCAAATAAGCCTCCAGAGTCTGATTAGTTCGCTCCGTTTGTCCATTAGTCTGAGGATGAAAGGCAGACGAAAACGACAACTCAATGCCCATCCTAGCACAAAAGGATCGCCAGAACCTGGAAACAAACTGGGATCCTCTGTCAGACACAATATTCTCAGGAATGCCGTGTAAACGAACCACATTCTGAAAGAACACAGGAACCAGATCAGAAGAGGAAGGCAGCTTAGGCAAAGGTACCAAATGGACCATCTTAGAAAAGCGATCACATACCACCCAGATGACAGACATGCCCTGAGACACCGGGAGATCTGAAATGAAATCCATGGAAATGTGTGTCCAAGGCCTCTTCGGGACAGGCAAGGGCAAGAGCAACCCGCTGGCACGCGAACAGCAAGGCTTAGCTCGAGCACAAGTCCCACAGGACTGCACAAACGACCGCACATCCCGTGACAAGGAAGGCCACCAAAAGGACCTGGCCACCAGATCTCTGGTGCCAAAAATTCCCGGATGCCCTGCCAACACCGAGGAATGAACCTCGGAAATGACTCTGCTGGTCCATTTATCAGGAACAAACAGTCTGTCAGGTGGACAAGAGTCAGGTCTACCAGCCTGAAATCTCTGCAACACACGTCGCAAATCCGGAGAAATGGCTGACAAGATTACTCCCTCTTTAAGAATACCAACTGGTTCTGCGACTCCCGGAGAGTCAGGCACAAAGCTCCTTGAAAGAGCATCAGCCTTCACATTCTTTGAACCTGGTAAATACGAGACCACAAAGTCAAAACGGGAGAAAAACAATGACCAGCGGGCCTGTCTAGGATTCAGGCGTTTAGCAGACTCGAGATACATCAGATTTTTGTGATCAGTCAAGACTAGGGTTGAGCGATACCGTCCGATACTTGAAAGTATCGGTATCGGAAAGTATCGGCCGATACCGGCAAAGTATCGGATCTAATCCGATACCGATACCCGATACCAATACAAGTGAATGGGACACAAGTATCGGACGGTAAATCAGCCCTTTCTGTCCTTCTATATGGGGTTCTGGAGGGGGGGGAGAGTGTGGGCGGTGCGTGGGCGGAGACTGCGTGTCTCTGTGCGGGCGGGGTCTGTGCGGGCCTGCCAGGGATCTCATTATTCTATGCGGCCGGCGCTGTATGCCCAGGCTTGATGCGGCGTGGGAGGGCTCTGCGGCGTGCTGGGGGGGTCTATGCGGCGTGAGGGGGTCTAAGCGGCGTGCTGGGGGGTCTATGCGGCGTGAGGGGCTCTCTGCGGCGTTCTGGGGCGTCTATGCGGTGTGCTGGGGGATCTATGCGGCGTGAGGGGCTCTCTGCGGCGTTCTGGGGCGTCTATGCGGCGTGCTGGGGGGTCTATGCGGCGTGCTGGGGGGTCTATGCGGCGTGCGGGGGTCTCAGCGGCGTGCGGGGGTCTCTGCGGCGTGCTGGGGGGTCTCTGCGGCGTGCTGGGGGGTCTCTGCGGCGTGCGGGGGTCTCAGCGGCGTGCTGGGGGTCTCTGCGGCGTGCGGGGGTCTCAGCGGCGTGCTGGGTGGTCTATGCGGCGTGAGGGGCTCTCTGCGGCGTTCTGGGGCGTCTATGCGGCGTGCTGGGGGATCTATGCGGCGTGAGGGGCTCTCTGCGGCGTTCTGGGGCGTCTATGCGGCGTGCTGGGGGGTCTATGCGGCGTGCTGGGGGGTCTATGCGGCGTGCGGGGGTCTCAGCGGCGTGCGGGGGTCTCTGCGGTGTGCTGGGGGGTCTCTGCGGCGTGCTGGGGGGTCTCTGCGGCGTGCGGGGGTCTCAGCGGCGTGCTGGGGGGTCTCTGCGGCGTGCGGGGGTCTCAGCGGCGTGCTGGGTGGTCTATGCGGCGTGCGGGGGTCTCTGCGGCGTGCGGGGGTCTCAGCGGCGTGCTGGGGGGTCTCTGCGGCGTGGGGGGGGGTCTCTGCGGCGTGGGGGGGTGTCTCTGCGGCGTGTGGGGGGTCTCAGCGGCGTGCTGGGGGTCTCTGCGGCGTGCGGGGGTCTCAGCGGCGTGCTGGGTGGTCTATGCGGCGTGAGGGGCTCTCTGCGGCGTTCTGGGGCGTCTATGCGGCGTGCTGGGGGATCTATGCGGCGTGAGGGGCTCTCTGCGGCGTTCTGGGGCGTCTATGCGGCGTGCTGGGGGGTCTATGCGGCGTGCTGGGGGGTCTATGCGGCGTGCGGGGGTCTCAGCGGCGTGCGGGGGTCTCTGCGGTGTGCTGGGGGGTCTCTGCGGCGTGCTGGGGGGTCTCTGCGGCGTGCGGGGGTCTCAGCGGCGTGCTGGGGGGTCTCTGCGGCGTGCGGGGGTCTCAGCGGCGTGCTGGGTGGTCTATGCGGCGTGCGGGGGTCTCTGCGGCGTGCGGGGGTCTCAGCGGCGTGCTGGGGGGTCTCTGCGGCGTGGGGGGGGTCTCTGCGGCGTGGGGGGGTGTCTCTGCGGCGTGTGGGGGGTCTCTGCGGCGTGCGGGGGTCTCAGTGCGGGCATCGTCCGATGGGACTACAAGTCCCATCGGGCTATGCCTGCTACACTGACAGTGATTGACACATTAGCCAATGATGGGACAGTAGTAGTCCCATCATCCGGCTAATGTGTTGAATGAAAAAAAAAAAAAATACTCCATACATACATTCTACATACATACATACATATAGACATACAGTACATTCATACATTACATACATGACATACATTACATTAAACATAGATTACATACTCACCATTACTTGTCATTTTGATCCCCGAAGCCAGTGTCATCTATAAAAAATGTGAAAAAAAACAAACAACCAATATACTCCCTGTCCGCAGAAATCCACGAGTGTCCCACGACGATCTCCCGTGGAGAGCAGCAGCATCAAATAATGCGACCGCTCTCTAGGGCAGTGATGGCGAACCTATGACACGCGTAGTCATTTTCAGTGACACGCCGGCCGCCGGCCGCGGCCCCATAGAAATTGCTTCTTTCCCAGGGTCTGAAGGAGAGGAAACTCTCCTTCAGGCCCTGGGAACCATATTAATATGTAAAATAAAGAATTAAAATAAAAAATATTGCTATACTCACCTGTCCGACGCAGCCTGGACGTCCGCGAGGGAACCGGCAGCGTTGTTTGCTTAAAAATCGCGGTTTTCCTTCCTTACTTGAAGTCCCGGCTTGTGATTGGTTGCGTGCCGCCCATGTGACCGAGACGCGACCAATCACAGCAAGCCGTGACGTAATTTTAGGTCCTTCAGGATTTTAAAATTACGTTCCGGCGTTGTGATTGGTTGCGTCGCCCATGTGACCGCACGCAACCAATCACAACGCCGGAACGTAATTTTAAAATCCTGAAGGACCTAAAATTACGTCACGGCTTGCTGTGATTGGTCGCGTCTCGGTCACATGGGCGGCACGCAACCAATCACAAGCCGGGACTTCAAGTAAGGAAGGAAAACCGCGATTTTTAAGCAAACAACGCTGCCGGTTCCCTCGCGGACGTCCAGGCTGCGTCGGACAGGTGAGTATAGCAATATTTTTTATTTTAATTCTTTATTTTACACACATTAATGTTGTTTCGATACCGATACCCGATACCACAAAAGTATCGGATCTCGGTATCGGAATTCCGATACAGCAAATATCGGCCGATACCCGATACTTGCGGTATCGGAATACTAAACAATGGCATCCGATCCGATTTTTTATCGGATCGGATGCCATGCAGGAAGTCTGTGGGTCCAAACAACAGAGCTCCGGTGCAGAGCGTCTAGGCCTGGGACTTCCGGTAGGCTAGGCGCAGCTCCCGGAAGTCCCAGGCCTCTGCGTCGGATCTGTGTTGTTTGGGCGACATTGCGCTGCTCCCTGCTGCGCCGACCAGAAGTCCAAGGCTGCACTTCTGAGGCCTGAGGAGATTGCTGTCTGGACTCAGGCCCTGTGATAGCTGTCTGGACTCAGGCCCTGTGATAGCTGTCTGGACTCAGGCCCTGTGATTGCTGTCTGGAGGCCCTGTGATAGCTGTCTGGACTCAGGCCCTGTGATAGCTGTCTGGACTCAGGCCCTGTGATTGCTGTCTGGACTCAGGCCCTGTGATAGCTGTCTGGACTCAGGCCCTGTGATTGCTGTCTGGACTCAGGCCCTGTGATAGCTGTCTGGACTCAGGCCCTGTGATTGCTGTCTGGACTCAGGCCCTGTGATAGCTGTCTGGACTCAGGCCCTGTGATAGCTGTCTGGACTCAGGCCCTGTGATTGCTGTCTGGACTCAGGCCCTGTGATAGCTGTCTGGACTCAGGCCCTGTGATTGCTGTCTGGACTCAGGCCCTGTGATAGCTGTCTGGACTCAGGCCCTGTGATTGCTGTCTGGACTCAGGCCCTGTGATTGCTGTCTGGACTCAGGCCCTGTGATTGCTGTCTGGACTCAGGCCCTGTGATAGCTGTCTGGACTCAGGCCCTGTGATAGCTGTCTGGACTCAGGCCCTGTGATTGCTGTCTGGACTCAGGCCCTGTGATAGCTGTCTGGACTCAGGCCCTGTGATTGCTGTCTGGACTCAGGCCCTGTGATAGCTGTCTGGACTCAGGCCCTGTGATAGCTGTCTGGACTCAGGCCCTGTGATAGCTGTCTGGACTCAGGCCCTGTGATTGCTGTCTGGACTCAGGCCCTGTGATAGCTGTCTGGACTCAGGCCCTGTGATAGCTGTCTGGACTCAGGCCCTGTGATAGCTGTCTGGACTCAGGCCCTGTGATAGCTGTCTGGACTCAGGCCCTGTGATAGCTGTCTGGACTCAGGCCCTGTGATTGCTGTCTGGACTCAGGCCCTGTGATAGCTGTCTGGACTCGGGCCCTGTGATTGCTGTCTGGACTCGGGCCCTGTGATTGCTGTCTGGACTCAGGCCCTGTGATAGCTGTCTGGACTCAGGCCCTGTGATAGCTGTCTGGACTCAGGCCCTGTGATTGCTGTCTGGACTCAGGCCCTGTGATAGCTGTCTGGACTCAGGCCCTGTGATTGCTGTCTGGACTCAGGCCCTGTGATTGCTGTCTGGACTCAGGCCCTGTGATAGCTGTCTGGACTCAGGCCCTGTGATTGCTGTCTGGACTCAGGCCCTGTGATTGCTGTCTGGACTCAGGCCCTGTGATTGCTGTCTGGACTCAGGCCCTGTGATTGCTGTCTGGACTCAGGCTCTGTGATAGCTGTCTGGACTCAGGCCCTGTGATAGCTGTCTGGACTCAGGCCCTGTGATTGCTGTCTGGACTCAGGCCCTGTGATAGCTGTCTGGACTCAGGCCCTGTGATTGCTGTCTGGACTCAGGCCCTGTGATTGCTGTCTGGACTCAGGCCCTGTGATTGCTGTCTGGACTCAGGCCCTGTGATTGCTGTCTGGACTCAGGCCCTGTGACTACTACAGCAACCATCATCCAGTGAACTGTGGGGTGTCATTGGCCATTACTGAGATAAGTGAGAGGGAGGCATCAGTGATGGCGAACCTGTGGCAGTCCAGCTGTTGCAAAACTACAATTCCCATCATGGCTGGCCATTCAAAGCAAAGGCTTTGGCTGTAAAGACATGATGGGAATTGTAGTTTTGCAACAGCTGGAGTGCCACAGGTTCGCCATCACTGGAAGAATTCCCCCTCCCCCTCACTTATCTTAGTTCACGGCACCCCACACAAGTTAAATAATAGCAAGACCAACAAAAGAAACCAACTGACAGATGAACAAAGAAGTCACTAAGCAGGTAAGTTAATTCTAATTATACATATTTGTTATTTAAACTATACATGTCGCAAAATTGTTTTTTTATCAAGGTGACACACCACCCAAGTTATGCTCGGTTTTTTGGCGAATTTTGACACACCGAGCTCAAAAGGTTGCCCATCACTGCTCTAGGGGCTCAGAAACACAATGACGGGAGGAAGGTATCCTTCCGCCACTGTATTCCTCCGCCGCTGTAAAAAAAAAAGTCCCTAGTCTCACTTTATGGCATTGCTGTATGAGACATTTTCCCATGCAGCAATTGCCATAAAGTGACACTTTGAACTCAGGTAACCTCAGTGATGCACTGCAGGAGCCATTGTCTCCTGTCAGTGTGTCACTGAGGGTCCTATAGAGCAGTGACGTCACCCGATGTCACTGTTCTATAGGGGAGATCATCGTGGGACACTCGTTATTAAATGGACTACGGCGGACAGGTAGTATGCGGTTTATTATTTTACGTTTTTTGCAGGCGCTGAAGTATGGTAAGTATGGTGAAATGAAGAATATTAAAATACTTTTTCCTAATGTGTGCGTGTTTTATTAACCCTTTTCTTACTATTGGATTAATAACGGATAGGCGTCTTATTGACGCCTCTCCGTTATTAACCCGGCTTAATGTCACCTTACGATAGCAAGGTGACATTAACCCCTTATTACCCCATATCCCACCGCTACACGGGAGTGGGAAGAGAGGGGCTAAGTGCCGGAATTGGCGCATCTTACGGATGCGCCATTTTCGGGGCGGCTGCGGACTGGTATTTGTAGCCGGGGGGGGGCCAATATCCATGGCCCCTCTCTAGGCTATGAATATCAGCCCGCAGCTGTCTGCGTAGCCTTTCTGGCTATAAAATATAGGGGGACCCCACGTCATTTTTTTGGGGGGTCCCCCTATTTTAATAGCCAGTAAAGGTTACGCAGACAGCTGCGAGCTGATATTCATAGCAGGCTACAAATATTGGCCCCCGGCCGTCGGCTTTCCCCCTCTGGCGCAGAAAATTGCGCGGGAGCCCACGCCGTTTTTTTCCATTTTTTTTTTTTTTTAAATTCAACGCTCATAAAGGCCTCTTTCACCCTTGCGTCAGTACGGGTCCGTCGCTATGCGTCGAGCCGACGTACCGACGCACGTTGTGAAATTTGTACACGACGTGGGCAGCGGATGCAGTTTTTCAACGCATCCACTGCCCATTCTGAAGTGCGGGGAGGAGGGGGCAGAGTTTCTGCTGCGCATGCGCAGTAGAAAATGGCAGACGCGACGGACAAAAAAGTTCACTTGAACGTTTTTTCGTGCCGACGGTCCGCCAAAACTCGACGGATCCGTTGCAGAACGGACGCGACGTGTGGCCATTCGTCGCGATCCGTCGCTAATACAAGTCTATGGGGAAAAAAAATGCATCCTGCGAGCACATTTGCAGGATCCGTTTTTTTCCGCCAGATCCGTTTTTTCAGTCGGATCCGTTGTTTTCCGCCAGATCGGTTTTTTTCCACCGGATCCGGTTTTTTCCGCCAGATCCGTTTTTTTTACATTGGATCCGTTTTTTTCTGCCAGATCTGTTTTTTTCCACCGGATCCGTTTTTTTCCACCAGATCCGTTTTTTTTCCGCCAGATCCGTTTTTTCCTGAAGGATCCATTTTTTTCCGCCAGATCCGTTTTTTCTCATAGAGTAGTAATAGCGCCAGATTGCGCCTGATGGCCACACATTTCATCCGTTTTTTGCAGGATTCGTTAAAAAAAACTGTTTCCGCCGGACGGAAAACTCATAGGAACGTTTTTTGTCCGTTATTTTTCATGCATGTTTCCATTCAAATCATGCACATTTTCCGTTTATTTATTTTCCAAAAACCTCATCAAAACCTGCATCAAAACTGCATGAAAAACCGCACCAAAAACCTGCATCAAAAACAGCATCAAAAACCGCACCAAAAACCTGCATCAAAAACCGCACCAAAAACTGCATCAAAAACCGCACCAAAAACTGCATCAAAAACCGCACCAAAAACCTGCAGCAAAAAAGCACCAAAAACTGCATCAAAAACTGCATCAAAAACCGCACCAAAAAACTGCAGCAAAAAACTGCAGCAAAAAAAGCACCAAAAACTGCATCAAAAACCGCATCAAAAAGCTACATCAAAAACAGCACCAAAAACTGCACCAAAAACTGCATCAAAAACTGCACCAAAAACTGCATCAAAAACAGCACCAAAAAACTGCAGCAAAAAAAGCACCAAAAACTGCATCAAAAAGCTACATCAAAAACAGCACCAAAAACTGCATCAAAAACCGCACCAAAAACCTGCAGCAAAAAAGCACCAAAAACTGCATCAAAAACCGCATCAAAAACTGCACCAAAAACTGCATCAAAAACCGCATCAAAAAGCTGGAGCAAAAAAAGCACCAAAAACTGCATCAAATACTGCACCAAAAACTGCATCAAAAACCGCACCAAAAACCTGCAGCAAAAACTGCATCAAAAACCGCATCAAAACTGTACCAGTTTTTTATGCAGGTTTTGATGCAGTTTTTGGTGCAGTTTTTGATGCAGGTTTTGGTGCTGTTTTTGATGTAGCTTTTTGATGCGGTTTTTGATGCAGTTTTTGGTGCTTTTTTTGCTGCAGGTTTTTGGTGCTGTTTTTGATGCAGTTTTTGGTGCTTTTTTGCTGCAGGTTTTTGGTGCGGTTTTTGATGCAGTATTTGGTGCAATTTTTGATGCGGTTTTTGATGCAGTTTTTGGTGCTTTTTGCTGCAGGTTTTTGGTGCGGTTTTTGATGCAGTTTTTGGTGCAGTTTTTGATGCGTTTTTTGATGCAGTTTTTGGTGCTTTTTTGCTGCATGTTTTTGGTGCGGTTTTTGATGTAGTTTTTGGTTCAGTTTTTGATGCAGTTTTTGGTGCTTTTTTGCTGCAGGTTTTTGGTGCGGTTTTTGATGCAGTTTTTGGTGCTGTTTTTTTATGTAGCTTTTTGTTGAGGTTTTTGATGCAGTTTTTGGTGCTTTTTTTGCTGCAGGTTTTTGATGCCGTTTTTGATGCAGTTTTTGGTGCTTTTTTGCTGCAGGTTTTTGGTGCAGTTTTTGATGCGGTTTTTGATGCAGTTTTTGGTGCTGTTTTTGATGTAGCTTTTTGATGCGGTTTTTGATGCAGTTTTTGGTGCTTTTTTGCTGCAGGTTTATGATGCCGTTTTTGATGCAGTTTTTGGTGCTTTTTTGCTGCAGGTTTTTGATGCAGTTTTTGGTGCAGTATTTGATGCAGTTTTTGGTGTTTTTTGCTGCAGGTTTTTGGTGCAGCAAAAAAGCACCAAAAACTGCATCAAAAACCGCATCAAAAACTGCACCAAAAACTGCATCAAAAACCGCAGCAGAAAGCACCAAAAACTGCATCAAAAAACGCATCAAAAACTGCACCAAAAACTGCATCAAAAACCGCACCAAAAACCTGCAGCAAAAAAAGCACCAAAAACTGCATCAAAAACTGAACCAAAAACTACATCAAAAACCGCACCAAAAACATTGCAGCAAAAAAGCACCAAAAACTGCATCAAAAACCGCATGTTTTTGGTGCGGTTTTTGATGTAGTTTTTGGTTCAGTTTTTGATGCAGTTTTTGGTGCTTTTTTTGATGCAGGTTTTTGGTGCGGTTTTTGATGCAGTTTTTGGTGCAGTTTTTGATGCGGTTTTTGATGCAGTTTTTGGTGCTTTTTGCTGCAGGTTTTTGGTGCGGTTTTTGGTGCAGTTTTTGATGCGGTTTTTGATGCAGTTTTTGGTGCTTTTTTGCTGCATGTTTTTGGTGCGGTTTTTGATGTAGTTTTTGGTTCAGTTTTTGAAGCAGTTTTTGGTGCTTTTTTGCTGCAGGTTTTTGGTGCGGTTTTAGATGCTGTTTTTGATGCAGGTTTTTGGTGCGGTTTTTCATGCAGTTTAGTTTTGATGCAGGTTTTGATGAGGTTTTTGGAAAATAAATAAACGGAAAATGTGCATGATTTGAATGCAAACATGCATGAAACATAACGGACAAAAAACGTTCCTATGAGTTTTCCGTCCGGCGGAAAGTTTTTTTTTACGAATCCTGCAAAAAACGGATGAAATGTGTGGCCATCAGGCGCAATCCGGCGCTATTACAACTCTATGAGAAAAAACGGATCTGGTGGAAAAAAATGGATCCGGCAGGAAAAAACGGATCCGGCGGAAAAAAAACGGATCTAGCGGAAAAAAACGGATCCGGTGGAAAAAAAACGATCTGGCGGAAAACAACGGATCCGACTGAAAAAACGGATCTGGCGGAAAAAAACGGATCCTGCAAATGTGCTCGCAGGATGCATTTTTTTCCCCATAGACTTGTATTAGCGACGGATCGCGACGAATGGCCACACGTCGCGTCCGTTCTGCAACGGATCCGTCGAGTTTTGGCGGACCGTCGGCACGAAAAAAACGTTCAAGTGAACTTTTTTGTCCGTCGCGTCTGCCATTTTCTACTGCGCATGCGCAGCAGAAACTCTGCCCCCTCCTCCCCGCACTTCAGAATGGGCAGTGGATGCGTTGAAAAACTGCATCCGCTGCCCACGTCGTGTACAAATTTCACAACGTGCGTCGGTACGTCGGCTCGACGCATAGCGACGGACCCGTACTGACGCAAGGGTGAAAGAGGCCTTTATGAGCGTTGAATTTAAAAAAAAAAAAAATGGAAAAAAACGGCGTGGGCTCCCGCGCAATTTTCTGCGCCAGAGGGGGAAAGCCGACGGCCGGGGGCCAATATTTGTAGCCTGCTATGAATATCAGCTCGCAGCTGTCTGCGTAGCCTTTACTGGCTATTAAAATAGGGGGACCCCCCAAAAAAATGACGTGGGGTCCCCCTATATTTTATAGCCAGAAAGGCTACGCAGACAGCTGCGGGCTGATATTCATAGCCTAGAGAGGGGCCATGGATATTGGCCCCCCCCCGGCTACAAATACCAGTCCGCAGCCGCCCCGAAAATGGCGCATCCGTAAGATGCGCCAATTCCGGCACTTAGCCCCTCTCTTCCCACTCCCGTGTAGCGGTGGGATATGGGGTAATAAGGGGTTAATGTCACCTTGCTATCGTAAGGTGACATTAAGCCGGGTTAATAACGGAGAGGCGTCAATAAGACGCCTATCCGTTATTAATCCAATAGTAAGAAAAGGGTTAATAAAACACACACACATTAGGAAAAAGTATTTTAATATTCTTCATTTCACCATACTTACCATACTTCAGCGCCTGCAAAAAACGTAAAATAATAAACCGCATACTACCTGTCCGCCGTAGTCCAATTAATAACGAGTGTCCCACGACGATCTCCCCTATAGAACAGTGACATCGGGTGACGTCACTGCTCTATAGGACCCTCAGTGACACACTGACAGGAGACAATGGCTCCTGCAGTGCATCACTGAGGTTACTTGAGTTCAAAGTGTCACTTTATGGCAATTGCTGCATGGGAAAATGTCTCATACAGCAATGCCATAAAGTGAGACTAGGGACTTTTTTTTTACAGCGGCGGAGGAATACAGTGGCGGAAGGATACCTTCCTCCCGTCATTGTGTTTCTGAGCCCCTAGAGAGCGGTCGCATTATTTGATGCTGCTGCTCTCCACGGGAGATCGTCGTGGGACACTCGTGGATTTCTGCGGACAGGGAGTATATTGGTTGTTTGTTTTTTTCACATTTTTTATAGATGACACTGGCTTCGGGGATCAAAATGACAAGTAATGGTGAGTATGTAATCTATGTTTAATGTAATGTATGTCATGTATGTAATGTATGAATGTACTGTATGTCTATATGTATGTATGTATGTAGAATGTATGTATGGAGTATTTTTTTTTTTTTCATTCAACACATTAGCCGGATGATGGGACTACTACTGTCCCATCATTGGCTAATGTGTCAATCACTGTCAGTGTAGCAGGCATAGCCCGATGGGACTTGTAGTCCCATCGGACGATGCCCGCACTGAGACCCCCGCACGCCGCAGAGACCCCCCCCACGCCGCAGAGACCCCCCCCCACGCCGCAGAGACCCCCCCCCATGCCGCAGAGACCCCCCCCCCACGCCGCAGAGACCCCCCAGCACGCCGCAGAGACCCCCGCACGCCGCATAGACCCCCGCACGCCGCTGAGACCCCCCAGCACGCCGCTGAGACCCCCCAGCACGCCGCATAGACCCCCCAGCACGCCGCATAGACCCTCCAGCATGCCGCATAGACCCCCCAGCACGCCGCATAGACCCCCCAGCACGCCGCATAGACGCCCCAGAACGCCGCAGAGAGCCCCTCACGCCGCATAGATCCCCCAGCACGCCGCATAGACGCCCCAGAACGCCGCAGAGAGCCCCTCACGCCACATAGACCCCCCCAGCACGCCGCATAGACCCCCCCAGCACGCCGCAGAGCCCTCCCACGCCGCATCAAGCCTGGGCATACAGCGCCGGCCGCATAGAATAATGAGATCCCTGGCAGGCCCGCACAGACCCCGCCCGCACAGAGACACGCAGTCTCCGCCCACGCACCGCCCACTTTACATTATAGTGATTTTAGCACTGTGGGGACTTCCGATTCCGAAACCCGATACCACAAAAATATCGGATCTCGGTATCGGAATTCCGATACCGCAAGGATCGGCCGATACCCGATACTTGCGGTATCGGAATGCTCAACACCACACGATGCTTAGCACCCTCGAGCCAATGACGCCACTCCTCAAATGCCCACTTCATGGCCAACAACTCCCGATTGCCCACATCATAATTCCGCTCAGCAGGTGAAAACTTCCTCGAGAAAAAGGCACAAGGTCTCATCACAGAGCAACCAGGGCCTCTCTGCGACAAAACGGCCCCTGCCCCAATCTCAGAAGCATCCACTTCAACCTGAAAGGGAAGTGAGACATCAGGCTGGCACAAAACAGGCGCCAAAGTAAACCGGCGCTTCAACTCCTGGAAAGCCTCCATGGCTGCAGGAGCCCAGTTAGCAACATCAGAACCTTTCTTGGTCATATCCGTCAAAGGTTTAGCAATGCTAGAAAAATTAGCAATAAAACGACGGTAGAAGTTAGCGAAGCCCAAGAACTTCTGAAGACTCTTAACTGACGTGGGTTGAGTCCAATCATGAATAGCACGGACCTTGACTGGGTCCATCTCCACCGCAGAAGGGGAAAAAATAAACCCCAAAAAGGGAACCTTCTGTACACCAAAGAGACACTTTGAGCCCTTAACAAATAAAGCATTCTCACGCAAAACCTGAAACACCATCCTGACCTGCTCTACATGCGAGTCCCAGTCATCAGAAAAAACCAGAATATCATCCAGATAAACGATCATAAATTTATCCATATACTTCCGGAAAATGTCATGCATAAAGGACTGAAAAACTGAAGGAGCATTAGAGAGCCCAAAAGGCATCACCAAGTACTCAAAATGACCTTCGGGCGTATTAAACGCGGTTTTCCATTCATCTCCTCGCTTAATGCGCACAAGGTTGTACGCACCACGAAGATCTATCTTGGTGAACCACTTGGCACCTTTAATTTGGGCAAACAAGTCTGACAACAGAGGCAAAGGATACTGAAATTTAACAGTGATTTTATTCAAAAGCCGATAGTCAATACAAGGTCTCAAAGATCCGTCCTTCTTGGCCACAAAAAAGAATCCCGCACCAAGAGGGGAAGAGGAAGGACGGATATGCCCCTTCTCCAGAGATTCCTTGATATACGAACGCATTGCGGTATGCTCAGGTACAGACAGATTAAATAGTCTTCCCTTAGGAAATTTGCTACCTGGAATCAAATATATGGCACAATCACAGTCCCTATGAGGAGGCAGTGCACTGGACCTGGACTCGCTGAACACATCCTGATAATCAGACAAATACTCCGGAACTTCCGAAGGAGTAGAGGAAGCAATAGACACCGGCGGGGAATCACCATGAATACCCTGACAGCCCCAACTTGACACAGACATTGCCTTCCAATCCAAGACTGGATTATGAGTCTGTAACCATGGCAAACCCAAAACGACCAAATCATGCATTTTATGCAGAACAAGAAAACGAATCACCTCCCGATGTTCAGGAGTCATGCACATGGTTACCTGTGTCCAAAACTGCGGTTTATTTTCCGCCAATGGCGTAGCATCAATACCCCTCAGAGGGATAGGATTAACCAACGGCTCAAGAACAAAACCACAGCGCTTGGCAAATGACAGATCCATAAGACTCAGGGCAGCACCTGAATCCACAAACGCCATAACAGGGTAAGAGGACAATGAGCAAATTAAAGTCACAGACAAAATAAATTTAGGTTGCAAATTACCAATGGCGACAGGACTAACAACCCTTGTTAGGCGTTTAGAGCATGCTGATATAACATGTGTAGAATCACCACAGTAAAAACACAACCCATTCTGACGTCTATGATTTTTCCGCTCATTTCTGGTCTGAATTCTATCACATTGCATCAAATCAGGTGTTTGTTTAGACAACACCACCAGAGGATTAGCGGTTTTGCGCTCCCGCAAACGCCGGTCAATTTGAATAGCCAGCGCCATGGAATCATTCAGACTTGTAGGAATGGAGAAACCCACCATCACATTCTTAATGGCTTCAGAAAGGCCATTTCTGAAGTTTGTGGCCAGAGCACACTCATTCCACTGAGTAAGCACGGACCATTTCCGAAATTTTTGGCAATACACTTCAGCTTCATCCTGGCCCTGAGAAATAGCCAGCAAGACTTTTTCTGCCTGAACCTCAAGATTGGGTTCCTCGTAAAGCAATCCGAGCGCCAGAAAAAACGCATCAATATTTGCCAATGCCGGATCTCCTGGCGCTAGCGAGAAAGCCCAATCCTGAGGGTCGCCCCGTAAAAAAGAGATAACAATTTTAACTTGCTGAACTGAGTCTCCAGATGAACGAGGTCTCAGAGATAGAAACAATTTACAATTATTCCTGAAATTCCTAAACTTAAATCGGTCTCCAGAAAACAGTTCAGGAATAGGTATTTTAGGTTCAGACATAGGACTACTGGTAACAAAATCTTGTATGCTTTGCACACGAGCAGCAAGCTGGTCCACACTTGTAATCAAGGTCTGGACATTCATGTCTGCAGCAAGCTCAAGCCACTCAGAGGTAAAGGGGAGGAAGAGAGGAAAAAAAAAAAAAATTCAGAATTTCCTTTCTTATATCCCACTTCTGCAATGCATTAAACATTCAATGTTGGCCTGGCATACTGTTATGACCCCAATGGCAGAGGGTCTCAGGAATCAATACGAAGTCTGCAAACACAAAAAACCAGCTCATAGGGCAGTGGTAACTGGGCTGACCATATATCTAATCCTAGCACCACAAATAGAAGTAGCCGGGGAACGTGCCTACGTTGGTTCTAGACGTCTCGCGCCAGCCGGAGAACTAACTAACCCTAGAAGGGAAAAGAAAGACCTTTCTTGCCTCCAGAGAAAAGACCTCAAAAGTTGGATACAAGCCCCCAACAAATAATAACGGTGAGGTAAGAGGAAAAGACAAACATAAGAATGAGCTAGGTATTTAGCAAAGAGAGGCCCACTTGCTAATAGCAGAATATAGTAAGATGACTTATATGGTCAGCAAAAACCCTATTAAAATATCCACGCTGGATATTCAAGAACCCCCGAACCGTCTAACGGCCGGGGGGAGAACACCAGCCCCCTAGAGCTTCCAGCAAGGTCAGAAATCACATTTAGTACAAGCTGGACAAAAATAGTAGCAAAGCAAGTAACTCAAAAAACAAAGAAGCAAGACTTAGCTTAATTTTGCAAGAGCCAGGACCAGCAGACAGGAGCAACAGAAGGATCTGATTACAACGATGCCAGGCACTGGACTAAGGATCCAGGAAGTTAATATAGCGCCACCCCTGGACTAACGACCCAGGTGAGTGCCAAACAGAAAAAAGACAATCCCAGAGTCATACCACTAGTGACCACAAGAGGGAGCCAAAAAGTCTAATTCACAACACAGTAGATAACACAGGATCCACCATTCACAATAATTGATGTCACAGCTCACCTCCTCCTCCTGTACAATGACTGATAACACCTCTATATACAGTAGATAACACAGGATCCACCATTCACAATAGGTGATGTCACATCTCACCTCCTCCTCCTGTACAATGACTGATAACTCCTCTATATACAGTAGATAACACAGGATCCACCATTCACAATAATTGATGTCACAGCTCACCTCCTCCTCCTGTATAATGACTGATAACACCTCTATATAGAGTAGATAACACAGGATCCACCATTCACAATAGGTGATATCACAGCTCACCTCCTCCTCCTGTACAGTGACTGATAACACCTCTATATACAGTAAATAACACAGGATCCACCATTCACAATAGATGATATCACAGCTCACCTCCTCCTCCTGTACAATGACTGATAACACCTCTATATACAGTAGATAACACAGGATCCACCATTCACAATAGGTGATATCACAGCTCACCTCCTCCTCCTGTACAGTGACTGATAACACCTCTATATACAGTAGATAACACAGGATCCACCATTCACAGTAGGTGATGTCACAGCTCACCTCCTCCTCCTGTACAATGACTGATAACACCTCTATATACAGCTGATAACACAGGATCCACCATTCACAATAGGTGATGTCACAGCTCACCTCCTCCTCCTGTACAATGACTGATAACACCTCTATATACAGTAGATAACACAGGAGCCACCATTCACATGGAAACACGTGGAAAGGCAGCATTTCTGTGAAAAAGAGATTAGAGATGGTGGAGTTAAACTTTTCAGCTTTGTCATGTGTAGTAAGAAACAATCTTTTACATGACCACAGCTGTAAGACCATGGGCTGGCTGTAGTGCTGATAGAGAGCGGAGTACGGTGAACCGGACAAACTGCTGGACCGTCAGGTAGGTATTTGTGGAGATGTTATGGTGGACTGAGAAAGTTTGGTGTGCTCGTTCTCTCAGATCGGTCAAAATCAGCAGGCATGCCTGCATCCGTTACAGCTGACGGGCTTACACTCAGCTTGACTAGAGCGAGTAAAGAACTTGAGGTTCTGCGGTCAGAGACCTGCGTCACAAAACTTGGCACGGTAACAGGGGAGGAAGAAGTAGCAGATGTGATTGATGGTGTGGCTGATGGTTGTTGTGGTCCATTGGTCTACATTTTAGCACAGTGGGATTCCCAAAGTAAAGCATGTTGATGGCACATGTGAATGTTCATACATGTAGTAGTCAAATTATTGCACTTTTTCCCCTGCTCAGTTTTTTTTTGCAAAATTATTAGATAATGTGAGTTAGGTCATCCTTTGCGGTGTTAAAAAAGGCCAAGACTAGGCAACCCTTACTGTCCCAGACCGCGAACGCAGCTGGCTGCAACCACAGTTATGGTTGAGGAAGCATTGCTCATCGTGCCTGCATCACTACTTGTGTGCGCCATGTGGCACAATACAACCACGCAACCATCCTCCTCCTCCACCTCCTCAGATGACCTCCTTAGCTGTGTAGTGTACCGCAGTGTTCAAGCCAATTGGGATCTACCACCTCACCCTCCTCCTCTTCCTGGCCTGACTGCACAGTACAGTCCACGTGAGCCTCAAATATTTAAGTATCCTCAGACTCACTCTGGTTCCCTACAGTCAGTTGGGCGGTTGGAGAGTTGTGATGAGGGGCAAAGCAAGGGAAATTGGGGTGCCACCTCTGTGGACTGTACAAGGTGTGATGTTGAGGTGAAGGAAGAGGAGGAGAAGCCACTTGAAGCTGCTCTTGCCATCCACTTGCGCACATACTCTTTCTGGGCCTTATCAACAAGACATACCACTATGCGCCTGCCAAAGAAAGGTAGTGGAGTAGCCCGTCCAGTAACAGAAGTTGTTAGTTATCTTTGTATAGGACGGGACGTTGTTGGCTCACTAGTGCTTTCACAAACATTACCACTACACCACGTACACCTTGAACACCAAGCCTATTTCCCCTTCTACCACGGCTTCGCTTTTTCCCAGTCATGTTGCTCAGGTAGTGTGGTGGGAACACAGTATTAGCAACAAAAAATTAGATTTTTTTACTCTGCACCAGCTCTGCAAACAGCTGAATTTCAGAGGCACTAAATGACAAGGTGAAACATGACGAGCTGAATCACGTTAGTCATAGAAGAAAGAATTGTTTGAGTGTGGATGATGCCTATATGACAAAGAAGATATGCTCTAAGCAATTTCAAAATGAGATCTCCCCTAGTGTTTGACGTTAGTATATAATAGTGATGAGCGAGTATACTTGTTGCTCGGGTTTTCCCGAGCACACTCGGGTAGTCTCCGAGTATTTATGACTGCTCGGAGATTTAGTTTTCATTGCTGCAGCTGAATGATTTACAGCTATTAGCCAGCTTGATTACATATGGGGATTCCCTCGCAACCAGGAAACCCCCACAAGTACTCAACCTGGCTAGTAGCTCTAAATCATTCAGCTGATGCGATGAAAACTAAATCTCTGAACACTAACAAATACTCGGAGATCACCCGAGCGTGCACAGGAAAACCCGAGCAACGAGTACACTTGCTCATCACTAGTTAGTAACATAATATTTTTGTGTGTGTGGAGGAGGCCTATATAAAATATACTAGATGCTCCAAACAATTTTAAAGTGAGATCTACCCTAATGTATGACGTTTATAATCAAATACATTTTTTTGGGGCTTGTGTATGAGGCCTGTGTAACATAGACTAGATGCTACAAACAATTTCAAAATGAGATCTCCCCTACTGTAGAACATTAGTAACAGAATAAATTATCTTTTTTGGTGTAGATGATGTCTATATAACATAGACCAGATGCTATAAAACAATTTCAAAGTGACATCTCCCCTACTGTACAACGTTAGTAACCAGTGATGAGCGAGTGTACTCGTTGCTCGGGTTTTCCCGAGCCCGCTCGGGTGATCTCCGAGTATTGGTGACTGCTCGGAGATTTAGTTTTCGGCACCTCAGCTGAATGATTTATGACTACTAGACAGGCTGAATACATGTAAGGATTCCCTAGCAACCAGGCAACCCGGCAACCCCCACATGAACTCAGCCTGGCTAGTAGCCGCAAATCATTCAGCTGAGGTGATGAAAACTAAATCTCCGAGCAAATTACAAATACTCATAGGACACCCGAGCAAGCTTGGGAAAACCCAAGCAATGAGTATACTCGCTCATCACTATTAGAAACTGAACAAACTTGTTTTAGTGTGAATGAGGCCTGTATAACCTAGAAGATATGCTCCAAACAATTTCAAATTCGGATCTAGCCGGCTGTATCGCATTTGTAAAAAAAACTATATATTATATCACGTTTAGCACCAGAATCTTTTTTTTGGAATGGCTGTGAGGTCTGCAGTTTCATTTCACCGCCACAAAATTACAATGTAGGATATGGCGGGTCGTATCACGTTTAGCAACTGATTTTTTAAAAAATGTGCCTGAGCTCTGCAGACAGCTTCATATCACCGCCACAAAATTACAACTGTGAGACAGCACTCACTAACGCGTTGGGGAATACTCGCTTGGCAGCGATATAACACACAGCAAGACCGTATTTCTTCAAAAGTTCAGCTGGGTTTTATTACTCCATAAACCCCAGTGGCACAAAACACAAAGTAACAGCCTTCATAGCATGGCAAAACAAAGTAACAGTGTTCATAGCATGACTCTGCTCCATCAGGACTGTGACTATACACTTTGGTAGAGTCCAATATTCAGGCTCACTCTGGAGCCAAACACACACAGTCTGATTTACCTGCTTGTCAGCGTTGCAGTTTTCACTGGCTGGCTTAACACGGGTCCTGTCCTCAGGAGAAGCTGTCTATGGGGATCACCAACTGGCCTGGCAGGCACAGATTAGTCAGTTCCAGACCCACCAAAAGACGATAGCTTCCCCCACACAGTAGCTGTCACCGGCTCTGCGGATCCCTGGCCTCACCTTGTGCTGTTCAGGCATCCGGTCCACACACAGGACCTCCTAACACCCAGGCCTTTAGTCACACAGGACCTTCCAGCCAAGCACCATTCAGGTTCATACACAGGAACATGTGACCCACACCCTGGTCACATTATATACTTGTAACGACTCCCATAGATGGGTGGTGTGTGTGTGTAGCTAGTTCAACCCGCCCAGCTCTCAGAACTAGCCCTGCCAGCCTTCCTCTAAAACAGCATAATTACTTGTGGGACTACAGGTCCCAGAGCAACATTAGTCCAGGCTGGCAGTGCAGAGTGTCTTCCTCTGCGACACACATACCGTTCATTCACAATAATGCAGGACTTTGACTCATCACTAGTGTTGAGCATTCCGATACCGCAAGTATTGGGTATCGGCCGATACTTGCGGGTATCGGAATTCCGATACCGAGATCCGATACTTTTGTGGTATCGGGTATCGGTATCAAAACAACATTAATGTAAAAATGTGTAAAAGAAAGAATTAAAATAAAAAATATTGCTATACTCACCTCTCCGACGCAGCCTGGACCTCACCGAGGGAACCGGCAGCGTTGTTTGCTTAAAATTCGCGCGTTTACTTCCTTACGTGAAGTCCCGGCTTGTGATTGGTCGCGTGCCGCCCATGTGGCCGCGACGCGACCAATCACAGCAAGCCGTGACGTAATTTTAGGTCCTTCAGGATTTTAAAATTACGTTCTGGCTTGTGATTGGTCGCGTCGCGGTCACATGGGCGACGCGACCAATCACAAGCCGTGACGTCACGGGAGGCTGGACACGCGCGCATTTTAAAATGCGCGCGTGTCCTGCCTCCCGTGACGTCCCGGCTTGTGATTGGTCGCGTCGCCCATGTGGCCGCGACGCGACCAATCACAGCAAGCCGTGACGTAATTTTAGGTCCTTCAGGATTTTAAAATTACGTTCTGGCTTGTGATTGGTCGCGTCGCGGTCACATGGGCGACGCGACCAATCACAAGCCGTGACGTCACGGGAGGCTGGACACGCGCGCATTTTAAAATGCGCGCGTGTCCTGCCTCCCGTGACGTCCCGGCTTGTGATTGGTCGCGTCGCCCATGTGGCCGCGACACGACCAATCACAGCAAGCCGTGACGTAATTTTAGGTCCTTCAGGATTTTAAAATTACGTTCTGGCTTGTGATTGGTCGCGTCGCGGTCACATGGGCGACGCGACCAATCACAAGCCGTGACGTCACGGGAGGCTGGACACGCGCGCATTTTAAAATGCGCGCGTGTCCTGCCTCCCGTGACGTCCCGGCTTGTGATTGGTCGCGTCGCCCATGTGGCCGCGACGCGACCAATCACAGCAAGCCGTGACGTAATTTTAGGTCCTTCAGGATTTTATGGGCGGCACGCGACCAATCACAAGCCGGGACTTCACGTAAGGAAGTAAACGCGCGAATTTTAAGCAAACAACGCTGCCGGTTCCCTCGGTGAGGTCCAGGCTGCGTCGGAGAGGTGAGTATAGCAATATTTTTTATTTTAATTCTTTCTTTTACACATTAATATGGATCCCAGGGCCTGAAGGAGAGTTTCCTCTCCTTCAGACCCTGGGAACCATCAGGAATACTGTCCGATACTTGAGTCCCATTGACTTGTATTGGTATCGGGTATCGGTATCGGATTGGATCCGATACTTTGCCGGTATCGGCCGATACTTTCCGATCCCGATACTTTCAAGTATCGGACGGTATCGCTCAATACTACTCCTCACCACAGCCAAGGCTGCGATTGCCATGCATTCCTATGGCCACAATATGCCTCCATGCATATTCTAGGAAGACCATGCAGCGCCCCCTACCTGTAACAGGGGTCACTGTATCACACAAAGTGTGATATGGCAGGCTGTATCATTTTAAGCAACAGAATTTTTTTTTTTTAAAGTGAACCTGTCAGCAGGATTGTGCACAGTAACCTACAGACACTGTCAGGTCGGCGCCGTTATACTGAATAAAATGATACCTTGGTTGATGAAATCTGTCTTGTGGTTGTTGTTAATGATTATTGTCAGTTTCGAGTTAATGATATGCTCATGCTCCAGGGCGGCCTGTAGGCGCGGCTGTGGGTGGGGCTGTGGGGGCTTCATATGGAGAACTAATTAGGTATTCTTAATGCAGCCTGCTGACTGGTCACTGATCCCTCACTGACCTGCCCCCTAGCTTGCATAATGAATATACAGTATGTACATACTGAAAAAAAAAAAACCTTCTGCGGTCAGGTGATGGCCATGGAGCCTGCACTGAGCATGTTTACTGTGTTAATAATAAATGTCCCTGAGGTTTATCTAATAGTATTAAAAAAAATCCATTTGAAAACGGCGCTCGCCGCACCTGCGCAGTAGCAGCTATCAGTATATATTGAGATAATCCGATAGCTGCTATTGTGCATGCGTCGGCGGTGCCATCTTACTGCAGAAGAAAAATAAAATCCTCCCCCAAGATGGCGCCATCCGTGCCTGCACGGTAGCAGCTTTCGGACCACATCTACATTCGCCAATAGCTGCTACTGCGCAGGCTCAGCGGGCGCCAATTTCAAGAGGATTGTGCAGGAGTATCTAGAAATGACTATCAATGACATCATGGAGGGTTTGAACCTTTTTACATTTTGGTCTTCAAAAATGGATGAGTGGCCTGAGCTCGCCTCACACGCCTTGGAGGTTTTATCGTGCCTGGCGGCCAGCGCTCTCTCAGAACGTGTCTTCAGCGCTGCTGGTGGTGCCTGACAGATAAGCTCCGCCGGCTGTCCTCAGAAAGTGTAGACCGCCTAACTTTCATCAAGATGAACAAGTCATGGATCCCCAAGGCCTTTTGCACCCCAATTGCAGACTGTACAGAGTAGGCAATGTTGTATTTTTAGTGCGCTGCTGTAATCTTGCGTAACTGCACTCTGTGATATCTTTAGTGTGGCTTCTGCTGCAGATATTAACACAACATTTATGGAAATGTGAACAGTCATGGTTGGTCCACATCTGCTGGGTTAGCTGTTGTCAGGGCCGTATTTGCCACTAGGCACCCGAGGGCACGTGCCTAGGGCGGGGACGATGCGGGGGGGCGGCACCAGAGCAAGTGAGCAAGGTTTTTTTTTTTTTTTTTTTTCCCACCTCCCGACCGCCCCAACCCCCGCCCCCCCAGCCCCCCCCGGGACCAGCCTCCCACCCACCCTCCGACCGACGCCCCCCCCGCCTCCCCCCGCCCTCCTTGAAGACGATACTCACCTTGCTCCAGCGATGCCTGGTCTCAGCTTCTGTAGCGCGTCCTGAGTGAGAGGACATGTGGTACCGCTCATTAAGGCTCATGAATATGCGCATATTCATGAGCCTTAATGAAGCGGTATCACGTGACCGCTCACGCAGGAAGAAGGAGCTGCGAGCCTGCGCCTGTGCGCCGGGAGTCGGGACAGAGAGCCGGAGGGATGTCGCCATCGGCGCGCCCGCTTGGTGTGAGACAGCTGACAGGTGAGTATGAGGGACAGAGGACAGGGGGGATTGAAGGAGGACGGTAAGCCGCCCGTGCCATGGGAGAAGGAGCGGGGAGCGGAGGGGGGAGGGGGGAGTGATGAGCCATGCATGGGGGGGAGGGGGGAGTGATGAGCCATGCATGAAGGGGGGAGGAGGGGGAGTGATGAGCCATGCATGGGGGGGGGAGGGGGAGTGATGAGCCATGCATGGGGGGGGGGAGGAGGGGGAGTGATGAGCCATGCATGGGGGGGGGAGGAGGGGGAGTGATGAGCCATGCATGGGGGGGGGAGGAGGGGGAGTGATGAGCCATGCATGGGGGGGGAGGAGGGGGAGTGATGAGCCATGCATGGGGGGGGAGGAGGGGGAGTGATGAGCCATGCATGGGGGGGGGAGGGGGGAGTGATGAGCCATGCATAGGGGGAATATGAGTCGTGCATACAAGAGGTGGGGGGGGTTATGAGCCATGCATACAGCCAGGGGGGCGGGGGGGGCGGATATGAGCCATGCATACAGGGGGGGGGGAATTATGAGCCATGCATACAGGAGGAGGGGGGGAATTATGAGCCGTGCATAGGGGGATATGAGCCATGCATACAGGGGGGGGAATTATGAGCCATGCATAGGGGGATATGAGCCATGCATACAGGGGGGGGAATTATGAGCCATGCATAGGGGGATATGAGCCATGCATACAGGGGGGCGGATATGAGCCATGCATAGGGGGATATGAGCCATGCATACAGGGGGGCGGATATGAGCCATGCATACAGGGGGGGGAATTATGAGCCATGCATAGGGGGATATGAGGCATGCATACGGGGGGGTGGATATCGGCCATGCATACTGGGGGGAATTATGAGCCATGCATACAGGAGGTGGGGGGGAATTATGAGCCATGCATATGGGGATATGAGCCATGCATACGGGGGGGGGGGAATTATGAGCCATGCATACGCGGGGGGATATGAGCCATGCATATGGGATGGGAGGAAGGTGAGCCATGCATACAAGATGGGAGGGCGGCATTATACACTATTGAGCATCATATGGGGTCATTATACAGTATGGAGCATCATGTGTGGTCATTATACAGTATGGAGCATCATGTGTGGCCAATATACAGTATGGAGCATCATGTGCGGTCATTATACAGTATGGAGCATCATGTGCGTCATTATACAGTATGGAGCATCATGTGCGGTCATTATACAGTATGCAGCATCATGAGCGGTCATTATACAGTATGGAGCATCATGTGCGGTCATTATACAGTGTATGGAGCATCATGTGCGGTCATTATACAGTGTATGGAGCATCATGTGCGGTCATTATACAGTATTAAACATCATTTGTGGCCATTATACAGTATGGAGCATGTGCGGTCATTATACAGTATGGAGCATCATGTGTGGCCAATATACAGTATGGAGCATCATGTGCGGTCATTATACAGTATGGAGCATCATGTGCGGTCATTATACAGTATTAAACATCATTTGTGGCCATTATGCAGTATGGAGCATCATGTGCGGTCATTATACAGTGTATGGAGCATCATGTGGGGTCATTATACAGTATGGAGCATCATGTGCAGTCATTATACAGTATGGAGCATCATGTGCGGTCATTATACAGTGTATGGAGCATCATGTGCGGTCATTATACAGTGTATGGAGCATCATGTGCGGTCATTATACAGTGTATGGAGCATCATGTGGGGTCATTATACAGTATGGAGCATCATGTGTGGTCATTATACAGTATGGAGCATCATGTGGGGTCATTATACAGTATGGAGCATCATGTGCGGTCATTATACAGTATGGAGCATCATGTGTGGCCATTATACAGTATGGAGCATCATGTGCGGTCATTATACAGTGTATGGAGCATCATGTGCGGTCATTATACAGTGTATGGAGCATCATGTGCGGTCATTATACAGTGTATGGAGCATCATGTGCGGTCATTATACAGTATGGAGCATCATGTGCGGTCATTATACAGTATGGAGCATCATGTGCGGTCATTATACAGTGTATGGAGCATCATGTGCGGTCATTATACAGTGTATGGAGCATCATGTGCGGTCATTATACAGTGTATGGAGCATCATGTGGGGTCATTATACAGTATGGAGCATCATGTGTGGTCATTATACAGTATGGAGCATCATGTGGGGTCATTATACAGTATGGAGCATCATGTGCGGTCATTATACAGTATGGAGCATCATGTGTGGCCATTATACAGTATGGAGCATCATGTGCGGTCATTATACAGTGTATGGAGCATCATGTGCGGTCATTATACAGTGTATGGAGCATCATGTGCGGTCATTATACAGTGTATGGAGCATCATGTGCGGTCATTATACAGTATGGAGCATCATGTGCGGTCATTATACAGTATGGAGCATCATGTGCGGTCATTATACAGTGTATGGAGCATCATGTGCGGTCATTATACAGTGTATGGAGCATCATGTGTGGCCATATTTTTTTGGTTATAATTATTGTATATGAAACAGTTGTGATCAGCAGTGCTAAATGGCTGTGGTTGGGACTTGGATATGGGTGTGACTAGTTGTGAAATGGGTGTGGTCAGAGGCGTGGCCTAAAATTTGCCGCGGCGCACTACGTGCGCCGCAACCTTTATACCTCTTTCCCTTCAAGAGTTGGGAGGTATGGTACCGCATTTGCCAGATCACAGCAAGTGCCACAAATCCCATAGGGAATGAATGAAGCCAAGCGCAGTGTTGCCGTAAGTGATCCGTTGTAAGTGATCCGTTACGTGGCAGATGCAAAAAAACTGCCCAATCTGCTGCAAAAGGCTATTTTCGCAACAGCGATTCTTGCCAAAGTCACTGCCGATAGTGTCATACTCACCAATGGGGGGGGGCAGCGCTAAAAGTGCCTAGGGCTGCAGAAACTCTAAATACGGCCCTGGCTGTTGTGGAAGACATGTTGGTCCCAATTATACTATTTCTACTCTCGTGAAAATGATGCCACTTCGGTGGTGTCAGGCCCTCATTTTTTAAATTTGAAGATTCCTGATATAGACCGGCCTGTGGGCAGGACTTTCCTTGGTTTCTCTGGCTTAGAGCAGGAAGATAAGACTCTGCCTACAGTCCCACCCTGGAGCATGAGCATCTTATTAGCTGAAAACTTCTAACGCTGATTACACAAGAACCACAAGACGGATTTCTTTACCACAGGTATCATTTTAATCAGTGTAACAGTGCTACCATGACAATACCAGTGGTTTACTCAGCAAAATCCTGCTGACAGGTTCGCTTTATGTATTAATTAATTTTTTCCTATAAATACATATTTTTCTTACCGAATGAAGAGTGTCTGATCTGACCATTTATGATTATCTCTTTATACAGGAGACATTTTCATCAAGCTCCCAGGTGGATCTGCCTGCTGGTAAAGCCATACGAGTGGTGGCTTCTGTGGCGAAGGCCGAACTGATTGTGCCATATCGGGCGAAAGTCAAGACCCTCTTTGGATTTGAAGCTGAAATTGAAGGCACATGGAACGGAGTTTCACTCTATAATCTGATGGTTAGACAAGAAGATTATAACACAGAATTAGTGCCACTAAACTGAGAGCAGAAATATGGCCGCTCACTGGAGAAGAGGCTTCATATAAAAAAGACTCTGCTCCATGAAAAATGATTTCAAACTACTATCACTAGAAAACATTTCTACGATAGAAAACTTATTAAATAACTTCTGCATCCAATGGGACCTGTCAGTAGAGTCATGCCGCCCGTGCCACAGTCCGCACAGTCTGGCGGCATGATCGCCTCCAAGAGTGACTCTCTGTGAAAATATTCAGATAAAACAAAGTTCTAAAGGCCGGCCTGGGTCTATAGGGAAAGGCGCGACTACTCCGGAGCATCCCGAGCCGGTCTGTCCCTATGATTGACATTTCCATCCCGAGTGTGTACCGGTGGTGCGGGCAGCAGGAATTTACCGATAGGTAATAATAATAATAATCTCATTAGGTTCTATTTAAATTAGAGCAGTCTACGTGTAATACCATCAAAGGAAAAAAGAGAAAGTTAACCCATTATCTACCAATGTCCTACTTTTGGGACGCCTAATCTTTAGCTTCTAGCAACTAAGATTTTATCATTTTTATAATTAGGTCCAATTTTTTGTTTTTATAGAGGTATAAAGTAGCGATCAGACACAGTTCCTGCATCACTCTCTTCTCCGGTGGTCTGATCATTTCTAAACAGTGTCCATCCGCAGTATATTAGGCTTTGTGCGCACCTTGCGGATTTGCTTGGGGAAATTTCTACATCTCTTGGCAGAAAACACAGTGGAAATTCCGCGGCTTTGATGCGTTTTTCATGCATTTTTGTATATCCATAGAGCTAAATAAAGATATATTATTAAAAAAAAAAAAGAATTGTGCTGTCATTTCCTTGTTCAACCTCTTCAGCCGGATACCCTCATTAATATTAAATGAAGACACACCCCTGCCTATGTAGGAGCATTAACATAATTAACCTACATATGCTGCAACAAAAAAGCAGCAGTCAGAAATCTGCGGGAAATGCAATATCTGTTTATTTTTGAAATTAAAAAAAAAACAAAACGGGTGCGCTCCCCCATAATTTTAACCCCTTTCTGCCCTCGGACAGGATAGTACGTCCGAGGTCGGATCCCCTCTGCTTTGCTCCTGCAGTGAGCCCGCATCAAAGCCGGGACATGTCACCTCTTTTGTACAGCTGACATGTGCCCGCAATAGCAACGGGTGGAATCTACCCGTCGCTATTAATTAGTTAAATGCTGCTAAATGCTGACAGCGGCATTTAACTAGCTAACTTCTGGCCATCGGGGCGGAAATGAGCGCATCGCCGACCCCCATCACATGATCGGGGGTCAGCGAGGCATCGGCATAGTAACCAGAAGGTCTCCTTGAGACCTCTATGGTTGTTGATGCCAGATTGCTGTGAGCGCCACCCTGTGGTCGGCGCTCATAGAAATGCAGTAATTGAGCTACATAGGAGCAGAGCCAATCGAGTTGTGGCAGCTTCTGGCCTCCCATAGAGTCTATTGAAGCATGGCAAAAGTAAAAAAAAATGTTTTAAAATATATGAAAAAAAAAAAGTAAATAAAAGTTTAAATCACCCCCCTTTCGCCCCATTCAAAATAAAACAATAAAAAAATCAAACATACGCATATTTGGTATCGCCGCGTTCAGAATCGCCTGATTTATCAAAAAAAAAAAAGGATTGACCTGATCGCTAAACGGCATAGCGAGAAAAAATTTGAAGTGCCAGAATTACGTTTTTTGGTCACCGCGACATTGCATTAAAATTCAATAACGGGCGATAAAAAGAACGTATCTGCACCAAAATGGTATCATTAAAAACGCCAGCACGGCACGCAAAAAATAAGCCCTCACCCGACCCCAGATCACGAAAAATGGAGACGCTACGGGTATCAGAAAATTTATTTTTTTAGCAGAGTTTGGAATTTTTTTACCACTTAGATAAAAAAGAACCTAGATATGTTAGGTGTCTATGAATTTGTAATGACCTGGAGAATCATAATGGCAGGTCAGTTTTAGCATTTATTGAACCTAGCAAAAAAGCCAAACAAAAAAACAGTGTGGGATTGCACACCTACATTTATTTTTAAACGTACATGTATATAACACAAAATTAAAAATTAAAAAAATATATACCTCCCCTTTAGCATATGTTCACATGGAGTGTTTTGGCTTAAGTTTTTCCTTTTACATTTGAGCCGGCTCTCACTCCTTCATTCGGGAGGTTCCTCCCTCATGTCAAACAGTTAGAAAGATAGTAGAATACATATTCTCCATCTCTTTACAATGCCAGATAAAACATACCCATTTGAATTTTGGGCTTCGCCCGCCACCACCACCATGTCAAACGCCATGTCATTATGCGGCCCTCACTTCAAATTATCACAGTGCCACTAGATGCTGTGAAACCTGAGTTTCGTGAGCTCCACAATTCATTTTTGACACCAGATCAAAATGGAACCACTGTTATAGCGGGTGAAGCTGCTGTAAGGTGAACATAATACTTGGAAACAGCCTCCTCAAGGAAAAGAGCCAGGAGCGTCATTGACCAATCTGCACAAGCCTACCCTCTTCTTCTGGAAACTACCCAACCAGCCACAATGGATCTTCTGCATGGTTTTGAGCAACAGTTTTGAAGAAATTACCCAAGGGGTCTGTATCAGACCAGCTGCAAGACACTGTGATGGGGACATCACAATACACTTTGCAGCTATTACAAGAGGTAGAAAGTAGAGATGAGCGAATATGTTAATGTTTGGTTCAGATTATGTTGGCCAAGTTTTCAATATTCATCGATTAATTCGTTGAATATTCGCCGAACATAACCGAATGCCATTTAGCTCAATGGGAGGCAAAAACAAATACATGCACAACACCTTATAACGGTCCAAAATGCTGCCAAAACACATCAAATGAGGGACAGACACCAGGAAAGTGGCCTCAATTCACCCACAGTAGAGATTGCAGCATGGCACTGCAGTAATCAGCCAGGCATGAGGTATCGGGGTCTGGGACAACATTTACAGCTTTCCAATGAATGTCACATTAAGACGAGGTGGATGATGGAGCGGTGTAGGCCTCCTGTGCTGGAAGCCCTGATACCACATGTAACACCTCTACTTGCTTTCATGCTGAGCCGCACTCAGGTGGCACAAATATCAGTTTTGTAGATTACTATTGTCAGAAAAATGTAAGGATAGCAACACGTATAGTTGAGACCAAGAAAGTAGAGGCCTGACGGTCTCGAAGGCCTACTGCTACAGGCAACACATATGAAGGAGAGTGGAGACCCAACCAGGAGTCTATACATTTACAAAAATAATTGGCAGACATCAACAAAGTGCCATCAATTGCAATAAGGTAGAATTAGTATAGCGGGGACCAACACCTCTTCCACTACAGCCAACTCAGCAGATGGAGACTGTAACGGGCAAGCTGGTGGAATCACTGTTCCATAACTATCTGAAAGCCTGGAAGGGACGTAACTAGGTGGCCTACCAAATCCCTACCAAGTGGCAGCAGGCGAAAACTGCGACCCAAGGAGGTACAAAGAGGTGGCACCAGATGCTACTCCATGGCTGACCTACTGAATGTGGCAGCTGACCCCCTACAGCAGATAAGCTGCTACGGCCCAAAGGAGGGATGAAAAATGCAGGCAGGCACTGTAGGCACTCTGTAACCACGGGTGCAGATGGGACCTGCTGAGGAACAGAAAAGCACTGGCAGGGGCGGGCTGGACCAGGTGTTAGACAGATGGGTGCTGGCAGGTGTGATCTGGAACGGCTGATGAACAGAAAACCGCAGACAGGTACGAGCAGACGGAAACAGACAGGTAAGAGCAGATGGATACAGGGTAGACAAGCAGACAGGAAAACCTGGGGAATCTCCATATTGGAGAAGAAGCCTTAAATAGATGGTGTCGCCCAGCTATAGGTTGGGAATACCTTAGGTTGATGCGGTGGTCCCTTTAAGAGGGAGGGTGTGTGCAAGTGCACCCTCTAAGCATAGTTCCTACAACTGAACCTTGGTGGACAACGACACATAGGGGGCGAGATGAGGACGTGGTGTGTGAGTGGGAGACATTGAATGTCCTGTCTGTTAGGTACGAGGAGATCCAACAAGGGCCACGTCTGTAATGTCAACAGATCAGAAAATCTGTAGAAAGAGGGAATGGTCCACTGTGTCAAAGACAGACGCCAGGTCCAGGAGAAGGAGGAGGACAAACTAGCGTGTCGCTTTTATTTGGAGGTTAGTAGGTTGTTGATAACTTTAGACAGGGTGGTTTCAGAGGAATGGTGCGGTCTGTAGTCAGATTGTATGCGGTCAAAGAGGGAGCAAGAGAAGAGGTGGGAGGACAATTCAAAATGGACATGTTGTTCCAGTAGTTTGGTGGGATAGGGGAGAAATGATATGGGGCGATAAGTAGACACACAGGATGGGTCAAGGGTGGGTCAAGGGTGGGCTTCTTGAGGATGGGTGTGATCAAGGTATGTTTCAAGCAGGATGGAAGACACCAGTTGTTAGTGACTAGAAATGAGCGAATTTGTTTGGATTCGCTTCCAAATAGGAATCGAATATTGTTTTTGCAATATTCGTCGAACACAGCTGAATGTCATTAGAGTCAATGGGAGTAGAAATTACTGAATATGTTAGGAACCGATCATAAGACAATCATTCAGCAGGAATAGTGGCCCGAATATGTCAAAAACAGATTCAGGGACATAATCTGAACAAATTCACTCATCTCTATTAGTGACAGGCTGCTTGTGATGAAGAATGTGGTAAAGTTTGTAATGAGGTGAGATATTATTGTATCAAGTTCACAGGTGGTGAGGCAAAGTATTCAGCTGACATGAGAGGGAGGGGAAACTGGTGGATGCAGGAAAAAATTGAAAGTTCTGAATAGCTGTTTAGGGTTGTGAGACAGGTATGATATGAAGGATGAACAGTCGTGTTTGGTTTGCTGCAGTCAGAATTTGCACAGCATTTTTACAACTTCTGCTACTGGACGGGCAACTCTGCTCCCTTTCTTTGGCAGCCGTACAATGATATGCTTTGTAGATGCGGACCAGAAAGAACATGTGCACCAGTAAATGGCAAGTGCAGCATCAAGTGGCCTATGCTCCTTTTCCTCCACCTTAACATCACACACAGTACAGTCCTCAGTGGTGACACCCCAATTAACTTTTTTTCCCCACACATCACAACTCTCCAAGCACCCAACTGACTGTTGGGAACCACAAGAGTCTGCAGATGTCTTCACATATTGTATGCCATGGGCATGGGAAGTGTACTCCAAAGACTCACAGAGTCAAGAAGAGGAAATCATCTGCACCAATGGCCTAATTTTTTCTTAGTTTGATCCATGGCCGGATGAAGTTTTGTCTGAGCATAAACCAAACCCTCATTAACAGACATTAACTCCGTTGGATGAAGGTGATCCATTTTTGATGAGACTCAGATATTTGAGGCACTCACGGACTGTACTATGCTGTCAAGGCAGGCAGAGGGGGAGGATGACTCTCAAGGTGAGGAGTGGGAAAACAGAGAGGATGACGATGAGGTAGTAGATCACACTTGGTGTAAATCCAGAGGCATGCAGCTGCGTAGCTCAGCAGAGGAGGAGGAAGACAAGGAGGTTATGTAGACAAAGAGATATGCAACCACGACAACCAATGCATCCTGAGGCCTAACTTTGGAAGTGGACAGCATCGTTCGAGGTTCTGTAGTGGGCTATCTTGAGTCTTTTTTTCAGACCAGCAAAAATCTGAAAAATCATGCTAGCTGTCAATTTAAAAAAAAAAAAGACCTAGTAGAATAAAATAAGTAAATGATGTCAATGCTATATGCATAAACTGGCACATGCGCGATCAACATGCGTTAACCTAGGAATGTCATTGTGCTAAAATGCAGACTAACGGGTCTCTCCAACCACCGTCCACCCCATCAACCACATCTTCTGATTTTTCCTCCTCCCTCACCATAGCAAGTGTTGTCACACAGGTAGAAGAACCTCCACTTGTTTACCCCCTACAGTTGGGATGATTGAGAGCCTGTCAGCTGATACAGAATTGGACATGCCTATTGTTTTTGACTGATCTTACATACCAAGCACACCCCATCTTTCTCAATCTATCGTAACATCTCCACCTGTACCTCTCTCACAGTCCAGCAGCTTGTCGTGTTCAACGTACTCCACCCTGTCAGCACAGCAGCAAACCCTCATTTGTGTAGTTGTGCTCACATAAAAGATTCTTTACTCCTACACATGACAAAGTTAACAGCTTGAATTTCACCATCTTTAATCTACTAATAATAACCTTTATTTATATATCACAAAAACATTATGCATCACATTACAAGTCAGCAGTTCATATAAAACAGTCAAAAGTTACCAAGTTTAAGATAATCAAACAATTCAAGCAAAAAAAATGACAACCCTGCTCTTCATAGCTTACAATCTACAATGAGGTGGGGGTGACACCAATTAAGGGTGGTTATGTACAATGATGGCACAACCATCTTGAGGAAATGAGCGGCAGATAAAGGCTGCATGACCCTTTTGGGTATGGTTGAGTTTGATGGTGAATTATGTTCAGAAAAGTAGAGAATAAGATATATATATATATATATATATATATATATATATATATATATATATATAAAGGACTTTAATTAGGGAATGTGATAGGCCGCTCTAAACAGATGTTTTTAGGGAGCACCTAAAAATGTCTAAGTTGTGGTTGTACTCCTAATTTCAGGGGGACAAAGGCTGAGAGGTGAGTCACCTAGGTCTGAGATTGAACTGAGCCAGGCTAAGTCCAAATCAGGTGTGTTACTGAGTCATCTGCCTGGGCAGTGGGGTACTCAGTGCCAGGTCCATTCTCACTTAAAGGGGATGTCACGGTGGCTGCAACCCGGTCCGTGGCCCTGGGCGCTCACTTAAAAGGGGAAAGTCTTTAAAGGGAATTTGGTAAAGTTTTTTTTTTTTGTGACCCCACCTGTGGTTCTCGGTCAGACGGGATCGACGCTGCTTAAAGGGGTCCTCTGGGGTGATGTTGCAGCAAGATGGTGATGAGGTGAAGGGGGTCCCAAGGGCTCCCAAGTGTAACAATTATAGGGTATGGAGCGCCCCCACTGCCGCAGGGCCGAGGGGTACCCGGTACCGGGCCTCTGAGTCTCTGTTCTGGGGTTGTCACGGTGGCTAGACCCAGTCCGTGACCCTGCTGAGGGGCGTCCAGTGAAAGGTGGTGGTAAATGGTGGTGATGTTGCGGTGCAGTGTAGGTCGTAGTAAATAACGAGGACACCAGGTTGCAGTCTCTTTACTGAAGGTTTTAGAGTCCTCAGTCCAGAGCGCTGTCAACAGGGCTGTCAGAGACCGGCCGGTCCAAAGGCACATCAGGAGTTCTCTTTACAGGTGGGAATCAGTGTCTACCTTCTAGCGCTGGGTGTTGTAGTTCTTCCCTGCTGAGCTCCCGGGATAGTCCTCACAACTGATTCTGCCTGTCTCTGATGTTCATTCTCTCCGTCCCCCAGATGATATGGTAGGACGCACCCGTATGACGGGGTAGGCCTGGAGTTCTTCCGGGACCCTAGAGTTGCCCCTCTCCCACAGCTGCCTCCGTTGTCTGCTTAGGTGATTTGTGTGAGACAGCCAACCTATAATTGGCTGTCCGGCCGTGGTTTGCAGTAGTACTTAGAATCTCTTACTTGCTCAGCGTTCCGGCCACCGACTGTTTGCGCCTCAGAAGGATGTTGCCTCGGTCTAACAGCACGACTCCTTCTGGTCCTATTTCCTCTTTACTGTATTCCCTTTGTTCACTGGTTAGTTCTGCTCTTAGGAGTCTGCCAGGATCCCATCCCTGACAGGTCCTCTCACTAGCTCTTCCCAGTTACTTCTCCCTTGTCTTCCTGTCCAACCCCCAGTTTTACCAAAGTGTGAGGAGTGGCCTACTAGATAGAACCACCCCCCCTGGTGGCCGGAGTATGAAGTGTAGTGTGAGTGTTACCTGGTCAGAGAAACTCCTTTAGTGCAATCAGACGTAACATCACTCCCCTTAGTGGCAGAGCGACATTACTGCAACGACCAGGACTCTGGGGCGCTGCACTCCCCCCCGGTTAAATCCAGTACTCCCAGACTGGGAAAACAAGAACAACATTACATGTTAATAGAAAACACACAAAATTTTGAAATATCATAAACAATTAAACATAACAGTGCTTCCCTTTATGGGAGGTGAGGACTCTTGAACGTTACGAAAGTTAGGTCATGCACAGTTTATGACTCTCAGTTCAGTGGTTGAAACAGCGGGGACCCCGGGTAAACAAAGGGGTCCCCTTTTAGAAGTTTTTGGAGCAATTCACCGTCCATTACTCTATTGTCCATTTTAAAACCTGTAACAAAAGATATATACACAAACACTTTCAACTAAATAACAGCCCTTATTAGTATCTCTAAGTTTTGTAGCGGAGGGGAATTTGATTCTGAGTGCTGCGTGTGGACCTTTGCAGCACAGGGGTTGCTACTGGCCTATCAGGGCCCACTATACTTGCTACCCCTGGTGTAGTGTACTGCCTCCTAGCTACACTTTCAGTGAGTCTGGGTAGCACTGGCAGGCTGAAGCTCTCAGGGCTGCTGCTGCTGGCAACAGTAGGTACGGCAGGCTCACCGATAGCAGAGGGAGGATTTGCTGGTTCAACGGTTGGCATGGCATCTTCAGGTAGGGCTTGTTGAGGTAGCGGGGCCGGATGATCTGGTACCACCATTGTTTCGGGTGGGTCCGGCTGTTGAAACGTTAGAACAGGTACCACGATGGCCTGATTTATCTGAGGCCAGGACTGGGGAAAGTCACCAAGGACGGTATGGATCATCTTCTCCTTTTCCACCGGCGGGGAGATTCCTGGGGCCGTGTCCCTCTCTCTCAACTTATCGGGGCAGACCTTAAGGTGATCCCTGGATACCGCTGTCGAGGTCTCTCCTCTGTCCTTGCTGATGAGACAGACCTTCGTGTTGTCGAAATCGGATGGCAGGATGGTATACGGTTCCGCTTCCCATTGGTCATCGAGCTTGTGTAGTCTCCTCTTTCGTTTAAGTACTTGCTCACCAGGTGACAGGGGAATCGCAGGAGCGTGCTGGTTGTAGTCCCTTTCTTGTTTTTGCCTAGCCTGGGCGAGACTTCTTTCCACGCACTCCTGTACTTTGCGGTACCTTCGCTGCCTTTCTGCATACCAATCTGCATCCGGCGAGGTATCTTCGGGGACTAGGACCCCCATGTCCAGATCAACGGGTAACTGGCTAGGCCTTCCCCTCATTAGGTACGCTGGAGTACAGTTGGTGGAATTTACTGGGATGTGATTGTAGATATCCACCAAGTCAGGCAACTTTGTCGGCCACAGGTTCCGTTCCTCTACGGGCAAGGTCTTCAATAAATCGATCACCACCTGGTTCATCTTTTCGCACATCCCATTGGTTTGAGGATGGTACGGCGTGGTTCGGATCTTCTTACACCCGTACAGTTGGCAGAACTCTTGGAACACTTCTGCTTCGAATGCTGGTCCCTGATCGGTCAGTACCTTCTCCGGGTAGCCATGGGGCCTACAAAAGTACTGCTGGAAGGCCTTGGCGGCAGTCCTGGCCATTAGATCCTTGACAGGTACAACCACCAAAAATCTGGAGTAGTGATCTACGATGGTAAGAGCGTAGATATAGCCTGACCGGCTAGGTGTCAACTTCACATGATCCAGCGCGACCAGTTCGAGCGGCCGTTTGGTGTTGATAGGCTGCAGGGGAGCCCGTTGGCTGCCACAGTCCTTCCTGCGTAGGCTACATGGACCGCACTCCCGACACCACTTCTCAATGGCTCTCTTCATGCCAATCCAATAGAACCTCCCTCGGAGTAGCCTCTCTAGCTTTCTCCATCCGAAGTGTCCGGCTCCATCGTGGTAGGCTCCCAGAACCATGGGCGCATCTCGCCTTGGCACCACTATCTGCCACACCAATTCATGAGTACGTGGGTCGATGCTCCTCCTGCACAGCTTGCCATCATGGATAAACAGTTTGCCTCTCCCCTTCCACAGCTGTTGGGTTTCCTGTGGATCATCTGGGCCGGGATGCAACCCTGCCTGCGTCAAGAGCTCTTTCTCCCGACGGACCGCAGAGTCACCATCCTGAGTTTCCGCCCACCCGTGATGGGGCAGGGGATTCAGCGTGGCATCCGGTTGGTTCCTGTGCCTGTTCTTCACATGATGAGAGTTCTGAGTGGCTTTGGGGCGATGGAATGCAGGCAGCTCCACCTCTTCAAGTGCCTCCGGGTCTTCTCCCGTTTCTGGCAAATTGGGCATTCGGGACAAGGCATTGGCATTCTTGTGTCCTGCCCGGTACTTGATGGTGAAATCGTAGTTGGACAGCCGGGCCATCCACCGCTGTTCCAAGGCCCCGAGTTTGGCAGTATCCAGATGCGTTAGCGGATTGTTATCCGTGAAGACGGTGAATTTCGCGGAGGCCAGGTAGTGTTTGAACCTCTCTGTCACTGCCCAGACGATGGCAAGGAATTCCAGCTTAAAGGAACTGTAGTTGTCAGGGTTTCTTTCCGTGGGACGGAGTTTCCTGCTGGCGTAAGCGATCACCCTTTCTGTGCCTTTCTGGACCTGGGACAGCACGGCTCCTAATCCCACATTGCTGGCATCTGTGTACAGCACAAACGGTTGGTCGTATTCGGGGTAAGCCAGTACCTCTTCTCCCGTCAGTGCCGACTTCAAACAAGGGAAGGATCCCTCCAGCTCCTCGTTCCAATCAAAGGGGGTGTTCCTCCCCTTGGTCTTCTTTGGTTGGCCCACCAACAGGTTTTGCAAGGGTGCGGCCTTCTTGGTAAAGTCCTTAATGAACCTCCGGTAATAGCCTACCAGCCCGAGGAACTGCCGGACTTCGTGAAGGTCACTGGGCTTTGGCCAGTCCTTGATCACCGTGACCTTGTCGGGGTCTGGGGCCACTCCTTCAGCGCTCACCACATGGCCCAGGTACTGCACTTTAGGTTTCAGCAGATGACACTTGGACGGTTTCACCTTTAAGCCAAAGTTGGACAGGGCTTCAAACACCTCGGCCAGGTGCTTCAGATGGTCTTCGTAGGTCTTAGAGAAGACAATGACATCATCCAAATACAGCAGCATGGTTTCGAAGTTCATGTGTCCCAGGCAGCACTCCATCATCCTCTGGAACGTCCCGGGAGCATTGCACAATCCGAAGGGCATGTAATTGAATTCGCAGAGACCCATTGGTGTCGTGAAGGCCGTCTTCTCTTTGTCTGCCTCCGCTACAGGAACCTGCCAGTACCCACTGGTGAGATCTAAGGTAGAGAAGTAGTTAGCAGATTTTAAGGCAGCCAGAGACTCCTCTATCCTGGGCAGTGGGTATGCGTCCTTATGTGTAATGCGATTCAACTGCCTGTAATCAACACGCATTCTCATTGTACCATCTTTCTTTTTAACAAGGACTAACGGAGCTGCCCAGGGGCTACAGCTGTCTCTCACCACCCCAGCCTCCTTCATTTCCCGCAACATGTCCTTAGCACACTGGTAATGAGCTGGGGGTACAGGGCGATATCTCTCTTTTATGGGTCGGTGATCTCCCGTGGGGATATGGTGTTGGATCCCTTTCACCTGCCCAAAATCTAAGGGGTGTTTGCTGAATACCTGCTCGTACTCGTGTACCACCCTGTAGGCCCCCTGTTTTTGATGGGATGGAGTAGAGTCAGTGCCCACATGCAATTCCCGACACCAGTCTTTCGAGTGTTCTGCAGACCCGTTGTCCTCCGCCACGTTTGACGGGACCAAGGGTTCAGGTGTCTGTATCACACTATTATTAACAGTGAACAATTTGGCAAGCGTGGCATACTTGGTGAGGTGAACCTCTTCCTCCCCACAATTGAGGACACGTACGGGCACTCTCCCCTGGCGAACGTCGACCACCCCCCGGGCTGTCAGAATAGTAGGCCTATTTTCTGAATATACGGGTTCTACCAAGGCCTGGTAGTCCTTTCCCCTGAGGCCTATGGCTGCCCGACACCATATTAACATTTCACTCCTGGGGGGTATCGCGATGGGGTTTGAATCACTCACAGTGACACGACCAATCTCACCACCAGTGAGCTCTACCTGCTGTCTCTGCATCAGAGCTCTGATTTCCTTCTGCAGGGCACGTTGCTCACTGTGGCCAGCGGTTTCTGCCACCTGTTGCAACAAAATAATAACTTCTGCAAGACAATTTTGTATAACATTAGTACCAAGAGTCATCATGGGATTACATTCTCGACGATCAATATCAACAATCACAATCCCTTGGGCTTTCAATTCCACCCGCCCCACCTTGATGGTGACCTCCTTATACCCCACTTGTGGCAACGGCTGACCATTGCTGGCTATTATGGTGAAATCATCGTCAGGGCCATGAGTAATATCGGTGTCCTCCCAATACCGTCTATAAAGCACGTAAGGTATAGTCGTCACCTGAGAACCGGTGTCAAGCAAAGCGTTCAAGGGGATTCCATCAACCACTACAGGGAGAACTGGTCGTCCTCCAATGTACTTGGTTCTCCAATGCTGCGGGCCTGACCGTCCTACTCCTGGGGGTTGGCCCTTTGCCCCAGGGGTTGCTCGTTTAAAGGACAGTACCTTGCAAGGTGGCCCACCTGGTGACAGCGGCGGCAGATGGGTCGTCCGTCCTGGTGGAAGCGATCGTCGTTCCGGCCTCTGGTCGGCGGAGTCCTCCTCTGTCGCATCCAAGGGACATCCTCTGGTCTGGAGGCCAACTGGATCTGGAGCGCCCCCACTGCCGCAGGGCCGAGGGGTACCCGGTACCGGGCCTCAGAGTCTCTGTTCTGGGGGGGTTGTCACGGTGGCTAGGCCCGGTCCGTGGCCCTGCCTGCGCGGGGACGTCCAGTGTAGAGGTGGTGAATGGTGGTGTAGTTGTGAAGTGCCGGTCGCAGTAAATAACGAGGACACCAGGTTGCAGTCTCTTTACCTCTTTACTGAAGATCTCTGGGTCCTCAGTCCGGAATCCGGATAACCAGGCTGCGCAAGTCCGGCCGGTCCAATGGCACCTCCAGAGTTCTCTTTGCAGGTGGAAATCTGTGCCTTCCTACTAGCGCTATGGGTTGTGGTCCTTCCCTGCTGTGCTTACGGAAAGTCCCCACAACTGTTGTGTCTGTTTCTGACGTTCCCTCACAACTCGATTAGATGATGTTCTGCTAATCCTCCGTCCCTCCTGGTGTTATGGTTGGGACGCACCCGTATGACGGGTAGGCTCGGAGCTCTTCCGGGACCCTAGAGTCGCCCCTCTCCACAAGTTGCCCCCTATGTCTTCTTAGGTGATTTAAGTGAGACAGCCCGCCTGTGACTGACTGTCCTGCCGTTGGTTTGAAGTATTGCTTGGAGCTAGATGTATAAATACTTTCTCGGCGTTCCGGCCGCCGGCTGTGCGCCTCAGTAGGATGTTGCCTCGGTCTTACAGCACGACTCCTACTGGTATTCTCCTTGTTGCTTTGATCTCGTTTCTCACTCAGCACAATCTATCTCGCTTCTGATCCTTTCTTAGGGCACCGGCGCTATGCTGAGCAGGCACGGTCCCGTGACATTCTTCCTTGTTGCAAGGCCTCCGTCACGGTCCCAAACCTGACAGAGACCCTACCGAATCTTCCCCCACAACACCCTCTGCCACAAGGTGTTGCCTGGTTCCAACCCAGTCAGCTTTCTCTACTAACTTCCTGCCTGACCCCCAGTTTTACCAGTATGTGAGGAGTGGCCTAATGAATAGTACCCTTAGCTCCCCCTGGAGGCCCGACTGTGAAATGTATTGGTGTCTGTGATACCTGGTCAGATGAACTCCTTCAGTGCCATCAGACGTACCATAGCTCCCCTTAGTGGCGGAGCCACAGTACTGCAACGACCAGGACTCTGGGGTGCTGCACTCCCCCCCCCGGTTAAATCCAGTACTCCGGGACTGGGAAGAAAACGACAATACAGGTTAGCAAAAAGACATACAATTTTGAAAATGCAATAACAATAAGTAAGCTTGAACAGAGCTTCCCTTTATGGGAGGTGAGGACACTTGAACGTTACAAACATGGTTAAACATTATAAATTTCAGGCCATAAATAACTCCTGTTACCCAACCGGGTATTCTACTTAGTGCAAACTTTTTGAATAATAAGTTAACATTGTGTCATGATCTCAATGGCAAGAGAACATAGCATCAGCATATATAGGAACTAGCTCTTGGAAGATGGGAACTGAGCTGACCATGAACTAAACCTAACACACAACTAGCAGTGGCCGGGTAGCATGCCTACGTTGATTCTAGATGCCCAGCACCAGCCGGAGGACTAAATAATGCTAGCAGAGGAAAATAAGTCCTAGCTCACCTCTAGAGAAATACCCCGAAAGGAGACAGAGGCCCCCCACATGTATTGGCGGTGAATTAAGATGAAATAACAAAACGTAGTATGAAAATAGGTTTAGCAAATTTGAGGTCCACTTACTACATAGCAGAAGACAGAAAGAACACTTTCATGGTCAGCTAAAAACCCTATCAAAACACCATCCAGAAATTACTTTAAAACTCTGGCATTAACTCATAACACCAGAGTGGCAATTCCTGTTCACAAGAGCTTTCCAGACACAGTAACGAAACTACAGCTGTGAACTGGAACAAAAATGCAAAAACAAACATGGACAAAAGTCCAACTTATCTAGTAATTGTCTAGGAGCAGGAACAAGCACAGAGAGGCTTCTGATAACATTGTTGACCGGCAAGCAACTAACAAAGCAGCAAGGTAATATAGCGACTCCCACATCTTGATGGGAACAGGTGAACAGAGAAGATGAAGACACCAGTTCAATTCCACCAGTAGCCACCGGGGGAGCCCAGAATCCAAATTCACAACAGTACCCCCCCCTCAAGGAGGGGGCACCGAACCCTCACCAGAACCACCAGGGCGATCAGGATGGGCCCTATGAAAGGCACGAACCAGATCAGAGGCATGAACATCAGATGCATTCACCCAAGAATTATCCTCCTGGCCGTATCCCTTCCACTTGACCAGATACTGGAGTCTCCGTCTGGGAACACGAGAGTCTAAGATTTTCTCCACAACGTACTCCAACTCACCCTCAACCAATACCGGAGCAGGAGGCTCAACGGAAGGCACAACCGGTACCTCATACCTGCGCAATAATGACCGATGAAAAACGTTATGAATAGAAAAGGATGCAGGGAGGTCCAAACGGAAGGAAACAGGGTTAAGAATCTCCAATATCTTATACGGGCCGATGAACCGAGGCTTAAACTTAGGAGAAGAGACCCTCATAGGGACAAAACGAGAAGACAACCACACCAAATCCCCAACACAAAGCCGAGGACCAACACGACGGTGGCGGTTGGCAAAAAGCTGAGTCTTCTCCTGGGACAACCTCAAATTGTCCACCACCTGCCCCCAGATCTGATGCAATCTCTCCACCACAGCATCCACTCCAGGACAATCCGAAGATTCCACCTGACCAGAGGAAAATCGAGGATGAAACCCTGAATTACAGAAAAACGGGGACACCAAAGTGGCAGAGCTGGCCCGATTATTGAGAGCGAACTCCGCCAATGGCAAAAAAGCAACCCAATCATCCTGGTCAGCAGACACAAAACACCTCAGATATGTCTCCAGGGTCTGATTAATCCGCTCGGTCTGGCCATTCGTCTGAGGATGGAAAGCGGACGAAAAAGATAAATCTATGCCCATCCTAGCACAGAATGCCCGCCAAAATCTAGACACGAATTGAGTCCCTCTGTCAGAAACGATATTCTCAGGAATACCATGCAAACGAACAACATTTTGAAAAAGCAGAGGAACCAACTCGGAAGAAGAAGGCAACTTGGGCAGAGGAACCAAATGGACCATCTTAGAGAAACGGTCACACACCACCCAGATGACAGACATCTTCTGAGAAACAGGCAGATCTGAAATAAAATCCATCGAGATGTGCGTCCAAGGCCTCTTAGGAATAGGCAAGGGCAACAATAATCCACTAGCCCGAGAACAACAAGGCTTGGCCCGAGCACAAACGTCACAAGACTGCACAAAGCCTCGCACATCTCGTGACAGGGAAGGCCACCAGAAGGACCTTGCCACCAAATCCCTGGTACCAAAAATGCCAGGATGACCTGCCAACGCAGAAGAATGAACCTCAGAGATTACTCTACTGGTCCAATCATCAGGAACAAACAGTTTATCAGGTGGGCAACGATCAGGTCTATCCGCCTGAAACTCCTGCAAGGCCCGCCGCAGGTCTGGAGAAACGGCTGACAATACCACTCCATCCTTAAGGATACCTGTGGGCTCAGAGTTACCAGGCGAGTCAGGCTCAAAACTCCTAGAAAGGGCATCCGCCTTAACATTCTTAGAACCCGGTAGGTATGACACCACAAAATTAAACCGAGAGAAAAATAATGACCAGCGCGCCTGTCTAGGATTCAGGCGCCTGGCGGTCTCAAGATAAATCAAATTTTTGTGGTCCGTCAATACCACCACCTGATGTCTGGCCCCCTCAAGCCAATGGCGCCACTCCTCAAAAGCCCACTTCATGGCCAAAAGCTCCCGATTCCCAACATCATAATTCCGCTCAGCGGGCGAAAATTTACGGGAAAAGAAGGCACAAGGCCTCATCACGGAGCAGTCAGAACTTTTCTGCGACAACACTGCCCCAGCTCCGATCTCAGAAGCGTCGACCTCAACCTGAAAAGGTAGAGCAACATCAGGCTGACGCAACACAGGGGCAGAGGAAAAACGGCGCTTAAGCTCCCGAAAGGCCTCCACAGCATCAGGGGACCAATCAGCAACATCAGCACCCTTCTTAGTCAAATCGGTCAATGGCTTAGCAATATCCGAAAAACCAGCAATAAATCGACGATAAAAGTTAGCAAAGCCCAAAAATTTCTGAAGACTCTTAAGAGAAGAGGGCTGCGTCCAATCACAAATAGCTTGAACCTTGACAGGATCCATTTCAATGGAAGAGGGGGAAAAAATATATCCCAAAAAGGAAATCCTCTGTACCCCAAAAACACACTTAGAACCCTTCACACACAAAGAATTAGACCGCAAAACCTGAAAAACTCTCCTGACTTGCTGGACATGAGAGTCCCAGTCATCCGAAAAAATCAGAATATCATCCAGATACACAATCATAAATTTATCCAAATAATCGCGAAAAATATCATGCATAAAGGACTGGAAAACTGACGGAGCATTTGAAAGACCAAAAGGCATCACTAAATACTCAAAGTGGCCCTCGGGCGTATTAAATGCGGTTTTCCACTCATCCCCCTGCCTGATTCGCACCAAATTATACGCCCCACGAAGGTCAATCTTAGAGAACCACTTGGCCCCCTTTATGCGAGCAAACAAATCAGTCAGCAACGGCAATGGGTATTGATATTTAACAGTGATTTTATTCAAAAGCCGATAATCAATACATGGTCTCAAAGAGCCGTCTTTTTTTGACACAAAGAAAAAACCGGCTCCTAAGGGAGATGACGATGGACGAATATGTCCCTTTTCCAAGGACTCCTTTATATATTCTCGCATAGCAGCATGTTCAGGCACAGACAGATTAAATAAACGACCCTTTGGGTATTTACTTCCCGGGATTAAATCTATGGCACAATCGCACTCTCGGTGCGGAGGTAACGAACCAAGCTTGGATTCTTCAAAGACGTCACGATAGTCAGACAGGAACTCAGGAATTTCAGAGGGAATAGATGATGAAATGGAAACCACAGGTACATCCCCATGAGCCCCCTTACATCCCCAGCTCAACACAGACATAGCTCTCCAGTCGAGGACTGGGTTGTGAGATTGCAGCCAAGGCAATCCTAGCACCAAATCATCATGTAGATTATACAGCACCAGAAAGCGAATAATCTCCTGGTGATCCGGATTAATACGCATAGTTACTTGTGTCCAGTATTGTGGTTTATTATTAGCCAATGGGGTGGAGTCAATCCCCTTCAGAGGAATAGGAGTCTCCAAAGGCTCTAAATCATACCCACAGCGTTTGGCAAAGGACCAATCCATAAGACTCAAAGCGGCGCCAGAGTCGACATAGGCGTCCGTGGTAATAGATGACAAAGAGCAAATCAGGGTCACAGATAGAATAAACTTAGACGGTGAGGTGCAAATGGAAACAGATTTACCAAGCTTTTTAGTGCGTTTAGAGCATGCTGATATAACATGAGTAGAATCACCACAATAGAAACACAACCCATTTTTACGTCTAAAATTCTGCCGCTCGCTTCGGGACAGAATTCTATCACACTGCATACTCTCTGGCGACTTCTCAGTGGACACCGCCAGATGGTGCACTGGTTTGCGCTCCCGCAAACGCCTATCGATCTGAATAGCCATTGTCATGGACTCATTCAGACCCGCAGGCACAGGGAACCCCACCATAACATCCTTAATGGCATCAGAGAGACCCTCTCTGAAAGTCGCCGCCAGGGCGCACTCATTCCACTGAGTAAGCACAGACCATTTACGGAATCTTTGGCAGTAAATTTCCGCTTCATCTTGCCCCTGAGATAGGGACATCAAAGTTTTTTCTGCCTGAAGCTCCAAATGAGGTTCGTCATAAAGCAACCCCAAGGCCAGAAAAAACGCATCCACATTGAGCAACGCAGGATCCCCTGGTGTCAATGAAAAAGCCCAGTCTTGAGGGTCGCCCCGGAGCAAGGAAATCACAATCCTGACCTGCTGTGCAGGGTCTCCGGCAGAGCGAGATTTCAGGGACAAAAATAATTTGCAATTATTTCGAAAATTCTGAAACCCAGATCTATTCCCCGAGAAAAATTCCGGCAAAGGAATTCTCGGCTCAGATACAGGTGCATGACAAACAAAATCTTGCAAATTTTGTACCCTCGTGGCGAGATTATTCAAACCTGCAGTTACACTCTGAAGATCCATTACAAACAGGTGGACACAGAGCCATTCAAGGGTTAAGAGGAGGTAAGAAGCAGCTAGACAGCAATTAAGGGCTAGACAGCAAAACTCTGAAGGGAAAAAAAAAAAAAAAAAAAAATTTCCCTTAAACACTTCTCTATCTCCTGCTTCAGCCCAAACAATTAACACTTTGTGGGCCGGTCAAACTGTCATGATCTCAATGGCAAGAGAACATAGCATCAGCATATATAGGAACTAGCTCTTGGAAGATGGGAACTGAGCTGACCATGAACTAAACCTAACACACAACTAGCAGTGGCCGGGTAGCATGCCTACGTTGATTCTAGATGCCCAGCACCAGCCGGAGGACTAAATAATGCTAGCAGAGGAAAATAAGTCCTAGCTCACCTCTAGAGAAATACCCCGAAAGGAGACAGAGGCCCCCCACATGTATTGGCGGTGAATTAAGATGAAATAACAAAACGTAGTATGAAAATAGGTTTAGCAAATTTGAGGTCCACTTACTACATAGCAGAAGACAGAAAGAACACTTTCATGGTCAGCTAAAAACCCTATCAAAACACCATCCAGAAATTACTTTAAAACTCTGGCATTAACTCATAACACCAGAGTGGCAATTCCTGTTCACAAGAGCTTTCCAGACACAGTAACGAAACTACAGCTGTGAACTGGAACAAAAATGCAAAAACAAACATGGACAAAAGTCCAACTTATCTAGTAATTGTCTAGGAGCAGGAACAAGCACAGAGAGGCTTCTGATAACATTGTTGACCGGCAAGCAACTAACAAAGCAGCAAGGTAATATAGCGACTCCCACATCTTGATGGGAACAGGTGAACAGAGAAGATGAAGACACCAGTTCAATTCCACCAGTAGCCACCGGGGGAGCCCAGAATCCAAATTCACAACACATTGTCTTTAAGGACGTACACTTCCTATCCACTAAAGACTTACTTATAAAAACATTATAATACCAATTAACTTTTCTCTTTTATTCTCCTACTTTAAGTCTGCAGGACTGCCTGTCCTAACGGCTCCAGACCTACTGCCTCTCCTTTCTATGCAGGACCGCCCCGTTCAGCCCGGGCCTACTGCCATTTCAACTACTATACACAGTATAGAACATAACCCCTACGGGTTCACTTCCTGTCCTCATCTACTAGCAACATTATTAAACATTTCCTATTAAGTAAAACATTAAACTTCCTTCACTACTTTTCTTACTAACATGTATGCAGGACACTATGTCTACCCCTACGGGTCTGCTGCATCTTTCTTCTAGCTTTCACTTATGCAGGACTTTATGTCTACCCCTATGGGTCTACTGCACCTTTCCAATAATTACTTTATTCCAGAGCACATTATCAACATTTCTTATAATTGTCTAACTGACCACATATAACTCACTATATCAAAACATTATCACTTCTTTTTTCAAAACATTATTGCCAGCTAACTGTCTTAAGGCAATACTACTCGTAAGTGCAACATATGAACATCCCCTTTAAGAGGGGACCAAGTCTTTATGAGGTAGCGCAGCTTCTCCAGCTACCAGTCCGTACACAGTAAGGACTCCGGTGCGGTATCTTCGCAAAGAGTCCTTCTTTTATGTAAAACCAGTAAGGAGCACCTTTAAGAAGGTGCAAACTATTTACAAGAAGTTTGTATCATGCATCGTTCATGATCCAGCAGTTCTTTCAGTGATGAATAAACAGGAAACAAAACAAAAAGCAGAAGAAGGGATCCCGGGTAAACAAAGGGATCCCTTTAAGAATAACCCAGGTCGGGTTTAAAGTAGCAAAAAGCAGGGAAACAAACAGTTAACTATGTACAGTTTCAGGTTTCCGAGGTTTAGTTGGACGGCTTCCAGGGCTGCACCTGGCACTTAACCCTTCCTGGCCTGGGAAAAGTGAGGTCCAGAGTTGCACCCAGTGCTGGACAAACGCCGTTAATCCGTCTTGCATGTACGGTTAAATCGGGCGCAGCGATGGAGGTCTGCGCAGCTTGAGTAGGGGCATTTGCTGCAGCAGAGGTAGCGGCTGCTGCAAGATCAGTCACTGGAATGGAGTCAGCAGCTGTGGCACTAGCAGTCACTGGAGTGGTGTCGGTCGTCAGGGCAGGGTCGTCCTTCATTCCTGCTTCAGATGCAGTCTGTTATGACCCCAATGGCGAGGGTCTCAGAGAAATAGGTAAGTCTGCGAAGTACAAAAATCCAGCTCATAGGGCAGTGGTAACTGGGTTGACCATATATCTACTCCTAACGCCAACACTAGAAGTAGCCGGGGAACATGCCTACGTTGGTCGCTAGATGTCTCGCGCCAGCCGGAGAACTAACTACCCCTAGAAGAGGAAAACAAAGACCTCTCTTGCCTCCAGAGAAAGGACCCCAAAAGTAGGATACAAGCCCCCCACAAATAATAACGGTGAGGTAAGAGGAAATGACAAACATAGAAATGAACTAGGTTTAGCAAAGAGAGGCCCGCTTACTAATAGCAGAATGTAGTAAGATAACTTATATGGTCAACAAAAACCCTATCAAACATCCACGCTGGAAATTCAAGAACCCCCGAACCGTCTAACGGCCCGGGGGGAGAACACCAGCTCCCTAGAGCTTCCAGCAAGGACAGGATACAGATTAAGTACAAGCTGGACAAAAAATGCAAACAAAAACAAATAACAAAAAGCAAGAAAGCAGACTTAGCTTAATCTAGCAGGAACCAGGATCAGTAGACAAGAGCACAACAGATTAGCTCTGATTACAACGTTGCCAGGCATTGAACTGAAGGTCCAGGGAGCTTATATAGCAACACCCCTGAACTAACGGCCCAGGTGAGCATACAAGGGATGACTGACATATCCAGAGTCAAATCACTAGTAACCACTAGAGGGAGCCAAAAAGCAAATTCACAACAGTACCCCCTCCTTAGTGAGGGGTCACCGAACCCTCACCAAGACCACCAGGGCGATCAGGATGAGCGGCGTGAAAGGCCCGAACTAAATCGGCCGCATGCACATCAGAGGCGACCACCCAGGAATTATCCTCCTGACCATAGCCCTTCCACTTGACCAGGTACTGAAGCCTCCGCCTGGAGAGACGAGAATCTAAGATCTTCTCCACCACGTACTCCAACTCGCCCTCAACCAACACCGGAGCAGGAGGCTCAGCAGAAGGAACCACAGGCACAACGTACCGCCGCAACAAGGACCTATGAAATACGTTGTGAATGGCAAACGACACCGGAAGATCCAGGCGAAAGGACACAGGATTAAGGATTTCCAATATCTTGTACGGACCAATGAAGCGAGGCTTAAATTTGGGAGAGGAGACCTTCATAGGAACAAATCGAGAAGACAGCCATACCAAATCCCCAACACGAAGTCGGGGACCCACACCGCGGCGGCGGTTGGCAAAACGCTGAGCCTTCTCCTGTGACAACTTCAAGTTGTCCACCACATGATTCCAGATCTGCTGCAACCTATCTACCACAGAATCCACCCCAGGACAGTCAGAAGGCTCCACATGTCCCGAGGAAAAACGAGGATGGAAACCAGAGTTGCAGAAAAATGGCGAAACCAAGGTGGCGGAACTAGCCCGATTATTAAGGGCAAATTCAGCCAACGGCAAGAAGGTCACCCAATCATCCTGATCAGAAGAGACAAAACACCTCAAATAAGCCTCCAGAGTCTGATTAGTTCGCTCCGTTTGTCCATTAGTCTGTGGATGAAAAGCAGACGAAAACGACAAATCAATGCCCATCCTACCACAAAAGGATCGCCAGAACCTGGAAACAAACTGGGATCCTCTGTCCGACACAATATTCTCAGGAATGCCGTGTAAACGGACCACGTTCTGGAAGAACACAGGAACCAGATCGGAAGAGGAAGGCAGCTTAGGCAAAGGAACCAAATGGACCATCTTGGAGAAACGATCACATATCACCCAGATGACAGACATGCCCCGAGACACCGGAAGATCAGAAATGAAATCCATAGAGATGTGTGTCCAAGGTCTCTTCGGGACAGGCAAGGGCAAGAGCAACCCGCTGGCACGAGAACAGCACGGCTTAGCTCGAGCACAAGTCCCACAGGACTGCACAAAAGACCGCACATCCCTAGACAAGGACGGCCACCAAAAGGACCTGGCCACCAGATCCCTGGTGCCAAAAATTCCCGGGTGCCCTGCCAACACCGAGGAATGAACCTCGGAAATGACTCTACTGGTCCACCTAGCAGGCACAAACAATCTGTCAGGTGGACAAGAGTCAGGCCTACCAGCCTGAAATCTCTGCAACACACGTCGCAGATCCGGAGAAATAGCTGACAAGATAACTCCTTCCTTAAGAATACCCACAGGTTCAGCGACTCCAGGAGCATCAGACACAAAGCTCCTAGACAGAGCATCGGCCTTCACATTCTTCGAACCTGGTAAATACGAGACCACAAAGTCAAAACGGGAGAAAAACAATGACCAGCGGGCCTGTCTAGGATTCAGGCGTTTAGCAGACTCGAGATACATCAGATTTTTGTGATCAGTCAAAACCACCACACGATGCTTAGCACCCTCGAGCCAATGACGCCACTCCTCAAATGCCCACTTCATGGCCAACAACTCCCGATTGCCCACATCATAATTTCGCTCTGCAGGCGAAAACTTCCTAGAGAAAAAGGCACAAGGTCTCATAGTAGAGCAACCAGGACCTCTCTGAGACAAAACGGCCCCTGCCCCAATCTCCGAAGCATCCACCTCAACCTGAAAGGGCAGTGAGACATCAGGCTGGCACAAAACAGGCGCCGAAGTAAACCGGCGTTTCAACTCCTGGAAAGCCTCCACGGCAGCAGGAGCCCAGTTAGCTACATCAGAGCCTTTCTTGGTCATATCCGTCAAAGGTTTAACAACGCTAGAAAAATTAGCGATAAAACGACGGTAAAAGTTAGCAAAACCCAAGAACTTCTGAAGACTCTTAACTGACGAGGGCTGAGTCCAATCATGAATAGCTCGGACCTTGACTGGGTCCATCTCCACAGCAGAAGGGGAAAAAATGAACCCTAAAAAGGGAACCTTCTGTACACCAAAGAGACACTTTGAGCCTTTAACAAACAAAGAATTTTCACGCAAAATCTTGAAAACCATCCTGACCTGTTCTACATGCGAGTCCCAATCATCAGAAAAAAACAGAATATCGTCCAGATAAACGATCAAAAATTTATCCAGATACTTCCGGAAAATGTCATGCATAAAGGACTGAAAAACTGAAGGCGCATTAGAGAGCCCAAAAGGCATCACCAAGTACTCAAAATGACCTTCGGGCGTATTGAATGCGGTTTTCCATTCATCTCCTTGCTTAATGCGCACAAGGTTGTACGCACCACGAAGATCTATCTTGGTGAACCACTTGGCACCTTTAATCCGGGCAAACAAGTCTGACAACAGCGGCAAAGGATACTGAAATTTGACAGTGATTTTATTTAAGAGCCGATAGTCAATACAAGGCCTCAAAGATCCGTCCTTTTTGGCCACAAAAAAGAATCCCGCCCCAAGAGGGGAAGAAGAAGGACGGATATGCCCCTTCTCCAGAGACTCTCTAATATATGAACGCATAGCGGTATGTTCAGGTACCGACAGGTTAAATAATCTTCCCTTAGGAAACTTACTGCCTGGAATCAACTCTATTGCGCAGTCACACTCCCTATGAGGAGGCAGTGCACTGGACCTGGACTCGCTGAAAACATCCTGATAATCAGACAAATACTCCGGAACTTCCGAAGGCGTAGAAGAAGCAATAGACACGGGCAGGGAATCCCCATGATTTCCACGGCATCCCCAACTTGACACTGACATGGCCTTCCAATCCAAGACTGGATTATGGGTCTGCAACCATGGCAACCCCAAAACAACCAAATCATGCATTTTATGCAAAACAAGAAAACGTATAACCTCCCGATGTTCAGGAGTCATACACATGGTAACCTGTGTCCAAAACTGCGGTTTATTTTCTGCCAACGGCGTAGCATCAATACCCCTAAGAGGGATTGGATTTTCTAATGGCTCAAGAACAAAACCACAGCGCTTGGCAAATGACAGATCCATAAGGCTCAGGGCAGCACCTGAATCTACAAACGCCATGGCAGGATAAGATGACAGTGAACAAATCAAAGTTACAGATAGAATAAATTTAGGTTGAAAATTACCAACGGTGACAGGACTAACAACCTTAGTTAGACGTTTAGAGCATGCTGAGATAACATGTGTAGAATCACCACAGTAGTAGCACAAGCCATTCTGGCGTCTATGAATTTTCCGCTCATTTCTAGTCAGGATTCTATCACATTGCATTAAATCAGGTGTTTGTTCAGACAGCACCATAGGTGAATTTGCGGTTTTTCTATCACATTGCCTTAAATCAGGTGCCTGTTCAGACAACACCATAAGGGAATTTGCGGTTTTGCGCTCCCGCAACCGCCGGTCAATTTGAATAGCCAGGGCCATGGAATCATTTAGACCTGTGGGAATAGGGAAACCCACCATCACATTCTTAATGGCTTCAGAAAGGCCATTTCTAAAATTTGCGGCCAGTGCACACTCGTTCCACTGAGTCAGCACGGACCATTTCCGAAATTTTTGGCAATACACTTCAGCCTCGTCCTGGCCCTGAGACATAGCCAGCAAGGCTTTTTCTGCCTGAATCTCAAGATTGGGTTCCTCATAAAGTAAACCGAGCGCCAGAAAAAACGCATCAATATCCGCCAATGCCGGATCTCCTGGCGCCAGCGAGAAGGCCCAATCCTGAGGGTTGCCCCGTAAAAAAGACATAACAATTTTCACTTGCTGAGCGGAGTCTCCAGATGAACAGGGTCTCAGGGACAAAAATAATTTACAATTATTCCTGAAATTTCTAAACTTAAATCGGTCTCCGAAAAACAATTCAGGAATCGGTATCTTAGGTTCTGACATAGGATTTCTGGTAACATAATCTTGTATACCCTGCACACGAGCAGCAAGCTGGTCCACACTTGTAATCAAGGTCTGGACATTCATGTCTGCAGCAAGCTTGAGCCACTCAGAGGTAAAGGGGAAAAGAAAAAAAAATGAGAGAGAGAAAAAAAAAAAAACTCAGAATTTTCTTTCTTATAATCCCGCTTCTGCAATGCATTTAACATTTAATACTGGCCTGGCAAACTGTTATGACCCCAATGGCGAGGGTCTCAGAGAAATAGGTAAGTCTGCGAAGTACAAAAATCCAGCTCATAGGGCAGTGGTAACTGGGTTGACCATATATCTACTCCTAACGCCAACAATAGAAGTAGCCGGGGAACATGCCTACGTTGGTCGCTAGATGTCTCGCGCCAGCCGGAGAACTAACTACCCCTAGAAGAGGAAAACAAAGACCTCTCTTGCCTCCAGAGAAAGGACCCTGTCATGTTCTCAATGGCAAGAGAACATAGCATCAGCATATATAGGAACTAGCTCTTGGAAGATGGGAACTGAGCTGACCATGAACTAAACCTAACGCACAACTAGCAGTGGCCGGGTAGCATGCCTACGTTGATTCTAGATGCCCAGCACCAGCCGGAGGACTAAATAATGCTAGCAGAGGAAAATATTAGTCCTAGCTCACCTCTAGAGAAATACCCCGAAAGGAGACAGAGGCCCCCCACATGTATTGGCGGTGAATTAAGATGAAATAACAAACGTAGTATGAAAATAGGTTTAGCAAATTTGAGGTCCACTTACTACATAGCAGAAGACAGAAAGGACACTTTCATGGTCAGCTGAAAACCCTATCAAAACACCATCCAGAAATTACTTTAAAACTCTGGCATTAACTCATAACACCAGAGTGGCAATTCCTGTTCACAAGAGCTTTCCAGACACAGTAACGAAACTACAGCTGTGAACTGGAACAAAAATGCAAAAACAAACATGGACAAGAGTCCAACTTATCTAGTAGTTGTCTAGGAGCAGGAACAAGCACAGAGAGGCTTCTGATAACATTGTTGACCGGCAAGCAACTAACAGAGCAGCAAGGTTATATAGCGACTCCCACATCTTGATGGGAACAGGTGAACAGAGAAGATGAAAACACCAGTTCAATTCCACCAGTAGCCACCGGGGGAGCCCAGAATCCAAATTCACAACAGTACCCCCCCCCTCAAGGAGGGGGCACCGAACCCTCACCAGAACCACCAGGGCGATCAGGATGGGCCCTATGAAAGGCACGAACCAGATCAGAGGCATGAACATCAGATGCATTCACCCAAGAATTATCCTCCTGGCCGTATCCCTTCCACTTGACCAGATACTGGAGTCTCCGTCTGGAAACACGAGAGTCTAAGATTTTCTCCACAACGTACTCCAACTCACCCTCAACCAACACCGGAGCAGGAGGCTCAACGGAAGGCACAACCGGTACCTCATACCTGCGCAATAATGACCGATGAAAAACGTTATGAATAGAAAAGGATGCAGGGAGGTCCAAACGGAAGGAAACAGGGTTAAGAATCTCCAATATCTTATACAGGCCAATGAACCGAGGCTTAAACTTAGGAGAAGAGACCCTCATAGGGACAAAACGAGAAGACAACCACACCAAATCCCCAACACAAAGCCGAGGACCAACACGACGGTGGCGGTTGGCAAAAAGCTGAGTCTTCTCCTGGGACAACCTCAAATTGTCCACCACCTGCCCCCAGATCTGATGCAATCTCTCCACCACAGCATCCACTCCAGGACAATCCGAAGATTCCACCTGACCAGAGGAAAATCGAGGATGAAACCCCGAATTACAGAAAAACGGGGACACCAAAGTGGCAGAGCTGGCCCGATTATTGAGAGCGAACTCTGCCAATGGCAAAAAAGCAACCCAATCATCCTGGTCAGCAGACACAAAACACCTCAGATATGTCTCCAGGGTCTGATTAGTCCGCTCGGTCTGGCCATTCGTCTGAGGATGGAAAGCGGACAAAAAAGATAAATCTATGCCCATCCTAGCACAGAATGCCCGCCAAAATCTAGACACGAATTGGGTCCCTCTGTCAGAAATGATATTCTCAGGAATACCATGCAAACGAACAACATTTTGAAAAAACAGAGGAACCAACTCGGAAGAAGAAGGCAACTTGGGCAGAGGAACCAAATGGACCATCTTAGAGAAACAATCACACACCACCCAGATGACAGACATCTTCTGAGAAACAGGCAGATCTGAAATAAAATCCATCGAGATGTGCGTCCAAGGCCTCTTAGGAATAGGCAAGGGCAACAATAATCCACTAGCCCGAGAGCAACAAGGCTTGGCCCGAGCACAAACGTCACAAGACTGCACAAAGCCTCGCACATCTCGTGACAGGGAAGGCCACCAGAAGGACCTTGCCACCAAATCCCTGGTACCAAAAATGCCAGGATGACCTGCCAACGCAGAAGAATGAACCTCAGAGATGACTCTACTGGTCCAATCATCAGGAACAAACAGTTTATCAGGTGGGCAACGATCCGGTCTATCCGCCTGAAACTCCTGCAAGGCCCGCCGCAGGTCTGGAGAAACGGCTGACAATACCACTCCATCCTCAAGGATACCTGTGGGCTCAGAGTTACCAGGCGAGTCAGGCTCAAAACTCCTAGAAAGGGCATCCGCCTTAACATTCTTAGAACCCGGTAGGTATGACACCACAAAATTAAACCGAGAGAAAAATAATGACCAGCGCGCCTGTCTAGGATTCAGGCGCCTGGCGGTCTCAAGATAAATCAAATTTTTGTGGTCGGTCAATACCACCACCTGATGTCTGGGCCCCTCAAGCCAATGGCGCCACTCCTCAAAAGCCCACTTCATGGCCAAAAGCTCCCGATTCCCAACATCATAATTCCGCTCAGCGGGCGAAAATTTACGGGAAAAGAAGGCACAAGGCCTCATCACGGAGCAGTCAGAACTTTTCTGCGACAACACTGCCCCAGCTCCGATCTCAGAAGCGTCGACCTCAACCTGAAAAGGTAGAGCAACATCAGGCTGACGCAACACAGGGGCAGAGGAAAAACGGCGCTTAAGCTCCCGAAAGGCCTCCACAGCATCAGGGGACCAATCAGCAACATCAGCACCCTTCTTAGTCAAATCGGTCAATGGCTTAGCAATATCCGAAAAACCAGCAATAAATCGACGATAAAAGTTAGCAAAGCCCAAAAATTTCTGAAGACTCTTAAGAGAAGAGGGCTGCGTCCAATCACAAATAGCTTGAACCTTGACAGGATCCATTTCAATGGAAGAGGGAGAAAAAATATATCCCAAAAAGGAAATCCTCTGTACCCCAAAAACACACTTAGAACCCTTCACACACAAAGAATTAGACCGCAAAACCTGGAAAACCCTCCTGACTTGCTGGACATGAGAGTCCCAGTCATCCGAAAAAATCAGAATATCATCCAGATACACAATCATAAATTTATCCAAATAATCGCGAAAAATATCATGCATAAAGGACTGGAAAACTGACGGAGCATTTGAAAGACCAAAAGGCATCACTAAATACTCAAAGTGGCCCTCGGGCGTATTAAATGCGGTTTTCCACTCATCCCCCTGCCTGATTCGCACCAAATTATACGCCCCACGAAGGTCAATCTTAGAGAACCACTTGGCCCCCTTTATGCGAGCAAACAAATCAGTCAGCAACGGCAATGGGTATTGATATTTTACAGTGATTTTATTCAAAAGCCGATAATCGATACATGGTCTCAAAGAGCCGTCTTTTTTTGACACAAAGAAAAAACCGGCTCCTAAGGGAGATGACGATGGACGAATATGTCCCTTTTCCAAGGACTCCTTTATATATTCTCGCATAGCAGCATGTTCAGGCACAGACAGATTAAATAAACGACCCTTTGGGTATTTACTACCCGGGATTAAATCTATGGCACAATCGCACTCTCGGTGCGGAGGTAACGAACCAAGCTTGGATTCTTCAAAGACGTCACGATAGTCAGACAGGAACTCAGGAATTTCAGAGGGAATAGATGATGAAATGGAAACCACAGGTACATCCCCATGAGCCCCCTTACATCCCCAGCTCAACACAGACATAGCTCTCCAGTCGAGGACTGGGTTGTGAGATTGCAGCCAAGGCAATCCTAGCACCAAATCATCATGTAGATTATACAGCACCAGAAAGCGAATAATCTCCTGGTGATCCGGATTAATACGCATAGTTACTTGTGTCCAGTATTGTGGTTTATTATTAGCCAATGGGGTGGAGTCAATCCCCTTCAGAGGAATAAGAGTCCCCAAAGGCTCTAAATCATACCCACAGCGTTTGGCAAAGGACCAATCCATAAGACTCAAAGCGGCGCCAGAGTCGACATAGGCGTCCGTGGTAATAGATGACAAAGAGCAAATCAGGGTCACAGATAGAATAAACTTAGACGGTAAGGTGCAAATGGAAACAGATTTATCAAGCTTTTTAGTGCGCTTAGAGCATGCTGATATAACATGAGTAGAATCACCACAATAGAAACACAACCCATTTTTCCGTCTAAAATTCTGCCGCTCGCTTCGGGACAGAATTCTATCACACTGCATACTCTCTGGCGACTTCTCAGTGGACACCGCCAGATGGTGCACTGGTTTGCGCTCCCGCAAACGCCTATCGATCTGAATAGCCATTGTCATGGACTCATTCAGACCCGCAGGCACAGGGAACCCCACCATAACATCCTTAATGGCATCAGAGAGACCCTCTCTGAAAGTCGCCGCCAGGGCGCACTCATTCCACTGAGTAAGCACAGACCATTTACGGAATCTTTGACAGTAAATTTCCGCTTCATCTTGCCCCTGAGATAGGGACATCAAAGTTTTTTCTGCCTGAAGCTCCAAATGAGGTTCGTCATAAAGCAACCCCAAGGCCAGAAAAAACGCATCCACATTGAGCAACGCAGGATCCCCTGGTGTCAATGAAAAAGCCCAGTCTTGAGGGTCGCCCCGGAGCAAGGAAATCACAATCCTGACCTGCTGTGCAGGGTCTCCGGCAGAGCGAAATTTCAGGGACAAAAATAATTTGCAATTATTTCGAAAATTCTGAAACCCAGATCTATTCCCCGAGAAAAATTCCGGCAAAGGAATTCTCGGCTCAGATACAGGTGCATGACAAACAAAGTCTTGCAAATTTTGTACCTTCGTGGCGAGATTATTCAAACCTGCAGTTACACTCTGAAGATCCATTACAAACAGGTGGACACAGAGCCATTCAAAGATTAGAAGGAGAAAAAAAAAAAAAAAATTCTCAGCAGACTTCTTATTTCTCTCCTTTCTCAGCCAAGGATTTTAACCCTTTAGTGGGCCGGTCAAACTGTCATGTTCTCAATGGCAAGAGAACATAGCATCAGCATATATAGGAACTAGCTCTTGGAAGATGGGAACTGAGCTGACCATGAACTAAACCTAACGCACAACTAGCAGTGGCCGGGTAGCATGCCTACGTTGATTCTAGATGCCCAGCACCAGCCGGAGGACTAAATAATGCTAGCAGAGGAAAATATTAGTCCTAGCTCACCTCTAGAGAAATACCCCGAAAGGAGACAGAGGCCCCCCACATGTATTGGCGGTGAATTAAGATGAAATAACAAACGTAGTATGAAAATAGGTTTAGCAAATTTGAGGTCCACTTACTACATAGCAGAAGACAGAAAGGACACTTTCATGGTCAGCTGAAAACCCTATCAAAACACCATCCAGAAATTACTTTAAAACTCTGGCATTAACTCATAACACCAGAGTGGCAATTCCTGTTCACAAGAGCTTTCCAGACACAGTAACGAAACTACAGCTGTGAACTGGAACAAAAATGCAAAAACAAACATGGACAAGAGTCCAACTTATCTAGTAGTTGTCTAGGAGCAGGAACAAGCACAGAGAGGCTTCTGATAACATTGTTGACCGGCAAGCAACTAACAGAGCAGCAAGGTTATATAGCGACTCCCACATCTTGATGGGAACAGGTGAACAGAGAAGATGAAAACACCAGTTCAATTCCACCAGTAGCCACCGGGGGAGCCCAGAATCCAAATTCACAACAGGACCCCAAAAGTAGGATACAAGCCCCCCACAAATAATAAAGGTGAGGTAAGAGGAAATGACAAACATAGAAATGAACTAGGTTTAGCAAAGAGAGGCCCGCTTACTAATAGCAGAATGTAGTAAGATAACTTATATGGTCAACAAAAACCCTATCAAACATCCACGCTGGAAATTCAAGAACCCCCGAACCGTCTAACGGCCCGGGGGGAGAACACCAGCTCCCTAGAGCTTCCAGCAAGGACAGGATACAGATTAAGTACAAGCTGGACAAAAAATGCAAACAAAAACAAATAACAAAAAGCAAGAAAGCAGACTTAGCTTAATCTAGCAGGAACCAGGATCAGTAGACAAGAGCACAACAGATTAGCTCTGATTACAATGTTGCCAGGCATTGAACTGAAGGTCCAGGGAGCTTATATAGCAACACCCCTGAACTAACGGCCCAGGTGAGCATACAAGGGATGACTGACATATCCAGAGTCAAATCACTAGTAACCACTAGAGGGAGCCAAAAAGCAAATTCACAACAGCGGTCCCTCCGTTGCCGGTCTGCTCCGCCTCCGCTGGGGTCTGGAACGCTGGTTGCGGGGCCTTGTGCTGCGACATTGTCAACTCTGCTTGCAGCATCCCGCTTTCCGGCAGGGCCTTGCTTTCCAGCTTCGGAGCGCTGGAACTTCTTTCCTGCTCCGGACCAGACGAGGCTGCCGACAGGCGTCCGGCGAGGCTCCCGATGAAGATCTTCTTCCACCCGGCCTCCGTGCTCAGCTGCGTCCGCCGGGGTCGGTCGTATTTGTATTGTTCTGTTTTTGTCCAGCTTGTTCATAATGTGATTCCTGAATTTGCTGGAAGCTCTAAGGGGGCTGATATTCTCCCCCCACACCGTTAGTTGGTGCGGGGGTTCTTGGATATTCAGCGTGGATATTTTTGTAGGGTTTTTCGCTGACCGCATAAGTCCGCTTTCTATATTTCTGCTATTATATAGTGGGCCTCTCTTTGCTGAATCTAGTTCATACTTACGTTTGTCCTTTCTTCTTACCTCACCGTTATTATTTGTTGGGGCGTGTCTTTACTTTGGGGTACCTTTCTCTTGAGGCAAGTGAGGTCTGATTTTCTCTGAAAGGGTTAGTTAGTTCTCCGGCTGGCGCGAGACGTCTAGAACCAACGTAGGTATGTTCCCCGGCTGCTATTAGTTGTGGGTTAGGATCAGGTATGCGGTCAGCTCAGTTACCACCTCCCTATGAGCTGGTTTTTTATGTTTGCAGACTTTGCTGAAAACCCTGAGATCCTCTACCATTGGGATCATAACAGAATGCCAGGCCGAATAAATAGTTAATGCATTGCAGAAGTGGGATTAAAAGAAAAGAAGTTCTGAGTTTTTATTTATTTTTTCTTCCTCCCCTTTATCTCTGAGTGGCTTGAAGCTCTGCTGCAGACATGAATGTTCAGACTCTGATTACTAGTGTGGATCAGCTTGCTGCACGTGTGCAGGGCATTCAGGATTTTGTTATTAGCAGTCCTATGTCAGAGCCTAAGATACCTATTCCTGAGCTGTTCTCTGGAGATCGATTTAAATTTAGGAATTTTAGGAATAATTGTAAATTGTTTCTATCTTTGAGACCTCGTTCGTCTGGAGACTCAGCTCAGCAGGTTAAAATTGTTATCTCCTTCTTGCGGGGCGACCCTCAGGATTGGGCTTTCTCTTTGGCGCCAGGAGATCCGGCATTGGCAAATATTGATGCGTTTTTTCTGGCACTCGGATTACTTTATGAGGAGCGCAATCTTGAAATTCAGGCAGAGAAAGCTTTGCTGGCTATCTCTCAGGGCCAGGATGAAGCTGAAGTGTATTGCCAAAAATTTCGGAAATGGTCCGTGCTTACTCAGTGGAATGAGTGCGCTCTGGCCGCAAATTTCAGAAATGGCCTTTCTGAAACCATTAAGAATGTGATGGTGGGTTTCCCCATTCCTACAAGTCTGAATGATTCTATGACGCTGGCCATTCAGATTGATCGGCGTTTGCGGGAGCGCAAATCCGCTAATCCTCTGGCGGTGTTGTCTGAACAGACACCGGACTTAATGCAATGTGATAGAATTCAGACTAGAACTGAACGGCAAAATCATAGACGTCAGAATGGGTTGTGTTTTTACTGTGGTGATTCTACACATGTTATATCAGCATGCTCTAAATGCCTAACAAAGTTTGTTAGTCCTGTCGCCATTGGTAACTTGCAGCCTAAATTTATTTTGTCTGTGACTTTAATTTGTTCATTGTCTTCCTACCCTGTTATGGCGTTTGTGGATTCAGGTGCTGCCCTGAGTCTTATGGACTTGTCGGTTGCCAAGCGCTGTGGTTTTGTCCTAGAGCCTTTAGAAAATCCTATTCCTCTTAGAGGAATTGATGCTACGCCATTGGCGGAGAATAAACCGCAGTATTGGACATAAGTGACCATGTGCATGACTCCTGAACATCGGGAGGTGATTCGTTTTCTTGTTCTGCATAAGATGCATGATTTGGTCGTTTTGGGTCTGCCATGGTTACAGGCCCATAATCCAGTTTTGGATTGGAGGGCTATGTCTGTGTCAAGTTGGGGATTGTCAGGGAATTCATTGCGATTCCCCGTCGGTGTCTATTGCTTCCTCCACTCCTTCAGAAGTTCCTGAGTATTTGTTTGACTATCAGGATGTATTCAGTGAGTCCAGGTCCAGTGCTCTTCCTCCTCATAGGGTGTCATGGATCCCAATGGCTGGGGATCGCACTGGACAAGCAAAATAACATAAATAACGGACGAGCTCTAGGGTGATGGAACCTGGGCTGACCGCTGCCCTACTCCTGACAAACACAACTAGAAATAGCCAGGGAGCGTGCCTACGTTGATTCTAGACGCCACGCGCCAGCCTAAGAGCTAACTAGCACTGCAGAGGAAATAAAGACCTAGCTTGCCTCCAGAGGAATGAACCCCAAAAGGTATAGTTGCCCCCCACATGTATTGACGGTGAAATGAGAGGAAGGCACGCACATAGAGATGAAAATAGATTTAGCAAAATGAGGCCCGCTATAACTAGAAAGCAGAATGATACAAAAGGGGTCTGAGCGGTCAGCAAAAAAACCCTAATCAAAAACCATCCTGAGATTACAAGAACCCATGTGCCAACTCATGGCACATGGGGAGAACCTCAGCCCACTAGAGCTACCAGCTAGCATAGAGTCATAACTAGCAAGCTGGACAAAAAACCAAACAACTGAAAAACAGAACTTAGCTTATCCTGAGAGATCTGGGAGCAGGTAGTCAGGAACCAAACTGAGCACATCTGAGTACATTGGTAGCCGGCAAGGGAATGACAGGAAAGCCAGGTTAAATAGGAAACACCCAGCCTCTGATGGACAGGTGGAAACCAGAGACCGCAACCCACCAAAGTCACCCAGTACCAGCCGTAACCACCAGAGGGAGCCCAAAAACAGAATCCACAACAGTACCCCCCCCCTTGAGGAGGGGTCACCGAACCCTCACGAGAACCCCCAGGGCGATCAGGATGAGCTCTATGGAAGGCGCGGACCAAATCAGTCGCATGAACATCAGAGGCGACCACCCAGGAATTATCCTCCTGACCATAACCCTTCCACTTAACCAAATACTGGAGTTTACGTCTGGAAACACGAGAATCCAAGATCTTCTCAACAACATACTCCAATTCTCCCTCCACCAGCACCGGAGCAGGAGGCTCAACCGAAGGAACAACGGGCACCTCATACCTCCGCAATAACGACCGATGGAACACATTATGAATAGCAAACGATGCTGGGAGATCCAAACGAAAAGACACAGGGTTAAGAATCTCCAAGATCTTATAAGGACCGATGAACCGAGGCTTGAACTTAGGAGAAGAGACCTTCATAGGGACAAAACGAGAAGACAACCACACCAAGTCCCCAACAAGAAGTCGGGGACCCACGCGGCGACGGCGATTAGCAAACTGCTGAGTCTTCTCCTGAGACAACTTCAAATTGTCCACCACCTGATTCCCAATCTGATGTAGCCTGTCCACCACCACGTCCACTCCAGGACAATCCGAAGGCTCCACCTGACCAGAGGAAAAACGAGGATGAAACCCCGAATTACAAAAGAAAGGAGAGACCAAAGTAGCAGAACTAGCCCGATTATTAAGGGCAAATTCGGCCAGTGGCAAAAAGGCAACCCAGTCATCTTGATCAGCAGAAACAAAACACCTTAAATAAGTTTCCAAGGTCTGATTAGTTTGCTCCGTCTGGCCATTCGTCTGAGGATGGAATGCAGACGAGAAAGACAAATCAATGCCCATCTTAGCACAAAACGTCCGCCAAAATCTAGACACAAACTGGGATCCCCTGTCAGAAACAATATTCTCCGGAATCCCATGCAAATGAACCACGTTCTGAAAAAATAAAGGGACCAACTCAGAGGAGGAAGGCAACTTAGGCAAGGGTACCAAATGAACCATCTTAGAAAAGCGGTCACACACAACCCAGATAACGGACATTTTCTGTGAGACAGGGAGATCTGAAATAAAATCCATGGAAATGTGCGTCCAAGGCCTCTTCGGGATAGGCAAGGATAACAACAACCCACTGGCCCGAGAACAGCAAGGCTTAGCCCGAGCACACACTTCACAAGACTGCACAAAGGTGCGCACATCCCTTGACAAGGAAGGCCACCAAAAAGACCTGGCCACCAAGTCTCTAGTACCAAATATTCCAGGATGACCAGCCAACACAGAAGAATGGACCTCGGAGATGACTCTACTGGTCCAATCATCCGGAACAAACAGTCTTTCTGGTGGACAACGATCAGGTTTATCCGCCTGAAACTCCTGCAATGCACGTCGCAAGTCTGGGGAGACGGCGGACAATATTACCCCATCCCTAAGGATACCAGTAGGCCCAGAGTCTCCAGGAGAGTCAGGCACAAAACTCCTGGAAAGAGCATCTGCCTTCACATTCTTTGAACCTGGCAGGTATGAAACCACAAAATTGAAACGAGAAAAAAACAACGACCAACGAGCCTGTCTAGGATTCAGACGCCTGGCAGACTCAAGGTAAATCAGATTTTTGTGATCAGTCAAGACCACCACACGATGTCTAGCACCCTCAAGCCAATGACGCCACTCCTCAAATGCCCACTTCATGGCCAAAAGCTCCCGATTACCCACATCATAATTGCGCTCGGCGGGCGAGAATTTTCTAGAAAAGAACGCACATGGCTTCATCACCGAGCCATTGGAACTTCTCTGTGACAAAACCGCCCCCGCTCCAATCTCGGAAGCATCAACCTCAACCTGAAAAGGAAGTGAAACATCTGGTTGACATAACACAGGAGCAGAAGAAAACCGGCGCTTAAGTTCCTGAAAGGCCTCCACAGCCGTAGGAGACCAATTAGCAACATCAGCACCCTTTTTAGTCAAATCAGTCAAAGGTTTAACAACACTGGAAAAATTAGTAATGAACCGACGATAAAAATTAGCAAAACCCAAGAACTTCTGAAGACTCTTAACAGATGTAGGTTGTGTCCAGTCACAAATCGCCTGAACCTTGACGGGATCCATCTCAATAGTAGAAGGAGAAAAAATGTACCCCAAAAAAGAAATTTTCTGGACTCCGAAGAGACATTTTGAGCCCTTCACAAACAGAGAATTGGCCCGCAGGACTTGAAACACCTTCCTGACCTGTAGAACATGAGACTCCCAGTCATCAGAAAACACCAAAACATCATCCAAATACACAATCATAAACTTATCCAGATATTCACGGAAAATATTGTGCATAAAGGACTGAAAGACTGAAGGAGCATTAGAAAGTCCAAAAGGCATTACCAAATACTCAAAATGGCCCTCAGGCGTATTAAATGCGGTTTTCCACTCATCACCCTGTTTTATCCGCACAAGATTATACGCACCGCGAAGATCTATCTTAGTGAACCACCTAGCCCCCTTAATGCGAGCAAACAAATCAGTCAATAATGGCAATGGATACTGATATTTGACTGTAATCTTATTCAGAAGGCGATAATCTATACAAGGCCTCAGGGAACCATCTCTTTTTGCCACGAAAAAAAAACCTGCTCCCAGAGGGGACGAAGATGGATGAATATGTCCCTTTTCCAAGGACTCCTTAATATAATTCCGCATAGCAGTATGCTCTGGCACTGACAGATTAAATAAACGACCCTTAGGGAACTTACTGCCAGGAATTAATTCTATAGCACAGTCACAATCCCTATGAGGAGGGAGCGAATTGAGCTTAGGCTCCTCAAAAACATCCCGATAGTCAGACAAAAACGCAGGGACCTCAGAAGGAGTAGATGAAGCTATTGAAATCAGAGGTGCATCATCATGAACCCCCTGACATCCCCAGCTTAACACAGACATTGTTTTCCAATCCAGGACAGGATTATGAGTTTGTAACCATGGCAGACCAAGCACTAGTACATCATGTAAATTATACAGTACAAGGAAGCGAATCACCTCCTGATGAACGGGAGTCATGCGCATGGTCACTTGTGTCCAGTACTGCGGTTTATTCATAGCCAATGGTGTAGAGTCAATTCCCTTCAAAGGAATAGGAACTTCCAGAGGCTCCAGACTAAAACCGCAGCGTTTGGCAAATGACCAATCCATAAGACTCAGGGCAGCGCCCGAATCCACATAGGCATCGACGGAAATGGAAGACAGTGAACAAATCAGAGTTACAGACAAAATGAACTTAGACTGCAGAGTACTAATGGCAAAAGATTTATCAACCTTTTTTGTGCGTTTAGAGCATGCTGATATAACATGAGCTGAATCACCACAATAAAAACACAATCCATTTTTCCGCCTATAATTTTGCCGTTCACTTCTGGACTGAATTCTATCACATTGCATAGTCTCAGGTGCCTCTTCAGAAGACACCGCCAACTGGTGCACAGGTTTGCGCTCCCGTAAACGCCGATCAATCTGAATGGCCATAGCCATAGACTCATTCAGACCTGTAGGCGCAGGGAACCCCACCATAATATCCTTAATGGCCTCAGAAAGACCATCTCTGAAGTTTGCAGCCAGGGCGCACTCATTCCGCTGAGTAAGCACCGACCATTTCCGAAATTTTTGACAATATACTTCCGCTTCATCATGCCCCTGAGAGAGGGCTAATAAAGCCTTTTCAGCCTGAATCTCCAGGTTAGGTTCCTCATAGAGCAATCCCAGTGCCAGAAAAAACGCATCCACACTGAGCAATGCAGGATCCCCTGGTGCCAATGCAAATGCCCAATTCTGAGGGTCGCCCCGCAGGAAAGATATTACAATCTTAACCTGCTGAGCAGGGTCTCCAGAGGAGCGAGATTTCAAAGAAAGAAACAATTTGCAATTGTTCCTGAAATTCAGGAAGGTAGATCTATCTCCAGAAAAAAACTCTGGAATGGGAATTCTAGGTTCAGACATGGGAGTGTGAACAACAAAATCCTGTATGTTTTGAACTTTTGCAGCAAGATTACTCAGGCTGGAAGCCAAACTCTGGACATCCATGTTAAACAGCTTAGGTCAGAGCCATTCAAGGGTTAAGAGGAAGTAAGAAGCAGCTAGACAGCAATTAAGGGCTAGGCAGCAAAACTCTGAGGGGAAAAAAAAAAAAAAAAAATTTCCCTTAAACACTTCTTTTTCTCCTGCTTCAGCCCAAACAATTAACACTTTGTGGGCCGGCTATACTGTCATGGATCCCAATGGCTGGGGATCGCACTGGACAAGCAAAATAACATAAATAACGGACGAGCTCTAGGGTGATTGAACCTGGGCTGACCGCTGCCCTACTCCTGACAAACACAACTAGAAATAGCCAGGGAGCGTGCCTACGTTGATTCTAGACGCCACGCGCCAGCCTAAGAGCTAACTAGCACTGCAGAGGAAATAAAGACCTAGCTTGCCTCCAGAGGAATGAACCCCAAAAGGTATAGTTGCCCCCCACATGTATTGACGGTGAAATGAGAGGAAGGCACGCACATAGAGATGAAAATAGATTTAGCAAAATGAGGCCCGCTATAACTAGAAAGCAGAATGATACAAAAGGGGTCTGAGCGGTCAGCAAAAAAACCCTAATCAAAAACCATCCTGAGATTACAAGAACCCATGTGCCAACTCATGGCACATGGGGAGAACCTCAGCCCACTAGAGCTACCAGCTAGCATAGAGTCATAACTAGCAAGCTGGACAAAAAACCAAACAACTGAAAAACAGAACTTAGCTTATCCTGAGAGATCTGGGAGCAGGTAGTCAGGAACCAAACTGAGCACATCTGAGTACATTGATAGCCGGCAAGGGAATGACAGGAAAGCCAGGTTAAATAGGAAACACCCAGCCTCTGATGGACAGGTGGAAACCAGAGACCGCAACCCACCAAAGTCACCCAGTACCAGCCGTAACCACCAGAGGGAGCCCAAAAACAGAATCCACAACAATAGGGACTGTGACTGCGCTATATATTTGATTCCTGGTAGTAAGATTCCTAAGGGACGATTATTTAATTTGTCGGTATCTGAGCATGCCGCGATGCATTCTTATATAAAGGAGTCTTTGGAGAAAGGACATATTCGTCCATCCTCTTCTCCTCTTGGTGCGGGATTCTTTTTTGTGGCCAAGAAAGACGGGTCTTTGAGACCTTGTATAGACAATCGGCTTCTGAATAAAATCACGGTTAAATTTCAATATCCTTTGCCACTATTGTCGGACTTGTTTGCTCGGATTAAGGGTGCCTGTTGGTTCACCAAGATAGATCTTCGTGGTGCGTACAACCTTGTGCGCATTAAGCAGGGAGATGAATGGAAAACTGCATTTAATACGCCCGAAGGTCATTTTGAGTACTTGGTGATGCCTTTTGGGCTCTCTAATGCCCCTTCAGTGTTTCAGTCCTTTATGCATGACATCTTCTGGAAGTATCTAGATAAATTTGTGATTGTTTATCTGGATGACATTTTAGTTTTTTCTGATGATTGGGATTCTCATGTAAAGCAGGTCAGGATGGTGTTTCAGGTTTTGCGCGATAATGCTTTGTTTGTGAAGGGCTCAAAGTGTCTCTTTGGAGTGCAGAAGGTTTCCTTTTTGGGTTTTATTTTTTCTCTTCTGCTGTGGAGATGGACCCAGTCAAGGTCCGAGCTATTCATGTTTGGACTCAACCCACGTCTGTTAAGAGTCTTCAGAAGTTTTTGGGTTTTGCTAATTTCTACCGTAGTTTTATTGCTAACTTTTCTAGCGTTGTTAAACCTCTGACGGATATGACCAAGAAAGGTTCTGATGTTGCTAATTGGGCTCCTGCGGCCGTGGAGGCCTTCCGGGAGCTGAAGCGCCGGTTTACTTCGGCGCCTGTTTTGTGCCAGCCTGATGTCTCACTTATCTTTCAGGTTGAAGTAGACGCTTCTGAGATCGGTGCAGGGGCTGTTTTGTCGCAGAGAGGCTCTGGTTGCTCTGTGATGAGACCATGTGCTTTCTTTTCCAGGAAGTTTTCGCCTGCTGAGCGGAACTATGATGTTGGTAATCGGGAGTTGTTGGCCATGAAGTGGGCATTTGAGGAGTGGCGTCATTGGCTCGAGGGAGCTAAGCATCGTGTGGTGGTCTTGACTGATCACAAGAACCTGATGTATCTCGAGTCTGCTAAACGCCTGAATCCTAGACAGGCTCGTTGGTCGTTGTTTTTCTCCCGTTTTGACTTTGTGGTCTCATACCTGCCTGGTTCGAAAAATGTGAAGGCTGATGCTCTCTCTAGGAGCTTTGTGCCTGACTCTCCTGGAGTCTCAGAGCCGGCTGGTATTCTTAAAGAGGGAGTAATCTTGTCGGCCATTTCTCCTGATTTGCGACATGTGTTGCAGAGATTTCAGGCTGGTAGACCTGACCCTTGTCCACCTGACAGACTGTTTGTTCCTGATAAATGGACCAGCAGAGTTATTTCCGAGGTTCATTCCTCGGTGTTGGCAGGGCATCCTGGGATTTTTGGTACCAGAGATTTGGTGGCTAGGTCCTTTAGGTGGCCTTCCTTGTCACGGGATGTGCGTTCTTTTGTGCAGTCCTGTGGGACTTGTGCTCGGGCTAAGCCTTGCTGTTCTCGTGCCAGCGGGTTGCTTTTGCCCTTGCCCGTCCCGAAGAGGCCTTGGACACACATTTCCATGGATTTCATTTCAGATCTTCCGGTGTCTCAGTGTTGTGATTCGGTTCGTGGGCTCCCCCGGTGGTCTCTTGTGGTACTGGTGTCCTGCAAGCTTTGCCTTCTCAGTTCACCTGTTCCTATCAGGATGTGGGAGTATCCTATTTAACCTTGCTCCTCAGTCATTCTAATGCTGGCCATCAATGTATCCAGAGTGATTCTGTTGCATGTTCCTGCTCCCAGTTTTCTGCTCAGCTAAGTTGGACACTTTAGTCCTTAAGTCTATTTTTGTATGTTTTGTCCAGTTTGCACTTATGTGAATCTCTGCAGCTGGAAGCTCTTGTTGGGCTGAAATTACCACTCCGGTGTCATGAGTTGTCACATGAGTTAAGGTAATTTCAGGATGGTGTTTTGAAGGGTTTTGCAGCTGACCGCGAAGTCCTCTGTTGTATCTTTCTGCTATTTAGTTAGCGGGCCTCTCTGTGCTAAATCTGCTTTCATACTACGTGTGTCTTTTCATCTGCTCTCACCGTTATTATATGTGGGGGGCTGCTATCTCCTGTGGGGACATTCTCTGGAGGCAAGCCAGGACTGTGTTTTCTTCTACCAGGGGTAGTTAGTTCTCCGGCTGGCGCGCGGCATCTAGAGACAACGCAGGAATGCCCCCTGGCTACTTCTAGTGTGGTGTGTAGGTTTAGCATCGCGGTCAGCTCTAGTTTCCATCACCCGAGAGCTTGTCCGTTTATTCTATGCTTCTGATGTTTCCTTGCCATTGGAAACCATAACAGTATGGCCAGCCCAAATGTTTAATCTATAGGCTGAAGCAGGAGAGAAAAGGAACTGTGTGAAACCTTTTTTTTTTTTTTTTTTTCCTTCCTCTGAAGTTGCACTCCAGCTCTAATTGCAGTCTCCTGTTTTCCTCTCCTCTTAACCCCTGAATGGCTCAGACTTTATCTGTTGAAATATGGATCCCCAGAGTCTGGCTACCAATTTGAATAATCTTGCCTCTAAAGTTCAGAATATACAAGATTTTTTGTTACATGCTCCTCGGTCTGAACCTAAAATTCCTATAACGGAGTTTTTTTCTGGAGATCGATCTTGTTTTCTAAATTTTAAATACAATTGTAAATTGTTTCTTTCGCTGAGATCTCATTCTGCTGGAGATCCTGCCCAGCAAGTAAAAATTGTTATTTCTTTACTGCGGGGTGACCCCCAAAATTGGGCATTTTCATTGGCACCAGGGGATCCTGCGTTGCTCAATGTGGATGCGTTTTTTCTGGCTTTGGGGTTGCTTTATGAGGAACCAAATTTGGAGATTCAGGCTGAGAAAGCCCTAATAGCCCTCTCTCAGGGGCAAGATGAAGCCGAAATATATTGCCAAAAATTTCGAAAATGGTCTGTGCTTACTCAGTGGAATGAGTGCGCTCTGGCGGCAATTTTCAGAGAAGGTCTCTCTGATGCTGTAAAAGACGTCATGGTGGGGTTTCCTGCGCCTACTGGTCTGAATGAGTCCATGACAATGGCAATTCAGATTGATCGGCGTTTACGGGAACGCAAACCTGTGCACCAGTTGGCGGTGTCTTCTGAAGAGGCACCACAGAGTATGCAATGTGATAGCTTTCTGTCCAGAAGCGAACGACAGATTTATAGGCGCAAAAAGCATTTGTGCTTCTATTGTGGAAATTCTACTCATGTTATATCAGCATGCTCTAAACGAACAAAGAAAGTTGATAAATCCTCTGCTATTGGCACTGTGCAGTCCAAGTTTATTTTGTCTGTAACTCTAATTTGTTCGTTATCTTCTATTGTTGCGGATGCGTATGTGGATTCTGGCGCCGCTTTGAGTCTTATGGATTGGTCCTTTGCCAGGCGCTGTGGGTTTGATCTAGAGCCTCTGGAAGTTCCTATACCTTTAAAGGGTATTGATTCTACACCATTGGCTAGTAATAAACCACAATACTGGACACAAGTGATTATGCGTATGACTCCAGACCATCAAGAGGTGATTCGCTTCCTTGTACTGTATAATCTACATGATGTGTTGGTGCTGGGATTGCCATGGTTGCAAACTCATAACCCAGTCCTTGACTGGAAAACAATGTCTGTACTAAGCTGGGGATGTCAGGGAAATCATGGGGACACATCTTTGGTCTCCATTGCTTCATCTATTCCCTCTGAAATTCCTGAGTTTTTGTCTGATTATCGTGAGGTTTTTGAGGAATCTACTCTTAATTCTCTTCCTCCTCACAGAGATTGCGATTGCGCCATAGATTTGATCCCTGGCAGTAAATTTCCTAAGGGTCGTCTATTCAATCTGTCTGTACCTGAACATGCTGCCATGCGAGAGTATATTAGGGAGTCCTTGGAAAAGGGACATATTCGTCCTTCTTCGTCTCCTCTTGGAGCGGGGTTCTTTTTCGTAGCTAAAAGCGATGGTTCTTTGAGACCTTGTATTGATTATAGACTCTTGAATAAGATCACAGTCAAGTATCAGTATCCTTTGCCATTGCTGACAGATTTATTTGCTCGCATTGAGGGGGCGAAGTGGTTCTCTAAGATTGATCTTCGCGGTGCGTATAATTTGGTGCGAATTAAGCAGGGGGATGAGTGGAAAACCGCATTTAATACGCCCGAGGGCCATTTTGAGTATTTGGTGATGCCTTTTGGTCTGTCAAATGCCCCTTCGGTCTTTCAGTCTTTTATGCACAATATTTTCCGTGAATATCTGGATAAATTTATGATTGTGTATTTGGACGATATCTTGATTTTTTCGGATGACTGGGAATCTCATGTTCAACAAGTTAGGAGGGTTTTTCAGGTTTTGCGGACCAATTCTCTGTTTGTTAAAGGTTCAAAGTGTGTTTTTGGGGTTCAGAAGATTTCTTTTTTGGGGTACATTTTTTCCCCCTCTTCTATTGAGATGGATCCTGTGAAGGTTCGGGCTATTTGTGACTGGACGCAACCGACTTCTCTTAAGGGCCTTCAGAAATTTTTGGGCTTTGCTAACTTTTATCGTCGATTCATAACTGGTTTTTCTAGCGTTGTCAGGCCTTTGACTGATTTGACTAAAAAGGGTGCTGATGTTGCAGATTGGTCTCCTGCTGCTGTGGAGGCCTTTCGGGAGCTTAAGCGCCGTTTTTCTTCTGCTCCGGTGTTGTGCCAGCCTGATGTTTCTCTTCCTTTTCAGGTGGAAGTTGATGCTTCCGAGATCGGAGCGGGGGCGGTTTTGTCGCAGAAAAGTTCAGATTGTTCAGTGATGAGACCTTGTGCGTTCTTTTCTCGAAAATTTTCGCCCGCCGAGCGAAATTATGACGTCGGTAATCGGGAGCTTTTGGCGATGAAGTGGGCATTCGAGGAGTGGCGTCATTGGCTTGAGGGTGCTAAACATCAGGTGGTGGTCTTGACTGATCACAAAAATTTGATTTATCTTGAGTCGGCCAGACGTCTGAATCCTAGACAGGCGCGCTGGTCGTTGTTTTTCTCCCGGTTTAATTTTGTGGTTTCGTATCTGCCAGGTACTAAGAATGTGAAGGCGGATGCCCTTTCTAGGAGTTTTGAACCTGATTCCCCTGGTGATTCTAAACCTACGGGTATACTTAAGGATGGGGTGATATTGTCTGCTGTCTTCCCAGACCTGCGACGTGCTTTACAAGAGTTTCAGGCGGATCGGCCTGATCGTTGTCCGCCTGGTAGATTGTTTGTGCCGGATGAGTGGACCAATAGAGTCATCTCGGAGGTTCATTCTTCTGCGTTGGCAGGTCATCCGGGAATTTTTGGTACCAGAGATTTGGTGGCTAGGTCCTTCTGGTGGCCTTCCCTGTCTCGGGACGTGCGTACTTTTGTGCAGTCTTGCGATGTTTGTGCTCGGGCCAAGCCTTGTTGTTCTCGGGCTAGTGGGTTGTTGTTGCCCTTGCCTGTTCCTAAGAGGCCTTGGACACACATCTCTATGGATTTTATTTCTGATCTCCCTGTTTCTCAGAAGATGTCCGTCATTTGGGTGGTGTGTGACCGCTTTTCTAAGATGGTTCATTTGGTGCCCTTGCCCAAGCTGCCTTCCTCATCTGAGTTGGTGCCCCTGTTTTTTCAGAATGTGGTTCGGCTGCATGGTATTCCGGAGAATATCGTTTCCGACAGGGGATCCCAGTTTGTGTCCAGATTTTGGCGGGCGTTTTGTGCCAGGATGGGCATTGATTTGTCTTTTTCGTCTGCATTTCATCCCCAGACAAATGGCCAGACGGAACGTACTAATCAGACCTTGGAGACTTATTTGAGGTGTTTCGTGTCTGCTGATCAGGATGACTGGGTCTCCTTTTTGCCGTTGGCTGAGTTTGCCCTTAATAATCGGGCCAGTTCTGCCACTTTGGTCCCCCCTTTCTTTTGCAATTCAGGGTTCCATCCTCGTTTTTCATCTGGTCAGGTGGAGTCTTCGGATTGTCCTGGAGTGGATACCATGGTGGATAGGTTGCATCGTATTTGGGGGCAGGTGGTGGACAATTTGGAGTTGTCCCAGGAGAGGACTCAACGTTTTGCTAATCGCCATCGTCGTGTTGGTCCTCTGTTGTGAATTTACCTTTTTGGCTCCCTCTAGTGGTTACTAGTGATTTGACTCTGGGAATGTCTGCCATCCCTTGTATGCTCACCTGGGTCGTTAGGTCAGGGGAGTTGCTATATAAGCTCCCTGGACCTTCAGTTCAATGCCTGGCAACGTTGTAATCAGAGCTAATCTGTTGTGCTCTTGTCTACTCATCCTGGTTCCTGCTAGATTAAGCTAAGTCTGCTTTCTTGCTTTTTGCTATTTGTTTTTGTTTGCATTTTTGTCCAGCTTGTACATAATCTGTATCCTAACCTTGCTGGAAGCTCTAGGGAGGCTGGAGTTCTCCCCCCGGGCCGTTAGACGGTTCGGGGGTTCTTGAATTTCCAGTGTGGATTTTTCATAGGGTTTTTGTTGACCATATAAGTTATCTTACTACATTCTGCTATTAGTAAGTGGGCCTCTCTTTGCTAAACCTAGTTCATCTCTGTGTTTGTCATTTCCTCTTACCTCACTGTTATTATTTGTGGGGGGCTTGTATCCAACTTTTGGGGTCTATTCTCTGGAGGCAAGAGAGGTCTTTGTTTTCCTCTTCTAGGGGTAGTTAGTCCTCCGGCTGGCGCGAGACATCTAGCGACCTACGTAGGCATGTTCCCCGGCTACTTCTAGTGTTGGCGTTAGGAGTAGATATATGGTCAACCCAGTTACCACTGCCCTATGAGCTGGATTTTTGTACTTCGCAGACTTACTTGTTCCTCTGAGACCCTCGCCATTGGGGTCATAACAGTTTGCCAGGCCAGTATTAAATGTTAAATGCATTGCAGAAGCGGGATTATAAGAAAGAAAATTCTGAGTTTTTTTTTCTCTTTCTCATTTTTTTTTTCTTTTCCCCTTTACCTCTGAGTGGCTTGTGTTTGCTGCAGACATGAATGTCCAGACCTTGATTACAGGTGTGGACCAGCTTACTGCTCGTGTGCAGGGCATACAAGATTATGTTATCAGAAATTCTATGTCAGAACCTAAGATACCGATTCCTGAACTGTTTTCCGGAGACCGATTTAAATTTAGAAATTTCAGGAATAATTGTAAATTGTTTTTGTCCCTGAGACCCTGTTCATCTGGAGACTCCGCTCAGCAAGTGAAAATTGTTATTTCTTTTTTACGGGGCGACCCTCAGGATTGGGCCTTCTCGCTGGCGCCAGGAGATCCGGCATTGGCTGATATTGATGCGTTTTTTCTGGCGCTCGGTTTGCTTTATGAGGAACCCAATCTTGAGATTCAGGCAGAAAAAGCCTTGCTGGCTATGTCTCAGGGCCAGGACGAGGCTGTAGTGTATTGCCAAAAATTTCGGAAATGGTCCGTGCTGACCCAGTGGAACGAGTGTGCATTGGCTGCAAATTTCAGAAATGGCCTTTCTGAAGCCATTAAGAATGTGATGGTGGGTTTTCCCATTCCCACAGGTCTGAATGATTCCATGGCCCTGGCAATTCAAATCGACCGGCGGTTGCGGGAGCGCAAAACCGCAAATTCCCTCATGGTGTTGTCTGAACAGGCACCTGATTTAATGCAATGTGATAGAATCCTGACTAGAAATGAGCGGAAAATTCATAGACGCCAGAATGGCTTGTGTTACTACTGTGGTGATTCTACACATGTTATCTCAGCATGCTCTAAACGTCTTACTAGGGTTGTTAGTCCTGTCGCCATTGGTAATTTGCAACCTAAATTTATTCTATCTGTAACTTTGATTTGCTCACTGTCATCGTATCCTGTCATGGCGTTTGTAGACTCAGGTGCTGCCCTGAGTCTGATGGATCTGTCATTTGCCAAGCGTTGCGGTTTTGTTCTGGAGCCATTAGAAAATCCTATCCCTCTTAGGGGTATTGATGCTACGCCTTTGGCAAAAAATAAACCGCAGTTTTGGACACAGGTTACCATGTGCATGACTCCCGAACATCGGGAGGTGATACGTTTTCTTGTTCTGCATAAGATGCATGATTTGGTTGTTTTGGGTTTGCCATGGTTACAGACCCATAATCCAGTCTTGGACTGGAAGGCAATGTCGGTGTCAAGTTGGGGCTGCCATGGAATTCATGGAGATTCCCTGCCCTTGTCTATTGCTTCTTCTACGCCTTCGGAAGTTCCGGCGTATTTGTCTGATTATCAGGATGTCTTCAGCGAGTCTAAGTCCAGTGCACTGCCTCCTCATAGGGAATGTGACTGTGCAATAGATTTGATTCCTGGCAGTAAGTTTCCTAAGGGGAGACTGTTTAATTTGTCGGTACCTGAACATACCGCGATGCGTTCATATATCAAGGAGTCTCTTGAGAAGGGGCATATCCGTCCTTCTTCTTCCCCTCTTGGTGCGGGATTCTTTTTTGTGGCCAAAAAGGACGGATCTTTGAGGCCTTGTATTGACTATCGGCTTTTAAACAAGATCACTGTCAAATTTCAGTATCCTTTGCCGCTGTTGTCAGACTTGTTTGCCCGGATTAAAGGTGCCAAGTGGTTCACCAAGATAGACCTTCGTGGTGCGTACAACCTTGTGCGCATTAAGCAAGGCGATGAATGGAAAACCGCATTCAATACGCCCGAAGGTCATTTTGAGTACTTGGTGATGCCATTTGGGCTCTCTAATGCACCTTCAGTTTTTCAGTCCTTCATGCATGACATTTTCCGGAAGTATCTGGATAAATTTTTGATTGTTTATCTGGATGATATTCTGGTTTTTTCTGATGATTGGGACTCGCATGTGGAGCAGGTCAGGATGGTTTTTAAGATTTTGCGTGAAAATTCTTTGTTTTTTAAAGGCTCAAAGTGTCTCTTTGGTGTACAGAGGATTCCCTTTTTGGGGTTCATTTTTTCCCCTTCTGCTGTGGAGATGGACCCAGTCAAGGTCCGAGCTATTCATGATTGGACTCAACCCTCGTCAGTTAAGAGTCTTCAGAAGTTCTTGGGTTTTGCTAACTTCTACCGTCGTTTTATCGCAAATTTTTCTAGCATTGTTAAACCATTGACGGATATGACCAAGAAAGGCTCTGATGTAGCTAACTGGGCTCCTGCTGCCGTGGAGGCTTTCCAGGAGTTGAAACGCCGGTTTACTTCGGCGCCTGTTTTGTGCCAACCTGACACCTCACTTCCCTTTCAGGTGGAGGTGGATGCTTCGGAGATTGGGGCAGGGGCCGTTTTGTCGCAGAGAGGCCCTGGTTGCTCTACTATGAGACCTTGTGCCTTTTTCTCCAGGAAGTTTTCGCCGGCAGAGCGAAATTATGATGTGGGCAATCGGGAGTTGTTGGCCATGAAGTGGGCATTTGAGGAGTGGCGTCATTGGCTCGAGGGTGCTAAGCATCGTGTGGTGGTCTTGACTGATCACAAAAATCTGATGTATCTCGAGTCTGCTAAACGCCTGAATCCTAGACAGGCCCGCTGGTCATTGTTTTTCTCCCATTTTGACTTTGTGGTCTCGTATTTACCAGGTTCTAAGAATGTGAAGGCCGATGCTCTGTCTAGGAGCTTTGTGCCTGATGCTCCTGGAGTCGCTGAACCTGTGGGTATTCTTAAGGAAGGAGTTATCTTGTCAGCTATTTCTCCTGATCTGCGGCGTGTGTTGCAGAGATTTCAGGCTGGTAGGCCTGACTCTTGTCCATCTGACAGATTGTTTGTGCCTGCTAAATGGACCAGCAGAGTCATTTCCGAGGTTCATTCCTCAGTGTTGGCAGGGCACCCGGGAATTTTTGGCACCAGAGATCTGGTGGCCAGGTCCTTTTGGTGGCCTTCCTTGTCAAGGGATGTGCGGTCATTTGTGCAGTCCTGTGGAACTTGTGCTCGAGCTAAGCCTTGCTGTTCTCGTGCCAGCGGGTTGCTCTTGCCCTTGCCTGTCCCGAAGAGACCTTGGACACACATCTCTATGGATTTCATTTCTGATCTTCCGGTGTCTCAGGGCATGTCTGTCATCTGGGTGATATGTGATCGTTTCTCCAAGATGGTCCATTTGGTTCCTTTGCCTAAGCTGCCCTCCTCTTCTGATCTGGTTCCTGTGTTCTTCCAGAACGTGGTTCGTTTGCACGGCATTCCTGAGAATATTGTGTCGGACAGAGGATCCCAGTTTGTTTCCAGGTTCTGGCGATCCTTTTGTGGTAGGATGGGCATTGATTTGTCGTTTTCGTCCGCTTTTCATCCCCAGACTAACGGACAAACGGAGCGAACTAATCAGACTCTGGAGGCTTATTTGAGGTGTTTTGTCTCTTCTGATCAGGATGATTGGGTGACCTTCTTGCCGTTGGCTGAATTTGCCCTTAATAATCGGGCTAGTTCCGCCACCTTGGTTTCGCCATTTTTCTGCAACTCTGGTTTCCATCCTCGTTTTTCCTCGGGACATGTGGAGCCTTCTGACTGTCCTGGGGTGGATTCTGTGGTGGATAGGTTGCAGCGGATCTGGAGTCATGTGGTCGACAACTTGAAGTTGTCACAGGAGAAGGCTCAGCGTTTTGCCAACCGCCGCCGCGGTGTGGGTCCCCGACTTCGCGTTGGGGATTTGGTATGGCTGTCTTCTCGATTTGTTCCTATGAAGGTCTCCTCTCCCAAATTTAAGCCTCGCTTCATTGGTCCTTACAAGATATTGGAAATCCTTAATCCTGTATCCTTTCGCCTGGATCTTCCGGTGTCGTTTGCCATTCACAACGTATTTCATAGGTCCTTGTTGCGGCGGTACGTTGTGCCTGTGGTCCCTTCTGCTGAGCCTCCTGCTCCGGTGTTGGTTGAGGGCGAGTTGGAGTACGTGGTGGAGAAGATCTTAGATTCTCGTCTCTCCAGGCGGAGGCTTCAGTACCTGGTCAAGTGGAAGGGCTATGGTCAGGAGGATAATTCCTGGGTGGTCGCCTCTGATGTGTATGCGGCCGATTTGGTTCGTGCCTTTCACACCGCTCATCCAGATCGCCCTGGTGGTCTTGGTGAGGGTTCGGTGACCCCTCACTAAGGGGGGGGTACTGTTGTGAATTTACCTTTTTGGCTCCCTCTAGTGGTTACTAGTGATTTGACTCTGGGAATGTCTGCCATCCCTTGTATGCTCACCTGGGTCGTTAGGTCAGGGGAGTTGCTATATAAGCTCCCTGGACCTTCAGTTCAATGCCTGGCAACGTTGTAATCAGAGCTAATCTGTTGTGCTCTTGTCTACTCATCCTGGTTCCTGCTAGATTAAGCTAAGTCTGCTTTCTTGCTTTTTGCTATTTGTTTTTGTTTGCATTTTTGTCCAGCTTGTACATAATCTGTATCCTAACCTTGCTGGAAGCTCTAGGGAGGCTGGAGTTCTCCCCCCGGGCCGTTAGACGGTTCGGGGGTTCTTGAATTTCCAGTGTGGATTTTTCATAGGGTTTTTGTTGACCATATAAGTTATCTTACTACATTCTGCTATTAGTAAGTGGGCCTCTCTTTGCTAAACCTAGTTCATCTCTGTGTTTGTCATTTCCTCTTACCTCACTGTTATTATTTGTGGGGGGCTTGTATCCAACTTTTGGGGTCTATTCTCTGGAGGCAAGAGAGGTCTTTGTTTTCCTCTTCTAGGGGTAGTTAGTCCTCCGGCTGGCGCGAGACATCTAGCGACCTACGTAGGCATGTTCCCCGGCTACTTCTAGTGTTGGCGTTAGGAGTAGATATATGGTCAACCCAGTTACCACTGCCCTATGAGCTGGATTTTTGTACTTCGCAGACTTACTTGTTCCTCTGAGACCCTCGCCATTGGGGTCATAACAGTCCTCGTCTTCGTGTTGGGGACTTGGTGTGGTTGTCCTCCCGTTTTGTCCCTATGAGGGTCTCTTCTCCTAAGTTTAAGCCTCGGTTCATCGGTCCTTATAAGATTTTGGAAATTCTTAACCCTGTGTCTTTTCGTTTGGACCTCCCAGCATCCTTTGCTATCCATAATGTCTTCCATCGGTCATTATTGGGGAGGAATGAGGTACCACTTGTGCCTTCTGTTGAGCCTCCTGCTCCTGTGCTGGTTGAGGGTGAATTGGAGTACGTGGTGGAGAAAATCTTGGACTCCCGTGTTTCCAGACGGAGACTTCAATATCTGGTGAAATGGAAGGGCTACGGTCAAGAGGATAATTCTTGGGTTACAGCTTCTGATGTTCATGCTTCTGATTTGGTCCGTGCCTTTCATAGGGCCAATCCAGATCGCCCTGGTGGTTCTTGTGAGGGTTCGGTGCCCCCTCCTTAAGGGGGGGGGTACTGTTGTGATTCGGTTCGTGGGCTCCCCCGGTGGTCTCTTGTGGTACTGGTGTCCTGCAAGCTTTGCCTTCTCAGTTCACCTGTTCCTATCAGGATGTGGGAGTATCCTATTTAACCTTGCTCCTCAGTCATTCTAATGCTGGCCATCAATGTATCCAGAGTGATTCTGTTGCATGTTCCTGCTCCCAGTTTTCTGCTCAGCTAAGTTGGACACTTTAGTCCTTAAGTCTATTTTTGTATGTTTTGTCCAGTTTGCACTTATGTGAATCTCTGCAGCTGGAAGCTCTTGTTGGGCTGAAATTACCACTCCGGTGTCATGAGTTGTCACATGAGTTAAGGTAATTTCAGGATGGTGTTTTGAAGGGTTTTGCAGCTGACCGCGAAGTCCTCTGTTGTATCTTTCTGCTATTTAGTTAGCGGGCCTCTCTGTGCTAAATCTGCTTTCATACTACGTGTGTCTTTTCATCTGCTCTCAACGTTATTATATGTGGGGGGCTGCTATCTCCTGTGGGGACATTCTCTGGAGGCAAGCCAGGACTGTGTTTTCTTCTACCAGGGGTAGTTAGTTCTCCGGCTGGCGCGCGGCATCTAGAGACAACGCAGGAATGCCCCCTGGCTACTTCTAGTGTGGTGTGTAGGTTTAGCATCGCGGTCAGCTCTAGTTTCCATCACCCGAGAGCTTGTCCGTTTATTCTATGCTTCTGATGTTTCCTTGCCATTGGAAACCATAACACTCAGGGAATGTCTGTCATCTGGGTGGTGTGTGATCGTTTTTCCAAGATGGTCCATTTGGTGCCCTTGCCTAAGTTGCCGTCCTCTTCCGATCTGGTTCTTTTGTTTTTTCAGAATGTGGTTCGTTTGCACGGCATTCCTGAGAATATCGTGTCTGACAGAGGATCCCAGTTTGTGTCCAGATTCTGGCGATCTTTTTGTGCTAAGATGGGCATTGATCTGTCGTTCTCGTCTGCCTTTCATCCCCAGACTAATGGCCAAACGGAGCGAACTAATCAGACGCTGGAGGCTTATTTGAGATGTTTTGTTTCTGCGGATCAGGATGATTGGGTGACCTTTTTGCCATTGGCTGAGTTTGCCCTCAATAATCGGGCTATTTCCGCTACCTTGGTTTCGCCATTTTTCTGCAACTCTGGTTTTCATCCTCGTTTCTCCTCAGGTCATGTTGAGCCTTCTGACTGTCCTGGGGTGGATTCCGTGGTTGATAGGTTGCAGCGGACTTGGAATCATGTGGTGGACAACTTGAAGTTGTCACAGGAGAAGGCTCAGCGATTTGCCAACCGCCGCCGCGGTGTGGGTCCCCGACTTCGTGTTGGGGATTTGGTTTGGTTGTCTTCTCGGTATGTCCCTCTGAAGGTTTCCTCTCCTAAGTTTAAGCCTCGCTTTATTGGTCCTTATAGAATATTGGAGGTCCTTAATCCGGTGTCTTTTCGTTTGGATCTTCCTGTGTCGTTTGCCATTCACAATATGTTCCATAGGTCTTTGTTGCGGCGGTACATTGTGCCTGTGGTTCCTGCTGTTGACCCTCCTGCTCCGGTCTTGGTTGAGGGCGAGTTGGAGTACGTGGTGGAGAAGATCTTAGATTCTCGTCTCTCTAGACGGAGGCTTCAGTATCTGGTCAAATGGAAGGGCTATGGTCAGGAGGACAATTCCTGGGTGGTCGCTTCTGATGTTCATGCGGCCGATTTGGTTCGTGCCTTTCACGCTGCCCATCCTGATCGCCCTGGTGGTCGTAGTGAGGGTTCGGTGACCCCTCCTTAAGGGGGGGTACTGTTGTGAACTATACTTTTTGGCTCCCTCTTGTGGTCACTAGCGGTATGGCTCTTGGATATTCTTTCCCCAGGTTGGTAGTCACCTGGTTCATTAGACCCTGGGTGTTCCTATTTAAACTTCCTGGATTCTTAGTCCATTGCCTGGCATTAATGTAATCAGTCCTTGTCTGGTTGCTCCTGTCTACTGGTCCTGATTCTTGCAAGATAAGCTAAGTCCTGCTTTCTTATTTTTGTTCATTTGTATTGTTCTGTTTTTTGTCCAGCTTGTTCATAATGTGATTCCTGATTTTGCTGGAAGCTCTAAGGGGGCTGATATTCTCCCCCCACACCGTTAGTCGGTGCGGGGGTTCTTGGATATTCAGCGTGGATATTTTTGTAGGGTTTTTCGCTGACCGCATAAGTCCGCTTTCTATATTTCTGCTATTATATAGTGGGCCTCTCTTTGCTGAATCTAGTTCATACTTATGTTTATCCTTTCTTCATACCTCACCGTTATTATTTGTTGGGGGCGTGTCTTTACTTTGGGGTACCTTTCTCTTGAGGCAAGTGAGGTCTGATTTTCTCTGAAAGAGTTAGTTAGTTCTCCGGCTGGCGCGAGACGTCTAGAACCAACGTAGGTACGTTCCCCGGCTGCTATTAGTTGTGGGTTAGGATCAGGTATGCGGTCAGCTCAGTTACCACCTCCCTATGAGCTGGTTTTTTATGTTTGCAGACTTTGTTGAAAACCCTGAGATCCTCTACCATTGGGATCATAACAGGTGCCCCTCCGGATAGCTGGGGGAATCCTCCGCTCCTACCCCACGCTCCGGCTCTGGGTGGCTGGCCATGGCGTCCTCCATGTCGCTGACTTCTTCTTCCTGGTCCTTTTCCCGCTCTCTCCTTCGTGGGCGGTTTCGTTTTCGTTGTCTCCGCCCTCCATTGAGGATGAGGAGGCGGATTTCGGCTGCTGACAGACACGTTCTCAAGGGGCAGAAATACTTAGACTGGGCGGCCATTGTCTTTCGCGCTCTTCAGCTTGTTTACGCCCACTTCCACGCCCTTCTTCTCCTGCGCTCCTCTTAGCGCTGTAATGGCGGCGGTTTTGGCGGGAACTTCTGGCGGCAAATGGCAATACACAGTCCTTGTAATAAAGCACAGTCCAAGCACGATAAATCACAGTTCCAAGGCACACATGACCTGATTCTTCAGGCTTAAGTAGATCCTGTTCGTGACGCCAAAATGGAGCGCCCCCACAGCCGCAGGGCCGAGGGGTACCCGGTACCGGGCCTCAGAGTCTCTGTTCTGGGGGGGTTGTCACGGTGGCTAGGCCCGGTCCGTGGCCCTGCCTGCGCGGGGACGTCCAGTGTAGAGGTGGTGAATGGTGGTGTAGTTGTGAAGTGCCGGTCGCAGTAAATAACGAGGACACCAGGTTGCAGTCTCTTTACCTCTTTACTGAAGATCTCTGGGTCCTCAGTCCGGAATCCGGATAACCAGGCTGCGCAAGTCCGGCCGGTCCAATGGCACCTCCAGAGTTCTCTTTGCAGGTGGAAATCTGTGCCTTCCTACTAGCGCTATGGGTTGTGGTCCTTCCCTGCTGTGCTTACGGAAAGTCCCCACAACTGTTGTGTCTGTTTCTGATGTTCCCTCACAACTCGATTAGATGATGTTCTGCTAATCCTCCGTCCCTCCCGGTGTTATGGTTGGGACGCACCCGTATGACGGGTAGGCTCGGAGCTCTTCCGGGACCCTAGAGTCACCCCTCTCCACAAGTTGCCCCCTATGTCTTCTTAGGTGATTTAAGTGAGACAGCCTGCCTGTGACTGACTGTCCTGCCGTTGGTTTGAAGTATTGCTTGGAGCTAGATGTATAAATACTTCCTCGGCGTTCCGGCCGCCGGCTGTGCGCCTCAGTAGGATGTTGCCTCGGTCTTACAGCACGACTCCTACTGGTATTCTCCTTGTTGCTTTGATCTCGTTTCTCACTCAGCACAATCTATCTCGCTTCTGATCCTTTCTTAGGGCACCGCCGCTATGCTGAGCAGGCACGGTCACGTGACATTCTTCCTTGTTGCCAGGCCTCCGTCAGGGTCCCAAACCTGACAGAGACCCTACCGAATCTTCCCCCACAACACCCTCTGCCACAAGGTGTTGCCTGGTTCCAACCCAGTCAGCTTTCTCTACTAACTTCCTGCCTGACCCCCAGTTTTACCAGTATGTGAGGAGTGGCCTAATGAATAGTACCCTTAGCTCCCACTGGAGGCCCGACTGTGAAATGTATTGGTGTCTGTGATACCTGGTCAGATGAACTCCTTCAGTGCCATCAGACATACCATAGCTCCCCTTAGTGGCGGAGCCACAGTACTGCAACGACCAGGACTCTGGGGCGCTGCAGATCTTCTCCTTGGGGGCCTCCTGTAGGGACTGCACCGTCCGGGCCAGGGAAGCAACGCTCTTGGTTAGCTCCTGCATCTGGAGGCGAAGTCCTGCAGGGGAGTCGTCCTCTAGGCTCTGGGCATCGGTCTCGGCGGCGACTGGGGCATCCGACGCCACCTCCTGGTGGTATGTGAGAGCGGGACGCCGGGGAGGTGCTGCACGGCTGGGCTGTCGCTCCTGCAATGCCTGGAAAACTTTATCTTTGAATTGCGCAAAAGTCAAGTCTGGATTTTGCATGGCCAGGAAGTGCAATTGGCCCCGCTGGTGACTGCACAGGAGCCCCTCAATGAACCGCTCCTTCAGGAGTTTATCCTCATCCTGCATGCTGCCGGGGTCACTCTGCTTAATGGCCCGCATCGCCTCCTGGAGATTAAGGGCATAGTCCCGTAAGCTATCCTGCGGTCTCTGTTTGCATCCATAGAAAGTCAGTTTAATTTCTGTAGCAGTGCGAGTATCGAAGGTGGCTTTAAGCTTTGCAAAAATCTGCTGTGCAGTTCCCTTATCTTCGGCGGGCCAGGACTTCAATTCTCTCAGAGCCGCCCCAAAGAGTTGGCCGGTTATCATATGAACCTTCTGAGGCTCTGTCAGGGGATAGAACTCGAGCAGGCTGCAGAGCCCTTCCTTAAAGTCAGTGAATGTATGCGACTCCCCGGAGTATCGCGGGAGCCAGGCCGCTCCGGGCAGGTACGGCATAGAGAAGGGCATTATGGCCTTTGTGGTAGCGGCAGTGTCCGACTGACTACTGGGGGCAGCGGGTTCTGCGGCAACCGGTGGTGGTATTAGGGCTGCGGCTTCGCCCGCTGCGGGGCCCGGAGGTGCCCCTGCGTCCCCGGTTGCGGCCTCCTCCTCCGCTCCTCCCGACTCGGACATGGCTGGCCCTTCCTCCACTAACCTGCTGGAGATCGGGGTTCCTCTTCCGGGATCGGCACGTTACCGCGATTTCTCGTTCCGCGCTTCTTTTGGACAGTTCCGCCCACGAAGCTGTGGCTCCTCCCTCCGCACACTGCGATGGCGAATCGTGGCGGGAACTCCTGGCGGCAATTGTCGACGCACAGCCTTTGCAATAAGTTACAGTCCAAGCACAATAAATCACAGTTCCAAGGCACACATGACCTGATTCTTCAAGCTTAAGTAGATCCTGTTCGTGACGCCAAAATGGAGCGCCCCCACTGCCGCAGGGCCGAGGGGTACCCGGTACCGGGTCTCTGAGTCTCTGTTCTGGGGTTGTCACGGTGGCTAGACCCGGTCCGTGACCCTGCTGAGGGGCGTCCAGTGAAAGGTGGTGGTAAATGATGGTGATGTTGCGGTGCAGTGTAGGTCGTAGTAAATAACGAGGACACCAGGTTGCAGTCTCTTTACCTCTTTACTGAAGGTTTTAGAGTCCTCAGTCCAGAGCGCTGTCAACAGGGCTGTCAGAGACCGGCCGGTCCAAAGGCACATCAGGAGTTCTCTTTACAGGTGGGAATCAGTGTCTACCTTCTAGCGCTGGGTGTTGTAGTTCTTCCCTGCTGAGCTCCCGGGATAGTCCTCACAACTGATTCTGCCTGTCTCTGATGTTCATTCTCTCCGTCCCCCAGATGATATGGTAGGACGCACCCGTATGACGGGGTAGGCCTGGAGTTCTTCCGGGACCCTAGAGTCACCCCTCTCCCACAGCTGCCTCCGTTGTCTGCTTAGGTGATTTGTGTGAGACAGCCAACCTATAATTGGCTGTCCGGCCGTGGTTTGCAGTTGTACTTAGAGTCTCTTACTTGCTCGGCGTTCCGGCCACCGACTGTTTGCGCCTCAGAAGGATGTTGCCTCGGTCTAACAGCACGACTCCTTCTGGTCCTAATTCCTCTTTACTGTATTCCCTTTGTTCACTGGTTAGTTCTGCTCTTAGGAGTCTGCCAGGATCCCATCCCTGACAGGTCCTCTCACTAGCTCTTCCCAGTTACTTCTCCCTTGTCTTCCTGTCCAACCCCCAGTTTTACCAAAGTGTGAGGAGTGGCCTACTAGATAGAACCCCCCCCCTGGTGGCCGGAGTGTGAAGTGTAGTGTGAGTGTTACCTGGTCAGAGAAACTCCTTTAGTGCAATCAGACGTAACATCACTCCCCTTAGTGGCAGAGCGACATTACTGCAACGACCAGGACTCTGGGGCGCTGCAGGTATAATTCAGGAGACTCTTTGCGTGGAACAAGACAACAGGACGCAGTTTTATAAGTGGTAAAGTGTATATTATCACACGGTGATTCAAACAGGTGCAGAGAGAAACTCAAGTCCACAACACTTGGTGCAAATAATAAACGCAGCTTAGCAGTCAATAGGAAACTTCAGAGGTAGATGCAAACAAACAGAAAGTCTATGAAGCACAGTTATTCTTGAGGAAACTTGACACGAATAGATCCTTGACTTAGTCCAGACACAGATAGATATGCTATAAGGCAGTTCAAATCATATCTTAGCTCAACCAGGGAGGCCTGGATAAAAGGCTCAGGTTTTGCAGAGAAGCAAACAGCTTACATGTCTAACAAATGCAGATGGAAGTAACACGAGCAGCAGATGAAGGAGGATTACTGAACACTGGTGTATGCAGCAGGAACTCAGAGCAGAGTGGCAGGATCTCCAACACAGGTTGACAGGAGCAGGTGCAGGTGCAAGGCCAGGGAGTAATCAGGAGCTGGATGCAAAGCAGAATAATCTAGCACAGACTAAAGGCTGGGGTGGAGTTTTATAGCAGGAAGACAAGTGCACATGAGACCAAAGATGCCATGTTGGAAAAGGGCAGTAATGCACAAAAGGTAAAAAATGTTCAGAGTCCTGACATTACTCCCTCCTTAGAAGCGGCCTCAGGATGATCCTGGACCTGGTTTCTCAGGGAATCTCTGATGAAAACGAGAAATCATCTGTTGGGCATTGATGTTTTCCACAGGTTCCCAAGAGTCTTCCTCAGGGGAATATCCCTGCCATCTTATCAGATATTGGAGCAGATTCCTGCAAATCCTGGAATCAATAATTTCCTCCACCATGAATTGTTCTTGCCCATCAATCACCACAGGCTGCAGAGGTAGCACAACACGTCCCTGGAAGGTATTAGGAGATACAGGCTTTAGTAAAGATACATGAAAAACTGGGTGTACCTTCATTGTCCCAGGTAGCTTCAGCCGGCAGGCCACAGAGCTTACAATACCGTTGATCTTGAAGGGGCCAATGAATTTCTGTCCAAGTTTTTGTGAAGGAACGTTTAACTTCAGATTCTTAGTTGCTAACCACATGGAATCTCCTACCTTGAACATGGGTGCAGGTTTACAGAATCTATCAGCCGATCTCTTATAACGTTCTTGAGCCGTGGTCAGGGATTCCTTCAGAACCTCCAGATTTTATCTCATCGCAGTCAGCCTTTCCTCCACTGCTGGAACCGGAGAATTAATTGGAGACCTAGGTAAAATACACGGATGATAACCCAGATTGGCAAAGAAAGGTGTAAATTTAGTGGAGGCGCTCTGAGAATTATTATATGAAAATTCGGCTAACGGCAACAACTCCAACCAATCATCCTGGAGATGGCTGACATAGCATCTTAGATATTGTTCCAGCGTCTGGTTGGTATGCTCAGTCTGACCATTTGTCTGGGGATGGTAAGCGGAAGAGAGACAGACATTAATATTGAGTGCAGAGAAAAACCCCTTCCAGAATCTTGAAGTGAACTGCACTCCACGGTCAGAGATGATCTCATCCGAGACCCCATGCAACCGAAAGACATTCTGTATAACCAAGTTCACTGTATCTTTAGCTGAGGGGAGGCCGGTGCACGGAACAAAATGAGCAGCTTTAGTCAGGCGATCAACTACCACCATGATTGTATTCATGCCCCCCGATGTAGGCAGCTCCACAATAAAGTCCATTGATATAGACACCCAAGGGCGGGATGGAACAGGTAATGGTTGTAGAAGACCCGTAGGTGCCACATGAGGAGTCTTGTAATGGGCACATACCTCGCAAGAGAGAACATAGTCCTTGGTATCCTTCAGGCAAGTTGGCCACCAGAAGAATCGGCTCAGGAACTCTTTTGTCTTCTGTACCCCCCTGTGGCCAGCTAACTTGGAGTCATGTACCAACTTGAGGATCTGCAGATGGACGACCTCCGGGACGTAGATACGTCGATCTCTGAACCACATGCCACTCTTAAAGACAAGATTAATATCCACAGGTGGGTTGGCCAGAAATACATCACCTTCATAGGCCTCCCTGCACTCCTTCCACAAGTCCTGATCATGGATAACTCCGATGAAATTGGCATCAGATAGAATGGTCTTGGACGGGGCTCCAGGTACGGAATCCGCAGCATGGATTCGGGATAAAGCATCAGCCTTCCCATTACAAGAACCTGGACGGTACGAGATAACAAAGTTAAATTGATTTAAGAATAAGTTCCAACGAGCCTGACGAGGAGAAAGACATCTAGCAGATCTAAGGAACTCTAGATTGCGATGGTCAGTTAGCACTATGATCTGTTGTGCAGCTCCTTGCAGATGATGCCTCCATTCTTTGAAAGCCGCAATAATAGCCAGCAATTCCTTGTCTCCCACATCGTAATTCTTCTCTGCTGAGGTTAGTCTACGGGAAAAGAAAGCACAAGGATGTAGCAGACCCTTCTCTCCAGTTCTTTGGGAGAGAATAGCCCCAAAGCATTATCAGAAGCATCCACCTCCACAATGAAAGGATGTGTTGGATCTGGGTGTATCAACAGCGGTGCTGATGTGAAACAGATCTTCAGCCGATCAAAAGCTTCTTGAGCCTGTGATGACCACTTAAAGGGCTTTTCCTTCTTTGTCAAGGAAGTAATGGGACGGACAATATCAGAAAAATTTCTAATGAAGCGTCTGTAGAAATTTGCTAAACCAATAAAACGTTGGACCTCTTTAACGTTCTTGGGTGCCGGCCAGTCAAGGATAGCCTGAATCTTACCAGATTCTATGTTCAGCCCCTGGGGAGAGATGATATAACCCAAGAACTGTATCTCAGAACGATGGAACTCGCATTTCTCCGGCTTGATATACAGTTGGTTCTCTTTCAGACGTCTTAAAACAGTTTTGACATGCTCTTCATGTTCCTGTAGAGAGTCAGAAAAGATTAGTATATCGTCCAAATAGATCACCACAAACTGGTCCAACAAATCTCTGAAGATGTCATTAACAAGGTGTTGAAATGCTGCAGGGGCGTTACAAAGCCCGAAGGGCATCAGAAGAGATTCAAAGTGTCCATACCGGCATCTGAATGCTGTCTTTCACTCATCCCCTGGACGAATATGTACCAAATTATAAACCCCAGGAAGATCCAGCTTAGACAACACCTTAGCATGGCGTGGCGGACTCTTTCCAGTAATTTGGGAATCAGAGGCAAAGGGTAACGGTTTCGTATGGTTACCTTATTGAGTTCCCGATAGTCAACACAGGGTCTCAGGGTCCCATCCTTCTTCTTTACAAAAAAATGGGTGCCCCTGCTGGTGAGGAAGAAGGACGTATGAAGCCTTTGGCCAGATTTTCATCAATATATTCCTTTAAGGCTTGAAGCTCAGGTGCCGCCAAAGGGTATACGTGACCAAAAGAAATATCTGCCCCAGAAAGCAACTCAATGGGACAGTCATAATGCCTGTGTGGAGGAAGCTGATCTGCATTCTTCTTGTCACAGATGTAAGAGAACTCTTTACATGCTGGAGGTAAAGAAAATACCTGTACATGTGGTTCCGTAGCCGTGGACTCAGGGACAGCTTCTGTTAACGATGAGTTGCTCCTTGTTGGAAAGACAATCTCCTTGGTCTCACAGTTGATAATTGGGTTCTGAGAACGCAACCAAGGAATGCCTAAAATCACAGGAAAATGAGGAGAAGAAATTAGCAAGAAAGAAAGTTGCTCCTGATGATTAGGCTCCAACAAAATTTCAAGGGGTACGGTCTCCTGATCCACAGGCCCAGAGATTAAAGATGACCCATCCACTGTTTCGATGGTAATTGGAGAGGTTTTTTGCTGAATTTTAATACCATGTTCCTTGGCAAATGCGATATCCATGAAATTGCCACCTGCACCAGAGTCAATCATAGCTGCACTGGAAATCCACTGTCCTGAACACAGGATCTTAATAGGGAGAGAACAGTGAGAGTTCTTTTCCTTCAGCTCCTTGGGGGGTGAAGTCATAGAAAGTGAATGGAATACAGTGTTTAAAGGCAGGCTACATTCAGAGATGTCAGATTCATCATCACAGTTGTCATACTCCCCTATTGCTGATAGCACCTTTTTAGGCCGTCTAGGACACTTAGGACAATTGATCAAGAAGTGGTCAGACTGGCCGCAGTAGAAACGTAGTCTTTCACGAAGGCGATGCTCCCGGCGCTCATTGATCTCGTGTCTCTGAACAGAATCAATTTGCATGGGCACCTCCTCCACCTCCTGAGAGGTTTTACCTGCAGGCTCTTTGGAAGGAAGGGAAAAGTTAGAAATACGGTCATATGCAGCAAATTTCTCCTGCCTACGCTGTCATGAATCCCCAATGGCTAGGGATAGCACAGGACAAGCAAAGTACAAATAGATAACGGACGAGCTCTAGGGTGATGGAACCTGGGCTGACCGCTGCCCTACGCCTGACAAACGCAACTAGAGATAGCCAGGGAGCGTGCCTAAGTTGGTTCTAGACGCCACGCACCAGCCTAAGAGCTAACTAGTACTGCAGAGAAAATAAAGACCTCACTTGCCTCCAGAGGAATGAACCCCAAAAGATATAGTTGCCCCCTCACATGTATTGACGGTGAAATGAGAGGAAGGCACACACATAGAGATGATATATATAGTTATAGCAAATTGAGGCCCGCTGTAAACTAGAAAGCAGAACGATACAAAAGGGGACTGAGCGGTCAGCAAAAAACCCTAATCAAAAAAACCATCCTGAGATTACAAGAACACATGTGCCAACTCATGGCACATGGGGAGAACCTCAGTCCACTAGAGCTACCAGCTAGCATAGAGACATAATAAGCAAGCTGGACAAAAAAACCAAACAACTGAAAATCAGCACTTAGCTTATCCTGAAAGATCTGGGAGCAAGTAGGCAGGAACCAAACAGAGCACATCTGAATAATGTATTCAGATGTGCTCTGTTTGGTTCCTGCCTACTTGCTCCCAGATCTTTCAGGATAAGCTAAGTGCTGATTTTCAGATAGCCGGCAAGGGAATGACAGAAAGGCCAGGTAAAATAGGAAACACCCAGCCTCTGATGGACAGGTGGAAACCAAAGGCCACAACCCACCAAAGTCACCCAGTACCAGCAGTAACCACCAGAGGGAGCCCACAAACAGAATCCACAACAGTACCCCCCCCCCTTGAGGAGGGGTCACCGAACCCTCACGAGAACCCCCAGGGCGATCAGGGTGAGCTCTATGGAAGGCGCAGACCAAATCAGTCGCATGAACATCGGAGGCGACCACCCAGGAATTATCCTCCTGACCATAACCCTTCCACTTAACCAAATACTGGAGTTTGCGTCTGGAAACACGAGAATCCAAGATCTTCTCAACAACATACTCCAATTCTCCCTCCACCAGCACCGGAGCAGGAGGCTCAACCGAAGGAACAACGGGCACCTCATACCTCCGCAACAATGACCGATGGAACACATTATGAATAGCAAACGATGCTGGGAGATCCAAACGAAAAGATACAGGGTTAAGAATCTCCGAGATCCTATAAGGACCGATGAACCGAGGCTTGAACTTAGGAGAAGAGACCTTCATAGGGACAAAACGAGAAGACAACCACACCAAATCCCCAACAAGAAGTCGGGGACCCACGCGGCGACGGCGATTAGCAAACTGCTGAGTCTTCTCCTGAGATAACTTCAAATTGTCCACCACCTGATTCCAAATCTGATGTAGCCTGTCCACCACCACGTCCACTCCAGGACAATCCGAAGACTCCACCTGACCAGAGGAAAAACGAGGATGAAACCCCGAATTACAAAAAAAAGGAGAGACCAACGTGGCAGAACTAGCCCGATTATTAAGAGCAAATTCGGCCAGTGGCAAAAAAGCAACCCAGTCATCTTGATCAGCAGAAACAAAACACCTCAAATAAGTTTCCAAGGTCTGATTAGTTCGCTCCGTCTGGCCATTCGTCTGAGGATGGAATGCAGACAAGAAAGACAAATCAATGCCCATCTTGGCACAAAACGTCCGCCAAAATCTAGACACAAACTGGGATCCCCTGTCAGAAACGATATTCTCCGGAATCCCATGCAAACGGACCACGTTCTGAAAAAATAAAGGGACCAACTCAGAGGAGGAGGGCAACTTAGGCAAAGGCACCAAATGAACCATCTTAGAAAAGCGGTCACACACAACCCAGATAACGGACATTTTCTGTGAAACCGGAAGATCAGAAATAAAATCCATGGAAATGTGCGTCCAAGGCCTCTTCGGGATGGGCAAGGATAACAACAACCCACTGGCCCGAGAACAGCAAGGCTTAGCTCGAGCACACACTTCACAAGACTGCACAAAGGTACGCACATCCCTAGACAAGGAAGGCCACCAAAAAGACCTGGCCACCAAGTCTCTAGTACCAAATATTCCAGGATGACCAGCCAACACAGAAGAATGGACCTCGGAGATGACTCTACTGGTCCAATCATCCGGAACAAACAGTCTTTCTGGTGGACAACGATCCGGTTTATCCACCTGAAACTCCTGCAATGCACGTCGCAAGTCTGGGGATACGGCGGACAATATTACCCCATCCCTAAGGATACCAGTAGGCCCAGAGTCTCCAGGAGAGTCAGGCACAAAACTCCTGGAAAGAGCATCTGCCTTCACATTCTTTGAACCTGGCAGGTATGAAACCACGAAATTGAAACGAGAAAAAAACAACGACCAACGAGCCTGTCTAGGATTCAAACGCCTGGCAGACTCAATGTAAATGAGATTCTTGTGATCAGTCAAGACCACCACACGATGTTTAGCACCCTCAAGCCAATGACGCCACTCCTCAAATGCCCACTTCATGGCCAAAAGCTCCCGATTACCCACATCATAATTGCGCTCGGCGGGCGAGAATTTTCTAGAGAAGAATGCACATGGCTTCATCACCGAGCCATTAGAACTTCTCTGTGACAAAACCGCCCCCGCTCCAATCTCGGAAGCATCAACCTCAACCTGAAAAGGAAGTGAAACATCTGGCTGACACAACACAGGAGCAGAAGAAAACCGGCGCTTAAGTTCCTGAAAGGCCTCCACGGCCGCAGGAGACCAATCAGCAACATCAGCACCCTTTTTAGTCAAATCAGTCAAAGGTTTGACAATACTGGAAAAATTAGCAATGAACCGACGATAAAAATTAGCAAACCCCAAGAACTTCTGAAGGCTCTTAACAGATGTAGGTTGTGTCCAGTCACAAATAGCCTGAACCTTGACGGGATCCATCTCAATAGTAGAAGGAGAAAAAATGTACCCCAAAAAAGAAATCTTCTGGACTCCAAAGAGACACTTTGAACCCTCCACAAACAGAGAATTGGCCCGCAGAACCTGAAACACCTTCCTGACCTGTAGAACATGAGACTCCCAGTCATCAGAAAACACCAAAATATCATCCAAATACACAATCATAAACTTATCCAGATATTCACGGAAAATATTGTGCATAAAGGACTGAAAGACTGACGGAGCATTGGAGAGTCCAAAAGGCATTACCAAATACTCAAAATGGCCCTCAGGCGTATTAAATGCGGTTTTCCACTCATCACCCTGTTTTATCCGCACCAGATTATATGCACCGCGAAGATCTATCTTAGTGAACCACCTAGCCCCCTTAATGCGAGCAAACAAATCAGTTAATAATGGCAATGGATACTGGTATTTGACTGTAATCTTATTCAGAAGGCGATAATCTATACAAGGCCTCAGGGAACCATCTTTTTTTGCCACGAAAAAGAAACCTGCTCCCAGAGGGGACGAAGATGGACGAATATGTCCCTTTTCCAAGGACTCCTTAATATAATTCCGCATAGCAGTATGCTCTGGCAGTGACAGATTAAATAAACGACCCTTAGGGAACTTACTGCCAGGAATCAATTCTATAGCACAGTCACACTCTCTATGAGGAGGGAGCGAATTGAGCTTAGGCTCCTCAAAAACATCCCTATAGTCAGACAAAAACGCAGGGATCTCAGAAGGAGTAGATGAAGCGATAGAAATCGGAGGTGCATCATCATGAACCCCCTGACATCCCCAGCTTAACACAGACATTGTTTTCCAGTCCAGGACAGGATTATGAGTTTGTAACCATGGCAGACCAAGCACTAGTACATCATGTAAATTATACAGTACAAGGAAGCGAATCACCTCCTGATGAACGGGAGTCATGCGCACGGTCACTTGTGTCCAATACTGCGGTTTATTCATAGCCAATGGTGTAGAGTCAATTCCCTTCAGAGGCATAGGAACTTCCAGAGGCTCTAGACTAAAACCACAGCGTTTAGCAAATGACCAATCCATAAGACTCAGGGCAGCGCCCGAATCCACATAGGCATCAACGGAAATGGAAGACAGTGAAAAAATCAGAGTCACAGACAAAATGAACTTAGGCTGCAGAGTACCAATGGCAAAAGATTTATCAACCCTTTTTGTGCGTTTAGAGCATGCTGATATAACATGAGCTGAATCACCACAATAAAAACACAATCCATTTTTCCGCCTATAATTTTGCCGTTCACTTCTGGACTGAATTCTATCACATTGCATAGTCTCAGGTGCCTGTTCAGAAGACACCGCCAACTGGTGCACGGGTTTGCGCTCCCGTAAACGCCGATCAATCTGAATGGCCATAGCCATAGACTCATTCAGACCTGTAGGCGTAGGGAACCCCACCATAATATCCTTAATGGCCTCAGAAAGACCATTTCTGAAGTTTGCAGCCAGGGCGCCCTCTTTCCACTGACTAAGCACCGACCATTTCCGAAATTTTTGACAATATATTTCCGCTTCATCATGCCCCTGAGAGAGGGCTAATAAAGCCTTTTCAGCCTGAATCTCTAGGTTAGGTTCCTCATAGAGCAATCCCAATGCCAGAAAAAACGCATCCACACTGAGCAATGCAGGATCCCCTGGTGCCAATGCAAATGCCCAATTCTGAGGGTCGCCCCGCAGGAAAGATATTACAATCCTGACCTGTTGAGTAGGGTCTCCAGAGGAGCGAGATTTTAAAGAAAGAAACAATTTACAATTGTTCCTGAAATTCAGGAAGGTAGATCTATCTCCAGAAAAGAACTCTGGAATAGGAATTCTAGGTTCAGACATGGGAGTGTGAACAACAAAATCCTGTATGTTTTGAACTTTTGCCGCGAGATTACTCAGGCTAGAAGCCAAACTCTGGACATCCATGTTAAACAGCTAAGATCAGAGCCATTCAAGGGTTAAGAGGAGGTAAGAAGCAGCTAGACAGCAATTAAGGGCTAGGCAGCAAAACTCTGAAGGGAAAAAAAAAAAAATTTCCCTTAAACACTTCTTTTTCTCCTGCTTCAGCCCCAACAATTAACACTTTGTGGGCCGGCTATACTGTCATGAATCCCCAATGGCTAGGGATAGCACAGGACAAGCAAAGTACAAATAGATAACGGACGAGCTCTAGGGTGATGGAACCTGGGCTGACCGCTGCCCTACGCCTGACAAACGCAACTAGAGATAGCCAGGGAGCGTGCCTAAGTTGGTTCTAGACGCCACGCACCAGCCTAAGAGCTAACTAGTACTGCAGAGAAAATAAAGACCTCACTTGCCTCCAGAGGAATGAACCCCAAAAGATATAGTTGCCCCCTCACATGTATTGACGGTGAAATGAGAGGAAGGCACACACATAGAGATGATATATATAGTTATAGCAAATTGAGGCCCGCTGTAAACTAGAAAGCAGAACGATACAAAAGGGGACTGAGCGGTCAGCAAAAAACCCTAATCAAAAAAACCATCCTGAGATTACAAGAACCCATGTGCCAACTCATGGCACATGGGGAGAACCTCAGTCCACTAGAGCTACCAGCTAGCATAGAGACATAATAAGCAAGCTGGACAAAAAAACCAAACAACTGAAAATCAGCACTTAGCTTATCCTGAAAGATCTGGGAGCAGGTAGGCAGGAACCAAACAGAGCACATCTGAATACATTGATAGCCGGCAAGGGAATGACAGAAAGGCCAGGTAAAATAGGAAACACCCAGCCTCTGATGGACAGGTGGAAACCAAAGGCCGCAACCCACCAAAGTCACCCAGTACCAGCAGTAACCACCAGAGGGAGCCCACAAACAGAATCCACAACACTACGCTCAGTAAGGCGAATGTCTATGCGCACACAATGCTGTATAAATGTCTCTAGCTCTTGTGGTGACTCAGAGTGGGCTAGTTCATCTTTTATAATACTAGACAGACCCCTTTTAAAAATAGGCAATTGTGCATAACTGTCCCAATTGGTATCTACCGCCAATCTCCTGAATTCAGTGGCATACTCAACAACAGAACGTTTTGCCTTGCGTAAAGACAAAAAAGCAGATTCAGCGGTTGCACGGCGATTAGGGTCATCAAACATTAATGCCATAGCGGCCAAGAAATCATCCAAGTCATTTAACCGTGGGTCACGAGACTCAATCATCGGATGCGCCCAGGCGAGCGCTCGTGAGGTCAGTAGCATTATTACACACAATACTTTGGATCTATCAGTAGGAAAACGGTCAGCATGCACATCAAAATATAGCATACATTGATTCACAAAGACACAAAATTTGTCGCGACCACCATTAAATCTGAATGGGGGCAACTTAGGTGGGCTAGTGTTGTGAATTAGACTTTTTGGCTTCCTCTTGTGGTCACTAGTGATATGACACTTATATTCCTTCCCTTGCTTGGTACCCACCTGGCCTCGTTAGTCCAGGGGTGTCGCTATTTGAACTTCCTGGATTTTCAGTCTGGTGCCTGGCATCGTTGTAATCAGATCCTTCTGTTTGCTCCTATCTGCTGGTCCTGGTTCTATGCAAAATTAAGCTAAGTCCTGCTTTCTTGTTTTTTGTTATTTTCTGTGCTCTTATTTTTGTCCAGCTTGTACTAAATGTGATTCCTTATATTGCTGGAAGCTCTATGGTGCGGATGTTCTCCCCCCGTGCCGTTAGACGGTTCGGGGGTTCTTGAATATTCCGCGTGGAGTTTTTGTGAGGGTTTTCGCTGACCATATAAGTCAACTTTCTATATTCTGCTATTAGTTAGCGGGCCTCTCTTTGCTAAAACCTAGTTCATTTCTTGCGTTTGTCTTTTCTTCTTACCTCACCGTTATTATTTGTTGGGGGCTTGTATCCAACTTTTTGGGGTATTTCCTCTGGAGGCAAGAAAGGTCTTTCTTTTCCCTGCTAGGGTTAGTTAGTTCTCCGGCTGGCGTGAGACGTCTAGAATCAACGTAGGTACGTTCCCCGGCTGCTGTTATTTGTGTGCTAGGTTCAGGTATATGGTCAGCCCAGTTACCACTGCCCTATGAGCTGGGTTTTATGTTTACAGACTCACAATCCAGTTTTGGATTGAAAGGCTATGTCTGTGTCAAGTTGGGGCTGTCAGGGAATTCATTGCGATTCCCCGCCGGTGTCTATTGCTTCCTCTACTCCTTCGGATGTTCCTGAGTATTTGTCTGATTATCAGGATGTATTCAGAGAGTCCAGGTCCAGTTCTCTTCCTCCTCATAGGGACTGTGACTGCGCTATAGATTTGATTCCAGGTAGTAAGTTTCCTAAGGGAAGATTATTTAATCTGTCTGTACCTGAGCATACCGCAATGCGTTCGTATATTAAGGAGTCTCTGGAGAAGGGACATATTCGTCCATCCTCTTCCCCTCTTGATGCGGGATTTTTCTTTGTGGCCAAGAAGGACGGATCTTTGAGACCTTGTATAGACTATCGACTTCTGAATAAAATCACTGTTAAATTTCAGTATCCTTTGCCTCTGTTGTCAGACTTGTTTGCCCGGATTAAGGGTGCCAAGTGGTTCACCAAGATAGACCTTCGTGGTGCGTACAACCTTGTGCGCATTAAGCAGGGAGATGAATGGAAAACTGCATTTAATACGCCCGAAGGTCATTTTGAGTACTTGGTGATGCATTTTGGGCTCTCTAATGCTCCTTCAGTGTTTCAGTCCTTTATGCATGACATCTTCCGGAAGTATCTGGATAAATTTATCATTGTTTATCTGGATGATATTCTGTTTTTTTCTGATGATTGGGACTCCCATGTAAGGCAGGTCAGGATGGTGTTTCAGGTTTTGCGTGAGAATGCTTTGTTTATTAAGGGCTCAAAGTGTCTCTTTGGTGTGCAGAAGGTTCCCTTTTTGGGTTTTATCTTCTCCCCTTCTGCTGTGGAGATGGACCCAGTCAAGGTCTGAGCTATTCATGATTGGACTCAGCCCACGTCAGTTAAGAGTCTTCAGAAGTTCTTGGGTTTTGCTAACTTCTACCGTCGTTTTATCGCTAATTTTTCTAGCGTTGTTAAACCTTTGACGGATATGACCAAGAAAGGTTCTGATGTTGCTAACTGGGCTCCTGCAGCCGTGGAGGCTTTTCAGGAGCTGAAGCGCCGGTTTACTTCGGCGCCTGTTTTGTGTCAGCCTGATGTCTTGCTTCCCTTTCAGGTTGAAGTGGATGCTTCTGAGATCGGTGCAGGGGCCGTTTTGTCGCAGAGAAGCCCTGGTTGCTCAGTAATGAGACCATGTGCTTTTTTTTCTAGGAAATTTTCGCCTGCTGAGCGGAATTATGATGTTGGCAATCGGGAGTTGTTGGCCATGAAGTGGGCATTTGAGGAGTGGCGTCATTGGCTCGAGGGTGCTAAGCATCGTGTGGTGGTTTTGACTGATCACAAAAATCTGATGTATCTCGAGTCTGCTAAACGCCTGAATCCTAGACAGGCCCGTTGGTCATTATTTTTCTCCCGTTTTGACTTCGTGGTCTCGTACCTGCCTGGTTCAAAGAATGTTAAGGCTGATGCTCTTTCTAGGAGCTTTGTGCCTGACTCTCCTGGAGCCTCAGAGCCAGTTGGTATTCTTAAAGAGGGAGTAATCTTGTCGGCCATTTCTCCGGATTTGCGACGTGTGTTGCAGAGATTTCAGGCTGATAGACCTGACTCTTGTCCACCTGACAGACTGTTTGTTCCTGATAAATGGACCAGTAGAGTCATTTCCGAGGTTCACTCCTCGGTGTTGTCAGGGCATCCGGGTATTTTTGGCACCAGAGATTTGGTGGCTAGGTCCTTTTGGTGGCCTTCCTTGTCACGGGATGTGCGGTCATTTGTGCAGTCCTGTGGGACTTGTGCTCGGGCTAAGCCTTGCTGTTCTCGTGCCAGCGGGTTGCTTTTGCCCTTGCCTGTCCCGAAGAGGCCTTGGACACACATTTCCATGGATTTCATTTCGGATCTTCCAGTGTCTCGGGGCATGTCTGTCATCTGGGTGGTATGTGATCACTTTTCCAAGATGGTCCATTTGGTGCCCTGTTGTGAATTTGGATTCTGGGCTCCCCCGGTGGCTACTGGTGGAATTGAACTGGTGTCTTCATCTTCTCTGTTCACCTGTTCCCATCAAGATGTGGGAGTCGCTATATAACCTTGCTGCTCTGTTAGTTGCTTGCCGGTCAACAATGTTATCAGAAGCCTCTCTGTGCTTGTTCCTGCTCCTAGACAACTACTAGATAAGTTGGACTCTTGTCCATGTTTGTTTTTGCATTTTTGTTCCAGTTCACAGCTGTAGTTTTGTTACTGTGTCTGGAAAGCTCTTGTGAACAGGAATTGCCACTCTGGTGTTATGAGTTAATGCCAGAGTTTTAAAGTAATTTCTGGATGGTGTTTTGATAGGGTTTTCAGCTGACCATGAAAGTGTCCTTTCTGTCTTCTGCTATGTAGTAAGTGGACCTCAAATTTGCTAAACCTATTTTCATACTACGTTTGTTATTTCATCTTGATTCACCGCCAATACATGTGGGGGGCCTCTGTCTCCTTTCGGGGTATTTCTCTAGAGGTGAGCTAGGACTAATATTTTCCTCTGCTAGCTTTATTTAGTCCTCCGGCTGGTGCTGGGCATCTAGAATCAACGTAGGCATGCTACCCGGCCACTGCTAGTTGTGCGTTAGGTTTAGTTCATGGTCAGCTCAGTTTCCATCTTCCAAGAGCTAGTTCCTATATATGCTGATGCTATGATCTCTTGCCATTGAGATCATGACAGTTTGACCGGCCCACTAAAGGGTTAAAATCCTTGGCTGAGAAAGGAGAGTAATAAGTAGTCTGCTGAAATTTTTTTTTTTTTTTTTTTCTCTCCTTTGAATGGCTCTGTGTCCACCTGTTTGCAATGGATCTTCAGAGTGTAACTGCAGGTTTGAATAATCTCGCCACGAAGGTACAAAATTTGCAAGATTTTGTTTGTCATGCACCTGTATCTGAGCCGAGAATTCCTTTGCCGGAATTTTTCTCGGGGAATAGATCTGGGTTTCAGAATTTTCGAAATAATTGCAAATTATTTTTGTCCCTGAAATCTCGCTCTGCCGGAGATCCTGCACAGCAGGTCAGGATTGTGATTTCCTTGCTCCGGGGCGACCCTCAAGACTGGGCTTTTTCATTGACACCAGGGGATCCTGCGTTGCTCAATGTGGATGCGTTTTTTCTGGCCTTGGGGTTGCTTTATGACGAACCTCATTTGGAGCTTCAGGCAGAAAAAACTTTGATGTCCCTATCTCAGGGGCAAGATGAAGCGGAAATTTACTGCCAAAGATTCCGTAAATGGTCTGTGCTTACTCAGTGGAATGAGTGCGCCCTGGCGGCGACTTTCAGAGAGGGTCTCTCTGATGCCATTAAGGACGTTATGGTGGGGTTCCCTGTGCCTGCGGGTCTGAATGAGTCCATGACAATGGCTATTCAGATCGATAGGCGTTTGCGGGAGCGCAAACCAGTGCACCATCTGGCGGTGTCCACTGAGAAATCGCCAGAGAGTATGCAGTGTGATAGAATTCTGTCCCGAAGCGAGCGGCAGAATTTTAGACGGAAAAATGGGTTGTGTTTCTATTGTGGTGATTCTACTCATGTTATATCAGCATGCTCTAAGCGCACTAAAAAGCTTGGTAAATCTGTTTCCATTTGCACCTTACCGTCTAAGTTTATTCTATCTGTGACCCTGATTTGCTCTTTGTCATCTATTACCACGGACGCCTATGTCGACTCTGGCGCCGCTTTGAGTCTTATGGATTGGTCCTTTGCCAAACGCTGTGGGTATGATTTAGAGCCTTTGGAGACTCCTATTCCTCTGAAGGGGATTGACTCCACCCCATTGGCTAATAATAAACCACAATACTGGACACAAGTAACTATGCGTATTAATCCGGATCACCAGGAGATTATTCGCTTTCTGGTGCTGTATAATCTACATGATGATTTGGTGCTAGGATTGCCTTGGCTGCAATCTCACAACCCAGTCCTCGACTGGAGAGCTATGTCTGTGTTGAGCTGGGGATGTAAGGGGGCTCATGGGGATGTACCTGTGGTTTCCATTTCATCATCTATTCCCTCTGAAATTCCTGAGTTCCTGTCTGACTATCGTGACATCTTTGAAGAATCCAAGCTTGGTTCGTTACCTCCGCACCGAGAGTGCGATTGTGCCATAGATTTAATCCCGGGTAGTAAATACCCAAAGGGTCGTTTATTTAATCTGTCTGTGCCTGAACATGCTGCTATGCGTGAATATATAAAGGAGTCCTTGGAAAAGGGACATATTCGTCCATCGTCATCTCCCTTAGGAGCCGGTTTTTTCTTTGTGTCAAAAAAAGACGGCTCTTTGAGACCATGTATTGATTATCGGCTTTTGAATAAAATCACTGTTAAATATCAATACCCATTGCCGTTGCTGACTGATTTGTTTGCTCGCATAAAGGGGGCCAAGTGGTTCTCTAAGATTGACCTTCGTGGGGCGTATAATTTGGTGCGAATCAGGCAGGGGGATGAGTGGAAAACCGCATTTAATACGCCCGAGGGCCACTTTGAGTATTTAGTGATGCCTTTTGGTCTTTCAAATGCTCCGTCAGTTTTCCAGTCCTTTATGCATGATATTTTTCGCGATTATTTGGATAAATTTATGATTGTGTATCTGGATGATATTCTGATTTTTTCGGATGACTGGGACTCTCATGTCCAGCAAGTCAGGAGGGTTTTTCAGGTTTTGCGGTCTAATTCTTTGTGTGTGAAGGGTTCTAAGTGTGTTTTTGGGGTACAGAGGATTTCCTTTTTGGGATATATTTTTTCCCCCTCTTCCATTGAAATGGATCCTGTCAAGGTTCAAGCTATTTGTGATTGGACGCAGCCCTCTTCTCTTAAGAGTCTTCAGAAATTTTTGGGCTTTGCTAACTTTTATCGTCGATTTATTGCTGGTTTTTCGGATATTGCTAAGCCATTGACCGATTTGACTAAGAAGGGTGCTGATGTTGCTGATTGGTCCCCTGATGCTGTGGAGGCCTTTCGGGAGCTTAAGCGCCGTTTTTCCTCTGCCCCTGTGTTGCGGCAGCCTGATGTTGCTCTACCTTTTCAGGTTGAGGTCGACGCTTCTGAGATCGGAGCTGGGGCAGTGTTGTCGCAGAAAAGTTCTGACTGCTCCGTGATGAGGCCTTGTGCCTTCTTTTCCCGTAAATTTTCGCCCGCTGAGCGGAATTATGATGTTGGGAATCGGGAGCTTTTGGCCATGAAGTGGGCTTTTGAGGAGTGGCGCCATTGGCTTGAGGGGGCCAGACATCAGGTGGTGGTATTGACTGACCACAAAAATTTGATTTATCTTGAGACCGCCAGGCGCCTGAATCCTAGACAGGCGCGCTGGTCATTATTTTTCTCTCGGTTTAATTTTGTGGTGTCATACCTACCGGGTTCTAAGAATGTTAAGGCGGATGCCCTTTCTAGGAGTTTTGAGCCTGACTCGCCTGGTAACTCTGAGCCCACAGGCATCCTTAAGGATGGAGTGGTATTGTCAGCCGTTTCTCCAGACCTGCGGCGGGCCTTGCAGGAGTTTCAGGCGGATAGACCTGATCGTTGCCCACCTGATAAACTGTTTGTTCCTGATGATTGGACCAGTAGAGTCATCTCTGAGGTTCATTCTTCTGCGTTGGCAGGTCATCCTGGCATTTTTGGTACCAGGGATTTGGTGGCAAGGTCCTTCTGGTGGCCTTCCCTGTCACGAGATGTGCGAGGCTTTGTGCAGTCTTGTGACGTTTGTGCTCGGGCCAAGCCTTGTTGTTCTCGGGCTAGTGGATTATTGTTGCCCTTGCCTATTCCTAAGAGGCCTTGGACGCACATCTCGATGGATTTTATTTCAGATCTGCCTGTTTCTCAGAAGATGTCTGTCATCTGGGTGGTGTGTGACCGTTTCTCTAAGATGGTCCATTTGGTTCCTCTGCCCAAGTTGCCTTCTTCTTCCGAGTTGGTTCCTCTGTTTTTTCAAAATGTTGTTCGTTTGCATGGTATTCCTGAGAATATCGTTTCTGACAGAGGGACCCAATTCGTGTCTAGATTTTGGCGGGCATTCTGTGCTAGGATGGGCATAGATTTATCTTTTTCGTCCGCTTTCCATCCTCAGACGAATGGCCAGACCGAGCGGATTAATCAGACCCTGGAGACATATCTGAGGTGTTTTGTGTCTGCTGACCAGGATGATTGGGTTGCTTTTTTGCCATTGGCGGAGTTTGCTCTCAATAATCGGGCCAGCTCTGCCACTTTGGTGTCCCCGTTTTTCTGTAATTCGGGGTTTCATCCTCGATTTTCCTCTGGTCAGGTGGAATCTTCGGATTGTCCTGGAGTGGATGCTGTGGTGGAGAGATTGCATCAGATCTGGGGGCAGGTGGTGGACAATTTGAGGTTGTCCCAGGAGAAGACTCAGCTTTTTGCCAACCGCCACCGTCGTGTTGGTCCTCGGCTTTGTGTTGGGGATTTGGTGTGGTTGTCTTCTCGTTTTGTCCCTATGAGGGTCTCTTCTCCTAAGTTTAAGCCTCGGTTCATCGGCCCATATAAGATATTGGAGATTCTTAACCCTGTTTCCTTCCGTTTGGACCTCCCTGCATCCTTTTCTATTCATAACGTTTTTCATCGGTCATTATTGCGCAGGTATGAGGTACCGGTTGTGCCTTCCGTTGAGCCTCCTGCTCCGGTGTTGGTTGAGGGTGAGTTGGAGTACGTTGTGGAGAAAATCTTAGACTCTCGTGTTTCCAGACGGAGACTCCAGTATCTGGTCAAGTGGAAGGGATACGGCCAGGAGGATAATTCTTGGGTGAATGCATCTGATGTTCATGCCTCTGATCTGGTTCGTGCCTTTCATAGGGCCCATCCTGATCGCCCTGGTGGTTCTGGTGAGGGTTCGGTGCCCCCTCCTTGAGGGGGGGGTACTGTTGTGAATTTGGATTCTGGGCTCCCCCGGTGGCTACTGGTGGAATTGAACTGGTGTCTTCATCTTCTCTGTTCACCTGTTCCCATCAAGATGTGGGAGTCGCTATATAACCTTGCTGCTCTGTTAGTTGCTTGCCGGTCAACAATGTTATCAGAAGCCTCTCTGTGCTTGTTCCTGCTCCTAGACAACTACTAGATAAGTTGGACTCTTGTCCATGTTTGTTTTTGCATTTTTGTTCCAGTTCACAGCTGTAGTTTCGTTACTGTGTCTGGAAAGCTCTTGTGAACAGGAATTGCCACTCTGGTGTTATGAGTTAATGCCAGAGTTTTAAAGTAATTTCTGGATGGTGTTTTGATAGGGTTTTCAGCTGACCATGAAAGTGTCCTTTCTGTCTTCTGCTATGTAGTAAGTGGACCTCAAATTTGCTAAACCTATTTTCATACTACGTTTGTTATTTCATCTTGATTCACCGCCAATACATGTGGGGGGCCTCTGTCTCCTTTCGGGGTATTTCTCTAGAGGTGAGCTAGGACTAATATTTTCCTCTGCTAGCTTTATTTAGTCCTCCGGCTGGTGCTGGGCATCTAGAATCAACGTAGGCATGCTACCCGGCCACTGCTAGTTGTGCGTTAGGTTTAGTTCATGGTCAGCTCAGTTTCCATCTTCCAAGAGCTAGTTCCTATATATGCTGATGCTATGATCTCTTGCCATTGAGATCATGACAGTGCCCTTGCCTAAGCTGCCTTCCTCTTCCGATCTCGTTCCGTTATTCTTTCAGAATGTGGTTCGTTTGCACGGCATTCCTGAGAATATCATGTCTGACAGAGGATCCCAGTTTGTTTCCAGGTTCTGGCGATCCTTTTGTGCTAGGATGCGCATTGATTTGTCGTTTTCATCTGCCTTTCATCCTCAGACTAATGGCCAAACTGAGCGAACTAATCAGACTCTAGAGGCTTATTTGAGATGTTTTGTTTCTGCAGATCAGGATGATTGGGTGACCTTCTTGCCGTTGGCTGAGTTTGCCCTTAATAATCGGGCTAGTTCCGCTACCTTGGTTTCGCCATTTTTCTGCAACTCTGGTTTCCATCCTCGTTTTTCCTCGGGACATGTGGAGCCGTCTGACTGTCCTGGGGTGGATTCTGTGGTGGATAGGTTGCAGCGGATTTGGGATCATGTGGTGGACAACTTGAAGTTGTCACAGGAGAAGGCTCAGCGTTTTGCCAACCGCCGCCGCGGTGTGGGTCCCCGACCTCGCGTTGGGGATTTGGTGTGGCTGTCTTCTTGCTTTGTTCCTATGAAGGTCTCCTCTCCTAAGTTTAAGCCTCGCTTCATCGGTCCTTATAAGATTTTGGAAATTCTTAATCCAGTGTCCTTTCGCTTGGAACTTCCTGTGTCGTTTGCCATTCACAACGTGTTCCATAGGTCCTTGTTGCGGCGGTACGTTGTGCCTGTGGTTCGCCTGTGGTTCCTTCTGTTGAGCCTCCTGCTCCGGTGTTGGTTGGGGGCGAGTTGGAGTACGTGGTGGAAAAGATCTTGGATTCTCGTCTCTCCAGGCGGAGGCTTCAGTATCTGGTCAAGTGGAAGGGCTATGGTCAGGAGGATAATTCCTGGGTGGTCGCCTCTGATGTGCATGCGGCCGATTTGGTTCGTGCCTTTCACGCTGCTCATCCTGATCGCCCTGGTGGTCTTGGTGAGGGTTCGGTGACCCCTCCTTAAGGGAGGGGTACTGTTGTGAATTAGACTTTTTGGCTCCCTCTTGTGGTCACTAGTGATATGACACTTTGATATTCCTTCCCTTGCTTGGTACCCACCTGGCCTCGTTAGTCCAGGGGTGTCGCTATTTGAACTTCCTGGATTTTCAGTCTGGTGCCTGGCATCGTTGTAATCAGATCCTTCTGTTTGCTCCTATCTGCTGGTCCTGGTTCTATGCAAAATTAAGCTAAGTCCTGCTTTCTTGTTTTTTGTTATTTTCTGTGCTCTTATTTTTGTCCAGCTTGTACTAAATCACTCCTTATATTGCTGGAAGCTCTAGGGTGCGGATGTTCTCCCCCCGTGCCGTTAGACGGTTCGGGGGTTCTTGAATATTCCGCGTGGAGTTTTTGTGAGGGTTTTCGCTGACCATATAAGTCATCTTTCTATATTCTGCTATTAGTTAGCGGGCCTCTCTTTGCTAAAACCTAGTTCATTTCTTGCGTTTGTCTTTTCTTCTTACCTCACCGTTATTATTTGTTGGGGGCTTGTATCCAACTTTTTGGGGTATTTCCTCTGGAGGCAAGACAGGTCTTTCTTTTCCCTGCTAGGGTTAGTTAGTTCTCCGGCTGGCGCGAGACGTCTAGAATCAACGTAGGTACGTTCCCCGGCTGCTGTTATTTGTGTGCTAGGTTCAGGTATATGGTCAGCCCAGTTACCACTGCCCTATGAGCTGGGTTTTATGTTTGCAGACTTCGCTATTGTCTCTGAGACCCCCTGCCATTGGGGTCATAACAGGCTAGCTGGTGGCAGTTGCCCAGAGGGTAAAGTCACTTGTGCAGCTATTTGCGTGCTTATGTCCTGAAAAGCCCGTCCATACTGGGACTCTATGCCAGCAAGTTTGTTTTCCTGGGCTGCCATGCGATTGCTTAAGTCCTGCAAAGTTTGTCCGAACACTTGTTGATTGTGTTCAAAGCTTCCAAACTTCTTTTGCAGACCTTCCACATTTTTCTGCAGTGATCTAATTATGGAAAACACCTGCTCTAATCTGATTTCTGCAGTCATTGTTCCAGCAGTCTCCTTTTTTTTTATGGCTAGATTATCCTGTAACAATTATAGGGGATAATTCAGGAGTCTCTTTGTGTGGAGCAGGACAACAGGAAACAGTTTTATAAGTGGTAAAGTCTATATTATCACACAGTGATTCAAACAGGTGCAGAGAGAATCTCAAGTCCACAACACTTGGTGCAAATAATAAACGCAGCTTAGCAGTCTATAGGAAACTTCAGAGGTAGATGCAAACAAACAGAAAGTCTATGAAGCACAGTTGTTCTTGAGGAAACTTGACATGAATAAATCCTTGACTTAGTCCAGGCACAGATAGATATGCTTATAAGGCAGTTCAAATCATATCTTAGCTCAACCAGGGAGGCCTGGATAATAGTCTCAGGTTTTGCAGAGCAGCAAAGCTTACATGTCCTGCAAATGCAGATGGAAGTAACACGAGCAGCAGATGAAGGAGGATTACTGAACACTGGTGTATGCAGCAGGAACTCAGAGCAGAGTGGCAGGATCTCCACACAGGTTCACAGGAGCAGGTGCAGGTGCAAGGCCAGGGAGTAATCAGGAGCTGGATGCAAAGCAGAATAATCTAGCACAGACTGAAGGCTGAGGTGGAGTTTTATAGCAGGAAGACAAGTGCACATGAGACCAAAGATGCCATGTTGGAAAAGGGCAGTAATGCACAAAAGGTAAAAAATGTCCTGACACCAAGGTGTATGGCAAGGATGGTGCATGCTGACGAATAAGTGGAGGACACAGAGTTGTACAGTCTTTACCTGGTTTACAGGTAGCAGCAGTCCACAGTTCAGGGTACCAGGAGCAGGTGGTGTTATGGTCCAGCTGTCCTGGAGGCAATAGAGAATCCATCTCCCAGGTGAGGTCCGTAAACCTTCCTACTCGTGCTAGTATGCGAGGTCCTTGCTGATGCTCACTACATTCAACCCCTCGGGTTATCTTCCGTCCTGGAGCAGCAGATCACACGTCTGCTGCACGACCCCACTGTCTGTTCTCACTGCTCTCTTCCACTTTCTGCCACGAGCTGCAGACTCCCACGTCTGCTTAGCTGCACCTCTCTCTTACCAGATCTGCCTAACTGAGGTTCCTCGACAAGTTCCTCTCTGACAATCTCTGGCACACTCTCTTTCTTTCCAGGAGCTGCACCACTTACTCGTGCATGCCAGACTCCTCTGCTTTCCCGTCCTCTCACTTCCTCTGTCTCTCCAGATTAAAACTAACTCCACTCCAGAGGTGATTCTCAAGATGAGAACCATGTACCCTTTATGTGCCAGAGTTCTTGTTCAACTACACTTGTGCTGTGTTCTCAGAGATGTAATGTATAGCTCTGGACATTGTAATGATTCTTTTTACTGTTTTTCCTGTTTAAAATTTCAATAAATATATTTACTGAAAAAAAAACTAACTCCTCCTCCAGACCAGAACACTTAAAGCTGGGGAAGCTCCCCTGAATCCGGGTCCTGAGCTCCCCCTTCTGGCCTGGATTCAGAATGTGAGAATCCTTCTTGCCTGATATCGCCCTTCCCGAAAGGAAGGCAACATCACTGTAACAACTGGTTATCTGTGGTGTTACATTACCGTAACCAGGTGGTATTTCCTGATGAAGGGGGCATGAGACCCCTGAAACGCGTTGAATAAAACCACTGTGAGTAAACTATACTCTCCTGAAATTCATCTTAGCGGCAGCGCAGAATTTTAACTACAAATCTCTCTTTGAAGAGTTTGAAAGTTGTGAGAGGCCTTGAGAAATGGCTGGAGATAGAAGCTGGGATGCAGGTGGGGAGGTGGAGATGTTGTAGTCTCCCAGGATAAGGGTTGTCAATTCTGAAGACATGAAGTGTGGCAGTGGAGCGCCCCCACACCGCCGCTGGGCCGAGGGGTACCCGGTACCGGGCCTCTGAGTCTCTGTTCTGGGGTTGTCACGGTGGCTAGACCCGGTCCGTGGCCCTTCCGGTCAGTGGGGGACGTCCGGTACAATGAGTAGTGATAATGGTGCAGTTGTGGGGTGCAAGTCGCGGTAAATAACGAGGACACCAGGTTGCAGTCTCTTTACCTCTTTACTGAAGATCTCTGGGTCCTCAGTCTGGAATCCGGATCACCAGGCTGCGCAAGTCCGGCCGGTCCAATGGCACTTCCAAAGTTCACTTTGCAGGTGGAAATCAGTGCCTTCCTTCTTAGCGCTATGTGTTGTAGTCCTTCCCTGCTGTGCTTACGGAAAGTACCCCACAACTGTTGTGTCTGTTTCTTAAGTTCCCTCACAACTCGATTAGTTGATTGTTGTGAATTTGCTTTTTGCTCCCTCTAGTGGTTACTAGTTTTTTGACTCTGGTTTTTCTGTCATTCCTTTTATCCGCACCTGGGTCGTTAGTTAGGGGTGTTGCTATATAAGCTCCCTGGACCTTCAGTTCAATGCCTGGCAACGTAGTTATCAGAGCTAGTCTGCTGTGCTCTTGTCTACTGATCCTGGTTCCAGTTATATCAGCTAAGTCTGCCTTTTGCTTTTTGCTATTTGTTTTGGTTTTGTATTTTTGTCCAGCTTGTTCCAAATCTATATCCTGACCTTTGCTGGAAGCTCTAGGGGGCTGGTGTTCTCCCCCCGGACCGTTAGACGGTTCGGGGGTTCTTGAATTTCCAGTGTGGATTTTAATAGGGTTTTTGTTGACCATATAAGTTACCTTTCTTTATTCTGCTATCAGTAAGCGGGCCTCTCTGTGCTAAACCTGGTTCATTTCTAGTCAGGATTCTATCACATTGCATTAAATCAGGTGTCTGTTCAGACAACACCATGAGGGAATTTGCGGTTTTTCTATCACATTGCACCGAATTAGGTGTCTGTTCAGACAACACCCTGAGGGAATTTGCGGTTTTGCTCTCCCGCAACCGCCGGTCAATTTGAATAGCCAGTGCCATAGTATCCTTTACCGCTGTTGTCTGACTTGTTTGCCCGGATTAAGGGTGCCAAGTGGTTCACCAAGATAGACCTTCGTGGTGCGTACAACCTTGTGCGCATTAAGCAAGGTGATGAATGGAAAACCGCATTCAATACGCCCGAAGGTCATTTTGAGTACTTGGTGATGCCTTTTGGGCTCTCCAATGCGCCTTCAGTTTTTCAGTCCTTTATGCATGACATTTTCCGGAAGTATCTGGATAAATTTTTGATTGTTTATCTGGATGATATTTTGGTTTTTTCTGATAATTGGGATTCGCATGTGGAGCAGGTCAGGTTGGTCTTTAAAATTTTGCGTGAAAATTCTTTGTTTGTCAAGGGCTCAAAGTGTCTCTTTGGTGTACAGAAGGTTCCCTTTTTGGGGTTCATTTTTTCCCCTTCTGCTGTGGAGATGGACCCAGTCAAGGTCCGAGCTATTCTTGATTGGACTCAGCCCTCGTCAGTTAAGAGTCTTCAGAAGTTCTTGGGCTTCGCTAACTTCTACCGTCGTTTTATCGCTAATTTTTCTAGCATTGTGAAACCTTTGACGGATATGACCAAGAAGGCCTCCGATGTAGCTAACTGGGCTCCTGCTGCCGTGGAGGCTTTCCAGGAGTTGAAACGCCGGTTTACTTCGGCGCCTGTTTTGTGCCAGCCTGACGTCTCGCTTCCCTTTCAGGTTGAGGTGGATGCTTCGGAGATTGGGGCAGGGGCCGTTTTGTCGCAGAGAGGCCCTGGTTGCTCTGTTATGAAACCTTGTGCCTTTTTCTCTAGGAAGTTTTCGCCTGCCGAGCGAAATTATGATGTGGGCAATCGGGAGTTGTTGGCCATGAAATGGGCATTTGAGGAGTGGCGTCATTGGCTCGAGGGTGCTAAGCATCGTGTGGTGGTCTTGACTGATCACAAAAATCTGATGTATCTCGAGTCTGCTAAACGCCTTAATCCGAGACAGGCCCGCTGGTCATTGTTTTTCTCCCGCTTTGATTTTGTTGTCTCGTATTTACCAGGTTCAAAGAATGTGAAGGCCGATGCTCTTTCTAGGAGCTTTGTGCCTGATGCTCCTGGAGTCGCTGATCCTGTTGGTATTCTTAAAGATGGAGTTATCTTGTCAGCTATTTCTCCGGATCTGCGACGTGTGTTGCAGAGATTTCAGGCTGATAGGCCTGAGTCTTGTCCACCTGACAGACTGTTTGTCCCGGATAAGTGGACCAGCAGAGTCATTTCCGAGGTTCATTCCTCGGTGTTGGCAGGTCACCCGGGAATTTTTGGCACCAGAGATCTGGTGGCCAGGTCCTTTTGGTGGCCTTCCTTGTCAAGGGATGTGCGGTCATTTGTGCAGTCCTGTGGGACTTGTGCTCGAGCTAAGCCTTGCTGTTCTCGTGCCAGCGGTTTGCTCTTGCCCTTGCCTGTCCCGAAGAGACCTTGGACACATATCTCCATGGATTTCATTTCTGATCTTCCGCTATCTCAGGGCATGTCCGTTATCTGGGTGATATGTGATCGCTTCTCCAAGATGGTCCTTTTGGTTCCTTTGCCTAAGCTGCCTTCCTCTTCCGATCTGGTTCCTGTGTTTTTCCAGAACGTGGTTCGTTTGCACGGCATCCCTGAGAATATTGTGTCAGACAGAGGATCCCAGTTCGTTTCCAGGTTCTGGCGATCCTTTTGTAGTAGGATGGGCATTGATTTGTCGTTTTCGTCTGCTTTCCATCCTCAGACTAATGGACAGACGGAGCGAACCAATCAGACTTTGGAGGCTTATTTGAGGTGTTTTGTCTCTGCTGATCAGGACGATTGGGTGACATTCTTGCCGTTGGCTGAGTTTGCCCTTAATAATCGGGCTAGTTCCGCCACCTTGGTTTCGCCTTTTTTCTGCAACTCTGGTTTCCATCCTCGCTTTTCTTCGGGTCATGTGGAGCCTTCTGACTGTCCTGGGGTGGATTCTGTGGTGGATAGGTTGCAGCAGATCTGGAATCATGTGGTGGACAACTTGAAGTTGTCACAGGAGAAGGCTCAGCGCTTTGCCAACCGCCGCCGCGGTGTGGGTCCCCGACTACGCGTTGGGGATTTGGTATGGCTTTCTTCCCGCTTTGTTCCTATGAAGGTCTCCTCTCCCAAATTTAAACCTCGTTTTATTGGGCCTTACAAGATATTGGAAATCCTTAATCCTGTATCTTTTCGTCTGGATCTTCCTGTGTCGTTTGCTATTCACAATGTATTTCATAGGTCCTTGTTGCGGCGGTACATTGTGCCTGTAGTTCCTTCTGCTGAGCCTCCTGCTCCGGTGTTGGTTGAGGGCGAGTTGGAGTACGTGGTGGAGAAGATCTTGGATTCTCGCCTCTCCAGGCGGAGGCTTCAGTATCTGGTCAAGTGGAAGGGCTATGGTCAGGAGGATAATTCCTGGGTGGTCGCCTCTGATGTTCATGCGGCCGATTTAGTTCGTGCCTTTCATGCCGCTCATCCTGATCGCCCTGGTGGTCGTGGTGAGGGTTCGGTGACCCCTCACTAAGGGGGGGGTACTGTTGTGAATTTGCTTTTTGCTCCCTCTAGTGGTTACTAGTTTTTTGACTCTGGTTTTTCTGTCATTCCTTTTATCCGCACCTGGGTCGTTAGTTAGGGGTGTTGCTATATAAGCTCCCTGGACCTTCAGTTCAATGCCTGGCAACGTAGTTATCAGAGCTAGTCTGCTGTGCTCTTGTCTACTGATCCTGGTTCCAGTTATATCAGCTAAGTCTGCCTTTTGCTTTTTGCTATTTGTTTTGGTTTTGTATTTTTGTCCAGCTTGTTCCAAATCTATATCCTGACCTTTGCTGGAAGCTCTAGGGGGCTGGTGTTCTCCCCCCGGACCGTTAGACGGTTCGGGGGTTCTTGAATTTCCAGTGTGGATTTTAATAGGGTTTTTGTTGACCATATAAGTTACCTTTCTTTATTCTGCTATCAGTAAGCGGGCCTCTCTGTGCTAAACCTGGTTCATTTCTAGTCAGGATTCTATCACATTGCATTAAATCAGGTGTCTGTTCAGACAACACCATGAGGGAATTTGCGGTTTTTCTATCACATTGCACCGAATTAGGTGTCTGTTCAGACAACACCCTGAGGGAATTTGCGGTTTTGCTCTCCCGCAACCGCCGGTCAATTTGAATAGCCAGTGCCATAGTATCCTTTACCGCTGTTGTCTGACTTGTTTGCCCGGATTAAGGGTGCCAAGTGGTTCACCAAGATAGACCTTCGTGGTGCGTACAACCTTGTGCGCATTAAGCAAGGTGATGAATGGAAAACCGCATTCAATACGCCCGAAGGTCATTTTGAGTACTTGGTGATGCCTTTTGGGCTCTCCAATGCGCCTTCAGTTTTTCAGTCCTTTATGCATGACATTTTCCGGAAGTATCTGGATAAATTTTTGATTGTTTATCTGGATGATATTTTGGTTTTTTCTGATAATTGGGATTCGCATGTGGAGCAGGTCAGGTTGGTCTTTAAAATTTTGCGTGAAAATTCTTTGTTTGTCAAGGGCTCAAAGTGTCTCTTTGGTGTACAGAAGGTTCCCTTTTTGGGGTTCATTTTTTCCCCTTCTGCTGTGGAGATGGACCCAGTCAAGGTCCGAGCTATTCTTGATTGGACTCAGCCCTCGTCAGTTAAGAGTCTTCAGAAGTTCTTGGGCTTCGCTAACTTCTACCGTCGTTTTATCGCTAATTTTTCTAGCATTGTGAAACCTTTGACGGATATGACCAAGAAGGCCTCCGATGTAGCTAACTGGGCTCCTGCTGCCGTGGAGGCTTTCCAGGAGTTGAAACGCCGGTTTACTTCGGCGCCTGTTTTGTGCCAGCCTGACGTCTCGCTTCCCTTTCAGGTTGAGGTGGATGCTTCGGAGATTGGGGCAGGGGCCGTTTTGTCGCAGAGAGGCCCTGGTTGCTCTGTTATGAAACCTTGTGCCTTTTTCTCTAGGAAGTTTTCGCCTGCCGAGCGAAATTATGATGTGGGCAATCGGGAGTTGTTGGCCATGAAATGGGCATTTGAGGAGTGGCGTCATTGGCTCGAGGGTGCTAAGCATCGTGTGGTGGTCTTGACTGATCACAAAAATCTGATGTATCTCGAGTCTGCTAAACGCCTTAATCCGAGACAGGCCCGCTGGTCATTGTTTTTCTCCCGCTTTGATTTTGTTGTCTCGTATTTACCAGGTTCAAAGAATGTGAAGGCCGATGCTCTTTCTAGGAGCTTTGTGCCTGATGCTCCTGGAGTCGCTGATCCTGTTGGTATTCTTAAAGATGGAGTTATCTTGTCAGCTATTTCTCCGGATCTGCGACGTGTGTTGCAGAGATTTCAGGCTGATAGGCCTGAGTCTTGTCCACCTGACAGACTGTTTGTCCCGGATAAGTGGACCAGCAGAGTCATTTCCGAGGTTCATTCCTCGGTGTTGGCAGGTCACCCGGGAATTTTTGGCACCAGAGATCTGGTGGCCAGGTCCTTTTGGTGGCCTTCCTTGTCAAGGGATGTGCGGTCATTTGTGCAGTCCTGTGGGACTTGTGCTCGAGCTAAGCCTTGCTGTTCTCGTGCCAGCGGTTTGCTCTTGCCCTTGCCTGTCCCGAAGAGACCTTGGACACATATCTCCATGGATTTCATTTCTGATCTTCCGCTATCTCAGGGCATGTCCGTTATCTGGGTGATATGTGATCGCTTCTCCAAGATGGTCCTTTTGGTTCCTTTGCCTAAGCTGCCTTCCTCTTCCGATCTGGTTCCTGTGTTTTTCCAGAACGTGGTTCGTTTGCACGGCATCCCTGAGAATATTGTGTCAGACAGAGGATCCCAGTTCGTTTCCAGGTTCTGGCGATCCTTTTGTAGTAGGATGGGCATTGATTTGTCGTTTTCGTCTGCTTTCCATCCTCAGACTAATGGACAGACGGAGCGAACCAATCAGACTTTGGAGGCTTATTTGAGGTGTTTTGTCTCTGCTGATCAGGACGATTGGGTGACATTCTTGCCGTTGGCTGAGTTTGCCCTTAATAATCGGGCTAGTTCCGCCACCTTGGTTTCGCCTTTTTTCTGCAACTCTGGTTTCCATCCTCGCTTTTCTTCGGGTCATGTGGAGCCTTCTGACTGTCCTGGGGTGGATTCTGTGGTGGATAGGTTGCAGCAGATCTGGAATCATGTGGTGGACAACTTGAAGTTGTCACAGGAGAAGGCTCAGCGCTTTGCCAACCGCCGCCGCGGTGTGGGTCCCCGACTACGCGTTGGGGATTTGGTATGGCTTTCTTCCCGCTTTGTTCCTATGAAGGTCTCCTCTCCCAAATTTAAACCTCGTTTTATTGGGCCTTACAAGATATTGGAAATCCTTAATCCTGTATCTTTTCGTCTGGATCTTCCTGTGTCGTTTGCTATTCACAATGTATTTCATAGGTCCTTGTTGCGGCGGTACATTGTGCCTGTAGTTCCTTCTGCTGAGCCTCCTGCTCCGGTGTTGGTTGAGGGCGAGTTGGAGTACGTGGTGGAGAAGATCTTGGATTCTCGCCTCTCCAGGCGGAGGCTTCAGTATCTGGTCAAGTGGAAGGGCTATGGTCAGGAGGATAATTCCTGGGTGGTCGCCTCTGATGTTCATGCGGCCGATTTAGTTCGTGCCTTTCATGCCGCTCATCCTGATCGCCCTGGTGGTCGTGGTGAGGGTTCGGTGACCCCTCACTAAGGGGGGGGTACTGTTGTGAATTTGCTTTTTGCTCCCTCTAGTGGTTACTAGTTTTTTGACTCTGGTTTTTCTGTCATTCCTTTTATCCGCACCTGGGTCGTTAGTTAGGGGTGTTGCTATATAAGCTCCCTGGACCTTCAGTTCAATGCCTGGCAACGTAGTTATCAGAGCTAGTCTGCTGTGCTCTTGTCTACTGATCCTGGTTCCAGTTATATCAGCTAAGTCTGCCTTTTGCTTTTTGCTATTTGTTTTGGTTTTGTATTTTTGTCCAGCTTGTTCCAAATCTATATCCTGACCTTTGCTGGAAGCTCTAGGGGGCTGGTGTTCTCCCCCCGGACCGTTAGACGGTTCGGGGGTTCTTGAATTTCCAGTGTGGATTTTAATAGGGTTTTTGTTGACCATATAAGTTACCTTTCTTTATTCTGCTATCAGTAAGCGGGCCTCTCTGTGCTAAACCTGGTTCATTTCTGTGTTTGTCATTTCCTCTTACCTCACCGTCATTATTTGTGGGGGGCTTCTATCCAGCTTTGGGGTCCCCTTCTCTGGAGGCAAGAAAGGTCTTTGTTTTCCTCTACTAGGGGTAGCTAGATTCTCCGGCTGGCGCGTGTCATCTAGAATCAACGTAGGAATGATCCCCGGCTACTTCTAGTGTTGGCGTTAGGAGTAGATATATGGTCAACCCAGTTACCACTGCCCTATGAGCTGGATTTTTGTATTCTGCAGACTTCCACGTTCCTCTGAGACCCTCGCCATTGGGGTCATAACAGTTGATGTTCTGCTAATCCTCCGTCCCTCCCTGTTGATCTGGTTGGAACGGCACCCGTTTGACGGGTAGGCTCAGAGCTCTTCCGGGACCCTAGAGTCGCCCCTCTCCACAAGTTGCCCCCCAAGACTGCATAGGTGATTTAAGTTAGACAGCCCGCCTGAGACTGACTGTCCTGCCGCTGTTTAGAGTATTGCTTGAAGCTCAGTGTTATAATACTCTCTCGGAGTTCCGGCCACCGGTTTTGCGCCTCAGTAGGATGTTGCCTCGGTCTAACAGCACGACTCCTACTGGTATACTCCTATTGCTTCGATCTCGTTTCTCACTCAGCACAATATATCTCTCTTCTAGTCCTTCCTTAGGGCACCGCCGCTTCTCAGTGCAGGCACGGTCCCGTTACTTTCTTTCCTGTAGCCAGGTCTCCATCAGGGTCCCAAACCTGACAGAGGCCCTACCGAATCCTCTCCCGCAACACCCTCTGCCACAAGGTGTTGCCTGGTTCACATCCAGTCAGCTTTCTCCCCTCACTTCCTGCCTGACCCCCAGTTTACCCACAATGGTGGGGAGTGGCCTAATGAATAGCACCCTTAGCTCCCCCTGGTGGCCCGGCTGTGAAATGTATTGGTGTCTGTGATACCTGGTCAGATGAACTCCTTCAGTGCCATCAGACGTACCATGGCTCCCCATAGTGGCGGGGCCACAGTACTGCAACGAACAGGACTCTGGGGCGCTGCACTCCCCCCCGGTTAAATCCAGTACTCCGGGACTGGGAAGAAAACAACAATACAGTTAGCAAAAAGACATACAATTTTTTTGAGAGTGCAAATAATAATAAGTATACTTGAACAGGCTTCCCTTTATGGGAGGTGAGGACACTTGAACGTTACAAAACATGGTTAAACAGTATAAATTACAGGTTTTAAATAACTCCTGTTACCCAACCGGGTATTCTACTTAGTGCAATTCTTTGAACAATACTTTAACATCGCCCTTAAGGACGTACACTCGGCATCCATTAAAGACCTTCTTATAATCACATTATAAGGCAAGTTTAACTTTACATTCTCCTTCTTTAATCTGCAGGACCGCCTGTCCTAACGGCACCAGACCTACTGCCTCTCCTTTCTCACAGGACCGCTCCTTTCAGCCCGAGCCTTCTGTCTTTTCCTCTGCTATACACAGTATAGAACATAACATACTTTCAGGTTTAGGAACACTGAGCCATCTGCATATGGCTCCTAAGAGGACTCACCACCTAACCCCTACGGGTTCACTTTCTGTCCTTCTGCAACACATTATTAACTCTTCCTTTACAATTAACTAACTTTCTACGGAGGACTCAGGGTTTACCTTCTATCCCCATTATCTATCAACATTATCAACCTTCTTACTTGCAACTATGTGAGACACTATGTCTATCACTCCTACGGGCCTACTACACCTTTCCTCCAGCTCTCACACCTTCTCCTAAGGAACATTATCAACATTTTGGTTACAATTAACTTAACCAAATACATATAACTTTACATGTAAACACTATCATCATCATTACTTCCTTACGACATTATTGCTTCTTGTCAGTCTTAAAGCAATATGATCCTATCAAGTGCAACAACTGAACACCCCCTTTAAGAGGGGGTCAAGTTTTTACGAGGTAGCATATCTTCTCAGGCTACCAGTCCTTACTCAGCAAAGGCTCCGGTACGGTATCTTCGCAAAGAGTCTCTTTTTAAGTAAAACCAGTAGGAAGCTCCTTTAAGAAGGCGCAAACTATATACAAGAAGTTTGTATCATGCACTGTTCATGATTACGGCAGTTCTGTAAACTTTGTGCAAACTTGAGAAAAATAAACAAAACAACAGGGATCCTGGGTCAGCAAAGGGATCCATAAAGAATTAACCCTGGACGGGTTTAGCAGCAAACAGTAACCAAACAGTTAAAGGGAGAACTATTTACATTTTCAGGCCTTCGAGGTTTATTCTTGCTCAGGTGGCCGTGGCCCCTGACCCCCGACTGCTGCAGCGTCTATGCCGGTGGTAGGTCCCACAGGGGCCGTCAGATCACCTGGTGTCTGGATTTGAAGGCTGACCTTGCTTGCAAGTTCAGTAGCCGCTACTAGGCGCACAGTGGTGATAGTCACAAGATCTGGCAAGTCTGGGTCGGTCATGATCGGGGCCACAGGTGACACTCCCTCAGGCCCACACCGGTGGACGTTCCGTGCGCACCATCCTTGTGCATTCCGGTGGCGAGTGTAGGTCACCTGATCCCCTCTTTGCAATGGGTCACCATCTCGACTGCAGCATGGAGTCTTTACGTTGTAACTGGTAACAAAGACATCAGTTGGTAGTCCCGGTTCCTGTATGGAGCCCCATCCCCTCTTCGGGTGATAGGCCAGCACGGTCCCCCGCTTTACCACGTCTTTTCTGCCATGCACAGACTTCTTGCGTTGCGCTTCTTGTTGTTCCATTTCGTCTCGATTTTTCCAGTGCTGAATCAAGCATTGATTGTATTGTTCCCAGGTAAGTATGGCAATGGTGAGACCATCCCCCGGGGTCCCATCCGGCTCAACCCAGGGGGTGTCCCACCGGAGCATCACCCCATCCGGGCCCACATCTATGGGTTCCCCCCACTTGGTCGGTAGCGGCGGTATCAATTTCCCCATTGCGCTGGGGTGGAGGACCACCCGCTCAACTGTAAACGTAGGGTTACTGCTGCGGGGAGGATCGGTCGCGAGAGCAGGATCGAGCGTGGAGGCAGGGATGTCTTCCGTACCTGCGCCTGATGTGATTCCACCGATGCCGATCTGGTCCGTTGACAAGGACGCTGGAGTCGGCTGCAGCCCGGACGGCGGCTCCTCCAATGCGGTCTCCGGAGGCGGCTCCGCCTTCCGCGACTCCTCCTCCGCTGGCTCCGAGGTCGGGATGGGTAGGTTCAGCTCCGCTGCCGGTTCCAAGGACTTCGGGTCCATCCGCTGCAGTAGACGTGGGTCTGTTTCCGGTGAACAAGGGCAAGCCGGGACCGTTCCTTCCTCGTTCTGGCACTTGCTGTTCATTGTCATGATCTGATAGTCTGTGGCAGTGCATGCATCGGACTCCGCCATTTCTCCAGGGCCGAGCTTCTCCGTCACCCGCTTCCCGCTGCTGCAACTCAGGGGGCGGTTCTCCTCGATTCCTGGGCAGATCGTCCTCTCGCAGCAGGAATCGGAGGGGGCGGTAGCCATTTTTCGCGCCACTCTGGTAGTCTCCTCCCATGGCACGCCCTCCTTCTTCTCTGGCGTAGCAATGGCGGCGACTTTTGGCGGGAACTTCTGGCGGCAAATGGTGCAGCACAGTCCTTGCAATAAAGTACAGTCCAATCACAGTAAATCACAGTTCCAAGGCACACATGACCTGATTCTTCAGGCTTAAGTAGATCCTGTTCGTGACGCCAAGTTTGGAGCGCCCCCACACCGCCGCTGGGCCGAGGGGTACCCAGTACCGGGCCTCTGAGTCTCTGTTCTGGGGTTGTCACGGTGGCTAGACCCGGTCCGTGGCCCTGCCGGCCAGTGGGGGACGTCCGGTACAATGAGTAGTGATAATGGTGCAGTTGTGGGGTGCAAGTCGCGGTAAATAACGAGGACACCAGGTTGCAGTCTCTTTACCTCTTTACTGAAGATCTCTGGGTCCTCAGTCTGGAATCCGGATCACCAGGCTGCTCAAGTCCGGCCGGTCCAATGGCACTTCCAAAGTTCACTTTGCAGGTGGAAATCAGTGCCTTCCTTCTTAGCGCTATGTGTTGTAGTCCTTCCCTGCTGTGCTTACGGAAAGTACCCCACAACTGTTGTGTCTGTTTCTTAAGTTCCCTCACAACTCGATTAGTTGATGTTCTGCTAATCCTCCGTCCCTCCCTGTTGATCTGGTTGGAACGGCACCCGTTTGACGGGTAGGCTTGGAGCTCTTCCGGGACCCTAGAGTCGCCCCTCTCCACAAGTTGCCCCCCAAGACTGCATAGGTGATTTAAGTTAGACAGCCCGCCTTAGACTGACTGTCCTGCCGCTGTTTAGAGTATTGCTTGAAGCTCAGTGTTATAATACTCTCTCGGCGTTCCGGCCACCGGTTGTGCGCCTCAGTAGGCTTTTGCCTCGGTCTAACAGCACGACTCCTACTGGTATACTCCTATTGCTTCGATCTCGTTTCTCACTCAGCACAATATATCTCTCTTCTAGTCCTTCCTTAGGGCACCGCCGCTTCTCAGTGCAGGCACGGTCCCGTTACTTTCTTTCCTGTAGCCAGGTTTCCATCAGGGTCCCAAACCTGACAGAGGCCCTACCGAATCTTCCCCCACAACACCCTCTGTCACAAGGTGTTGCCTGGTTCACATCCAGTCAGCTTTCTCCCCTCACTTCCTGCCTGACCCCCAGTTTACCCACAATGGTGGGGAGTGGCCTAATGAATAGCACCCTTAGCTCCCCCTGGTGGCCCGGCTGTGAAATGTATTGGTGTCTGTGATACCTGATCAGATGAACTCCTTCAGTGCCATCAGACGTACCATGGCTCCCCATAGTGGCGGAGTCACAGTACTGCAACGACCAGGACTCTGGGGAGCTGCAGCAGCAATGCATAAAAGTGGTCCAGGAAGTGGATGGTTCAGCCTGGGGGCCGGTATATGACTGCTACTCTGAGGGAGAGGGGATGGAACACTCTGATGGTGTGAACCTCAAAAGAGGAATGGCATCTAATCGGCCTGCATTTATTCACTGGGTTAAAAAGAGGATTGCTGTTAGCAGCGAGGAGTGTAGGGTTATTGTGGAGTTAGCAGTGACCGTACACATATTCCATGTGTTGCAATCTGGACGTGGATAAGCCGTACGCTCTCTATCACTCTTCTGAGAACTAATTATTGTGAACAGCCTGCAGCCTCCTCGGATGATTCGTGGCCCAATCATGTCATTGTCTGGAGGACAGTGGCCAGCTGAGAGCTATTTGCTACTAAGATCACAGCGTTTGTTTCTGTATGACTCATGGCCTGGGATCTCTGCGATTATTACTTGGCCACTCCAATCTGTTGGCTACAGAAATGCTGCCTTTCCGCCTTATGGATACAGATCTTTTCAAAAAGCTGATGGCCGTCCCAGTCCCCCAATACCAGTTTCCCAGTCACCATTACTTCTCTAAGGAAGATGTGCCTGCGCTACAGCAACAAGTCACAGATAACATCACATGTTCCCTGAAAAATTCTATGTCTGCGAGGGTGCATTTCAACAATGACACGTGGATAAGCAAGCATGGACAGGGGAGTTACAGCTAGGTGACTGGGCACTGGGTCACTCTGGTGGCTGTAGGGACAGTTGGGGAAGGGGCTGCTCCACAAGAGTTGCAATCCCCAAGGCTTGCAGGGCGCATGGTGATGGAGAAATAAACCACAGCACACCATACGATGGATAACTAAACCACTAGACAACAGGGGTTGGAGAACTAAATTACTAAACAGCTTGGGCTGGAGAACTAAACTAACACTTTATTAATAATCCTTAAAATCCAACCGTTGACAAAGACAACAAGCCAAGACACTACAAACAACACTAAAAAAGTACAAAAGTGTCACAATCCAGGTATTGCTCAATTCAAATCCTCTTCTAAGCCTTAAGGTACCGTCACACTCAGCGACGCTGTGGCGATATAGACAATGAGCCGACCGAAACTAGATCGCTGGAGCGTCGCTGTTTAGGTCGCTGTAGAGACGTCAAACACAGCAATTCCAGAACTGTCCTCGGCAGTGCAAGCGGCAGGTTCCGGTGCCAAGGATGCTATGCGAGAAGGACCTGCCATGACGTCATGGTCATGTGACCGCGACGTCATCACAGGTCCTGCGCTCATACCAACCCTGGGACCGGAAGATGCACCGCACACAGGCGCCAGGACTTCAAGGGGCCTTCGGAAGGTGAGTATATGTTTATTTTTTATTTTAAGTCTTTTTTAACCACGCATATAGTGCCCACATTGCTATATACTACATGGGCTCTGTTATATACTACATCTCTGTGCTATATACTATGTAGCTGGGAAATATACAAAGTGACTGTGCAGTATACAACGTGACTGTCCAATGTACTCCGTGGGCTGTGCAATATACTACGTGCTCTGTGTTATATACTACGTAGCTGTGCAATATACTATGTGGCTGTGTCGGTTCTGTTATATACTACGTCAACTGACCGCGACCAATGAATAGGACAGAAAGACGGAAGTGACCCTTAGACAATTATATAGTAGATAGCTGCATCTATTTAGCCAGGTGTGCTGTTCACATCCATTTATATGTGTGTGTGTGTGTTTTTGACCAGAGTTCTGGATCTCACTTGGTTATGGGCTGTTGCTCTATTATGAGCATTAGTATGTTTTCTTGTGTTTGTGACTTTTAAATGTTTTTAAAATGTTTTGCTCTGTCTCTTGTACTCAATAAAGGTATTTATCATTTTTTAAGGTGATCCCTGCTTGTATTGCCCATAGTCTTTTTCTCCTCCTTTTGCCGATAGTCTTTTGCCAGTGTGGGAGTGTAAGGAGGTGGCCGGTCCCCTCAGTTGTGCCTCTTACTCCTTCCGTATGACCCCCTGTGCACTTTGTATACTGTGATGTAATGTATTATGTTGAGCTGTGTTTGTCTGGTCCTAATGTAATGTATATGCTGTATTTGTATTGGGATGTTTCCCTTTAAGTGTGTATACACTATGTTCCAAATTATTATGCACATGATATTTTTCTGTGATTTTCCTGAATGGTCGGTGCAAATGACGGTCAGTCTAATAAAAGTCATCACCCGTTAGATTATACATTGAATTTAATTGCAGAAACCTCCCAATGATAACAGTATAATCTCCAAAATGAATAAAACCCCACAATGCACTGCTCCAAATTATTAGGCACAGTAGAATTTCTAAACATTTGATATAAAGAACTGAAAAGTCTCATTTGTGGAATTTGCAGCATTAGGAGGTCACATTCACTGAACAAAAAGCTATTTACCTCCAGAACCTCCTAACAGGCCAAGTTACATGTTACATAGGACCCTTCTGTGATATCACCTTCACAATTCTTCAATCCATTGAACTTGGGAGTTTTTGGAGAGTTTCTGCTTGTATTTCTTTGCATGAAGTCAGAATAGCCTCCCAGAGCTGCTGTTTGGATGTGAACGGCCTCCCACCCTCATAGAACTTTTGCTTGATGATCCTCCAAAGGTTCTCTATAGGGTTGAGGTCAGGGGAAGATGGTGGCCACACCATGAGTTTATCTCCTTTTATGCCCATAGCAGCCAATGACTCAGAGGGATTCTTTGCAGCATGAGATGGGGCATTGTCAGCATGTAGATGATTTTGCTCCTGAAGGCACGTTTCTGCTTTTTATACCATGGAGGAAAGTTGTCAGTCAGAAACTCTATATACTTTGCTGAGGTCATTTTCACACCTTCAGGAACCTTAAAGGGCCCTACCAGCTGTTTCCCATGATTCCGGCCCAAAACATGACTCCTCCACCTCTTTGCTGTTGTTGCAGCCTTGTTGGGACATGGTGGCCATCCGCCAACCATCCACTACTCCATCCATCTGGGCCATCCAGGGTTGCTCAACACTTGTCAGTAAACAAGACTGTTTGGAAATTAGTCTTCATGTATGTGTGGGCCCAATACAACCGTTTCTGCTTGTGAACACTGTTTAGGGGTGGCCGAATAGTAGGTTTATGCACCACAGCAAGCCTTTGAAGGAGCCTACACCTTGAGGTTCGAGGGACTCCAGAGGCACCAGCAGCTTCAAATATCTGTTTGCTGCTTTGTAATGGTATTTTAGCAGCTGCTCTCTTAATCCGATGAACTTGCCTGGCAGAAACCTTCCTCATTATGCATTTATCAGCACAAACACATCTGTGCTCAGACTCAGCCACAAATCTCTTCACAGTTTGATGATCACGCTTAAGTTTTCGGGAAATTTCTAATGTTTTCATCCTTTCACCAAGGCATTGCACTATTTGATGCTTTTCAGCAGCGGAGAGATCCTTTTTCTTTCCCATGTTACTTGAAACCTGTGGCTGCTTAATAATGTGGAACATCATTTTTAAGTAGTTTTCCTTTAATTAGAATCACCTGGAAAACCAATTATCACATGTGTTTAAGATTGATTTCAGTGATCCATTGAGCCCAGAGACACAATGCTATCCACGAGTTTATTTGAAAAACAAAAAAATTAAATCTTTATGACACTTAAATCCAATTTGCATAATAATTTGGAACACAGTGTAATGTTCGTATGTGTGTCACTATTATAGAGTCAGGGCCAGACATAGTTAAACTGGTGGGCTGGTCCAGCAGCAGTAGAGAGGCTGGACTTGCAGCCATGAGGAGAGAGGAAGCTGTTGCTTCCCCAGGACTGCCTGGGACTCTGGCCAGAGCAGATGTGCTTGCAGATGGGGCACTGCCAGGACCCCCCCCCAGACGGGAGAGGTCTCTTTCTCTGGACTAAAGAAGGCCACGAACCAAAAAGGACTTCCATACAGGCTCTCTGGACTATAGAGGGGCCTCCACTGAGGGGGTCTGAGATGCTCAGATCCCAGCGAGTTGGACAACTGGGATTCTCGGCTGCTGCAGCCGTAGTTGGTGCGACTGCAGCTCATGGCAGGGAAAGCCACATCTCTGGACTTCAGAGAAGGTAACTTCATTTGTGGGAAAAGCTGTGTTGGTCCTGTCTATCTATGTGCAAGGGGCCAGGGGTGCTCGCTGATAGTGTGCTCAGTAGACTCTGAGTACTGTGTCTTTAAATGACTCGGCCACAACTACCCCCCCCCCCCCCCGGTGTAACCCCTTCTCATGTACAGCACCATGGAGTCAATGGTGCTATATAAATAAATAATAATAATAGTTCATTGGCTATTGGGGATGATAGACTTCCTTTACATATCCTCCTCCTCAGCAGCACATTGTCGTGTGCTGCTGAGAATAAGACGATTATGTTAACGATCGTTCTGGGAACATGACGGTGACACCGTGTCTACACAGGCTATTAAGTGACTGCCGGTTGGCTTCATTTTCAGATCAGTGGTCGTTTCAAGGCTGCAACTGACCAATGCAAACGTACCTCAGATCCAAGCACCGCACTGCTGCAGCTCCTCTCTGCAGGCCGCCATCTTCTCCGCTCTTCTGCGGCACATCCCAACACTGTGCCTTTAAGAATAACAGTTTCATAGCAATGCCACAGGAATAAAAATAACTACCCATACTGTTCCCTAAATAAGCCCTATGTTACGCCCCTAAATAATTATTTGCCCCTCACTTTGCTCAATATGCAACCACACTGTCTGCCCTACTGAACTATGACAGCCCCCTCTAAGCAAAACCACCACACTGTCCTCCCCATTATGAATTATACCCACTACACCGTCCTTACTTATCAACTGTGATCTCCACACTGCTCCCACTCCATGAAGCCTCCTCTTCACTGTCCGCTCATACTGTCCCCACCTCCAAACTGAGTCCCGCCCTATGCTACCATTCTCCAAACTAAACTCCCCATTCTCTATATGGAGCACACCCCAATCTCCTTACTGAGTGTCTCCCCATGTTACATCCCCCACATACTATCTCTTCTCAGTAGCGAGCCCCCATGCTACCTCATTTTCTAAAACAAGCCCATTTTCCATTTTCCTTACAGAGCTTCCCTATGCTACCGCTTCTCCATACCAAGCACCACATGATGCTCCTTCTCCATACGGAGCCCCTCATGCTAACTCTTCTCCATACTGAGCACAGAACTCTTCACACCAAACCCACCCATTCTACTTACAAAGCATCCCCTATGCTATGCCATTTTTCATACCAAGCCCACCATGCTACCTCATTTTCCATAACAACTCCACCATATTATCCCTTCTCCTTGTTGAGTACCCCCATGCTACCCCATTCTCAATACCAAGTTTCTCTTTTTATCACCTCTCCATATTGAGCCCCGTTACTACATTTTCTCCATACCAAATGCTCTAATGCTACTCCTTCTCCATACTTAGCCCCCATGCTGTTGTTTTTCCATACCGAGCCCCTTATATTACTCCTAGTCTCCTACTCCATACCAAGCCCCCATCCTGCCCCTTCACCATACCAAGCTCTTAACGCTACGCCTACTCCATTCTGAGTCCCCTATGCTACCCCTACTCCATTCTGAGCCTCCCATGCTACCCCCTCTCCATACTGAGCCCTCCTTCTCCATTCTCCATACAGAGCCCCTCCATTTTACCATACCAAGAACCCCAGTGATGTTGGCAGCATAATGAGGTGATCTGCTGTGACATCAGCAGCATCGGCATGCCACCACACTTCGGGTCAGGGAGCTGGTTGGAGCCCCACTGCCCCAGTACAGTAGTGCCGGTGTTCTCAGTGGTCCATATGTTTACTGATAATCCCACCACTGCATATTGGGATTATGGCTGGATGAAATGCAGCTCTGTGCGCTCATCCCCATGGTGAATCGTTACTGCCCTTCAGTGGCTGCATTATTCTCATCTGTGAAACAAACCTGAACAGTTGCAGTTTTTCCTACGTTGACCATTTTTCCTCCTGGCATCTGGTACGTAGCTGAAGAGCTGCTTCTAGTTTCCGCTGCTTGTGTCCTTGTCCCAGAACTTATGTTTTTACAGGCTGTGTCCATGTTCTTGGCTGCAGCTTCAGGCCACATTGTTCGTAGCAGAGCAAACATTGTACAATCATTTATTGTCCTCTTTTGAAGTGCGCCTGTTATTTCTTCCTTTCTGTTGCAGGTTTTGTAGGTGACTCATGAATTTCTCCAGAATTTCTTGGTTGGGTAACTTAGTGACGTTGTGTATAATGTTTCCTTGTCTTCATGGATTCTTTACCCCTGATAACTTTTCTTGCCTATCTACTAGTACGGTGTTATTCTCCTTATCACTGGCCTAAATCGCAGAAAGATACATCATTAATTCATCAAGATTGATTACATATTGCCAAAGGCAAATAAGGAAACCGCGAGAGTAAAGACCAAGATTAAAAATGACCTTTTATTCTATCAATCTGTAATCAGGAATAAGTGCACTAAATATTCAATCATAGAGCGATTGATAAGAATCCTGTGCAGGGATTGGCACATTTATTAAAGAGCTTCTCAGTCATAATTAACCCCAATTATGGGGACTTCATCTTTTCTGTGTACAGACAGTGTGGCCCCTGTGGTGATGCGACTCACAGAGATAGATAAAGGAACATGTCTTCTGCTGGTTTATTCATACATGGCATAAACCAGTGCAGGGTTCAAGTCTGTGCCCCGACATGTCCGATTATCCACCACATTCGGACGGAATCTGGAAACTCTCTTCAAGAAAGCTACAACCTGCAATGACCCCGCTGCCTCCTCACCACCATCGGAGCCTCTGCAGCCCCCGGCCCACTGCCTCCCTCCCCACCATCCTGTAGAATGTAAGGAAGGGATGTTTGTTTGTTTGGGATGTCTTGAAGGTTTTGTCTAAAGCCTCAACCATTCCCAACAAGTGGAGAGATAGTATGATGGCAATGGAGAACCCTAAGTTCTAGCTTGCCAAAAACTTGTGAGTTTGATTCCAGCCAACTCCTTTTTGAAAAAAAAAAATATGCAGCTATCCTTGCATTTTTTTATATATATATACAGTGGGGCAAAAAAGTATTTAGTCAGTCAGCAATAGTGCAAGTTCCACCACTTAAAAAGATGAGAGGCGTCTGTAATTTACATCATAGGTAGACCTCAACTATGGGAGACAAACTGAGAAATAAAAATCCAGAAAATCACATTGTCTGTTTTTTTATCATTTTATTTGCATATTATGGTGGAAAATAAGTATTTCATCTCAATACTTTGTAATACATCCTTTGTTGGCAATGACAGAGGTCAAACGTTTTCTGTAAGTCTTCACAAGGTTGCCACACACTGTTGTTGGTATGTTGGCCCATTCCTCCATGCAGATCTCCTCTAGAGCAGTGATGTTTTTGGCTTTTCGCTTGGCAACACGGACTTTCAACTCCCTCCAAAGGTTTTCTATAGGGTTGAGATCTGGAGACTGGCTAGGCCACTCCAGGACCTTGAAATGCTTCTTACGAAGCCACTCCTTCGTTGCCCTGGCGGTGTGCTTTGGATCATTGTCATGTTGAAAGACCCAGCCACGTTTCATCTTCAATGCCCTTGCTGATGGACGGAGGTTTGCACTCAAAATCTCACGATACATGGCCCCATTCATTCTTTCATGTACCCGGATCAGTCGCCCTGGCCCCTTTGCAGAGAAACAGCCCCAAAGCATGATGTTTCCACCACCATGCTTTACAGTAGGTATGGTGTTTGATGGATGCAACTCAGTATTCTTTTTCCTCCAAACACGACAAGTTGTGTTTCTACCAAACAGTTCCAGTTTGGTTTCATCAGACCATAGGACATTCTCCCAAAACTCCTCTGGATCATCCAAATGCTCTCTAGCAAACTTCAGACGGGCCCGGACATGTAGTGGCTTAAGCAGTGGGACACGTCTGGCACTGCAGGATCTGAGTCCATGGTGGCGTAGTGTGTTACTTATGGTAGGCCTTGTTACATTGGTCCCAGCTCTCTGCAGTTCATTCACTAGGTCCCCCCGCGTGGTTCTGGGATTTTTGCTCACCGTTCTTGTGATCATTCTGACCCCACGGGGTGGGATTTTGCGTGGAGCCCCAGATCGAGGGAGATTATCAGTGGTCTTGAATGTCTTCCATTTTCTTATTATTGCTCCCACTGTTGATTTCTTCACTCCAAGCTGGTTGGCTATTGCAGATTCAGTCTTCCCAGCCTGGTGCAGGGCTACAATTTTGTTTCTGGTGTCCTTTGACAGCTCTTTGGTCTTCACCATAGTGGAATTTGGAGTCAGACTGTTTGAGGGTGTGCACAGGTGTCTTTTTATACTGATAACAAGTTTAAACAGGTGCCATTACTACAGGTAATGAGTGGAGGAAAGAGGAGACTCTTAAAGAAGAAGTTACAGGTCTGTGAGAGCCAGAAATCTGGATTGTTTGTTTCTGACGAAATACTTATTTTCCACCATAAAATGCAAATAAAATGATAAAAAAAAACAGACAATGTGATTTTCTGGATTTTTTTTTTCTCAGTTTGTCTCCCATAGTTGAGGTCTACCTATGATGTAAATTACAGACGCCTCTCATCTTTTTAAGTGGTGGAACTTGCACTATTGCTGACTGACTAAATACTTTTTTGCCCCACTGTATATATATATATATTTTTTAATTAAAGACTGAAGATTTAGGTGGATCGTGTGTTTCATCAGAGTTTAGATTTTGAAATAAAGTCATTATAACTGGTGTATGACATTCTGACACTGGAGGGGGCGTTCCCACAGGAAGTGATGTCGGTTTGATTGTAATTGTGATGTCATGAAGATTCTGTATAAAACCACTGCTGTAAACAGACACTGTAAAATCTTTGGCCCTGAGGAAGTGGTAGATTGCCACAATAAAGCTTTCTAAGAAAATTTCCATCGTGTGTGGTCAGCGCGGATACATTGAGAAAGCCAGTCTTTTCCTTCCTTCTTTGTCACATTGGTATCCATGGGAGTCTGCAGTGACCACTGCTTCTCATATTCTGCAAGGGGTTGTGACTTTTCACAACCTCTAAAGGTGAGTGCACCTACTGCGTATTGTCATCCAAGTTATCACTTTTATCGCCCTATGTGCGCTCTCTCTCCTTAATTTCAAGTGTATAGATTGAGAAGAGTAGGGGTCCTAGAACAGAGCCTTGGGGAACTCCAACAGAGAGAGGATGGGATGAGGAGGTAGTGTGGGAGTGGGAGACGCTCAATGTGCAGTTGGAAAGGTATGAGGAGATCCAGGATAGGGTGAGGTCTTTGACCCCAAAGGAAGAGAGGATCTATAGTAGGAGGCAGTGGTCAACTGTGTCAAAAGCAGAAGACAGGTCTAGAAGGAGGAGTACAGAGTATTGTCCTTTAGCTTTGGCTGTAAGTAGGTCATTAGTAATTTTGGTCAGGGCTGTCTCAGTTGAGTGATGGGGACGGAAACCAGATTGTAGATTGTCAAAGAGCAAGATAGATGAGAGGTGGGAGGAAAGTTCAGCATGGACGTGCTGCTCCAGGAGTTTGGTAGCGAATGGGAGCAGCGATATTGGGCTATAGCTGGACATAGCAGTTGGATCGGGGGCTGGCTTTTTAAGGATAGGCGTGATTGTGGCATGTTTGAAAGCAGAAGGGAAGGTGCCAGAAGATAGTGATAGGTTGAACAGGTGAGTTAGGGATGGGATAAGTGTGGCGGTGAGGTTGGGGAGGAGGTGGGATGGGGTCAAGCGCACAGGTGGTGAGGTGCGATTTGGAGAGGAGACAATTAAGCCCCCCTTCAGTGATGTTGGAGAGGGAAGTTATGGAGTTTTGGCATTGGTCTGGTATACAAAGGGGTTGTGGTAGTTGAACAATAAAGGCTTGCCTTGTTTGGTCGATCTTATTTTTAAAGTGTGTGGCAAAGTCCTCAGCAGGAGGGAGGTTGGAGGGGGCAGTGGGGAGCGGAAGATGGAGTTAAAGGTTTTGAATAACTGTTTGGGGTTGTAGGATAGGGAGGATACGAGGGTTGTGAAGTCGCCTGTTACGCAGAGGTGAGTTCAGATTTAAAAGTGAGTGTTGCCTGTTTGAATGCAGTGAAGTCGTCTTGCGAATGTGTTTTCTTCCAATGCCGCTCTGCAACCCTGGACAGTTGCCGAAGCTTTTTAGTGATGATATTGTGCCAGGGTTGTCTATTGATACCTTGCACTCTGCCATGAATGAGAGGGGCAACCATGTCAATAGCTGATGCGAGAGTGGCATTGTAGAAAGCAGTGGCAGTGTCTGAGTCAGGGAGTGAGGATATGGATGCCAGTGGTAGGATAGTCAGAGAGCATGTGGGTGTCTGGGTGTCTAGGTGTGCGAGGTTTCTGCGGGGGTGCGCATGGTGCTGGACATGGCTGACCGGTGAGGAGGATAGGGATGAGAAGGTGAGCAGATGGTGGTTGGAGAAAGAGAGAGGGGAGGTGGTGAAGTTAGATAGAGAGCAGAGACGGGTGAAGACCAGGTCTAGTGTATGTCCATCTGTGTGGGTGGCTGTGGAGGCCCACTGAGCAAGTACAAAAGATGAAGTAAGGGACAGAAGTTTGGAGGCTGTTGACTGAGGGGTATTAGTGGGGATGTTGAAGTCACCCATGATGATGGTGGGAATGTCAGCAGAGAGAAAGTGAAGAAGCCAGGTGGACAATTGATCAATAAAGGCAGTGGCCGGGCCTGGAGGTCGGTATATGATGGCCACTTGGAGGTTGGAGGGAGAGAACACTGTGTGCAGAATTATTAGGCAAGTTGTATTTTGATCACATGATACTTTTTGTACATGTTGTCCTACCCCAAGCTGTTCAGGCTTGAGAGCCAACTACCAATTAAGTAAATCAGGTGATGTGCATCTCTGTAATGAGGAGGGTGTTGTTTAATGACATCAAAACCCTATATAAGGTGTACTTAATTATTAGGCAACTTCCTTTACTTTGGCAAAATGGGTCAGAAGAGAGATTTGACGGCTCTGAAAAGTCCAAAATTGTGAGATGTCTTGCAGAGGGATGCAGCAGTCTTGAAATTGCCAAACTTTTGAAGCATGATCACTGAACAATAATGCGTTACATGGCAAATAACCAACAGGGTTGCAGAAAGCGTGTTGGGCAAAAAAGGCCCAAAATAACTGCCCATGAATTGAGGAAAATCAAGCGTGAAGCTGCCAAGATGCCACTTGCCACCGGTTTTGCCATATTTCAGAGCTCCAACATTACTGGAGTAACAAAAAGCACAAGGTGTGTGATACTCAGGGATATGGCCAAGGTAAGGAAGGCTGAAAAACGACCACCTTTGAGCAAGAAACATATGATAAAACGTCAAGACTGGGCCAAGAAATATCTTAAGACTTTTCAAAGGTTTTCTGGACTGATGAAATGAGAGGGACCCTTGACGGGCCAGATGGATGGGCCAGAGGCTGGATCAGTAAAGGGCAGAGAGCTCCACTCCGACTCAGACACCAGAAAGGTGGAGGTGGGGTACTGGTATGGGCTGGTATCATCAAAGATGAACTTGTGGGACCTTTCCAGGTTGTGGATGGAGTGAAGCTCAACTCCCAGACCTACTGCCAGTTTCTGGAAGACAACTTCTTCAAGCAGTGGTACAGGAAGAAGTGGGTATCGTTCAAGAAAAACATGATTTTCATGCAGGACAATGCTCCATCACATGCCTCCAACTACTCCACAGCGTGGCTGGCCAGTAAAGGTCTCAAAGAAGAACAAATAATGACATGGCTCCCTTGTTCACCTGATCTGAACCCCATAGAGAACCTGTGGTCCCTCATAAAATGTGAGATCTAAGGGAGGGAAAACAGTCCACCTCTCGGAACAGTGCCTGGAGGCTGTGGTGGCTGCTACACGCAATGTTGATAGTCAACAGATCAAGCAACTGACAGAATCTATGGATGGAGGCTGCTAAGTGTCATCATAAAGAAAGGTGGCTATATTGGGCACTCATTTTTGGGGGTTTTGTTTTTGCATGTCAGAAATGTTTATTTCTAAATTTTGTGCAGTTATGTTGGTTTACCTGGTGAAAATAAACAAGTGAGATGGGATTATATTTGGTTTTTATTAAGTTGCCTAATAATTCTGCTCAGTAATAGTTACCTGTACAAACAGATATCCTCCTAGGATAGCCAAATGTAAAAAAACCCACTCCAACTTCCAAAAATATTAAGCTTTGATATTTGAGTCTTTTAGGTTGATTGAGAACATAGTTGTTGACCAATAATAAAAATAATCCTCCAAAATACAACTTGCCTAATAATTCTGCACACAGTGTAGATGTGGACAGAGTGGACTTCAAAAGAGGGGAGGATAAGGGAGGGTAGAGGTGGGATTGGGTTAAAGGTGCAGTTTGAAGAAAGGAGAAGACCCACTCCTCCACCATGTCTGTTGCCGGGGCGAAGGGTGTGGGTGAAGGGGAGGCCGCCGTAAAACAGCACAGCAGGGGAGGCGATGTCAGAGGGTGTTAACCATGTTTCTGTAAGGCCAAGGAAGGCAAGCTTGTGAAAGAGAAAATGGTCATGATTGCGGTAGTTCGTATTAGATAGGGAGTGATAGGAGGGGTAGTCATGGGAGGTATGAGCTGTGGGGGGCCAGGGTTGGGAGATATGTCGCCAGCAGTGAGGAGAAGCAGAGATAGGGAGAGTAGGTGGGAGGAGAGTGGCCGACTTGTTTTATGTTTTATTAGGACAGATTTGAGGTTGAGGAGCAGGTCAGCATAGGATGTCAGGTGGGGAGTTAAGAGTGCAGTGGAGATGATTATTTGGTTAGAGGGTGCTGGGGTTTGTGGATAGCAAGGAGAGAGAGGATTAGTGGAGCAAACACTGTAATGGCATATGCAAACATGGTGAAGGAGTAAGATGGGTTAATAGAAAAGCTAGATTCAAGTAATTAGCTGACCGCCGCCATAGCTAACAATCGGGGACGGAAACCTTTCGTTTGATCCAGTCTTCCCTGGGTGTGGTAGCAGTGCCAGTATTTTTCTCTTCTATTTTTTGCACTTTACATAGTAAGGCCGGGGTCCCACTAGCGAATCACATCTGATGTGAGAGCTAATGATCCTCGGCTCCTGCTCTGCTGCTGGCGTGTCAGTGCTCTGTGCTCCATTATCTCGCACGAGAGGATCGCAGCACAGGTGCGAAGGAGACGGAGAAATTAATTTCTCCATCTCCTCTGCTGCCGGCGTCTGCAGGAATCACACTGCACTTGGGTAATATCCGTTGTTTCACACATAGACTTTTATAGGTGAGCGCGATCCGAATTTCGCATGCAATCGCAGCATGCTGATTTTTTTTCCATGTCTCATCATAATCTGATTGGAGCAGGAAAAAAAGAACGCCATTGAGAACAGAAGCATGGCATTAAGTTGGTACAAATGCATTCCGATTTTTAATCGAATCGCATTCGTCCAATTTAATCGCAAGTGGGAGCAAGCCCTAACTAAACTTTTGGGGAATTTTCTTGCATGCTTTTTGATTCTTTAATTTTCAGCATCAATCAGCATATTGGTACGGATCCAGGTTCGGAGACTCCCACCAATCACTCAAAAGGCGTCTTAAAAGTGCTCAACTCAGTAGACAGGAGAACAAACATCAGAGAGTGGATACAGTAAACAGTCATAGGCTCCTGTCTAGGGTTGAGCGAAACGGGTCGATCATTTTCAAAAGTCGCCGACTTTTGGCTAAGTCGGCGTCTCATGAAACCCGATCCGACCCCTGTGCTTGTCGGCCATGCGGTACGCGACTTTCGCGCCAAAGTCGCGTTTCAATGACGCGAAAAGCGCCATTTCTCAGCCAATGAAGGTGAACGCAGAGTGTGGGCAGCGTGATGACATAGATCCTGGTCCCCACCATCTTAGAGAAGGGCATTGCAGTGATTGGCTTGCTGTCTGCGGCGTCACAGGGGCTATAAAGGGGCGTTCCCGCCGACCGCCATCTTACTGCTGCTGATCTGAGCTTAGGGACAGGTTGCTGCCGCTTCGTCAGAAGCAGGGAGAGCGTTAGGCAGGGTCCACTAACCACCAAACCGCTTGTGCTGCAGCGATTTCCACTGTCCAACACCACCTTCGGTGTGCAGGGACTGTGGAAGCTATTTTTTTTTTTTTTTCCCCTCAGCGCTGTAGCTCATTGGGCTGCCCTAGAAGGCTCCGTGATAGCTGTATTGCTGTGTGTACGCCACTGTGGAAACCAACTGCTTTTTTCAAAGCACATATCCTCTTGTTCCTTCCTTTCTGCACAGCTATCTTTTTTGTTTGTCCACACTTTTTATTTAATTTGTGCATCAGTCCACTCCTATTGCTGCCTGCCATACCTGGCTTACATTACTGCAGGGAGATAGTAATTGTAGGACAGTCCCTGTTTTTTTTTTTGTTTTTTTTGTGGGAGATTAAGATTGGCATTTCTGCTACAGTGCCATCCCTGTGTGTGCCATCTCTCACTGAGTGGGCCATAGAAAGCCTATTTATTTTTTCCGTGATTTGTGTTCTAAATTCTACCTCAACACAAAAACACTACATCAATTAGTGGGAGAAAAATATTGGCCTCAGTCAGGGCTTGTGTGCCACTGCTGTGTGTGCTATCTCTCATTCAGTGGGCTATAGCAAGCCTATTTTTTTTTTTTTTTTTTTTTTTTAATATTATTGGGTTTCTAAAGTCTCCCTGAAAAAAAAAAATACATAAAAAAACAGTGGGAGAGTAATATTGCCCTTTCAGCTTGTGTGCCAGTCTTGACTCCTGGGTGTGCCACCTCTCTCCCTCTCATTCAGTGGGCCATAGAAAGCCTATTTATTTATTTTTTTAAATATTATTGGGTTTCTAAAGTCTCCCTGAAAAAAAAAAAATACATAAAAAAACAGTGGGAGAGTAATATTGCCCTTTCAGCTTGTGTGCCAGTCTTGACTCCTGGGTGTGCCACCTCTCTCCCTCTCATTCAGTGGGCCATAGAAAGCCTATTTTTTTTTTTTTTAAATATTATTGGGTTTCTAAAGTCTCCCTTAAAAAACAAAAAATACATAAAAAAACAGTGGGAGAGTAATATTGCCCTTTCAGCTTGTGTGCCAGTCTTGACTCCTGGGTGTGCCACCTCTCTCCCTCTCATTCAGTGGGCCATAGAAAGCCTATTTATTTTTTTTTTTAAATATTATTGGGTTTCTAAAGTCTCCCTTAAAAAACAAAAAATACATAAAAAAACAGTGGGAGAGTAATATTGCCCTTTCAGCTTGTGTGCCAGTCTTGACTCCTGGGTGTGCCACCTCTCTCCCTCTCATTCAGTGGGCCATAGAAAGCCTATTTACTTTTTTTTAAAAATTTTATTGGGTTTCTAAAGTCTCCCTTAAAAAACAAAAAATACATAAAAAAACAGTGGGAGAGTAATATTGCCCTTTCAGCTTGTGTGCCAGTCTTGACTCCTGGGTGTGCCACCTCTCTCCCTCTCATTCAGTGGGCCATAGAAAGCCTATTTATTTTTTTTTAAAATATTATTGGGTTTCTAAAGTCTCCCTTAAAAAACAAAAAATACATAAAAAAACAGTGGGAGAGTAATATTGCCCTTTCAGCTTGTGTGCCAGTCTTGACTCCTGGGTGTGCCACCTCTCTCCCTCTCATTCAGTGGGCCATAGAAAGCATTTTTTTTTTTTCCTTGATTTGTGTTCTAAAATCTACCTCAACACAAAAACACTACATCAATCAGTGGGAGAAAAATATTGGCCTCAGTCAGGGCTTGTGTGCCACTGCTGTGTGTGCTATCTCTCATTCAGTGGGCTATAGAAAGCCTATTTATTTTTTATTTTTTTTTCTTATTATTTGGTTTCTAAAGTCTCCCTGAAAAAAAAAAAAAAAAACATAAAAAAACAGTGGGAGAGTAATATTGCCCTTTCAGCTTGTGTGCCAGTCTTGACTCCTGGGTGTGCCACCTCTCTCCCTCTCATTCAGTGGGCCATAGAAAGCCTATTTATTTTTTTTTTTAAATATTATTGGGTTTCTAAAGTCTCCCTTAAAAAACAAAAAATACATAAAAAAACAGTGGGAGAGTAATATTGCCCTTTCAGCTTGTGTGCCAGTCTTGACTCCTGGGTGTGCCACCTCTCTCCCTCTCATTCAGTGGGCCATAGAAAGCCTATTTATTTATTTTTTTAAATATTATTGGGTTTCTAAAGTCTCCCTGAAAAAAAAAAAATACATAAAAAAACAGTGGGAGAGTAATATTGCCCTTTCAGCTTGTGTGCCAGTCTTGACTCCTGGGTGTGCCACCTCTCTCCCTCTCATTCAGTGGGCCATAGAAAGCCTATTTATTTATTTTTTTAAATATTATTGGGTTTCTAAAGTCTCCCTTAAAAAACAAAAAATACATAAAAAAACAGTGGGAGAGTAATATTGCCCTTTCAGCTTGTGTGCCAGTCTTGACTCCTGGGTGTGCCACCTCTCTCCCTCTCATTCAGTGGGCCATAGAAAGCCTATTTATTTTTTTTTTTAAATATTATTGGGTTTCTAAAGTCTCCCTTAAAAAACAAAAAATACATAAAAAAACAGTGGGAGAGTAATATTGCCCTTTCAGCTTGTGTGCCAGGCTTGACTCCTGGGTGTGCCACCTCTCTCCCTCTCATTCAGTGGGCCATAGAAAGCCTATTTATTTTTTTTTTTAAATATTATTGGGTTTCTAAAGTCTCCCTTAAAAAACAAAAAATACATAAAAAAACAGTGGGAGAGTAATATTGCCCTTTCAGCTTGTGTGCCAGGCTTGACTCCTGGGTGTGCCACCTCTCTCCCTCTCATTCAGTGGGCCATAGAAAGCCTATTAATTTTTTTTTTTAAATATTATTGGGTTTCTAAAGTCTCCCTTAAAAAACAAAAAATACATAAAAAAACAGTGGGAGAGTAATATTGCCCTTTCAGCTTGTGTGCCAGTCTTGACTCCTGGGTGTGCCACCTCTCTCCCTCTCATTCAGTGGGCCATAGAAAGCCTATTTATTTTTTTTTTTTAAATATTATTGGGTTTCTAAAGTCTCCCTTAAAAAACAAAAAATACATAAAAAAACAGTGGGAGAGTAATATTGCCCTTTCAGCTTGTGTGCCAGGCTTGACTCCTGGGTGTGCCACCTCTCTCCCTCTCATTCAGTGGGCCATAGAAAGCCTATTTTTTTTTTTTTTTTAAATATTATTGGGTTTCTAAAGTCTCCCTTAAAAAACAAAAAATACATAAAAAAACAGTGGGAGAGTAATATTGCCCTTTCAGCTTGTGTGCCAGGCTTGACTCCTGGGTGTGCCACCTCTCTCCCTCTCATTCAGTGGGCCATAGAAAGCCTATTTATTTATTTTTTTAAATATTATTGGGTTTCTAAAGTCTCCCTGAAAAAAAAAAAATACATAAAAAAACAGTGGGAGAGTAATATTGCCCTTTCAGCTTGTGTGCCAGTCTTGACTCCTGGGTGTGCCACCTCTCTCCCTCTCATTCAGTGGGCCATAGAAAGCCTATTTATTTTTTTAAAAAAATATTATTGGGTTTCTAAAGTCTCCCTGAAAAAAAAAAAATACATAAAAAAACAGTGGGAGAGTAATATTGCCCTTTCAGCTTGTGTGCCAGTCTTGACTCCTGGGTGTGCCACCTCTCTCTCATTCAGTGGGCCATAGAAAGCATTTTTTTTTTTTTCCTTGATTTGTGTTCTAAAATCTACCTCAACACAAAAACACTACATCAATCAGTGGGAGAAAAATATTGGCCTCAGTCAGGGCTTGTGTGCCACTGCTGTGTGTGCTATCTCTCATTCAGTGGGCTATAGAAAGCCTATTTATTTATTTATTTTTTTTCTTATTATTTGGTTTCTAAAGTCTCCCTGAAAAAAAAAAAAAAACCATAAAAAAACAGTGGGAGAGTAATATTGCCCTTTCAGCTTGTGTGCCAGTCTTGACTCCTGGGTGTGCCACCTCTCTCTCTCATTCAGTGGGCTATAGAAAGCCTATTTTTTTTTTTTTTTTATATTATTTGGTTTCTAAAGTCTCCCTGAAATAAAAAAAAAACTTAAAAAAACAGTGGGAGAGTAATATTGCCCCTTCAGCTTGTGCGCCAGTCTTGACTCCTGGGTGTGCCACCTCTCTCTCTCTAATTGTGGGCCATAGAAAGCCTTTTTTTTTTTTTTTTTTTTAATATTATTTGGTTTCTAAAGTCTCCCTGAGAAAAAAAAAAAAATAAATTAGGTGGGAGATTAATATTGACATTAGTGCTTGAGTGACAGTCCTGCGTGTGTGTCATCTCTGTGATTTTGTGCCACAGAAAACAGAGTGTGTAACATTGTGCCTGATTTTCCTTGTGGTCTCACCAACCTGTTAAGGGATATTGAAATCATACTGAAGTTATAGCTCACCGTGTAAGTTGTTTGACAGCAACAAATAAAGTTACTTTGGTTAAGATTTTAAAACAATGAGGAAGTCTGGTGCAAGAGGTCGTCGTGGGCGTTCATTGTCAGCTGGTAATGATGGTAGTGGTAGTGGAGCATCAGGTGGTCGTGGGGATAAAAATATTCCACCTAAGTCTGGAGCTGTGGAGCCAGTTTCGTCGTCAGGCTACACAAGGCCTCGAACGCTCTCTTTTCTGGGAGTAGGAAAACCGCTTTTAAAGGCGGAGCAGCAACAGCAAGTTTTGGCTTACATTGCAGACTCAGCCTCTAGCTCTTTTGCCTCCTCTTCCGAAACTGGTAAATGTAAAAGCAGCGCGTCGCTTGTGGATGTTCACGGTCAGGGACAAGTCGCTTCCTTGTCCTCCTCAGCAAAAACTACAACAAGAGAGAAGGATGCAGCAGGCGACACAACGGGTCACTCCATGGAGCTCTTTACACATACCGTCCCTGGCTTAGAAAGTGAAACATTTAACAGGCCATGCCCATTACAAGTATATTCTGACATGGAGTGCACTGATGCACAGCCACAGCCAGAGTACTATGCTGCTCCTTTGACTCAGACCACCACATTGCCCTCTCAGGGTACAGATCCACAATCAGACCCTGATGAGACTATGTTGCCCCGCCACGAACGCTATACCACCGACCGACACAGTGACACAGACGAAGTTGCACACGAGCTCGAAGAGGAGGTAATAGATGACCCAGTTATTGACCCCAATTGGCAGCCATTGGGGGAACAGGGTGCAGGCGGCAGTAGTTCAGAAGCGGAGGTGGAGGAGGGGCCGCAGCAGGCATCAACATCGCAACAGGTTCCATCTGCCGGGCCCGTATCTGGCCCAAAACGCGTGTCAAAGCCAAAACCTGTTGGAGCACAGCGTTGCCATCCGGTTAAAGCTCAGTCTGCAATCCCTGAAAAGGGATCCGAGTCTAGGAAGAGTGCAGTCTGGCATTTTTTTAAACAACATCCAACTGATCAGCGCAAAGTCATCTGTCAAAAATGTTCAACTAGCTTAAGCAGAGGTCAGAATCTGAAAAGTCTAAATACTAGTTGCATGCATAGACACTTAACCACCATGCATTTTCAAGCCTGGACTAACTACCAAACGTCCCTCAAGGTTGTAGCACCCTCGGCCAATGAAGCTAGTCAGCAACGCAACATCCCTTCCGTCACTGTAAGGCCACCATTTTCCGCACCACCGGCAGTATCTGTGCAGGTTTCTTTGCCAGCCAAAAGCAGTCAGGGTCAGGGAATCACCAGTTTTGTAGGAGGAAATATTGCATCTAGGGCACCGGCGGAAACAATACCGTCTCCAACCGTCTCTCAGTCTGCCATGTACACCGGCACACCCGAAAGTTCCACGATCTCCAGCTCTCCAGTCCAGCTCACCCTACATGAGACTCTGGTTAGAAAAAGGAAGTACTTATCCTCGCATCCGCGTACACAGTGTTTTAACGCCCACATAGCTAGACTAATCTCGTTAGAGATGATGCCCTACCGGTTAGTTGAAAGCGAAGCTTTCAAAGCCCTGATGGAGTACGCTGAACCACGATACGAGCTACCCAGTCGACACTTTTTTTCCAGAAAAGCCATCCCAGCCCTGCACCAGCATGTTAAACAGCGCATCGTCCATGCACTCAGGCAATCTGTGAGTACAAAGGTGCACCTGACTACAGATGCATGGACCAGTAGGCATGGCCAGGGACGTTATGTGTCCATCACGGCACACTGGGTGAATGTGGTGGATGCAGGGTCCACAGGCGACATCAATTTAGGGACAGTTGTGCCTAGCCCACGGTCTAGGAAACAGTTGGCTGTAGGCGTTCGCACCCCCTCCTCCTCCTCCTCCTCGTCCTCCTGCAGAAGCTACAGCTCTTCCACAGAACGCAGTCTGCCAACCACTCCATCGGCAGATGACACTGTTGCACACCAGTTGTCCCATTATGGTCCAGCTACTGTCAAGCGTCAGCAGGCTGTATTGGCTATGAAGTGCTTGGGCGACAACAGACACACCGCGGAAGTTCTGTCCGAGTTCTTGCAACAAGAAACACAGTCGTGGCTGGGCACAGTAGATCTTGAGGCAGGCAAGGTAGTGAGTGATAACGGAAGGAATTTCATGGCTGCCATCTCCCTTTCCCAACTGAAACACATTCCTTGCCTGGCTCACACCTTAAACCTGGTGGTGCAGTGCTTATTGAAAACTTATCCTGGGTTCTCCGACCTGCTCCTCAAAGTGCGTGCACTTTGCTCACATATCCGACGTTCGCCTGTACACGCCAGCCGTATGCAGACCTATCAGCGGTCTTTGAACCTTCCCCAGCATCGCCTAATCATAGACGTTGCAACAAGGTGGAACTCAACACTGCACATGCTTCAGAGACTGTGCGAACAGAGGCGTGCTGTTATTTATTTGTGGGAGGATACACGGGCAGGCAGTAGGATGGCAGACATGGAGTTGTCAGGTGTGCAGTGGTCGAAGATACAAGACATGTGTCAAGTCCTTCAGTGTTTTGAGGAATGCACATGGCTGGTTAGTGCAGACAACGCCGTAATAAGCATGAGCATCCCCCTAATGCGTCTGCTGATGCAAAGTTTGACGCACATAAAGGAGCAGGCGTCTGCACCAGAGGAAGAGGAAAGCCTTGATGACAGTCAGCCATTGTCTGGTCAGGGCAGTGTACAGGACGAGGTAGCGGGCGAAGAGGAGGTGGAGGACGAGGAGGATGATGGGGATGAGTATATTTTTAATGCCGAACCTTTCCCGGGGGCACAGGAAATTGGTTGCGTGTCACGGCCGGGTTCTGGTTTTTTGAGGGACACAAGTGACGTAGATTTGCCTGCAACTGCCCCTCAACCAATCACAACCGGAGATTTGACAACTGGAACTTTGGCCCACATGGCGGATTATGCCTTACGTATCCTAAAAAGGGACACACGCATTACGAAAATGATGAACGATGACGATTACTGGTTGGCCTGCCTCCTTGATCCACGCTATAAAGGCAAATTGCAAAATATTATGCCACATGAGAACTTGGAACTAATATTAGCAACCAAACAATCAACTCTTGTTGACCGTTTGCTTCAGGCATTCCCAGCACACAGCGCACGTGATCGTTCTCACACGAGCTCCAGGGGGCAGCAGACTAGGAGTGTTAGGGGTGCACACATCAGAAGTGGCGTTGGACAGAGGGGTTTTCTGACCAGGTTGTGGAGTGATTTTGCTATGACCGCAGACAGGACAGGTACTGCTGCATCAATTGAAAGTGACAGGAGACAACATTTGTCCAGTATGGTTACTAACTATTTTTCATCCCTTATCGATGTTCTCCCTCAACCGTCATTCCCATTTGATTACTGGGCCTCCAAATTAGACACCTGGCCAGAATTGGCAGAATATGCATTGCAGGAGCTTGCTTGCCCGGCAGCAAGTGTCCTATCAGAAAGAGTATTCAGTGCTGCAGGTTCAATATTAACCGAAAAAAGGACTCGTCTGGCTACCCAAAATGTTGACGATCTAACATTCATTAAAATGAACCACAACTGGATTTCGAAATCTTTTGCCCCACCTTGCCCGGCCGACACCTAGCTTTCCTATGAAAGGCTCTTGCCTGTGAATTACTTTTCTAATGTCTAATTTGCTGCAGCTGATTGTACAGCATACGACATGTTTACACCTCCCTAAATGGCCAAACTCCCCACACGGGGCCGTGGTATCGCGACTTGGCGCAAGCACCCGTGAGACTGCTGTTTGTCTGAAGAGGTGGGTGTGCTCGCTTTTGGTTGACGGCATTGCTACTGGGTCCCTCATAGTACAATGTAGTGTCTCTGGCGGTGGTGGTGCACACCCAACGTCAGACACACCGTTGTAACATGAGGGGCCCTGGGGCGGTCCCGCCGGCCTCTAGAGAGTTCCCCCCTACCCCAGCTCAAAATGTGCTCTACCACATGCAAAATTATGTCGCACAGCTCCACCAATCTTTAGTCTATTCGCTGACATCATTCAATGTCTGGCACTGACAATACAAATTTGTAGACATCTACGATGCAACTTAAAGTAGTCTGTGTCTGTGTCCTATATTGGCACCATTAAATAGTTACTGCCAAATTACTATGTCAGAAACTCAGCAGATGAGCCCACCCCTGTACCTAAGTATGCCACCTTTTTTTTTGTTTTGGTTGTTTTGCGAGACATTAACATCTATTTATATTTTGGGAGTACTGGGACAGACACTCCTTGCACTACTCCTCCACTCACCACCAAGCTGCCCGTGTATCCATGTAACCGCTGTAAAACTGCCATGAGCCTATTGTTTGTTATTTTAGGCCTTTGAAGCCTGTCTGCGGTCCCTCCTTCCACTAGTCCTCCACTGACCAGACCACTGCTGCCCGTGTACCCCTGGAACCAATTATAAAGTGCCTACAGCCAGCCCATTTTTTTATGTTAGGCCTTTGAAGCCTGTCTGCGGTCCCTCCTTCCACTAGTCCTCCACTGGCCAGACCACTGCTGCCCGTGTACCCCTGGAACCAATTCTAAAGTGCCTACAGCCAGCCCATTTTCTTATGTTAGGCCTTTGAAGCCTGTCTGCGGTCCCTACTTTAAATACTCCTCCACTGACCACCAAGCTGCCTGCCCGTGTATCCATGTAACCGCTGTAAAACTGCCATGAGCCTATTGTTTGTTATGTTAGGCCTTTGAAGCCTGTCTGCGGTCCCTACTTTAAATACTCCTCCACTGACCACCAAGCTGCCTGCCCGTGTATCCATGTAACCGCTGTAAAACTGCCATGAGCCTATTGTTTGTTATTTTAGGCCTTTGAAGCCTGTCTGCGGTCCCTCCTTCCACTAGTCCTCCACTGACCAGACCACTGCTGCCCGTGTACCCCTGGAACCAATTATAAAGTGCCTACAGCCAGCCCATTTTTTTATGTTAGGCCTTTGAAGCCTGTCTGCGGTCCCTCCTTCCACTAGTCCTCCACTGGCCAGACCACTGCTGCCCGTGTACCCCTGGAACCAATTATAAAGTGCCTACAGCCAGCCCATTTTCTTATGTTAGGCCTTTGAAGCCTGTCTGCGGTCCCTACTTTAAATACTCCTCCACTGACCACCAAGCTGCCTGCCCGTGTATCCATGTAACCGCTGTAAAACTGCCATGAGCCTATTGTTTGTTATTTTAGGCCTTTGAAGCCTGTCTGCGGTCCCTCCTTCCACTAGTCCTCCACTGACCAGACCACTGCTGCCCGTGTACCCCTGGAACCAATTATAAAGTGCCTACAGCCAGCCCATTTTTTTATGTTAGGCCTTTGAAGCCTGTCTGCGGTCCCTCCTTCCACTAGTCCTCCACTGGCCAGACCACTGCTGCCCGTGTACCCCTGGAACCAATTATAAAGTGCCTACAGCCAGCCCATTTTCTTATGTTAGGCCTTTGAAGCCTGTCTGCGGTCCCTACTTTAAATACTCCTCCACTGACCACCAAGCTGCCTGCCCGTGTATCCATGTAACCGCTGTAAAACTGCCATGAGCCTATTGTTTGTTATTTTAGGCCTTTGAAGCCTGTCTGCGGTCCCTCCTTCCACTAGTCCTCCACTGACCAGACCACTGCTGCCCGTGTACCCCTGGAACCAATTATAAAGTGCCTACAGCCAGCCCATTTTCTTATGTTAGGCCTTTGAAGCCTGTCTGCGGTCCCTACTTTAAATACTCCTCCACTGACCACCAAGCTGCCTGCCCGTGTATCCATGTAACCGCTGTAAAACTGCCATGAGCCTATTGTTTGTTATTTTAGGCCTTTGAAGCCTGTCTGCGGTCCCTCCTTCCACTAGTCCTCCACTGACCAGACCACTGCTGCCCGTGTACCCCTGGAACCAATTATAAAGTGCCTACAGCCAGCCCATTTTTTTATGTTAGGCCTTTGAAGCCTGTCTGCGGTCCCTCCTTCCACTAGTCCTCCACTGGCCAGACCACTGCTGCCCGTGTACCCCTGGAACCAATTATAAAGTGCCTACAGCCAGCCCATTTTCTTATGTTAGGCCTTTGAAGCCTGTCTGCGGTCCCTACTTTAAATACTCCTCCACTGACCACCAAGCTGCCTGCCCGTGTATCCATGTAACCGCTGTAAAACTGCCATGAGCCTATTGTTTGTTATTTTAGGCCTTTGAAGCCTGTCTGCGGTCCCTCCTTCCACTAGTCCTCCACTGACCAGACCACTGCTGCCCGTGTACCCCTGGAACCAATTATAAAGTGCCTACAGCCAGCCCATTTTTTTATGTTAGGCCTTTGAAGCCTGTCTGCGGTCCCTCCTTCCACTAGTCCTCCACTGGCCAGACCACTGCTGCCCGTGTACCCCTGGAACCAATTATAAAGTGCCTACAGCCAGCCCATTTTCTTATGTTAGGCCTTTGAAGCCTGTCTGCGGTCCCTACTTTAAATACTCCTCCACTGACCACCAAGCTGCCTGCCCGTGTATCCATGTAACCGCTGTAAAACTGCCATGAGCCTATTGTTTGTTATTTTAGGCCTTTGAAGCCTGTCTGCGGTCCCTCCTTCCACTAGTCCTCCACTGGCCAGACCACTGCTGCCCGTGTACCCCTGGAACCAATTATAAAGTGCCTACAGCCAGCCCATTTTTTTATGTTAGGCCTTTGAAGCCTGTCTGCGGTCCCTCCTTCCACTAGTCCTCCACTGACCAGACCACTGCTGCCCGTGTACCCCTGGAACCAATTATAAAGTGCCTACAGCCAGCCCATTTTCTTATGTTAGGCCTTTGAAGCCTGTCTGCGGTCCCTCCTTCCACTAGTCCTCCACTGGCCAGACCACTGCTGCCCGTGTACCCCTGGAACCAATTATAAAGTGCCTACAGCCAGCCCATTTTCTTATGTTAGGCCTTTGAAGCCTGTCTGCGGTCCCTACTTTAAATACTCCTCCACTGACCACCAAGCTGCCTGCCCGTGTATCCATGTAACCGCTGTAAAACTGCCATGAGCCTATTGTTTGTTATGTTAGGCCTTTGATAGCCTGTCTGCGGTCCCTACTTTAAATACTCCTCCACTCACCACCAAGCTGCCTGCCCGTCTATCCATGTAACCGCTGTAAAACTGCAATGAGCCTATTGTTTGTTATTTTAGGCCTTTGATAGCCTGTCTGCGGCCCCTACTTGCAATACTCCTCCACTGACCACAATGCTGCCTGGAGTGCCTGCCTGTGTATCCATGTAACCGATGTAAAACTGCCATGACTGCCTACTGTTTGTTATTTTAGGCCTTTGATAGCCTGTCTGCAGCCCCTACTTGCAATACTCCTCCACTGACCACACCAATGCTGCCCGTGTACCCCTGGAACCTATTTAAAAGTTCATAGAGCCTAGTTATATATTTTATTTACTATTAATAAGGCCATGATGGACTACGCTGTACCACGCTACAAGCTAACCAGTCGACACTTCTTTTGCGAGAAAAGCCATCCCAACCCTCCACCAGCATGTAGAAGACCGCATTGTCCATGCACTCTGGCAATCTGTGAGTACAAAGGTGCACCTGACAACAGACGCATGGACCTGTAGGCATGGCCACGGAAGATTACGTGTCCATTACGGCGCAATGGGTTAATGTGGTGGATGCATGGTCCACAGGGGACAGCCTACTAAGTCTGTCTGCAGTCCCTAATTCAAATTGTCCTCCACTGTCTAAATCGGAGCTTCCACCTTCTGGCTTTCGGCCTATAGTATCAGAAATTAAACTGCATTTGGCCTTCAACTTTGGTTAGGGCCTACTAACGGCTTCTGCCCCTCCCTGGTGTTGCCCTCAACTAAATAAAGCTGAGCTTCAACCTTCCGGCTCTCATTAAGTGGTTTTAAAAAAAAAAAATGGTGGTTAGGGCCTACTAACGGCTTCTGCCCCTCCCTGGTGTTGCCCTCAACTGAATAAAGCTGAGCTTCAACCTTCTGCTCCAAATTACCATTTTAAAAAATGCAATAGGCTTTTCCGGCCTACTAAAGGTGTCTGTCTGTGTGCCCCTGCCTGGTGTTGTCCTCAACTAAATAAAGCTGAGCTTCAACCTTCCGGCTCTCATTAAGTGGTTTTAAAAAAAAAAAATGGTGGTTAGGGCCTACTAACGGCTTCTGCCCCTCCCTGGTGTTGCCCTCAACTAAATAAAGCTGAGCTTCAACCTTCTGCTCCAAATTACCATTTTAAAAAATGCAATAGGCTTTTCCGGCCTACTAAAGGTGTCTGTCTGTGTGCCCCTGCCTGGTGTTGTCCTCAACTAAATAAAGCTGAGCTTCAACCTTCTGCTCCAAATTACCATTTTAAAAAATGCAATAGGCTTTTCCGGCCTACTAAAGGTGTCTGTCTGTGTGCCCCTGCCTGGTGTTGTCCTCAACTAAATAAAGCTGAGCTTCAACCTTCCGGCTCTCATTAAGTGGTTTTAAAAAAAAAAAAGGGTGGTTAGGGCCTACTAACGGCTTCTGCCCCTCCCTGGTGTTGCCCTCAACTAAATAAAGCTGAGCTTCAACCTTCTGCTCCAAATTACCATTTTAAAAAATGCAATAGGCTTTTCCGGCCTACTAAAGGTGTCTGTCTGTGTGCCCCTGCCTGGTGTTGTCCTCAACTAAATAAAGCTGAGCTTCAACCTTCTGCTCCAAATTACCATTTTAAAAAATGCAATAGGCTTTTCCGGCCTACTAAAGGTGTCTGTCTGTGTGCCCCTGCCTGGTGTTGTCCTCAACTAAATAAAGCTGAGCTTCAACCTTCTGCTCCAAATTACCATTTTAAAAAATGCAATAGGCTTTTCCGGCCTACTAAAGGTGTCTGTCTGTGTGCCCCTGCCTGGTGTTGTCCTCAACTAAATAAAGCTGAGCTTCAACCTTCTGCTCCAAATTACCATTTTAAAAAATGCAATAGGCTTTTCCGGCCTACTAAAGGTGTCTGTCTGTGTGCCCCTGCCTGGTGTTGTCCTCAACTAAATAAAGCTGAGCTTCAACCTTCTGCTCCAAATTACCATTTTAAAAAATGCAATAGGCTTTTCCGGCCTACTAAAGGTGTCTGTCTGTGTGCCCCTGCCTGGTGTTGTCCTCAACTAAATAAAGCTGAGCTTCAACCTTCCGGCTCTCATTAAGTGGTTTTAAAAAAAAAAAATGGTGGTTAGGGCCTACTAACGGCTTCTGCCCCTCCCTGGTGTTGCCCTCAACTAAATAAAGCTGAGCTTCAACCTTCTGCTCCAAATTACCATTTTAAAAAATGCAATAGGCTTTTCAGGCCTACTAAAGGTGTCTGTCTGTGTGCCCCTGCCTGGTGTTGTCCTCAACTAAATAAAGCTGAGCTTCAACCTTCTGCTCCAAATTACCATTTTAAAAAATGCAATAGGCTTTTCCGGCCTACTAAAGGTGTCTGTCTGTGTGCCCCTGCCTGGTGTTGTCCTCAACTAAATAAAGCTGAGCTTCAACCTTCCGGCTCTCATTAAGTGGTTTTAAAAAAAAAAAATGGTGGTTAGGGCCTACTAACGGCTTCTGCCCCTCCCTGGTGTTGCCCTCAACTAAATAAAGCTGAGCTTCAGCCTTCTGCTCCAAATTAACATTTTAAAAAATGCAATAGGCTTTTCCGGCCTACTAAAGGTGTCTGTCTGTGTGCCCCTGCCTGGTGTTGTCCTCAACTAAATAAAGCTGAGCTTCAACCTTCCGACTCTCATTAAGTGGTTTTTAAAAAAAAAAATGGTGGTTAGGGCCTACTAACGGCTTCTGCCCCTCCCTGGTGTTGCCCTCAACTAAATAAAGCTGAGCTTCAACCTTCTGCTCCAAATTAACATTTTAAAAAATGCAATAGGCTTTTCCGGCCTACTAAAGGTGTCTGTCTGTGTGCCCCTGCCTGGTGTTGTCCTCAACTAAATAAAGCTGAGCTTCAACCTTCTGCTCCAAATTACCATTTTAAAAAATGCAATAGGCTTTTCCGGCCTACTAAAGGTGTCTGTCTGTGTGCCCCTGCCTGGTGTTGTCCTCAACTAAATAAAGCTGAGCTTCAACCTTCCGGCTCTCATTAAGTGGTTTTAAAAAAAAAAAAGGGTGGTTAGGGCCTACTAACGGCTTCTGCCCCTCCCTGGTGTTGCCCTCAACTAAATAAAGCTGAGCTTCAACCTTCTGCTCCAAATTACCATTTTAAAAAATGCAATAGGCTTTTCCGGCCTACTAAAGGTGTCTGTCTGTGTGCCCCTGCCTGGTGTTGTCCTCAACTAAATAAAGCTGAGCTTCAACCTTCCGGCTCTCATTAAGTGGTTTTAAAAAAAAAAAATGGTGGTTAGGGCCTACTAACGGCTTCTGCCCCTCCCTGGTGTTGCCCTCAACTAAATAAAGCTGAGCTTCAACCTTCTGCTCCAAATTACCATTTTAAAAAATGCAATAGGCTTTTCCGGCCTACTAAAGGTGTCTGTCTGTGTGCCCCTGCCTGGTGTTGTCCTCAACTAAATAAAGCTGAGCTTCAACCTTCCGGCTCTCATTAAGTGGTTTTAAAAAAAAAAAATGGTGGTTAGGGCCTACTAACGGCTTCTGCCCCTCCCTGGTGTTGCCCTCAACTAAATAAAGCTGAGCTTCAACCTTCTGCTCCAAATTACCATTTTAAAAAATGCAATAGGCTTTTCCGGCCTACTAAAGGTGTCTGTCTGTGTGCCCCTGCCTGGTGTTGTCCTCAACTAAATAAAGCTGAGCTTCAACCTTCCGGCTCTCATTAAGTGGTTTTAAAAAAAAAAAATGGTGGTTAGGGCCTACTAACGGCTTCTGCCCCTCCCTGGTGTTGCCCTCAACTAAATAAAGCTGAGCTTCAACCTTCTGCTCCAAATTACCATTTTAAAAAATGCAATAGGCTTTTCCGGCCTACTAAAGGTGTCTGCCCCTCCCTGGTGTTGTCCTCAACTGAACAAAGCTGAGCTTCCACATTCTGGCTTTCGCCCTATACTATCAGATATTAAACTGCATTTGGCCTACTAGTGTGGTTAGGCCCTTGAAACAGTGTCTGCTGCTCTTGGGTTTGCTACTCCACTGAACAAAGCAATGCCGCCTGTTTAGTCCTGTTACCAATTTTGAACTGCATGTAGCCTACTTTATTCTTTGGCCCTATATCTGTTTCCTCCTCATCCTGCCCATTGCCCAGCCACTGCTAAATGAGTCTGCTGGTACATTGACCTAGACCACTACATTCCCCTTGTACTCTACACAGCCAGAATCTGACCCTGCTGAAAGTAAGGTTCCCCTTCCCGCATGTTATACCACCTTACACAGGGACAAAGAGGAAGGTGCAGATGAAAGTGCAGGTTCCTTCATCAGGTGGGGGGGCATACTCGTTGGCGACGTCACTGGCACAGGGCCCCTCAGAGTACGCAAAAGTGTCGCTGCTGGTGGGAGGCGCCCCCGCCATGCAAACACACCGCCGTACTTTGAGGGGCCCTGTGCCAGTGGCAATGCGAACGAGTGGGCCCCCCCCTGCTTGCTCAGGATCACAGCACTTGCAACTTTTAAATACTTACCTTTCCCTGCAACACCGCCGTGACGTAGTCCGCATTTCCTGGGCCCACGAAAAACTTGAGCCAGCCCTACTCCCCCCACAACTTTCCCCCAATTCCCTATGCCCAACTATTATTATACAGTTAATTAAGATTGGCAAGCTTCAGAAACAAGAATGGATGTTTTTGGCATTAAAATGGGCACTGTAGGTGTTTTCCTGGCCTCCACTCACTGCCGACTATGCTTCCCCATTGACTTGCATTGGGTTTCGTGTTTCGGTCGATCCCCGACTTTTAGCGATAATCGGCCGACTGCACTCGACTCGACTCTGGACAAAATCGGGTTTCCCAAAACCCTACTCGATCTTAAAAAAATGAAAGTCGCTCAACCCTACTCCTGTCTACTGAGCTGCACACTTCTAAGCCCTGTTCCACATGTCCTGATATTTCCGGTACCGGAAAAAACAGTATCGGAGATATCCGTGTCCGTGTGTGTAAGGCTAGTTTCACATTTGCGGTAGAATCTGCAGCGTTTAATCCGCAACCTGAAACGCACGATTAACCGCATGCAAACGCGTGTAAACACAGCATTTTTTAGACGCATAAGGTAATGCATATGGGAAAAAAAGCGGCTTTTTCATGCGTTTTGCATGCGTTTGCGTTTTCTGTGCACATGGTGGAAAATTTAACAGGAGAAAAAGCTTGATAAACAGACACCGCCAATAGGACTACAGTGGGCGTGTATTATTGGATATCTTTATATAAACCCTTGTACTGCTGAAATCTTCACAGTTTGCTACTGTATCCTATGTCATGATGGATCTTTGCATGGAGAGCTTTTATTTCAACCTGGATTTAAGAATCAAGCTGTTTCTTGCCTGTGCGTTTGCTTGGGAGCAACATAGAAATAGGGAATGACAGAGAAGGACACGGCGTCGGGATTTTTGGAGACACCCCATTATTGAACTCCGGGAGAGCCGTGGAGCCTATCACAAGCTGTATGGCGAGCTTAATGCAAACCCGGACAAATTCCCAGAATATTCCAGGATGTCTCAAGAGTAGTGTTGAGCGATACCATCCGATACTTGAAAGTATCGGTATCGGAAAGTATCGGCCGATGCCGGCAAAGTATCGGATCTAATCCGATACCCGATACCAATACAAGTCAAGTATCGGACGGTATCCCTGATGGTTCCCAGGGTCTGAAGGAGAGGAAACTCTCCTTCAGGCCCTGGGATCCATATTAATGTGTAAAAGAAAGAATTAAAATAAAAAATATTGCTATACTCACCTCTCCGACGCAGCCGGGACCTTACCGAGGGAACCGGCAGCGTTCTTTGCTTAAAATGCGCGCGTTTACTTCCTTCCGTGACGTCACGGCTTGTGATTGGTCGCGTGCCGCCCATGTGGCCGCGACGCGACCAATCACAGCCAGCCGTGACGTAATTTTCAGGTTTTCAGGTCCTGAATGCCTAATTCTAGGCATTCAGGATTTTAAAATTACGTTCCGGCTTGTGATTGGTCGCGTCGCGGTCACATGGGCGACGCGACCAATCACAAGCTGTGACATCACGGGAGGCAGGAAATGCGCGCATTTTAAAATTATGTCACGGCTTGTGATTGGTTGCGTGCCGCCCATGTGACCGCGACGCGACCAATCACAGCAAGCCGTGACGTAATTTTCAGGTCCTGAATGCAGAATTAGGCATTCAGGACCTGAAATTACGTCACGGCTTGCTGTGATTGGTCGCGTCGCGGTCACATGGGCGGCATGCGACCAATCACAAGCCGTGACGTCACGGAAGGAAGTAAACGCGCGCATTTTAAGCAAAGAACGCTGCCGGTTCCCTCGGTGAGGTCCAGGCTGAGTCGGAGAGGTTAGTATAGCAATATTTTTTATTTTAATTCTTTATTTTACACATTAATGTTGTTTCGATACCGATACCCAATACCACAAAAGTATCGGATCTCGGTATCGGAATTGAGTCTTTTCAGGATTTGCTTGGTCGTGTCCAAGGAGCCATCTGGAGACAGGACACCCAGCTCCGTAGAGCGATTCCTGCAGAGGAACGTCTGCTGGTTACATTAAGGTACGTAATAATTCTAAACAAATGCCAGTCATAATTATTGTTGGTCTGACATGTATTATTTGTATTTTCCTTTTTGCCTTTAGCTAAACACCACCATAAATATAATTGTTTGTAATTTTTTTTTTTAATTTCAGATTCCTGGCTACCGGAGAGAGCTTATCATCGCACCACTTTCAGTACCGGCTTGGAATTTCCACCCTGTCTGGAATAGTTGCGGACACCTGCCGGGCTTTGTGGAACATTCTCCGGGATGAATTTATCCCCCTACCCACCGCGGACATGTGGATAGAAATTGCCAAAAAATTCTGGAGTGTGTGTGATTTCCCCAACTGTTTAGGAGCGGTGGATGGAAAGCACATACGCATTATCAAACCCGCCAGAACTGGATCTGAGTACTTCAACTACAAAAAATATTTTTCTGTAGTGCTCATGGCAATAGGAGATGTGGACTGTCGCTTTATCGCTGTGGACATTGGAGCTTTTGGCCGTGGTAATAACTCCCAGACTTTCAAGAACTCGGATATGGGCCGACGTGTGTATGGCAAAAATTGTAATTTTCCCCTGCCACGACCTCTCCCCAACACTCAAGGCCCACTGATGCCAATTTGTTATGGTTGGGCATGAGGCCTTTCAGATTTGTGAAAACCTACTAAAGCCATATTCCAGTTGGGATTTGAACCACACTAAAAGGATTTATAACTACAGACTGACCAGGGCCCGAAGAACAGTAGAGTGTACCTTTGGGATTCTAGTCCTAAAATGGCGCATTCTTGGGACAGCCATTAATCTAAAAATGGAGACAGTCAATGAGGTGGTCAAAGACTGTGTGGTTCTCCACAATTACATAATGGCTAAGGAGTGACCCAACATTGAACTGGACATTGAACTGGACATTGACCCAACATTGAATTGGATGAACCAATTGCAAACCCATTGTCAGATTACCAGCATCACCTGATGCGGCTAACTGTTGAAGTTGGCCACACGCGGAACCAATTTGCTGCCTATTTTGTTTCTGATATTGGACGTGTGGCATGGCAAGATAATATTGTGTAAAATGTGCTGTTGGGTTTGGGTCTGTACCAGTTATTTTTTAAATGTTAATAATATTTTTTGTCAATAAACAACATGCTTTGATATCTGTACCAAGTCTCCTATGTATTTCCTCTAAAAACCACTTGGGTTGTTAGTGGTATGGTAGTTGACGTCATTACATCCTGATTCTGTTCTGCAGTATCTATTGGATGCAGACTGAAGAGAAGATGGAGGTGTCGGGGTCGTAAAACGACAATATACCCTTCCTTCACCAGTCATTCCAAATTAATATGTGTGCAGGGCATCTGGTACCGGATAAGAATAAATCAGACAGGTAGCTGGTTCAAACTTAGTTAATGCCCCGTGCATCCACACATGTCTGCAGCGGTCACACCAACTGGCTTTATTCTAAAATACACAATACTATATTGAGTGTTAGGGGAAGGCGTGCATTAGGCGGGGTTTAAGCTAGCATCCAGTCTTCCTGATTTGTTCTGACGTCTTCTGGTGAATCCTCCCTTTCTTCACATTCCTGAGTTTCGATTCTGAAGAAATGAAAGTTATGCCTCCAGACACTAAAGGGAAACGAAACTGAACACTGGTAGCCATCTTTAAATACAATTACATTTGCATTAGCTAGCAGATAGGAAAAACTTATTGTTTAACAGTATAAGATATATAGCAGTACAAAAAGAGTATAAAGATATATAAAAGTATAAAAAGTATATAAGAAAATACATTTTCACCTTGACAATCCCCCCTAAACACTAAGTTTTTCCCTTAAAGAAAGATCCTTCGAGACTGTCCATGTGATGGGAAAAGGGGAGGTGGATTTCTTCATCCAGACACCTCAGAAACTCTCCCCTAGCGAGAGGCCTCCAGGCAGCTGAATCCTTCACTAACCTCACATGGAGTTCTCCCACTGTCCCTAAACTAAATCTCTTGGCATCATCTGAGAATGGGGGATTTTGTCTACTCTCTTGAGAGGAATATACTTCGGGATCTCCCCTGGGTCAGTACCATTGTACTCTGGTAAGTCTACTTCTTGATTGAGAAAGGTGTCAGTCGGAGTTGCTTTGGCAATAACCTTTTTGTACAAGGGAATAACACAACAGAGAATTATCGATCCACTTACAAGGAGGGCAATTAGTACTAAACAAACTTATTGAAGGAATCCCTTGATCCCACCTAACCAACTGGAGAAGAAAGATGTGTCTGCTCCAGCATACATGACACGTCGTCTTATTGTCCTAATTTGTTCAACTTCTTTAGAAACCTTCAGGTCTTTCGGATCTACATTTCGCCATTCAGGTCTGGCTGTCTATATTTCGTCTCGTATGTCTTTGGTCATACCGTCAATGAATGTATTTACCAATACTCTAACATCAAGTGGGTTTATGGGACTGTACTCCATGTCTTCCCATTTCAGCTGTAACCGTCCAAAGTATAGCTCTACACTCTCTCCTTTGTCACATTTGTAGAAAATCTTAATTTGCATCCTAGCACGTCACCTGTTTTTTGTGCTCACTAACTACCTAGGCCTGCCTAGGTGGATTTATACATCTATCATATGGTCATTATTTGTCTGTAGAATGAGAAAGGTTGGTTCTCAGGGTCAGCCAAATGTTTTTGCGTAGCTAGCTAGTCAGAGGGCCTCCAGGGATAATACTCCTGTATCTGTCTTACCCTACCTGATGTGGTTGGTTCTCTGGTGGTGGGGGTGACATGACATGCTGGTCTACAGCTCCTTCCCAAAAGGATTACTGTCAGCCTACTCCTAAAAGTTAATGTCCCCACTATCCACCAACCACAATCCTGTGTCAGCTTCTTATATCACTGCATGTGATCTTGTCTGGACAGGATTCAGTGTAATTCTCTTAGGGCGGGTTGCAGCACGGGTCATACAAGTGCTAGGGCCCAAATCCTCAACTATACCCTAAAAGGCATCACAGCTATAATTGACAAATCTTTGTTCACTGTAATATATATATATTTGATCCATTCAACATTTTTATTAATCTGCACCTGTGGGATTATAGAAGCAAAGCCGGCATAAATCTGGTTCTGGGCTTTAAACTGGTCAGGCACCCCCCTTGGCACCCCAATAGCATCAATATATACTAGTGGATCTTCTTCATAACTCATGTGGAGCTGATCAAGGCTTCTCCTCTTTCTGGTAGGTTCATCAGGTATCTTTGGTGTACATACATTGTGTATGTTTAATTAGCAAATCAGTATCTAGAGAACTGTTCTCTTTGCAGAAACTTGTCTTGAAGATCCCTACTGGTGTACCTGTGGTGTCGTGGGAATTATAGCAGGTGTAATTGTCAGCTAATACGGTTACTTCTCCTGGGACCTTTAGTTTAGGTTCCTTATGAATCAGTGGGACGTAATCTGGGCAATCAGTGGGCTTCAAACCTTTCAACAGATTCATGACACAGGCGGTGGTGTTGTCATCAGGAAAAAGCAATGCATGTGTGTATAGATGTGTATTCGCAGCAGCACAAGCAATACATCCTACAGAGATATTCTGGACTCTTACATTGTATCTCACCCATTCTAACCATAGGGAAGGAATTTTTTTCCCCATGGTGGAGTTACTCTTTGCCACATGGGTTTTTTTTGCCTTCCTCTGGATCAACATGTTAGGGCATGTTAGGTTAGGCTATGGGTTGAACTAGATGGACTTAAAGTCTTCCTTCAACCTCAATAACTATGTAACTATGTAACTATGTAACTATGTAACTATAGGTTTTTCCTTGGGGCTGTTTGTGTTTCTATGGAGAAAACCTCTCGCCAACTGAGACCTGGAATGGGGATTACTTCATTAACTACATTTTGCAAACGCTCACCTGGGCTTGTTTTAGGTGTACTGGTAACAGGGGTCATGGTTGGTCTGAAGCTAATATCCCGGAGCTGTATATGGCCTAAATTCCCATGGTATCCACTACTAAATACATAATTATAATGCCTTCCCAGTACAAATGTCTGCAGGTCAGCAGATTGGGGGCTTTCAAGATTTAGGAGGAGGGGGTGACAACTTTTACCCCATTTACAGCCCCTAAGTGGTTGCAGAAGGGCTGTAAGATGCATTCTCTCACGAAGACTCCTACCCGTCCCATCCTTGGGAACATGGCTTCACTAGGTTTATATCCCCAATGATCTCCCGTATTCCAAGCAGCATCTGTCTAATAATAACAGTTATTGTTGTCATTTCTGGTAACACATATATAAAACTGGATGATCCCCTCTACCACCCTTTCAGTCTCGGGGTACTTGACTACATCACAGAAATCAAATCGCCAGATATTCACCGGGGCTGTCAGGTTTACCCAGAGAATAGTGGGACCTTAGTATTTTCATTTACATTAGGGGCCGAAAAGGTAAGGACGAGGATGGCCCCCAGTCCCAAGGTCAAAAACAGCAACATTTCCCTTCAGTCACTTCTGTGACTAAACACTGGTTCGGTCTCTTTTACAGTGTGAGGCGTGAATCCAGGTGCTCTTTCCTTCAAGTTTTACTGCAGTGGGGGTGACCAGGATCACCGTGTGAAGTCCTTCAAATCTCGGATGGAGACAATCTCTGCCCACAAACTTTTTCACATACACCAGGTCTCCTGGCACAAAGGGATGTTGTCCAGGAACCTTGTCTGGGTCTGGAAGAGAACTGAAGACAGTTAAATGCACTTTGGCAAGGTGTCCATGTAAGGCCTGCACATAGCTAGTCAAGTCCTGGTACTTGAGCTGCAACTGTTGTGGAAAGAAACATTCAAGATTGGGGCTCCTGCCAAACAGAATCTCATACGGTGACAGTCCTGTCTTCCTGTTTGGGGTATATCTTACTGAAAACAAAGCTAGAGGAAGGCATTCTGTCCATGGTTTACCAGTCTCTGCCATTGCCTTCTGGATTTTAAGCTTAAGAGTTCCATTTAGTCTCTCCACTTTTCCACTGCTCTGTGGATGGAGTATGCAATGCTTGACTTACCCCCAGTGCTGCCATTACCTCTGACATGATCTCTCCAGTAAAATGGGAACTCCGATCGCTTTCAATGACTTCAGGAACTCCATACCTGCTTATGATCTCAGCCATCAGTTTCTTCGCCGTTGTCCTAGCCGTAGCTTTGGCAACTGGGTAGGCTTCTGGCCAACCTGAAAATAAATCAATGCAGACCAACACATACTCATACGTCCCTACCCTGGGTAACTGAATTTAATCATTCTGCAGTCTCTGGAATTGGTTAAAGGGGCCGGGGAGTGTGTTTGGATGGGGTTTTCACTGTCCTACTCTGATTATGTGTGGCACATATCATGCAGCTCTGTACCTGCCTTTCTGCACAGGTGGAAAACTCGGGGGCAATCCATTGTTTCTGTAGGGTGTCACACATGGCAGTCTTCGAGTGGTGCACATTCCTGTGCAGAACCTGTGCCATCATTGGGTACAGTACCTGTGGTAGGCAGACCTTTTCACCCCTCCCCCATAGTCCGGTAACGGTATCAGAGCAAGCCCCTATCCTTTGCCACCTATTTGTCTCCTCCTTACTTGCCCGTTCTTGTAACCGGGCTAAGATGTCTTTCAACACAAGTGGAGATGGTGGGGTGTCTAGGTGATGTACTTGAGAGGCTACAGGAGTGCTTGCTGCTTTCTTTGCAGCCTGGTCTGCCAGTGCGTTACCCTTTTGTCCGTCCATCAGTGCCTTTAGTATGTGCCTTTACCTTTATGATGCCTGTTTGGGTGGGAAGCTGTAGTGCATTCATAAGTTGCTGGACTGCCTCAGCATGTTTAATGGGGTGGCCATTTGCTGTCAGGAAAGCCCTGGCTCTCCAGATAGGCCCATAACCGTGTGTAATGCCAAAAGCATACCTGGAATCAGTGTAGATGTTTACAGTCTTACCTTCTGCTAGTTTGCACGCTTCTATGAGCGCCTTGAGCTCTGCTTCTTGTGCAGACATATGAGCTGGCATTGACTCTGCCTTGATTATCTCATGTTCTGAGACCACAGCATATCTGGTACAGTAGCATCCTCGGTCATCTTGGTGACGGGATCCATCTACAAAAAGCTCAAAATCAGCATTAGAATAGGCACACTAGAGACCAGCCGTTTCCTGAGACATCAATTCTAGACAATCATGTGGTTTGGAAACCTAATCTTGTTCCTCTGGATCCATTCTTAAAAGAAAAAAGAAAAAGAGAGTGTCCTTGCTCATGTCACCTACTCCTCCCCCCTTTGGATCCAGGGGAACTAGGAGAAAAGTAGCGGGGTTCAGGACAGTGCACCTTTTCAATGTCACATTAGTAAACATAAAAATAGCAGACTGAAGTCGCAGCTGTCCAGCCATGGACATGTGACTAGGTTGTACCTGGTTAAAGATACTATGTACATCGTGTGGGGTGTGGACCATCAGTGAGTAATTCAAAACAATCTCTGAAGACTTGTGTAGCAACAGCTGGACAGACAACACAGTCCAAATACAGGAGGGACTTCCTCTTGCCCCCCTATCCAGGCGGCCGCTGTAATAAGCAACAGATCTCTATTTGTCTCCATGAAGCTGAATCAGCACACCTGTAGCATGTCCTGCATAGGTGAGCTCTGTCTGCAAGGCAGTCTGCAATACTGTACGGCAGTGCTCGGGTGTCTTGTAATCAGTATCTAGGGCCTGCAGTGTGTAGCACTATATCACAGGGCAAATTCCCTCTTTGGGTGGACATAGCATCTCCTGGATGCAAGGGGCCATGAGCGGCAAGGTAGGCCTGACACTCTTGGGCTATAACTGGGCTTCCTTTTTCTAGCTATCTGTTGAGCCAAACAACCTCTATGTGACAGGGTAGAATTAGCTGGGTTCATTATGGCTCCTGCCTGGTGGGTAATTATGTCCCCATACCCTACTGAGAAAAAAAAAACCTGGGATTCCTGAGGTATGATGTAGCAACGTGAATGACAGGGAAACAAACTTCAGATTCCTGGAGAGTCTAGCTGAAAATTGACATAAGGCATCTGGGAGGGAGTTAGATTCCTATACAGGGTTAAAGGCGTATTGGAGTGTGAAGCTGGACTCACATGTACAAGGGAGGGGGACAGAAACCGGAGTCTGTTACATGGAGATAAGAAACACTGTGACCTCGCAGCTGCAGCGATGGGGGCCAGTGAGCGAGCAAGAATTATTACAGCTAGTGACTTAATCCTTGTCTTTCCTGCTGGGCTAAATTCTTTTGAAAACCTTTTACTATTTGCAATGCATCATCCGGAGTGGAAATCTCAATATCGGGTCTACTACAAAAAGGTATGAATGGGCTTTTTATTACAATGGGAATCCCAGATCTTCAAACACTACCATAAGACGCCCATAGAACTTCTCGGCAATCCAGGATATATTGGTGCCTTTTACCAATCTTTCAATTACTTACAAGTTTTCATCTAAGACTAGGCAGGTCTATTCCACTTTCAATTTCATACAGTACTTATTGCTTTAAACATAAATCTCTGTGTGTACTGTACCAAGGACAGAGAAAACTTAGAATGCAATACATGGCCCCCCCCCTCCCCCGTAGCCCACAGCGCCGAGGGGAAAAATTGCAAGCAGGTCGCGCAGGGATTCACTCAGCCCCTCCCATCTAGTAACATGGAGATAAGAACTTCCACTGCATTCTTCAGCGCTGAAGGGAGAGCAAGAGCCCAACTCTATACCCCCCTTTCTCCAGCACGTAGCGCAGATAAGGAGAAAGAAGAAGAAGAACTGACAAAGAAATCTCGCAGCGGTCTGCCTCGCCCCTCCCCTACAGTACACAGCACTGATACAAAGCTCCGTATCCTCTACAAAGTCACAAATTACAGCAGTTTTCAGACCTAATTTCTACAAAACTTTCCTATAATCCTCCGTGGTCTGGGCGGAGCCCCAAGGACGGTCCGTACACACACACGCGGCAGGTCTCCACCCAGGTTGGATTCTGCACAACACAAACAGGACACTCCTACGCTTCTGGAGATCTCTTTCCGCCGCCATTACAGGGCGGTGGCTGGGACTACTTTTTCATCATCAGTGGCACGGCGGCCATTTTACAATCTGTAAGATCACAGTTCACAGGCATTTTATAACCAAACACGGGCTCTACATTATCTGATCCTCCCCTCCATCAACCTATTCTCATCCTTTGTTCGTTAAGCCTCGCGCAACTCGCAGATAAGCTTCTTGACTGTCTCTTGCCCTCCCGTGACCATTGTCTTGACTTCCACGGCATCCTCATCTAACTTGTGGGGCACGGACTTCTACTTTAAGATACGCAGCTTGGCTCCCAGGATACTATGGCCTCCTGCAGTAGGCCACTGGCAGCGATCTTCAACACTGGGTTCCACAATACGGAATCTCGCTCAACGTATTAGAAAAAGAAGAGCCTCGCGCTCAATATTTTCTGTCCCTAACCTGAACACCAGTGATTAACAGACTATCCTGCCACGATATCCCAAACAGTCGGGAGGCAGCCTCCTAATGAGACCCCTCCACAAAAATTCTGGTGGTCCCGTATGGAGCGTCTTAATTACCTGTTTCTGGTGGTCCCGTTCCAGGACGTCTTAATTACCTATTTCTGGTGGCTCCATACGGGGCGTCTTAATTACCTATTTGTACTCAAAATTCTGGTGGTCCCTGACTTGGGACGTCTTAATTACCGGTTAGTACAATATCACAGAGGCTGCGTCTCCTATCCCTTTCTCTAAGCTGCCCCACAATCTACAACTAGCTCAATCTTTCACTCCACTTCACTACTAGACAATAGTCACGGGTAGGGTGGTTGAACGGAGCACAATGACCGGTGGAGGAGGTGTGGTGTACAGAGGTCGCACAGGATGCGACGTCTCTCAGTTGCTGGTTCAGAGCGTGGCACAGGATCACGTTTGATCTCACCACTCGATCATTCACCTCCCGGACCCAAGGAGACTACAGACAAACCAATAACGGCTGAGACACTAGCAAGTGTGACATATACAGTGTACATGATCGCCACTTACCGTGTGCGGAGGGTGATCAGTCCTCGAGGTCAGCCACTACGGGTATCATCCACAGACATCCAGGCATGGGTCCAGGGGGCCTTGGATCGCTGGCCACGCCCCCCGTTGGTCGCGCCAAAATTGTCGGGGTCGTAAAACGACAATATACCCTTCCTTCACCAGTCATTCCAAATTAATATGTGTGCAGGGCATCTGGTACCGGATAAGAATAAATCAGACAGGTAGCTGGTTCAAACTTAGTTAATGCCCCGTGCATCCACACATGTCTGCAGCGGTCACACCAACTGGCTTTATTCTAAAATACACAATACTATATTGAGTGTTAGGGGAAGGCGTGCATTAGGCGGGTTTAAGCTAGCATCCAGTCTTCCTGATTTGTTCTGACGTCTTCTGGTGAATCCTCCCTTTCTTCACATTCCTGAGTTTCGATTCTGAAGAAATGAAAGTTATGCCTCCAGACACTAAAGGGAAACGAAACTGAACACTGGTAGCCATCTTTAAATACAATTACATTTGCATTAGCTAGCAGATAGGAAAAACTTATTGTTTCACAGTATAAGATATATAGCAGTACAAAAAGAATATAAAGATATATAAAAGTATAAAAAGTATATAAGAAAATACATTTTCACCTTGACAGAGGTATAATACAAAGTGAATCTATACTCATCAAGTCAGGTGTCAGAAATAATGACTTCATGAGCACAAAACCCAACCTCATGAATTCACTATTTCTGACACCTGTCCAGATGAGTATAGATATGCCTTGTATGACCTCCATCGTCTCTTCAGTTTGTGTGAAATAGATTACGTAGACTGAAGAGAAAATGGAGGTTATACATGGCAGTTCTCTACTCACCAGGTCAGGTGTCATAAATAATGAGTTTTTTGACACATGACCTGTTGAGTATAGTTCTGCTTTGTATTACCGCCATTGTCTCTTCAGTCTGCGACACAGATTAAGCAGACTAAAGAGATTATGGAGAAAATAAAAGTAATATTTTTTTGACAACTCATAGCTCCATACCAAAAAGACAAAGCTGCAGTGTTGTACTTAACAACTACTGGAGCTATGAGGTAGCAAAAAAAAAGTGTATGGTGCAGTTTGTTTATTCGGTGCACGGTGTGTGTTGCCGGTGGCAAAATACACAAACAACCAAACAGTATTGGGGGCAAAAAACATTAACATTTATTTATAACCAAAAAAACCAAACAAATTAATTGTGCCTGCTTGGGGTAGAGTGACGGAACTGGGGGTGTGTAACTGTGAGGCCTGGCTAACTGTTGACGATGCAGGGGTTGCAGGAGAAGGGGCAATTAAAGTAGTGGGGTCTGGGAGTTCGGGGACGGGGCTAGACGCATGAGGAGAAGGCAGAGACACACTGGAAGGGTGAGACAAACCTGACATCACAGACACATTGGGAGTTGAGAGGGCAGGAATACAGACAGTCCGCTGCTTTTTATTTTTTTTCCATTTTTGGGATTGGTGCTGCAGTCTGGGGAGCTTCGGTGCGCTCATTTCTTGCGGCCTTGTCATGGTGGCCGACCTGTCAGGGTCCGTGTGCTGCTGCATGGTTGTGGTGGTGGGGAAGGCCATGCCTGGGTCCTTCTGCATCGTGATGGTGGTGGAGTGGATGGCCATGCCAGGGTCCTGCTGCTGCATGGTGGAGGCAGTGGAGGAGGTCTAAGCAGGAGCAGCAGTTTTCATGGTGGTGGCGGTGGGCTGTCCAACAGCACTCGGCATGGTGGTGGCGCTGTAGTGCTGTCTGGCAGTGCTTGGAATGGTCGAGGCCGTGCAGTGGGATGCAGCAGAGCTCGGCATTGAGGTCAAGTGTGACAGTGTTGGCACAGGTGGAAATGCCACCACTGGCTGCTGAAAATACCGACTCTGCTGAATAGCCTGCATGTAAGTGAAGCGATGGCCGGGGGACCACCACAGTGCAGGAAGACTATTGTACACAAGATGAGGTGCAAACAACAAAGGGTAGATTTATTGGAAGGCAAAGAATGAAGTGAATGAGGAAGATGCAAACAGGGGGATACAATGGCAAAAGACAATTTACAAGAATTATAAACTTTATCTTTTCCGTAAAATAGCGCGGTGCTCCAACTATTACAGACTCAAAATATGTCTAACAAGCAAATGTAAACAGTAAACAAGTGATGATGCTACTCTACGTATAACCTCCCTGGCCCTTACTAAGCAGGCCACACAGCTCCCGTGTACTGACTATTGAAGCCTACTCTAGGCCCTAACAGGTGCACCACACAGGAACAGGCTCACGGTGATGTTGTAGAATCAGATCCAGTCCCAGGAGGCCCCAGCAGTCTATACGGTGGTGCGCACGGCTTTCTGTCAGCTCTGTGAAATGTGGTCTTCTCCTTGCCTCTGGATCCTAGGGATGCTCCTGGTAACTGTAAATCCCTTTCTCTGTATCTTCGTGGCTCTCTTGCAGCTATATCAGGTCAAAGTTCTTCTCTCTTACAGCTATCAGCACAAAAAGTCCTCTCTGCCGCAGCCTCAGCTCACACACGCTGCTCCAGCTCCACACCTGCACTGTGCACGGACTAGTTCATTACACCGACTCTTGCAGGGGAGAAGCAGAACATTCCATCATGCAGACAAGGGGGTGCAGCCTCTTAAAGTGACAGCGTGTTCCTTACTGTCCATAACAGCACCACACTCTTACATGAGCAGCATTGCAGGCCTGCATGACACTAAGCTGGAGATCAGGAGTAAGATGTTCCGACATGCCCTTCTCTATTTGATTGAAAAAATTATGTGCTGGCCTCTGGAAGTCGGGTTTCACTTGGTCAAGGCTTCTGGTGACATCCTGGATAAGTGTATTCATATGGTTTATGGCACTATCCAGTCGGTCACCCATAGCCTTGAGTCCATCATGAAAGACCGAGCTCAAGTGCAAAAACTTGGACATGAGTGACCTGTCTGAGGCCATCTGACGCTGCCGGGAAGAGCCCCAAAAAAAAGCAGAGGCAGAGGACTGGGACAGGGGAACACCTGATGGACCAGCTTCCTGGTCTCCAGTCTGTGTTGCAGGCCCACTTGCTGCAGCGCTGCTGGATGGCTGGGACGGCTCCGTGGCTGTTTGATGAAGGACCTCTCCAGAACCACAGTTAAGAGTGCTGCTACATGTGCTGTGAAAAAAAACCAAAAACACATTACTACCAAACATTTACAATAGTAAAGCGCCAACTCTTGTGGAATAGAAAAATACAGATTAGGCAATACAACACAACCCAATACATCACAAAAAATACTTACGTTCTCTGGGCAAGGACCAGTCTCAAAAATGCCATGATGCGGCCAGTGATATTTATATTTTCGGATTCTTGCTCCAGAACCACTAGGAACCAGGCTCTCTTGACAAAGGTCCTTGTTGAAGCGATCCTTCATCAAACGCCAAAGTGTTTTGACTTTGAGCACTGTTGAAAAATAAAAATTATGGTTAGACTATGCACTTTTGACTGTGATCACACAACTCTTAGGAGTTTCTCTCATCACACACAGTTGTGTGATCCCGGCCAAGGTCACTGCTGCATCACACCACATTGCAATACTTACAAAATGCATTTCGGACCCGAGTCGGGGCGTTGTCCCAGCCATCCGACATCACTTGGGCCACGTCATTCCATAGTCGCTGGATCGTCACATTGTCTGAGTGCTGCGGAACCCGGGTGTCCCACAACGGGACTCGCTCATGGACCAGGAAGATGAGGATATTGTTGTCAATGAGGTCTTCATCCCGTTCTGGAACCTAGAAAATAAATAAATACATTAATGTTTGAGACATTAACATAAGGAAAAGAAAGAAAACAACAGAGACAGAAAACAGGCAAGAATATTCAAAGTCATGAAAAAAAAGAGTCAAGAAGAAAAAGGTAAAGAAAGAGCAAAGTAAAGAAATGAACAGTGAAGAATAGTAAAGTCAGGATTAGTGTTGAGCATTCCGATACCGCAAGTATCGGGTATCGGCCGATTTTTGCGATATCAGAATTCCGATACCGAGATCCGATACTTTTGTGGTATCAGGAATCGCAATCGGAAGTTCACAGTGTATGGTTCCCAGGGTCTGAAGGAGAGGAAACTCTCCTTCAGGCCCTGGGATCCATATCCATGTAAAAAATAAAGAATTAAAATAAAAAATAGGGATATACTCACCCTCTGACGCGCCCTGGTAGTAACCGGCAGCCTGCTTTGCTTAAAATGAGCGCGTTCAGCACCTTCCGTGACGTCATGGCTTCTGATTGGTCGCGTTCCGCTCATGTGACCGCCACGCAACCAATCACAAGCCGTGACGTCATTCTCAGGTCCTAAATTCCTAATTCTAGGAATTTAGGACCTGGGAATGAAGTCACGGCTTGTGATTGGTCGCGTGGCGGTTACATGAGCGGCACGCGACCAATCAGAAGCCGTGACGTCATGGAAGGCCCTTAACGCGCTCATTTTAAGCAAAGAAGGCTGCCGGTTAACAGCGGTGAGGTGCGGGGGCCTCCGGACAGGTGAGTATATCAATATTTTTTATTTTAATTGTTTATTTTACAAGTTAATATGGGTCCCAGGGCCTGAAGGAGAGTTTCCTCTCCTTCAGACCCTGGGAACCATCAGGATACTGTCCGATACTTGGTGTCCCATTGACTTGTATTGGTATCGGGTATCGGTATCGGCGATATCCGATACTTTTCGGGTATCGGCCGATACTATCCGATACCGATACTTTCAAGTATCGGACGGTATCGCTGAACACTAGTCAGGATACATTACACAGAGGACAATCAGTCAGGTATACTTACACTCTGCTGCCTTGCCACACGAATGTGTCCACGCTGCTCCTGCTTGGCCTCTGCCGCAGTTGAAGAACTGTTCTGAAAATTAAAAGAAAAAAAAAATTGTCACATGTGTAGATGTGACAGAGAATACTTACCAGTCTGCAGAGGTGAGTACTCACTTCACTTTCATTTCCACCTTGTGCAGGGCCAAGATGTTGCTTCTCAGAAGAAGAAGACATTCTGATGCATGAAGCAAGAAAAAAATACAGAAATTATTAGGACATATAGAGACTGAAAAAAGAAAAGACACATTGGTTTTGATACTCAGATTGTTCAAAGTGTTGATTCCTCCCAGGTTCCTGTGTCTGTCTCCTTTCGTTCTCAGCCTGCTGAGTAGTGACCTGCAAATGCCCACTCCCTCCTTTTATCAGTTTGTATGTGGGGGGTGGCTAATCAGTGTCTAGACAGGTTTTCCTGTGGTGCTACGCATGCGTTCACATAGACTGTAATGCGTTTTTTCGACACATTCCTTCCGCTAACAACTGCATACATTTCGAAAATTGACGCCTCTGAAATTACTACATGTAGCGCCATGCCACCGACAATGAAACGATGCATGTGTCGTCAAAAGCGGCAAAACGCAACCTATCGCAGGCATCTGCGTCCCTAATGTTAAAAATAGGAATACACGACGCATGCGGATGATCGCGTTCAAAACGCTGCGGACAGAACCGCAAATGTGAAACCAGCCTTATACGTATGGAATACGTGTGCCACCCATATACTGCATCAGTATCACACAGACCGGCACTAGGGAAGCAGCGGTACAGTTAGCGCTGCTCCCTAACACTGGGTGCTGAAGACCGCTCTCATCATTCTCCCCTGCTCTGCCGGCGATAAGAGGAATATAACTTTCATCAATTATTCTCAATAAATAACAGTGAGAGCAGCCGGCAGGTGATGGAACTATTACTCCCATCAGCGAATTATCACGGTGATCTGCAGTGAACTCACTGACTTTTTCTCACGGTGTAAGCGGAATTCTCACCAAGGTCACCCCAGTTCAGTCAGCTGGGAACGCAGCCTCAGTGACCAGAGGTAACCTTGAAGACGTCACCGCTGGTCACTGAGGCTGCGCTCGCAGCAGTTCAAGTCACCAGTGGTTCTCAGCCTGGATGGTCGCATCTTGGCACCATCCAGGTTGAAACCTATTTATCCCCCAGACATGGATTACGGCATATGACAGATATTGTTATTTTTTACTTCTGTTTTATTAAAGGAGAGCCCACAGCTGTCATTTTTGCCTAGCTAGTTATCAAAAATACAAGGGAACCAACGCTGTTTTTTTAATTTATTTATAGCGCAGGCAGCGGGTGATGAATACTCCCATCAGACGGCACCTGCTCTCACTGTTATTAGCAGCAGCTGTATGCTGATGGGAGTAATATTCTCATCAGAAGCTGCCTGCTCTCGCTGTTATCAGTTAAATTCATCTCTCATCTTTCTTCCCCGATCACCCGCAGAGCAATGTCTTCACTGTATGTCATCAGTGTGCATGTGTGCGGGTTCTTTTGCAGTACATGCTGACGTTAAAATTGGACATGTCAATGTATTTTGCCCGCAGACACACGGCCGTGGAAACACACTGACATGTGCACAGACCCATTCACTTGAATGGGTCTATGTGTGTAAGTGTCTCCAGTACGTGCCGGAGACATTGAGATGTGAAAGAGGCCTAAGAGGTCTTTTGAGCAATTTGTGGGTCAGGGAGCTGGTTGGAGCCCCACTGCCCCCAGTACAGTAGTGCCGTTGTTCTCAGTGGTCCATATGTTTACTGATAATCCCACCACTGCATATTGGGATTATGGCTGGATGAAATGCAGCTCTGTGCGCTCATCCCCATGGTGAATCGTTACTGCCCTTCAGTGGCTGCATTATTCTCATCTGTGAAACAAACCTGAACAGTTGCAGTTTTTCCTACGTTGACCATTTTTCCTCCTGGCATCTGGTCCATAGCTGAAGAGCTGCTTCTAGTTTCCGCTGCTTGTGTCCTTGTCCCAGAACTTATGTTTTTACAGGCTGTGTCCATGTTCTTGGTTGCAGCTTCAGGCCACATTGTTCGTAGCAGAGCAAACATTGTACAATCATTTATTGTCCTCTTTTGAAGTGCGCTTGTTATTTCTTCCTTTCTGTTGCAGGTTTTGTAGGTGACTCATGAATTTCTCCAGAATTTCTTGGTTGGGTAACTTAGTGACGTTGTGTATAATGTTTCCTTGTCTTCATGGATTCTTTACCCCTGATAACTTTTCTTGCCTATCTACTAGTACGGTGTTATTCTCCTTATCACTGGCCTAAATCGCAGAAAGATACATCATTAATTCATCAAGATTGATTACATATTGCCAAAGGCAAATAAGGAAACCGCGAGAGTAAAGACCAAGATTAAAAATGACCTTTTATTCTATCAATCTGTAATCAGGAATAAGTGCACTAAATATTCAATCATAGAGCGATTGATAAGAATCCTGTGCAGGGATTGGCACATTTATTAAAGAGCTTCTCAGTCATAATTAACCCCAATTATGGGGACTTCATCTTTTCTGTGTACAGACAGTGTGGCCCCTGTGGTGATGCGACTCACAGAGATAGATAAAGGAACGTGTCTTCTGCTGGTTTATTCATACATGGCATAAACCAGTGCAGGGTTCAAGTCTGTGCCCCGACATGTCCGATTATCCACCACATTCAGAACCTTCAGACGGAACCTGAAAACTCATCTCTTCAGGAAAGCCTACAGCCTGCAATGACCGCGCTGCCTCCTCATCACCATCGGAGCTTCTGCAGCCCCCGACCTACTGCCTACTTCCCCACCATCCTGTAGAATGTAAGCCCGCAAGGCCCGGTCCTCGCCCCTCTGTATCAGTCTGTCGCTGATAGTTTGTCTACTGTAAGTGATATCTGTCATTTGTTTGTAACCCCTCCTCATGTACAGCACCATGGAAACAATGGTGCTATATAAATAATTAATAATAATAATAATAACAACACAAAGGTGGTCTTTTCTGGCAAAATGGGAAAACAAAAGATAACATATAGTACAGTTCATCTGCCTGCAGGAATCCACCCGCTCAGGGTCCAGCACAGTGGAACGTAGACCCTTCTCTGGAGCTTCCTGCCTCAAAATCCACAGCCAGACAAAAAAAACTCGGTGGTCGGACATTTAACTTTCCGAACCACACTCTGGGGAGGAGATATGGTGAGTGACCATCCCGCCTATCTCTTACAGCCACTCACAAAAAAAACAACCTTGTCATGGCAGATTAATCCCTCTCAGCACATAACATGCCGGATAGAAACTTCTGGGTTTTCACATCATGGAAGATAGCAATATTCATGATACAGATCTCTCCTCACTTACATTGCCAGTGACCCTGTCACATATCCTCCTCCCTCTGTCTAAAGCCAGGGGTTTTGACATCTTCAGACACCAAATAGGGAATTCGGGAGATGGCATTGCCGTTACCGTGTAACTTACCGGATCTATGCTCTATGTGGATAATAAAGTTGTGTAGGCCTAAGAACCAAATTCTTTGCTGAAGCCTGGTGTGAGCAGGCCGGCTATTTACATAGGACCAGCTTCAGCTCCTGGAATGCCATCTCTGTCTCAGCAGTCCATTTGGCCCCAGTCTATTTGGTGCGGTAATCATGGCAAAATTTGGGATAAACGGCCAGTAATATCCCACAATTCCAAGAAACACCCTCAGCTGCTTTTTGGAAAGAGGTTGCTGCCACTTATGGATTACCTCGACCATGTTTAATTGTGGCTTGATTTTGTCTCTCCTGATGATGTAGTTTAAGCACCTGGCCTCTTCTTTCTCCATTGCACTATTTTTTTTCTTTATTGTAAACCCTGACTTTCTCAGAGACTTCAGAATCGCCTGTACCAATGGACAATGACTACCCCAGTCTGGGCTGGAGACCACAATGTCATCAAGGTAAGCTGTGGCTTACTTCTTACGACGAGCTAGAATCCAATTCATGGCCCTCTGGAAGATAGCCGGGGCACCCTGCAATCCAAAGGGCATCCATCAGGTGTTGAGAAGGCCGAATTCTCCTTGGCACTCTGAGACATGGGGATCTACCAGTAGCCCTTTGTCAGATTGAGAGTGATAATGCACCTCACAGGTCCAAGCTTCCCAATGAGTTCATCAACCCGGAGTATGCATCAAATTTGGACACCTCATTGAGCTTGCTGTAGTTGTTGCAAAATCGTCACTCCTCATCGGGCTTTGGCATGAGGACGATGGGACTTGACTATCCACTTTTTTCTCATATATCACACCGAGGTCTAGCATTCTCTTCACCTCATTTGAGATGACCTCATGGCATGTTTCAGAAATCCTATGTGGCTTAAGGCTCGCCTGTATACAGTTGTGCTCAAAACTGTACAAACCCCGGCAAAATTTTTTGCTTTCTTGGCCATTTTTCAGAGAATATAAATGAATGATGACACCAAACCTTTTTCTCCATAATGACAACCCAAACTTCCAAATGACCCTGATCAAAAGTTCACATACCCCATTTCTTAATACCATGTACTGCCCCCTCTAACATCAATTACAGCTTGAAGTCTTGTGTGGTAGTTGTGGATGAGGTTCTTTATTTTCTCAAATGGTAAAGCTGCCCTTTCTACTTGGCAAAAAGCCTCCAGTTCCTGTAAATTCTTGGGCTGTCTAGTATGAACTGCACACTTGAGATCTCCCAAGAGTGGCTCAATGATATTGAGGTCAGGAGACTCAGATGGCCACTCCAGAACCTTCACTTTGTTATACTGTAGCCAATGACAGGTTGACTTGGCCTTGTGTTTTGTATCGTTGTCATGTTGGAGTGTCCAAGTATGTCCCATGCGCAGCTTCTGGGCTGATGAGTGCAAATTTGCCTCCAGTATTTGCTGATAATGTACTGCATTCATCTTTCCCTTAACGTTTACCAAGTTTCCTGTGCCTTTATAGCTCACACATCCCCAAAACATCAGCAATCCACCTCCGTTCTGTACAGTAGGAATGGTGTTCCTTTCATCATAGGCCTTGTTGACCTCTCTCCTAATGTAACGTTTATGGTTGTGGCCAAAAATTTCAATATTGGTCTCATCACTCCAAATTACCTTGTTCCAGAGGCTTGTCTCTGTGCTGTTTTGCGTATTGTAGGTGAGATACTTTGTGGCACTTGCGCAGTAATGGCTTTCTTGTGGCGACTCGACCATGCAGCCCATTTTTCCTCAAGGGTCTCCTTATTGTGCATCTTAAAACAGCCACACTGCTAGTTTTCAGAGAGTCCAGTATATAAGCTGATGTTATTTGTGGGTTTTTCTTTGCATCCTGAAAAATTTTCCTGGCAGTTGTGAACAACATTTTTGTTGGTCTCCCTGACCGTGGATTTGTTTTTACAGAGCCTCTGATTTTCCATTTGTTAATCACAGTGTGAACGCTGCTGACTGGCATTATCAATTCCTTGGATATCTTTTTGTATCCCTTTCCTGTTTTATACAGTTCAACTACCTTTTCTCATAGATTCGTTGACAATTCTTTTGTTTTCCCCATGACTCACAATCCAGAAACGTCAGTGGCTGGATGAAAGATGCAAGAGTCTGTCTGGATCCCAGAAACTCACTCAGCTTTTATGCACACACTGATTACAAGCAAACAGGTCACAGGTGAGGATGTTACCTTTAGTAGCCATTCAAACCCATTTGTGTCTACTTCTGTGCATGTTATCAGGCCAAAATCACCAGGGTGTGTGAACTTTTGATCAAGGTCATTTGGGTGTTTGGACTTGTCATTATGATTTAAAAAGAGAAAACACAGTAGTCTGACAATAAATGGCTTCATCCAACCACTAACCATGAGTGGAGAAAAAGTTTGGTGTTATCATTCATATTCTCTGAAAAAAAGCCAAGAAAGCAAAAATTCTGTTGGGGCACTGAATGGAGAGAACAGTGTACAGATTGAAAGACAGTGTGAGGACACCTTATGGAGGGAACAGTGCACAGATTGAAGGATAGTGTGAGTACACATTAGGAAGGGAGTACAGTGTGAAGAGGGGGCGCAGTATGGAGAGGGGAAATTGTTTGGATGGGCACAGATGATGATGAGGGCAAGTTTGCAGGCCATAGTCAATAACGCATGTACGGGCGTATAGTAAGGGGGGGAATGTGTTATGGTTCTGGTGGCCATAGTTCATGGGTGAGAGATGCTGTGGTAGTTAAAATATTTAAAAGGAAAATGGTGTGGAAGCAATATTTTATTGATGATGAAGCTATGTATCATGAGAGTGACACTTTTTGGGTAGGGAGCACAGCGAGGGGCAATTATTTCTTCAGGGGCGCAGCATAGGTCTTATTTAGAGAGCAGCATGGGCGGCTAGTTTTTGTTCCGGCGGCATTATAAAGACACTGCTATTTTTAAGGCCACTGTGTCGGAATGTGCTACAGAAAACCGTAGAAGAGGGACGAATTTGGAGATGAGCTGTGATGTGAAAACTTACCTGGTATCAAGACCAGAGGAATTAGAAAAGGATGAGGACAATTTCAATCAGAAAAAACGTCACCTGTAAGGTACCTGGATCTAAAGGCCCCGTCTCACATAGCGATTTACCAACGATCACGACCAGCGATATGACCTGGCCGTGATCGTTGGTAAGTCGCTATGTGGTCGCTGGAGAGCTGTCACACAGACCGCTCTCCCCAGCGACCAACGATCAGGGGAACGACTTCGGCATCGTTGAAACTGTCTTCAACGATGCCGAAGTCCCCCTGCAGCACCCGGGTAACCAGGGTAAACATCGGGTTACTAAGCGCAGGGCCGCGCTTAGTAACCCGATGTTTACCCTGGTTACCAAAAAAAACAAACACTACATACTCGCCTTTCGGTGTCCAGGTCCCTTGCCGTCTGCTTCCTGCTCTCACTGAGCCGCCGTACACTGAGAGCAGAGCGCAGCGGTGACGTCACTGCTGTGCTCTCACTTCTCACTGTACGGCCGGGAGTCAGTGAGAGCAGGAAGCAGACGGCAAGGGACCTGGACACCGAAAGGCGAGTATGTACTGTTTGTTTTTTTTGGTAACCAGGGTAAACATCGGGTTACTAAGCGCGGCCCTGCGCTTAGTAACCCGATGTTTACCCTGGTTACCAGTGAAGACATCGCTGGATCGGTGTCACACACACCGATTCAGCGATGTCAGCGGGGCCTCAACGACCAAAAAAAGGTCCAGGCCATTCTGACACGACCAGCGATCTCGCAGCAGGGGCCTGATCGCTGGTACGTGTCACACATAGCGAGATCGCTATGGAGGTCGCTGTTGCGTCACAAAACTTGTGACTCAGCAGCGATCTCGCTAGCGATCTCGCTATGTGAGACGGGGCCTTAAGGGTGCATTTACACTGGTCAATCGCGGCACCTAAATTACTGCCCACCAGATAAATGAACAGTTGTTTCATAGTCTGTCACAGTCCTCAATATGACAATTTAGAGCGGACAGAACGCCATTGTTCTCAGCCTCACGTTTACACACATGATTTGCTGCCGAGAACAATGATCTTTAAGCTTAAAAATTATTTCACCCGACTAAAGAACGTTTTGCTGGAACGTTGGGTGATGACTGTTTGTTATGATATGCCGACATTTACTTTCTGATTATCAGCTACAATGCGAATGCACTTTACAGAGTACTGGGTAAGTAGTAGATGGCGGCACTCACCACTGGCATTTCTGTAGCGTTATGTAGCTTTATTCGGTCCTGGGAGGACAAACAGAGACATCAGGAGAATGAGCAGCAGATGTTTGTCGTGAGTCCACGCTTCTTCCAGCTCACTTTTCCTCTTCTTATCTTTACTTACTGATTATGAAATACTCCATCCAGAAGCTGAGCGCCGCCATAGCTGACAATCGGGGACGGAAACCATTCGTGCCAGCTGCACCGCTTTCACTAGGCGTGAGGCGCCCTGACCGAGGACTCAAGCAGAGAGGCTTGACACTATGAGCTCCCCCCGAACTGACACTGACCCACCAGCCTCCGTGACTGGAGAAGACTCCCCTGACAGGTTAGAGGCAGATGCTGGTACGGGCACGCCCGGTGAACTGAGTAGTAGGCCTGAGCCCCTGAGAGGAGTATTTGGACTGACGAGGAGCGCAGTACCGTTCCTGTGGTGACTCGTTCTGGACGGAGCTGTGTGACTAAGATCAGTGAGAGCAGGACCTTGCCTCACCCCACACCATCCTGTTACCTGCTTTGGGAACCGTATCTTCGCCATAAACTGGGACCTGAGAAACTTAATGTGCCGCTGTTGATGGCGCAAACTTTGGAGAATTAGACCCTTCAATTAAGCCTTCTCCCGACTGATAAGTTTATACCTGCCTTTTGTTTATTTCCCTGAAATACTGTTTTACCTTTTAATTGTTGCATTTAATTCCCCCATCCTCTCTTCCCTGCGTGGAGTGGTAATCCCTGTTAATAAATCTTTAACTCTTGGTCTGCCTCAGATCCGTGGTGACATCCTCCGTACCTGCAGATTATTAAAGCTGCACATTTCTAAGGCCTGTTTCACATGTCCTGATATTTCTGCTACCGGAAAAAACAATATCGGAGATATCCGTGTCTGTGTGTGTAATACTTGTGGCATACATGTGCCACCCCTATGCTGAATCAGTATAAAGCGTACCGGCACTAGGGAAGCAGCGGTACAGTTAGTGCTATTGCCCAGTGCCGGGTGCTGAATATCGCTCTCATCCTTCCCCCCCCCGCTTTGCCGGCGATAAGGGGAGAAGAATCGATGAGAGTTACTGTATATTCAAGTGATAACAGTGAGAGCAGGCAGCAGGTGATGGAACTATTGCTCCCATCAGAGAATTATCACGGTGATCTGCAGTGAACTCACTGACTTTTTCTCATGGTGTAAGTGAATTGCCCCCATATATAAGGGCAATGGGATACTCGGTACCGGGTCTTTCGGTTCGGGGGATGTCACGGTGGCCTGACCCGGTCCGTGGCCTTTAGAGGGGCGTCCAATGAAAGGGAGAGTTTGTATAAAGTTCGTGACGCCACCTGTGGTATTCGGCCAGGGTGACCGACACTGCTTAGGGGTCCGCTGAGGTGATCTGATGGCAGCTAGATGGTATACCTTCCCACAGGTGAAGTGTATCCCCAGGGCTTCCCAGAAGTGTAGATGGTGATGGTGGGTGATGTAAGGCGCAGAGAATAACGAGGACACAAGGTTGCAGTCTCTTTACCTTTACCAGGGTACAGACCACAGGGCAGGCAGAGTCCAGCTGGTCCGAAGACAAATCCAGAGTCCCCTTATCCAGGTGGAAATAAAAGCCTTCCTCTAGCGCCTGTGTGTTGCAGTACCTTCCTGCTGAGCTTTCCGGTAAGGTCCTCACAACTCTTGTAGATGTTCTAGATGTTATTTCTTCCTCTCTGTCCTCCAGATGGTATGGATAGGACAAACCCGTATGACTGATGGCCTGAGGCTTGTTTATAGGGACCCTAGAGACGCCCCGACCCCCACAAGTTGCCACTGTGTCTTCTTAGGTATTTAGGTTGGGCAGCCAACTTGGAATTGACTGTCCTGCCGGTCTCTGAAGTAATGTGTAGAGTCAATTACTCCCTCGGTGTTCCAGCCACCGGCTACATGCCTCAGAAGGAGGCAGCCTATTTCAGGGCAGTACTCCTCCCGGTGTTTTCTCCTTGTGCTATGACTTTGTTTCTCACCCTCTACAACACAATTCTCTTTGTGTCCATTCTTAGGATGCTGCCGCACGTGGGGCAGGCGCAGCTCCGTGTCTTTCTGTTCTAACTAGACCTCTGACAGGATCCCACCCCTGCCAGGGGCCCTCTGCCTGCAGCTCAGATATTCCTCCTTTTCCCCCTGTCTGCCTGACAGGTCTTGCCTGGGCAAAGCCCAGTCAGCGTCTCTCTCACTTTCTATCCAGCCCACCAGTTTTACCCTTCTGTGAGGAGTGCCCTAGTAGATAGGAGTAAGGCTCCCCCTGGTGGACTGGAGTGTGAAGTGTGGTGTATGGTTTGTGATACCTGGCAGGAAGATCTCCTTTATTACCTTCAGACATAATATCACTCCCCCTGGTGGAGGAATGACATTACTGCAATGACCAGGACTCTGGGGCGCTGCACTAGCAGTATTCTCACTGAGGTGACTGCAGTTCAGCCCGGCTGGGAACCCAGCCTCAGTGACCGGAGGTAACCTCGATGACGTCACCACCAGTCACTGAGGCTGTGCTCGCAGCATTTCAGTCACCAGTGGTTCTCAGCATGAATGGTCGCATCTTGGCACCGACCAGGTTAAAAACTATATATCCCCCAGACATGGATTATGGCATGGGACAGAACGACGGATAGGTGAGGGATATTATATTTTATTTTTGTTTTATTAAAGGAGACGAGGGATTCAGCGTAATGGGTTAGGGGAGTATAACTGTGTTTGTTATTTTTAAATAAAAATGGAAACCTGTGTTTTGTTTTATTTCTAATAAAAGACTTTATTCTGGCTGTGTCTTTATTTACCATATAACTAGTGGATTAGTAATGGAGAGGTGTCTTACAGACACCTCTCCATTACTAAGCCGTGGGCTTGATGTCATCTGACAATACAAAGGTGACATCAACTCCACAAGTATGAACCCCACTTGCCACAGCTAGAGGGCAAGTGGGATGAGCCGGACAAAGCGCCAGAATTGGCACATCTAATAGATGTGCCTTTCCTGGGCAGCTGGGGACTGTAATTTTGTGCTCACCAGCCTGAGAATACCAGCCCCCAGCTGTCAGCTTTAGCTTGGCTGGTTTTCAGAAATGGGTGGGACCACCATTTTTTTAATTATTTATTTAAATAATTTAAAAAAAAAAGCATTGGTTCTCCTGTATTCTTGATAAGCTGATAAGGAACCTTGCTGAAGCTGACAGCTGAGAGTTGCAGCCCACAGCTGTCAGTTTTGCCTGGCTACAAAAATACAAGAAGTAAATGCTGTTCTTTTGATTTATTTATAGCGCAGACAGTGGGTGATGAATACTCCCATCAGACAGCACCTGCTCTCACTGTTATTAGCAGCAGCAGCCGTATGCTAATGGGAGTAATAGTCTCATCATTAGCCACCTCCTCTCACTGTTATCAATTAAATACAACTCTCATCTTTCTCCCCTGATCGCCCGCAGAGCGATGTCTTTGGATCACCCCCATGGGGCCGTGGGGTACTTGGTACCGGGTCCTGCGGTTCACAGGGGGATATTACCATGGCTAACCTGGTCCATGGCCCTGGGACGTCCGTGTAAAAGGGGAAAGGTATTTAAGGGGAATGTTCGTGACGCCACCTGTGGTATTCGGTCAGGGTGACCGACACTGCTTTAAGGGGTCCGCTGGGTGATGTTATGGCAGCTAGATGGTATACCTTCCCACAGGTGAAGTGTATCCCCAGGGCTTCCCAGTGTGTGGATGGTGAATGGTGAGAGGCGCAGTAAAGAACAAGGACACAAGGTTCCAGTCTCTTTAGTTTTACTGAAGGCTCCAGCATCCACAGTCCAGGGTACAGACCACAGGGCAGGCAGAGTCTGGCCGGTTTGGAGGCAAATCCAGAGTCCCCTTGTCCAGGTCGAAATCAGTAGCCTTCCCTTGTGCTGCAGTGGTGTAGTCCCTTACTGCCTGTGGCTTCACATAAGGGTCTCACAGATGTAATGTCTCTCTCTATGTCCCCCATATAGGATAGGACAAACCCATATGACTGGTGGCTTGAGGCTGTTTATAGGGACTCTAGCTCGCCCCAGCCTCCATGGGTTGCCACCGTGCCTCCTGGGTGTAGCGCGGACAGGAGCAAAGCATAAAGGTCCTTACTCCCTCAGTATTCCGGATACCGGGATTCTGCACCTCAGCAGGAGGCAGCCTGTGTAGGGCTGGTCCCCTTCTGGTATCTTCTCCTTTGCTACGACTTCCTTCACGCTCGCTGCAATACAATTCTGCGTTCTGTGTATCTCTTTCTGGGAGCTGCAGCTCTGATGGCATGCACAGTTCTGGCCCTCAGTGGCCCGCAGTGTGATGATGGCTGGTAACATCAACTCTCAGTATCTCCTTACCATTAGGGTTGAGCGAAATGGATCGGACATTTTCAAAAATCGCCGACTTTCAGGAAAGTCGGGTTTCATGAAACCCGACCCGATCCCACTGTGGGATCGGCCATGCTGTCGGCGATCTTCGCGCCAAAGTCGCGTTTCATATGACGCTTTCCCCGCCATTTTTCAGCCAATGAAGGAGTGGGGGCAGCGTGATGACATAGGTTCCGAAACCGCCATATTACCGTTAGGGATGTAGCGATTTCCACAGTCCAACACAACCTTTGCTTTGCAGGGACGACGGAGGGGAGAGAGAGAGAGAGAGAGAGAGAGAGAGAGACTTTGCTCCCCCATTGACTTACATTGGGTTTCGTGTTTCGGTCTATCCCCGACTTTGCGCGATAATCGGACGATTTCACTCGACTCGACTTTTGACAAAGTCGGGTTTCGCGAAACCCGACTCGATCTTAAAAAAGTTAAAGTCACTCAATCCTACTTACCATTGTGAAGCACATACTGGGTTGTGGGTTCATGCTGTACAATTGTACATGCGGCTGACCTGAAACTGCAATTGATGCCTGTACTGAGCTTGGTTTGTATTCATGTACTGATGGAATTTCTAGTGCTGTATTCATGTACTGATGGTGGTTCTGATCCTGTAGCAATCAGAATAGATTGTTAGGTCATTGTGCTGTCAATTTTACCATGGACAACACAAAGGCTAAAAATACAGCCTTCTGAATGACACCATATACAGTATGGCAGCCAAACGACCAAACAGCACATTAGAAAAATGTCAGCTGACCGATGCTTCAGCCAATCATTCATCGTGTCCGAGTCTTCCATTCACAGGAGCGCTTTATATTCTCTACGAAAGAGTCAGACATCTTTGGTGGTGGCCTATTGTAAGAGGGTGAACTGTAGTCCCACTGAGAGGGCACTAGGACCCTGTGGTTTTTGCCTGCTGCAGCAGAGGACAGACCCTGCAGAACTCCCGGAGACAATGTGTGCTGGGGGGTGGGGTCTGGTGTCCCGTGTGTAAAGTGAAAGAAGGAAGTGAGAGCTGAGAGAGAAAGGCGGGAAGAAAAGGCAGAAGCTGCTGTGATAACTGAAAAGAGACTGTGTGTGGATTTACTGCGAGTGTGTTTGGAGGAAAAGAAGCTTTTGAGAGACTTTTTGTTGCTAACGTTCCCCTGGAGAAGAGCTAACCTTTTGTTTAACTCTGTGAGAGACTTTTGTGCTAACGTTCCCCTGGAGAAGAGCTAACCCTTTATCTAAGAAAAGACTGAGACTTTACTAAAAACCCAGTATGTATTTGGAAGTCTGTGGATTCCCTGTGCATTGAGTGGAGAAACAAGTCTGGACAGACTGCTGATACAGAGACGGACGGGTTGTCGTGGAAGCATTCCTAGGAGCTACAGAAGCAGAGACAACATCGTGAGACCACTAACTAAGTCCCCGGCGTTTGGGCTCGGCATCGGCCGACAAGACAAGAGGAGCTTGCTGTAACTTATTGGCGCTGAAGATATGGACTGGCTGCAGCCTGTGCAGATTCCTGCCTGAGAGGAGATCTATCTCAGGATATGGTACCATAGCCATAGATACCCGGGTATCCCTGTTCAGAGTGTTGAATCGTTACTTAGAGGTGTATTGAATATTAGATGTGTGTAAGTTATACTCAGTGTGCCATTCCAGGGGCTCCATTGATAACACTACATTCAATTTACACTTGTTCTTGTATTGAGTTGTTCTGTTAGGTAAATTGATTATTAGCCTGTTGGAGCCTACAGTTCTCAGGAGACCTTGGAGTGGCACAGTGACTTCAGCTGCTGCTGAATTGGTGTATCTTTGGGGGTATATCTGCCTTGGTATTCTCCATATCACCTTAGTTATTTTGCCTTTGAGTAAACAACTGTTGGAGATTTCTGCCTTAGTCTTGGTTTGTGACTCACTGGATCTTATTCGGACCTCTGGTCATTACGCTATCTCTTACAGAACAAAATAATCGGCTGTTGAATATTGGACATGCCAGATCCTAATCTCCCCCAGCATTCATCCATCATGGGGCCCCATACATATTAGGCTAAGTTCCCATGGTGAATATTTTATTGTGCATGAAATGTATGGCATTTATGACAACAGTGGCTGATATTAATACCTTAGGAAAGGGCCATGATTATTGGACCCCTCCCAGACTAAAAACATCAGCTCTCAGCCAACCAAGAAATGTAGCATCAATAAGATGCATCAACCGCTCTTCCCACTTGTCATAGTGTGGTGGCATGTGGGGTATTATTGGTGAGGTTGATGTTAGCTTTGTATTATCAGCTGACTTCAAGCCCAGGGGCTAGTAATAGAGAGGTGTCTATAAGATGCCCCAATTACTAAACCCATAGTTAGATTGTAAAAAATACATGGCAAAATAAATTCGTCTCTTTAAAAGAAAAGAAAGATACAAACTCCTTTATTTGAAATAAAAATAAAAAAGCACATTTATACTCACCTTACATTTAATCCACCGATGCCCATGTCCCCTGGAAAAGAAGAAAAATAATAAACAGTCATATCCCTCACCTGTCCGATGTGAAGTTTATCCATACTGTTCCACGACAATCCAGATGATAAGCATAGCGGTCACATCAGTTGCTATCATTGTGGGAAGGTATGGATTATCTTCTCGTCAGACAAGTGAGGGATATGGTTGTTAATTATTTTCATTTTTTTTCCAGAGGACATGGACATCGGTGGATTAGGTGTAAGGTGAGGATTACGGTTGTTCATTATTTTCAGTTTTTTACACCTGAAATGGACTACAATGGATTGAGCATAAGGTGAGTATAACTGTGGTTTCTTATTTTCATTTAAAAAAAGGAGTCTGTGTCATTATTTCAATTGAAGGAATATAATTTTGGCTGTTTCTTTTTAGCAATCTAACTATGTGGTTCATAATTGGGGTGTCTTATAGACACCTATCCATTACTAACCCCTGAGCTTGATGTCAGCCACCAGAAAACTGCTGACATCAACCCTACAACCATTACACCACTTGACACTGCAGCAGAGCAAGTGGGAAGAGCTGGGCAAAGTGCCAGAATTAGCTCATCTATTAGATGCGCCTTTTTGGGGGGCTTCTGGCTGCTCTTTTTAGGCTGTGGGAGCCAATATCTATGGCTCCTTACCAGCCTGAGAATACCAGGCCCCAGTTGTTTGCTTCAGCTTGGCTGATTGTCAAAAATGGGGGGTACCCCATGCCATATTTTTAAATTATTAATTTAAATAATTTTAAATAATGGAGTGGGACCCCTCTACTCTTGATGACCAGCCATAATAAAGCTAACAGCTGAGGGTTACAGACCACAGCTGTCAGTTTTGCCTTCGCTGGTTATCAAAAGTTAGAGTTCCCACATCATTTTTTTTAAATTATTATTTATAGCACAGGTGCCAACTGCTGAATGCTCCCATCAGTGGCACCTGCTCTCACTGTTATCAGCAACAAGAGGCATAGCCTGATGGAAGAAGTACTCACTCATCAGCTGATGCTTGTGACCGGAGGTAACCTAATTGCCACCGATCACAGTGCTGGCTCACGCTGTCATCTGACAGTGTGGGAACCGCAGCTGTCTGACCGGGGGTAATGATCTTACTGCTGATCACAGCCCGGTTTGCCATGCTGTCATGACGCGTGGCAAACAACAGATGTTTGAGGCCCCTATTCATCTGACTAGGGTCCGGTTCCGGGTACTGTTCTGGTACCTAAAAATAACTTTTTAGATGTTCGGCAGAACCTGCCGGACACAAACATTTTCAGGTTCTCCAATTACTAGTGAGTTGTGAAGGGTTTCCACTATTTAGGCACATCAGGGTTTCTCCAAACATGGACAAGGCGTCCGCTGTAGATTCCAGACAATTATGAGTTCAAAAAGTCAACCGGTGCTCCCTCCCTTCCTAGCCCTGCCGAGTGCCCAAACAGTGGTTTCTCCAACATATTAGGTATGAGCATATGAAGGGTTAATGAACTTCTTGAATGTGGTTTTGAACACCTTGAGGGGTGCAGTTTTTAGAATGGTGTCATTTTGGGGTATTTTCTATCATATAGACCCCTCAAAGTCACTTCAATATGAGTTGGTCCCTAGAAAAAAATGGTTTTGTAAATTTTGTTGGAAAAATGAGAAGTCACTGGTCAATTTTTAACCCTCATAGCTTCCTAACAAAAGAAAATCAAAAATTGTACTGATGTAAAGTAGACATGTGGGAAATGTTATTTATTTACTATTTTGTGTAACACCATGCTCTAACTTAAGGGCATAAAAATGAAAATTGTGAAATTGTTGCCAAGGCTACCTCAATGGACAGATTAAAAAAAGTTATGGCAACTGAAAAGTGGGGATAGAAAACAATAAAAATATCCAGGTGAACACTTGTACCCCAGGACATGAATAAAGATTTCTGCAGACAATCAAATGTGTATTTGTTTTGTAAGATTTATTAGAATTTGATGGAATACAGCAGGATCGGCTCATTGTACAGAAATCAGCGTGACATTTGTGACTGCACAGCATATAATGGGCGGAAAGATACAACTATTCTCTGCAAGATCATTTAGTAATGTCTGAGTTGCAATTAGTGGAATCATGAAAAGTAATCCATTATTTCAATGCAAATGTTGGCGATTGGGAGGCATACAGTATAACTAGCTCATTTTAGCTCATGCGCAGCAAGTGGTTATGGGAAAATCACTGTCAGTCATTAGCAGGATTCTCAATTCTCAAAGTCAGAGACAAAAGCTACAGGAAATAAGCAAAGGGAAGCTGCAGGAAGTAAGAAGTAAAGGGAAGCTGCAGGAAATAAGAAGTAAAGGGAAGCTGCAGGAAGTAAGAAGTAAAGGGAAGTTGCAGGAAATAAGACGTAAAGGGAAGCTGCAGGAAATAAGACGTAAAGGGAAGCTGCAGGAAACAAGAAGTAAAGGGAAGCTGCAGGAAATAAGACGTAAAGAGAAGCTGCAGGAAACAAGAAGTAAAGGGAAGCTGCAGGAAAAAAGAAGTAAAGGGAAGCTGCAGGAAATAAGAAGTAAAGAGAAGCTGCAGGAAATAAGAAACAAAAGGGAAGCTGCTGGAAATAAGAAGCAAAGGGAAGCTGCAGGAAATAAGAAGCAAAGGGAAGCTTCAGGAAATAAGACGTAAAGGGAAGCTGCAGGAAATAAGAAGCAAAAGGAAGCTGCAGGAAATAAGAAGTAAAGGGAAGCTGCAGGAAATAAGAAGTAAAGGGAAGCTGCAGTCCCTAAGGCTACAGATATTATCTAAAACAAAGAAATTTATAAATGTTATAGTTAAATCCCAAATTTTCAGCAAAACCCACATAATTGTCATTTGCATGAACTGGAGGTGACTTTTTATAGATCTTTCCATCATTCTTATCTACACTCCACAGATTCCCATCAGGACTGAAAGCCATGAAGTGGGTGAGTCTCAGCCAGCCTCCTGTGCCAACTTTAGTGGTTGACGCCAGCCAATTCCCGGGTGCGGTGGGTGGATTTCCCTTCACGAAGCTGTCATCTTTGCACACAGCATACAGAGTGCCATTTGGGTGGAAGAACAGAGCTTCGTACTGGTTCCAGTTTCCACACCCGATTCTGGTGGCTACACAGTCGCGCCAGCATACGTTTTCGTTGTCAGGCTTCGGACCCTTGTACAAGTCTCCATTACATGTTGCTCCATAGAAAGTTCCATTCGGATGGAAGAAAATGATCTTAAATTCATCCCATCCACATTTCCCGACTCTTCTGGCAGCACAAAACCAGTCGGTGTCTTTATTGGAAGACAGTGGCCCCGTGTACAGATCTCCATCCCGGACACAGAACAGGGAGCCATCAGGACTGCAGGCAATCTTACTGATATTATTCACTTTCCCACACACCGGCGTTCTTGCATTAAAATCATCAAGATAGGCTTTCGGAACAGGTCCGATCTTCAGATTGAAGTCTTTAGTGACCACCAGCAGCTGAGGCTCTACAATTGGATTATAAAACACATAAGTGTAAGGCTGTAATTCTGCCTGTAGTGAGCGATAAAACTTTATAAACTCTTGTATAACTGCAAAATAAAACCCATGAAAATGAAAGAGATGAACAGATGATACATTTATACATTGCAGTTGTCTTAGAGACAAGGTGATATTTTCAATGGTAAGTCCAAAAGACGTAGCTGCAATTCGTGTTCTATCATTATTCTCGATGAGAAAATTTGCCAAAATTCCGAATCGGCTGTACAATCAAGTATGACAAGGAAATTTTCATCAGATTTATTCTATGTGAATCAAATGCACATTAAATGCTCTGCGGGGCTATTATACTGTGTGTGGGGGACTATGGAGCCAACATACTGAGTTGGAGGCTGTGGGGCCATAATACTGTGTTTGAGGTTGTGGAGGACATTATACTGTGTGGTTAAGGCTGCGTGGCATCATGTTGTGTAAGGAAGGCTGTGAGGACCATCATATTATGTAAGGGACTAGTAGTCCATTATACTGTTGGGGAGGCTGTGGGAACCATCATACTGTGTGTTTGGGACTGTGGACCCATCATAATTTGAGTGGCTGTGGGACTATCTTACCATGTGTTTGTGACTGTGGGGCCATCATACTGTGTGGGAGGCTGGGATGGCAATCATTCTTGGTGCAGGGGTTATAATACTTTATGTGGAGCACTGAGGGGGCTGTCATACTAAATGTTGGGTGCTGCTGAGATTATCAAACTATGTGAGTTGTCGTGGGGGTCATAATACTGCATGGAAGGCTGTGGGGGCCAACTTATTGTGTGCTAGGGACTGTAGGCCTATCTTATTGTGTGGGAGGCTGTGGTGACCATCATACTATGTACAGGGGTTATCATATTAGGTGTGGGAGCTCTTTGGGCCATCATGCTATGTGTGGGATGCTGTTGAGATGATCATACACTGTGAGGGGCTGTGAGAGCCATAATACTTGGTGGGAGGCTGCAGGGGACATCATACTATGTGTGAGGGTCTCTGGAAGGCATTCTACTGTGTTGTGACTGTGGGGTCCATCATACTGTGTGGATGGCCGACAGGGCCAGCATACTATGACGGGGGATGATGGGGCGGCCATACTACATGGATGTAGGGTCACCATACTATGTGATGGGCTGTTTGTTCATCATGCTGTGTAGGAGTCTGTTGGGCCATTATACTGTGTGAGGGCTATTATACTGTGTGGGAGGGTGTGCACCCATCAAATTTAGTGTTTGGGCATCTTACTGTATGTAAGGAACTGTGAGACCATCATACTGTGTGGAGAGCTGTAGGGGCTATCATATATTGTGGTGGAGATTGTGGGGATCATCTATATATATAATTGTCTAAGGGTCTGTTTGTCTGTAACCGAAATCCCGCGTCACTGATTCTTCGCGCCCGGCGACCTCGACCAATCAGCGTTCATAAATAAACTGCATACATATACTAGAACGAGAATAACATGAAGGACAGTCTGTGAGGGAAAGAATAACGTGGATGACAGTCTGTGAGGGAGAGAATAACATGGAGAACAGTCTGTGAGGGAGAGAATAACATGGAGGACAGTCTGTGAGGGAGAGAATAACATGAAGGACAGTCTGTGAGGGAGAGAATAACATGAAGGACAGTCTGTGAGGGAGAGAATAACATGGAGGACAGTCTGTGAGGGAGAGAATAACATGGAGAACAGTCTGTGAGGGAGAGAATAACATGGAGGACAGTCTGTGAGGGAGAGAATAACATGAAGGACAGTCTGTGAGGGAGAGAATAACATGAAGGACAGTCTGTGAGGGAGAGAATAACATGGAGGACAGTCTGTGAGGGAGAGAATAACATGGAGGGCAGTCTGTGAGGGAGAGAATAACATTGAGGACAGTCTGTGAGGGAGAGAATAACATGGAGGTCAGTCTGTGAGGGAGAGAATAACATGGAGGACAGTCTGAGGGAGAGAATAACATGGAGGACAGTCTGTGAGGCAGAGAATAACATGGAGGATAGTCTGTGAGTGAGAGAATAACATGGAGGATAGTCTGTGAGGGAGAGAATAACATGGAGGACAGTCTGAGGGAGAGAATAACATGGAGGACAGTCTGTGAGGCAGAGAATAACATGGAGGATAGTCTGTGAGGCAGAGAATAACATGGAGGATAGTCTGTGAGTGAGAGAATAACATGGAGGATAGTCTGTGAGGGAGAGAATAACATGGAGGACAGTCTGAGGGAGAGAATAACATGGAGGACAGTCTGTGAGGCAGAGAATAACATGGAGGATAGTCTGTGAGTGAGAGAATAACATGAAGAACAGTCTGTGAGGGAGAGAATAACATGGAGAACAGTCTGTGAGGGAGAGAATAACATGGAGGACAGTCTGTGAGGGAGAGAATAACATGAAGGACAGTCTGTGAGGGAGAGAATAACATTGGGAACATTCTGTGAGGGAGAGAATAACATGGAGGTCAGTCTGTGAGGGAGAGAATAACATGGAGGACAGTCTGTGAGGGAGAGAATAACATGGAGGACAGTCTGAGGGAGAGAATAACATGGAGGACAGTCTGTGAGGCAGAGAATAACATGGAGGACAGTCTGTGAGGGAGAGAATAACATGGAGGACAGTCTGTGAGGGAGAGAATAACATTGAGGACAGTCTGTGAGGGAGAGAATAACATGGAGGTCAGTCTGTGAGGGAGAGAATAACATGGAGGACAGTCTGAGGGAGAGAATAACATGGAGGACAGTCTGTGAGGCAGAGAATAACATGGAGGATAGTCTGTGAGTGAGAGAATAACATGGAGGATAGTCTGTGAGGGAGAGAATAACATGAAGAACAGTCTGTGAGGGAGAGAATAACATGGAGAACAGTCTGTGAGGGAGAGAATAACATGGAGGACAGTCTGTGAGGGAGAGAATAACATGAAGGACAGTCTGTGAGGGAGAGAATAACATTGGGAACATTCTGTGAGGGAGAGAATAACATGGAGGTCAGTCTGTGAGGGAGAGAATAACATGGAGGACAGTCTGTGAGGGAGAGAATAACATGGAGGACAGTCTGAGGGAGAGAATAACATGGAGGACAGTCTGTGAGGCAGAGAATAACATGGAGGACAGTCTGTGAGGGAGAGAATAACATGGAGGACAGTCTGTGAGGGAGAGAATAACATGAAGAACAGTCTGTGAGGGAGAGAATAACATGGAGAACAGTCTGTGAGGGAGAGAATAACATGGAGGACAGTCTGTGAGGGAGAGAATAACATGGAGGACAGTCTGTGAGGGAGAGAATAACATTGAGAACATTCTGTGAGGGAGAGAATAACATGGAGGTCAGTCTGTGAGGGAGAGAATAACATGGAGGACAGTCTGTGAGGGAGAGAATAACATGGAGGACAGTCTGAGGGAGAGAATAACATGAAGAACAGTCTGTGAGGGAGAGAATAACATGGAGAACAGTCTGTGAGGGAGAGAATAACATGGAGGACAGTCTGTGAGGGAGAGAATAACATGGAGGACAGTCTGTGAGGGAGAGAATAACATTGAGAACATTCTGTGAGGGAGAGAATAACATGGAGGTCAGTCTGTGAGGGAGAGAATAACATGGAGGACAGTCTGTGAGGGAGAGAATAACATGGAGGACAGTCTGAGGGAGAGAATAACATGGAGGACAGTCTGTGAGGCAGAGAATAACATGGAGGACAGTCTGTGAGGGAGAGAATAACATGGAGGACAGTCTGTGAGGGAGATAATAACATGAAGAACAGTCTGTGAGGGAGAGAATAACATGGAGAACAGTCTGTGAGGGAGAGAATAACATGGAGGACAGTCTGTGAGGGAGAGAATAACATGAAGGACAGTCTGTGAGGGAGAGAATAAAATGGAGGACAGTCTGTGAGGGAGAGAATAACATGGAGAACAGTCTGTGAGGGAGAGAATAACATGGAGGACAGTCTGAGGGAGAGAATAACATGGAGGACAGTCTGTGAGGCAGAGAATAACATGGAGGACAGTCTGTGAGGGAGAGAATAACATGGAGGACAGTCTGTGAGGGAGAGAATAACATGGAGGACAGTCTGTGAGGGAGAGAATAACATTGAGAACTGTTATGACCCCAATGGCAGAGGGTCTGAGGAATAATTGCTAAGTCTGCAAACACAGAAAACCAGCTCATAGGGCAGTGGTAACTGGGCTGACCATATATCTAATCCTAGCACCACAAATACCAGCAGCCGGGGAACGTTCCTACGTTGATCCTAGACGTCTCGCGCCAGCCGGAGAACTAACTAACCCTAGAAGGGAAAAGAAAGACCTTTCTTGCCTCCAGAGAAAATACCCCAAAAGTAGGATAGAAGCCCCCAACAAATAATAACGGTGAGGTAAGAGGAAAAGACAAACATAAGAATGAGCTAGGTATTTAGCAAAGAGAGGCCCACTAGCTAATAGCAGAATATAGAAAGATAACTTATATGGTCAGCAAAAAACCCTATCAAAAATATCCACACTGGAAATTCAAGAACCCCCGAACCGTCTAACGGCCCGGGGGGAGAACACCAGCCCCCTAGAGCTTCCAGCAAGGTCAGGAATCACATTTAGTACAAGCTGGACAAAAATGAGAGCAAGCAAATAACCCAAAAAACAAAGAAGCAGGACTTAGCTTAATTTTGCACGAACCAGGACCAGCAGATAGGAGCAAACAGAATGTGTCTGATTACAACGATGCCAGGCACTGGACTAAGGTTCCAGGAGGTTTATATAGCAACACCCCTGAACTAACGACCCAGCTGGGTGCAAACTGAGGGAAGAAAATCCCAGAGTCATATCACTAGTAACCACAAGAGGGAACCAAAAAGTCTAATTCACAACAGAGAACATTCTGTGAGGGAGAGAATAACATGGAGGTCAGTCTGTGAGGGAGAGAATAACATGGAGGACAGTCTGTGAGGGAGAGAATAACATGGAGGACAGTCTGAGGGAGAGAATAACATGGAGGACAGTCTGTGAGGCAGAGAATAACATGGAGGACAGTCTGTGAGGGAGAGAATAACATGGAGGACAGTCTGTGAGGGAGAGAATAACATGAAGAACAGTCTGTGAGGGAGAGAATAACATGGAGAACAGTCTGTGAGGGAGAGAATAACATGGAGGACAGTCTGTGAGGGAGAGAATAACATGAAGGACAGTCTGTGAGGGAGAGAATAACATGGAGGACAGTCTGTGAGGGAGAGAATAACATGGAGAACAGTCTGTGAGGGAGAGAATAACATGGAGGACAGTCTGAGGGAGAGAATAACATGGAGGACAGTCTGTGAGGCAGAGAATAACATGGAGGACAGTCTGTGAGGGAGAGAATAACATGGAGGACAGTCTGTGAGGGAGAGAATAACATGGAGAACAGTCTGTGAAGGAGAGAATAACATGGAGAGCAGTCTGTGAGGGAGGGAATAACATGGAGGTCAGTCTGTAAGGGAGAGAATAACATGGAGAACAGTCTGTGAAGGAGAGAATAACATGGAGAACAGTCTGTGAGGGAGAGAATAACATGGAGGACAGTCTGAGGGAGAGAATAACATGGAGGACAGTGTGTGTGGGCGAGAATAACATGGAGGACAGTCTGTGAGGGAGAGAATAACATGGAGAACAGTCTGTGAGGGAGAGAATAACATGGAGGACAGTCTGAGGGAGAGAATAACATGGAGGACAGTCTGTGAGGGAGAGAATAACATGGAGAAAGAACAGTCTGTGAAGGAGAGAATAACATGGAGAACAGTCTGTGAGGGAGAGAATAACATGGAGGACAGTCTGAGGGACAGAATAACATGGAGGAAAGTCTGTGTGGGCGAGAATAACATGGAGGACAGTCTGTGAGGGAGAGAATAACATGGAGGACAGTCTGTGAGGGAGAGAATAACATGGAGAACAGTCTGTGAGGGAGAGAATAACATGGAGGACAGTCTGAGGGAGAGAATAACATGGAGGACAGTCTGTGAGGCAGAGAATAACATGGAGGACAGTCTGTGAGGGAGAGAATAACATGGAGGACAGTCTGTGAGGGAGAGAATAACATGGAGAACAGTCTGTGAAGGAGAGAATAACATGGAGAACAGTCTGTGAGGGAGGGAATAACATGGAGGTCAGTCTGTGAGGGAGAGAATAACATGGAGAACAGTCTGTGAAGGAGAGAATAACATGGAGAACAGTCTGTGAGGGAGAGAATAACATGGAGGACAGTCTGAGGGAGAGAATAACATGGAGGACAGTGTGTGTGGGCGAGAATAACATGGAGGACAGTCTGTGAGGGAGAGAATACCATGGAGAACAGTCTGTGAGGGAGAGAATAACATGGAGGACAGTCTGAGGGAGAGAATAACATGGAGGACAGTCTGTGAGGGAGAGAATAACATGGAGAAAGAACAGTCTGTGAAGGAGAGAATAACATGGAGAACAGTCTGTGAGGGAGAGAATAACATGGAGGACAGTCTGAGGGACAGAATAACATGGAGGAAAGTCTGTGTGGGCGAGAATAACATGGAGGACAGTCTGTGAGGGAGAGAATAACATGGAGGACAGTCTGTGAGGGAGAGAATAACATGGAGAACAGTCTGTGAGGGAGAGAATAACATGGAGGACAGTCTGAGGGAGAGAATAACATGGAGGACAGTCTGTGAGGCAGAGAATAACAGAGAACAGTCTGTGAGGGAGAGAATAACATGGAGGACAGTCTGTAAGGGAGAGAATAACATGGAGGACAGTCTGTGAGGGAGAGAATAACATGGAGGACAGTCTGTGAGGGAGAGAATAACATGGAGGACAGTCTGTGAGGGAGAGAATAACATGGAGGACAGTCTGAGGGAGAGAATACCATGGAGGACAGTCTGTGTGGGCGAGAATAACATGGAGCACAGTCTGTGAGGGAGAGAATAACATGGAGGACAGTCTGAGGGAGAGAATAACATGGAGGACAGTCTGAGGGAGAGAATAACATGGAGGACAGTCTGTGTGGGCGAAAATAACATGGAGCACAGTCTGTGAGGGAGAGAATAACATGGAGGTCAGTCTGTGAGAGAGAGAATAACATGGAGAACAGTCTGTGAGGGAGAGAATAACATGGAGGACAGTCTGAGGGAGAGAATAACATGGAGGACAGTCTGTGAGGGAGAGAATAACATGAAGGACAGTCTGTGAGGGAGAGAATAACATGGAGGACAGTCTGTGAGGGAGAGAATAACATGGAGAACAATCTGTGAGGGAGAAAGTAACATGGAGGACAGTCTGTGAGGGAGAGAATAACACGGAGGACAGTCTGTGAGGGAGAGAATAACATGGAGGACAGTCTGTGAGGGAGAGAATAACATGAAGGACAGTCTGTGAGGGAGAGAATAACATGGAGGACAGTCTGTGAGGGAGAGAATAACATGGAGGACAGTCTGTGAGGGAGAAAGTAACATGGAGGACAGTCTGTGAGGGAGAGAATAACACGGAGGACAGTCTGTGAGGGAGAGAATAACATGGAGAACACTCTGTGAGGGAGATAATAAACACGGCTTCACTGATAATGTATATATTTTACCCGGAAAATTCTGAGTATTCATTGCATTATTCTTAAATCTTTATAAATAAACTACATACATATTCTAGAATACCCGATGTGTTAGAATTGGGCCACCATCTAGTACTATATAAGAGGCATTGTGGGCCATTATATTGTTTGTGGAGGCCATCATACTATATGTGGTAGCATCACACTGTATGGGGAACTGTGGGGGCATCTGGGGATATTATTACTTTTTAGGGACATGCAGAAAGATATTCAATGTTAAGAGGTCACTTAGAAGACAGCCTTACATTTAGGGACACTCAGGATATTGCAACTGTCTAAGGAACATATGGAAGGGTTTATTACTTTCTAGGACACTCACAGAAGGAAATCAAATTTTTTTAAGCTGTAATTTTACCATATAGAGGGAACAGACAGAGTTTTACTATATAAGGGGCACAGTGGTGGCATTATTATGTGGGGCAGTAAGAGGAGCCGTTATTGTACCACACAGGAGGTGCAGTAATAGGGACACATACGGCAGCAGCGGTTCAGTATTGGGGTATCAGGTGCAGTAATAGGGACACATACGGCAGTAGCGGCTCAGTATTGGGGTATCAGGGGCAGTAATAGGGACACATACGGCAGCAGCGGCTCAGTATTGGGGTATCAGGTGCAGTAATAGGGACACATACGGCAGCAGCAGCTCAGTATTGGGGTATCAGGTGCAGTAATAGGGACACATACGGCAGCAGTGGCTCAGTATTGTGGTATCAGGGGCAGTAATAAGGACACATACGGCAGCAGCGGCTCAGTATTGGGGTATCAGGGGCAGTAATAGGGACACATACGGCAGCAGCGGCTCAGTATTGGGGTATCAGGGGCAGTAATAGGGACACATACGGCAGCAGCGGCTCAGTATTGGGGTATGAGGTGCTGTAATAGGGACACATACGGCAGCAGCGGCTCAGTATTGGGGTATCAGGTGCAGTAATAGGTACACATACGGCAGCAGAGGCTCAGTATTGGGGTATCAGGTGCAGTAATAGGGACACATACGGCAGCAGAGGCTCAGTATTGGGGTATCAGGGGCAGTAATAGGGACACATACGGCAGCAGCGGCTCAGTATTGGGGTATCGGGTGCAGTAATAGGTACACATACGGCAGCAGAGGCTCAGTATTGGGGTATCAGGTGCAGTAATAGGGACACATACGGCAGCAGAGGCTCAGTATTGGGGTATCAGGTGCAGTAATAGGGACACATACGGCAGCAGTGGCTCAGTATTGGGGTATCAGGGGCAGTAATAGGGACACATATGGCAGCAGCGGCTCAGTATTGGGGTATCAGGTGCAGTAATAGGGACACATACGGCAGCAGCGGCTCAGTATTGGGGTATCAGGTGCAGTAATAGGGACACATACGGCAGTAGCGGCTCAGTATTGGGGTATCAGGGGCAGTAATAGGGACACATACGGCAGCAGCGGCTCAGTATTGGGGTATCAGGTGCAGTAATAAGGACACATAAGGCAGCAGCGGCTCAGTATTGGGGTATCAGGTGCAGTAATAAGGACACATACGGCAGCAGCGGCTCAGTATTGGGGTATCAGGTGCAGTAATAAGGACACATACGGCAGCAGCGGCTCAGTATTGGGGTATCAGGGGTAGTAATAGGGACACATACGGCAGCAGCGGCTCAGTATTGGGGTATCAGGTGCAGTAATAGGGACACATACGGCAGCAGCGGCTCAGTATTGGGGTATCAGGTGCAGTAATAGGGACACATACGGCAGCAGCGGCTCAGTATTGGGGTATCAGGTGCAGTAATAGGGACACATACGGCAGCAGCGGCTCAGTATTGGGGTATCAGGGGCAGTAATAGGGACACATACGGCAGCAGCGGCTCAGTATTGGGGTATCTGGTGCAGTAATAGGGACACATATGGCAGCAGAGGCTCAGTATCGGGGTATCAGATGCAGTAATAGGGACACATACGGCAGCAGCGGCTCAGTATTGGGTATCAGGGGCAGTAATAGGGACACATATGGCAGCAGCGGCTCAGTATTGGGGTATCAGGTGCAGTAATAGGGACACATACGGCAGCAGTGGCTCAGTATTGGGGTATCAGGTGCAGTAATACGGACACATACGGCAGCAGCGGCTCAGTATTGGGGTATCATGTGCAGTAATAAGGACACATATGGCAGCAGCGGCTCAGTATTGGGGTATCAGGGGCAGTAATAGGGACACATACGGCAGCAGTGGCTCAGTATTGGGGTATCAGGTGCAGTAATAGGGACACATACGGCAGCAGCGGCTCAGTATTGGGGTATCAGGTGCAGTAATACGGACACATACGGCAGCAGCGGCTCAGTATTGGGGTATCAGGGGCAGTAATATGGACACATACGGCAGCAGAGGCTCAGTATTGGGGTATCAGGTGCAGTAATAAGGACACATAGGGCAGCAGCGGCTCAGTATTGGGGTATCAGGTGCAGTAATAGGGACACATACGGCAGCAGCGGCTCAGTATTGGGGTATCAGGTGCAGTAATAGGGACACATACGGCAGCAGAGGCTCAGTATTGGGGTATCAGGTGCAGTAATAAGGACACATACGGCAGCAGAGGCTCAGTATTGGGGTATCAGGTGCAGTAATAAGGACACATACGGCAGCAGCTCAGTATTGGGGTATCAGGGGCAGTAATAAGGACACATACGGCAGCACCGGCTCAGTATTGGGGTATCAGGTGCAGTAATAGGGACACATACGGCAGCAGAGGCTCAGTATTGGGGTATCAGGTGCAGTAACATGGACACATACGGCAGCAGCGGCTCAGTATTGGGGTATCAGGGGCAGTAATATGGACACATACGGCAGCAGCGCCTCAGTATTGGGGTATCAGGTGCAGTAATAAGGACACATACGGCAGCAGCGGCACAGTATTGGGTTATCAGGGGCAGTAATAGGGACACATACGGCAGCAGCGGCTCAGTATTGGGGTATCAGGTGTAGTAATAGGGACACATACGGCAGGAGCGGCTCAGTATTGGGGTATCAGGGGCAGTAATAGGGACACATACGGCAGCAGCGGCTCAGTATTGGGGTATCAGGGGCAGTAATAGGGACACATACGGCAGCAGCGGCTCAGTATTGGGGTATCAGGGGCAGTAATAGGGACACATACAGCAGCAGCGGCTCAGTATTGGGCTATCAGGTGCAGTAATAGGGACACATACGGCAGCAGAGGCTCAGTATTGGGGTATCAGGGGCAGTAATAGGGACACATACGGCAGCAGCGGCTCAGTATTGGGGTATCAGGTGCAGTAATAAGGACACATACGGCAGCAGCGGCTCAGTATTGAGGTATCAGGTGCAGTAATAAGGACACATACGGCAGCAGTGGCTCAGTATTGGGGTATCAGGGGCAGTAATAGGGACACATACGGCAGCAGAGGCTCAGTATTGGGGTATCAGGTGCAGTAATAGGGACACATACGGCAGCAGCTCAGTATTGGGGTATCAGGGGCAGTAATAGGGACACATACGGCAGCAGCGGCTCAGTATTGGGGTATCAGGTGCAGTAATAGGGTCACATACGGCAGCAGCGGCTCAGTATTGGGGTATCAGGGGCAGTAATAGGGACACACGGCAGCAGCGGCTCAGTATTGGGGTATCAGGGGCAGTAATAAGGACACATACGGCAGCAGCGGCTCAGTATTGGGGTATCAGGTGCAGTAATAGGGACACATACGGCAGCAGCAGCTCAGTATTGGGGTATGAGGTGCAGTAATAGGGACACATACGGCAGCAGCTCAGTATTGGGGTATCAGGTGCAGTAATAGGGACACATACGGCAGCAGCGGCTCAGTATTGGGGTATCAGGGGCAGTAATAGGGACACATACGGCAGCAGCGGCTCAGTATTGGGGTATCAGGTGCAGTAATAAGGACACATACGGCAGCAGCGGCTCAGTATTGGGGTATCAGGGGCAGTAATAGGGACACATATGGCAGCAGCGGCTCAGTATTGGGGTATCAGGGGCAGTAATAGGGACACATACGGCAGCAGCGGCTCAGTATTGGGGTATCAGGGGTAGTAATAGGGACACATACGGCAGCAGCGGCTCAGTATTGGGGTATCAGGTGCCGTAATAGGGACACATACGGCAGTAGCGGCTCAGTATTGGGGTATCAGGTGCAGTAATAGGGTCACATACGGCAGCAGCGGCTCAGTATTCGGGTATCAGGTGCAGTAATAGGGACACATACGGCAGCAGCGGCTCAGTATTGGGGTATCAGGTGCAGTAATAGGGACACATACGGCAGCAGCGGCTCAGTATTGGGGTATCAGGGGCAGTAATAGGGACACATACGGCAGCAGCTTAGTATTGGGGTATCAGGGGCAGTAATAGGGACACATAGGCAGCAGCGGCTCAGTATTGGGGTATCAGGTGCAGTAATAGGGACACATACGGCAGCAGAGGCTCAGTATTGGGGTATCAGGTGCAGTAATAGGGACACATAGGCAGCAGCGGCTCAGTATTGGGGTATCAGGTGCAGTAATAGGGACACATACGGCAGCAGCGGCTCAGTATTGGGGTATCAGGTGCAGTAATAAGGACACATACGGCAGCAGAGGCTCAGTATTGGGGTATCAGGTGCAGTAATAAGGACACATACGGCAGCAGCGGCTCAGTATTGGGGTATCAGGTGTAGTAATAGGGACACATACGGCAGCAGCGGCTCAGTATTGGGGTATCAGGTGTAGTAATAGGGACACATACGGCAGCAGAGGCTCAGTATTGAGGTATCAGGGGCAGTAATAGGGACACATACGGCAGCAGTGGCTCAGTATTGGGGTATTAGGTGCAGTAATAGGGTCACATACGGCAGCAGAGGCTCAGTATTGGGGTATCAGGTGCAGTAATAGGGTCACATACGGCAGCAGTGGCTCAGTATTGGGGTATCAGGGGCAGTAATAGGGACACATACGGCAGAGGCTCAGTATTGGGGTATCAGGTGCAGTAATAGGGACACATACGGCAGCAGAGGCTCAGTATTGGGGTATCAGGTGCAGTAATAGGGTCACATACGGCAGCAGTGGCTCAGTATTGGGGTATCAGGGGCAGTAATAGGGACACATATGGCAGAGGCTCAGTATTGGGGTATCAGGTGCAGTAATAAGGACACATACGGCAGCAGCGGCTCAGTATTGGGGTATCAGGGGCAGTAATAGGGACACATACGGCAGCAGTGGCTCAGTATTGGGGTATCAGGTGCAGTAATAGGGACACATACGGCAGCAGAGGCTCAGTATTGGGGTATCAGGTGCAGTAATAGGGTCACATACGGCAGCAGTGGCTCAGTATTGGGGTATCAGGGGCAGTAATAGGGACACATACGGCAGAGGCTCAGTATTGGGGTATCAGGTGCAGTAATAGGGACACATACGGCAGCAGCGGCTCAGTATTGGGGTATCAGGGGCAGTAATAGGGACACATACGGCAGCAGAGGCTCAGTATTGGGGTATCAGGGGCAGTAATAGGGACACATACGGCAGCAGCGGCTCAGTATTGGGGTATCAGGTGCAGTAATAAGGACACATACGGCAGCAGCGGCTCAGTATTGGGGTATCAGGTGCAGTAATAAGGACACATACGGCAGCAGCGGCTCAGTATTGGGGTATCAGGGGCAGTAATAGGGACACATGCGCCAGCAGCGGCTCAGTTTTGGGGTATCAGGGGCAGTAATAGGGACACATACGGCAGCAGCGGCTCAGTATTGGGGTATCAGGGGCAGTAATAGGGACACATACGGCAGCAGCGGCTCAGTATTGGGGTATCAGGTGCAGTAATATGGACACATACGGCAGCAGCGGCTCAGTATTGGGGTATCAGGGGCAGTAATAAGGACACATACGGCAGCAGCGGCTCAGTATTGGGGTATCAGGTGCAGTAATAAGGACACATATGGCAGCAGAGGCTCAGTATTGGGGTATCAGGTGCAGTAATAGGGACACATACGGCAGCAGCGGCTCAGTATTGAGGTATCAGGTGCAGTAATAGGGACACATACGGCAGCAGAGGCTCAGTATTGGGGTATCAGGTGCAGTAATAGGGACACATACGGCAGCAGCGGCTCAGTATTGGGGTATCAGGGGCAGTAATAGGGACACATACGGCAGCAGCGGCTCAGTATTGGGGTATCAGGTGCAGTAATAGGGACACATACGGCAGCAGCGGCTCAGTATTGGGGTATCAGGTGCAGTAATAGGGTCACATAAGGCAGCAGGGGCTCAGTATTGAGGTATCAGGGGCAGTAATAGGGACACATACGGCAGCAGCGGCTCAGTATTGGGGTATCAGGTGCAGTAATAGGGACACATACGGCAGCAGCGGCTCAGTATTGGGGTATCAGGTGCAGTAATAGGGACACATACGGCAGCAGAGGCTCAGTATTGGGGTATCAGGTGCAGTAATAGGGTCACATACGGCAGCAGCGGCTCAGTATTGGGGTATCAGGGGCAGTAATAGGGACACATACGGCAGAGGCTCAGTATTGGGGTATCAGGGGCAGTAATAGGGACACATACGGCAGCAGCGGCTCAGTATTGGGGTATCAGGTGCAGTAATAAGGACACATACGGCAGCAGCGGCTCAGTATTGGGGTATCAGGGGCAGTAATAGGGACACATACGGCAGCAGAGGCTCAGTATTGGGATATCAGGTGCAGTAATAGGGACACATACGGCAGCAGCGGCTCAGTATTGGGGTATCAGGTGCAGTAATAGGGGCACATACGGCAGCAGAGGCTCAGTATTGGGGTATCAGGGGCAGTAATAGGGACACATACGGCAGCAGAGGCTCAGTATTGGGGTATCAGGTGCAGTAATAGGGACACATACGGCAGCAGCGGCTCAGTATTGGGGTATCAGGGGCAGTAATAGGGACACATACGGCAGAGGCTCAGTATTGGGGTATCAGGGGCAGTAATAGGGACACATACGGCAGCAGCGGCTCAGTATTGGGGTATCAGGTGCAGTAATAAGGACACATACGGCAGCAGCGGCTCAGTATTGGGGTATCAGGTGCAGTAATAGGGGCACATACGGCAGCAGAGGCTCAGTATTGGGGTATCAGGGGCAGTAATAGGGACACATACGGCAGCAGAGGCTCAGTATTGGGGTATCAGGTGCAGTAATAGGGGCACATACGGCAGCAGAGGCTCAGTATTGGGGTATCAGGGGCAGTAATAGGGACACATACGGCAGCAGAGGCTCAGTATTGGGGTATCAGGTGTAGTAATAGGGACACATACGGCAGCAGCGGCTCAGTATTGTGGTATCAGGGGCAGTAATAGGGACACATACGGCAGCAGAGGCTCAGTATTGGGGTATCAGGGGCAGTAATAGGGACACATACGGCAGCAGAGGCTCAGTATTGGGGTATCAGGGGCAGTAATAGGGACACATACGGCAGCAGAGGCTCAGTATTGGGGTATCAGGGGCAGTAATAGGGACACATACGGCAGCAGAGGCTCAGTATTGGGGTATCAGGTGTAGTAATAGGGACACATACGGCAGCGGCTCAGTATTGGGGTATCAGGGGCAGTAATAGGGACACATACGGCAGCAGAGGCTCAGTATTGGGGTATCAGGTGTAGTAATAGGGACACATACGGCAGCAGAGGCTCAGTATTGGAGTATCAGGTGTAGTAATAGGGACACATATGGCAGCAGCGGCTCAGTATTGGGGTATCAGGTGTAGTAATAGGGACACATACGGCAGCAGAGGCTCAGTATTGGGGTATCAGGGGCAGTAATAAGGACACATATGGCAGCAGCGGCTCAGTATTGGGGTATCAGGTGTAGTAATAGGGACACATACGGCAGCAGAGGCTCAGTATTGGGGTATCAGGGGCAGTAATAAGGACACATACGGCAGTAGCGGCTCAGTATTGGGGTATCAGGGGCAGTAATAAGGACACATACGGCAGCAGCGGCTCAGTATTGGGGTATCAGGGGCAGTAATAGGGACACATACGGCAGCAGAGGCTCAGTATTGGGGTATCAGGGGCAGTAATAAGGACACATATGGCAGCAGCGGCTCAGTATTGGGGTATCAGGTGCAGTAATAGGGACACATACGGCAGCAGAGGCTCAGTATTGGGGTATCAGGTGTAGTAATAAGGACACATATGGCAGCGGCTCAGTATTGGGGTATCAGGGGCAGTAATAGGGACACATACGGCAGCAGAGGCTCAGTATTGGGGTATCAGGTGTAGTAATAGGGACACATATGGCAGCAGCGGCTCAGTATTGGGGTATCAGCAGGATGAGGGGTTTGTGAAGTTTGGGAATAGATGGGATCGGTGCTGGAAGTGTGAGATGGGCAACTGATGAATGAAAAAAGCTTTATTGATCGTGCGCGTACAATTTTTATCCTGTGATTGGTTTAGCTATATGAGCCCTTTTTTTCTGATGCTTTACTTAGATACAAACAGGAAAATGTAACTTTACACGAGTCTAAAACCTCAGAAATAAAAGCAAAACAGTTGAATAGAAATTATGTCGGCAGCTAAAACGCACTAGACACCGGCTCCCCTGACACATTGACTCTCCCCACCACATACAATGACTCCGGGCGGAGACTTACCGGGATCACAGGAGCAGTGACCGCTGTGAGACTGCATCTTATAGATGGAGGCGATGTTCTTCTTGATGTCAGAGAGCAGTTGGCACAAGGACGTGTTCGGATGTGAACTTCCTGGGGACGTGCGGCTCTTTTATACCTGTGTTACCTGCCATCATCCAGTCGCCGTAGACTGCACAGCCCATTATTATAACACAGTGATGCAATGGATTTTCACAAGAACATGATGACTGATAAAGTAAAAGATGTGGAAATAGTCAATATCATAGCAATAAAATATGTTTATGTGCTGGTGAAAATTAGATTGGAGTAAGAGATAGCGCCTCCGAGATTTTTTCTTTATCCTGTTAGTTACATTCACTTTCTACAGTAGGCAATGGAGATAACGCATGTGTGGTCTCTAATCTTCATTCATTGTACAGGTTTGGCGCATGTAGTGATGGGCAGACCCATGGATGTTTTGTTACCGCCGGTGAGAGTGCTGCAGTTCCCACCCTATCACACAGCGTGTGAGCAAGCAGCTGTGACCGGCGGTACAAAGGTTACCGCCAGTCACAGGCATCTGCTGATGAGCGTACTACTGTCATCATCATACGCCTGGTCTCCCTGATAGCAGAAAATGTATACCTGAACTTCTGTATGACGCACAGAACAAAATCCCCTGTAGTTTATCGGATGCTTCTCAACATTTTCTGAATTGCTAAAATGGCGACATTAGTAGCTTCCAGGTTAATGCTGTGGAAAAAGTTCAACCACCCAAAAGGGGAGGTGACAGATCATGATTTTTAAAATATAAAGAAGCATCTGCAATTCTTAAGTTAAATACCAGAATTCCAAATGGTCTGAACATCCGAACAGATCATGTATATTTATTGAATTAATTCATTTAGGAGAAATACAAATTCAAATAATGTGCATTTTTTTATAATATGATCTGTCAAACACCTTACATTTTAGGATTTATGCAACACTATGACTAAAAACACAAAGTTGGTGCATGTCCCAGGGACCTGTATATTTTTTTTAAACGTTATTATGGGACTTTTTAATTACTTTTCAATAAATTTGTTGTTTTTAAATTAACCTCCCCGAACCTGCTGCTGGACACCTTCTCACACCAGTTGTAAAATGATGAGAGTATTTACCAGCTGACACCTGTGCAATAAATAAAATAAAAAAATGGCATGGGGACCCCTCTATTTTTGTTAACCAGGGCAGGTAAAGCTCACAGCTGTGGGCTGCAGACCACAGCTGCCAGCTTTATATTGACTGGTTATCAAAAATAGAGGGATCTCCAAGCCGTTTTTAAAATTATTTAAATAAATAATTTAAAAAAAACTGTGTGGGCTCCCCCATTTTTTTGACAACTGGTCAAGCTAAAGCAGACAGATAGGGCCATGGAAATTGGCCCTGCAAAACCTAAAAATAGCAGATGCGCCAATTCTAGTGCTTTGCCCGGCTCTTCCCACTTGCCCTGGTGCAGTGGCTAGTGGGGTAATGTTTGTGTGGTTGGATGAGAAATATATGATGGTATAGTATGGGGGAGAAAGGTGCAAGGGGACAAAGTATAACGATGGGGCAGTATAGGGGCAGTATAGAGAAAGGGCAACATGAGGTGAAAATGTGGGAGCACAGTATCCAGAGAAGAGAATGCAGAGAGGGGAGTGTGAGGAGGAGGCACAGGATAGCAACTGAGTAGTGTGGGGGCAGTATAGAGAGCGGGCAATCTGTGAGGGCACAGTATGGACATTATGCAAATGTGTAGAGTATGAGGTGGGAGCACAGCATAGACACTGAGTAGTGTGGGTGGCAGTATAGAGAGCGAGCAATCTGTGAGGGCACAGTATGGAGGGGACATTAGGCAAATGTGTAGAGTATGAGGAGGGAGCACAGCATAGACACTGAGTAGTGTGGGGGCAGTATAGAGAGCGGGCAATCTGTGAGGGCACAGTATGGACATTATGCAAATGTGTAGAGTATGAGGAGGGAGCACAGCATAGACACTGAGTAGTGTGGGTGGCAGTATAGAAGATGCAGCATGTGAGGGGTCAGTTTGCAGAGGAGGTGATTGTGAGGAGAGAGTGCAGTATGGAAAGCAGAGGACAGTTTGGAGGCCAGGTACCATAATTGTGACTGAGTGGAGAGGAAACTATTCAGTGGAACTTCATAGGGCAGATATTTTCATTCAGGATTATCATAATCATGCTGTTATTTTTAAGGGCACTGTGTAGGGATGTGCAGCATAAGACCAGAGAAGTCTGCAGAGATGAGCTGTGGATGTGAAAAATCATCTTGGGGTCTGGACAAGATGAAGAAGAAAAAAAATAGGATAACACCTATAAAGTACATCTAGATATATCTTTTATTTGTGATACTGACAGCGTCTCATCAATACTGTGATGCCTGCATGGTACGAAGTCTGATGATGTCTATTAACGACAACTTCAAGTATCTCCTAACCATTTCTTAGACATACTGGAGAAGTTGTAGGTTCATGTGATACAGTTGTATATGGGGCCTGATATTACAATTGATCGCACTATTAAGCTTGATGCTGTATTTATGTACTGATGTACTGATTGTGATTCTGGGGATCTATTGCTGTATTGATGGTGCTTCTAGTGATGTATTCATGTTTTGAAGGTGGTTATGGTGATGTATTCATGTTCTATTGGTGGTCCTAGTGCTATATGCATGCAGTACTGGTGGTTTTGGTGATGCATTGCTGTACTGATAGTGGTTCTGGTGATGTATTCATGTACTGATGGTGGTTCTGGTGAAGTGTTTTTGCTCTGCTGGTGGTTCTGGTGATGTATTCCTGTACTCATGGAGGTTCTGGAGACTGGAGTATTGCTGTACTGTTGGTGGTTCTAGTGATGTAGCCATGATGGTTCTGGTGCTGTATTCCTGCACTTGTCAGGAAACGTGAAAAGGTTGAACTGTATGAAACAGGAAAGGGATACAAAAAGATATCCAAGGAATTGATAATGCAAGTCAGCAGCATTCACACTGTGATTAACAAATGGAAAATCAGGGGCTCTGTAAAAACAAAACCACAGACAGGTAGAGCAACAATATTGTCATCCACAACTGCCAGGAAAATTGTCCAGGATGCTAAGAAAAACCCACAAATAACATCAGCTGATAGGCTACGTTCACATTTGCGTTGTGCGGCACAGCGTCGGCGACGCAACGCACAACGCATGCAAAAACGCATGCAAAACGCAGCTTTTTGTGACGCATGCGTCCAATTTTGGCATGATTTTCGGCGCAAAAAAAAATGCAACATGCAGCGTCCTGTGCGCCCTGACGCTTGCGCCAAAAATGATGCATGCATCACAAAACACAAGACAACGCATGTCCATGTGCCCCCATGTTAAATATAGGGGAGCATGATGCATGCGCTGCTATGCATTGCCGAACCTGCGCCCGACGCAACGCAAATGTGAACGTAGCCATAGTATGGACTTTCTGAAAACAAGCGGTGTGGCTGGTCCAAGATGCACAATAAGGAGGCACTTGAAGAAAAATGGGCTGCATGGTCGAGTCGCCAGAAGAAAGCCATTACTGTGCAAATGCCACAAAGTATCTCTGCTACAATACACAAAACAGCACAGAGACAAGCCTCAAAACTTCTACAACAAGGTAATTTGGAGTGATGAGACCAAAATTGAACTTTTTGGCCACAACCATAAAGGTTACATTTGGAGTGAGGTCAACAATGCCTATGATGAAAGGGACACCATTCCTACTGTAAAGCACGGAGGTGGATTGCTGATGTTTTGGGGATGTGTGAGCTACAAAGGCACAGGAACCTTGGTCAAAGTTGAAGGAAAGATGAATGCAGCACGTTATCAGCAAATACTGGAGGCAAATTTGCAGTTATCAGCCCGGAAGCTGCGCATGGGAAGTGCTTGGATGTTCCAACAAGACAACGATACAAAACATAAGGCCAAGTCGACCTGTCATTGGCTACAGCAGAACAAAGTGAAGGTTCTGGAGTGGCCATCTCAGTCTCCTGACCTCAATATCATTGAGCCACTCTGGGGAGATCTCAAGCGTGCAGCTCATGCTAGACAGCCCAGGAATTTACAGGAACTGGAGGCTTTTTGCCAAGAAGAGTGGGCAGCTTTACCATCTGAGAAAATAACCTCATCCACAAAAGACTTCAAGCTGTCACTGATCTTAGAGGGGGAAATACACGGTATTAAGAAAACGGGGATGTGAACTTTGATCAGGGTGTTTTGATGTTTTGGGTTGTCATTATGATATAAAAAGAGAAATCACAGAAGTTTGACAATAAGTGGCTTCACCCAACCACTGACCATGAGTGGAGAAAAAGATTTGGTGTTATCATTCATATTCTCTAAAAGGCCAAGAAAGCAAAAATTTTGCTGGGGTATGTAAACTTTTGAGCACAACTGTATGCTATGCCTAAATAAGGAGCAGGAACTGCTCCAAAACGCATAGCAAATAAAATATTTTTTAAAATACTTTCAGTGGTTTGAACTGGCCCTGACAAGATCACTCCAACAAGAAATCTTCCTCCTCTACATCGGAGTTGGAGTATGAGGAGGAGCAGGAAGAGGTGCAGGAGCTGCTGTGGGAGGTGGAGGAAACCCTGATAGAAGTAGGGCTAGCAATCCTCGGCGTGAGGAGCATATGTGTCATATAAGGGTGTGACTAGACCCAAGCCTCCACAATGTGCACCTAGTGTGCTGTCAGGGAAATGTAGCATCCCAGGCCACAATTGCTTGTTGACGTGTCGGTTGTAAAGTGGACAATGTCAGTAAGTGCGTTGGTAAAGGCACAGGTGATGTTCCTGGACACGTGCTGGTAGAAGGAGTGGAAAAGTTTCAGCTTGGGACCAAGTTCCAAGGGATGGCTGCCACCATGAGTCAGCAGAAATACTCCAGGTCTACCAGCCGAAATGGCAACATTTCCATGACAAACAGCCTGGAAATGTGCCCGTTTAGCATTTGGGCCTGTTGATGGGTGGCTGGGAACTTTCTTTTTTGTTCCAATGCAAGTAGTGACAGCTGAATGCTGGGCTGGGACAAGGATTTGGAAGTGTCTGATGATGGTAAGTCAGAATTTCCAAGGATAGGTGCAGGGAAGGAGGCATCCGCACCAGTGTTTTGGACCGGGGACCGGGAAGCACCTAGAAAAGGGAAGAGGCATTGGGGCAGTGGTTTCACCCGATGGCACCAATCATGGACTCAGGTGTTCGGGTCACCTAGTCGAGTGCTTAGTTGACATGTGCCTGATCGTACTGGTGGTGGTTAGGTTCTTAGTGGTCATGACCCCACTGATCTTGGCATGGCACAGGTAGCAAATGGCCATTTTGTTAGTCTCCGAACTCTATTTAAAAAGTCCCAAACTAGGGAACACCTAACTCTTTGATGGCAAAATGCACAAGTGTTGATGCTCTGCAGAACATTTTCACGCCTTGTCTCTCTGGTCACCCCACTGCCTCTTTCTGTTTATTTTTCATGCTGCCAATCTCTCCCCCTCAGTGCTGCTGCTCTCGCTCTGCATGCCAGCTGCCCAGGTTGAGTCAGTGAATTAATCATCCACCCCCTTGTCCTCCAGCCCCACACCCTGGTCCTCCTGACTTCACGACTTAACAACAACAAAACTTAGTGGCAACTGTATCTCATCATCATATTCCTCCTTATCCCAAATTTGCCATTCCCCACCATCATGTTCTTGTGGCCATGGCTACTCTAAGGTTGGTGCATCACTAAACAGCATGTCCTCCTGTCCCTCTTGAAGCATGCAAGCTCAGAGGCCACAATCAAGAAATTATGTTGTAAAGTGCTCCTCTTAGTCTCCTAGTGTGTGATCACTAGTCTCCTGGGACTCAACATGGTGGGAGGAAGGAAGATCAGGGTAAAGATTAAGTGAGACAAGACCGTAAGGAAGACTGGGTGGTGCTGCCAAGCTTGCTGGAAACATTATCTGCTATCCAACTAAACACCTGTTTGCACTGCTCTGGCTTCAGAAGTGGTGTACCATGCCTCCCTGAAAAGTGGGACAGGAACTTATGTGTCGTGGATGGGCAAGTTTCTTGTGCTCCAGCAGCAGGCATAGTCACACCTACCCCACGTCCTCGGCATCTACATGCACCATCATTAGCACTTCCACTTCCCCATCCATTAATGCACGCCTTATACATTTTGTAATTGCAAGGTCTTTTGAAACCAAGTTTATTTTTAATAAAACAAAAAAATTGGTCACCTGCAGCAATCAAAGAGGTTTGGGGGAATTTACTCCACCGTAATGTAACAGAAAGAACGCCAAAGTGTATGGATGACAATCAAATTCAATCCAGAAAAATGTTTCAATGCTTTTTTTCAGTTTCATAGATCACAGAAATGTACCCAGACCAATCAGTGCTGTATTGCTGACAAATGTAACCCTACAAAATTTTTAAAAGCTTTTTCTCAGTTTTAGAGATCACAGAAATGTTCACAGACCACATAACACTCTATGGCTGAGAAATGGAAGCCTGCAACATTTTAAAAACTTTTTTTGAGTTTTAGATATCACAGAAATGTTCACAGACCACGTAAAACTGTATTGCTGAGCAATGGAAGCTTACAAAATGTTTAAAATCTTTTTCCTAGTTTTAGGGATAATATAAATAATCACAGTAGTTAGTATGAAGGCTCAGCTTCAGCATCAGTATCAACAGTACAGGCCTCTGATTCGTTATATTGTGCACACACAGGCCTAGACAAGCACTCTCTCCCTCCAATGCGAAGTGTCACAGAGCTGTGCAATGGCGTCAGTGTGCCAACTGAGCGGCACCTTTCCTTTAATAATATCTGCTGATGTCAGATGGCCAGCCAATCACAGTAATGCCACAACCAAGATGGTTACGGCATTATAGTGACTGGCAGGCAATCCTGGCTTACTGGCTGTGTAACAGGCACCAAAGAAGCCGGGATTCGAGTTTTACATCGAGCATCGCCCTTTGGTCACTGAGTAACGAGCACATCAGAGCACCGTGATACTCGAGCTGTAACCGAGTATCGCCGAGCACGTTCATTCATCCATGACAATAATCTTCCAATAAAACTGGCCAAGGCCACTGAGCTATAAAAGTTATTATGCTTCCATATCCTGAATTACATGGTATAAAGATTATTTCAGAAACTTTTACAGTATTGTAAACCTATCCCTGCAGCCTCCACCTTCTACTGTACTGTCTTTCATCACTAAGCAGAAAACTTCAGTCTATACATCAAGCTCAGCGTCACCCTACGGCCTCACCTCAAAACCTTCATTATCAGACTGAAAAACTGACCAGCACATCCAACCTGGTGTGAAGAGGTGCCAGCTAACACAGCAATTCTAAGAGAAAACAAAGCTGCACTCCGGAATGTTAAGGATAGTAAATGTAGAAAATAGGAACTGCACTACTGTCATGGAAAATGGGTAAGTGTTACATTATGTATATATGGAATCCCAAATGTACATATTGTAGCACTTACCTATTTCCTATGGTAGAAGTGAAGTCCCAATTTTCTACATTTACTATTCTTAACTTTCCAGAGGGCTTCCTTATAAAACTGTAAGGCTGAATTTACATCTTTTACCATTAAATTTGGAGTTCTTACAGATTGAAATTGAAACTATGGAGAAATAATGTGTGCAATTACGGTAAACCATCCTTCGTATGATTCCTATTGAGGACTTTTCTAGAGCCAAAGACCAATTGGAGAAGGTAGTCAAGGAACATAACAACTTGGAGACCACCAAAAGGAATAAGTGGATTAGACACTTGGAGGACTATAATTCTGGCCGGGTTCACAGGGGGCAAACCTCACGACAGAGAGACAACAGGAGGAATCCTCCCCTAATCCTGAGGGAGACTACTTGCATGATCAGGTCAGGCTATAACACCAATTCAGATTCAGACTGCTTTCAGCGTGGCCTTTTTTCAGAGAGCCACCAAACTGATGAAGAGGAAAGAGACACAATGGCAGGAACAGCTTGTGGGCATTGAAGAAGGGGCTACAACAATCATTCCCCGAGGAGGAACCCCAACAGTTGAGGAGAATGTTTTGGGACTAGTGGTAAATATCCCTGATACACCGCCTAAAGAGGATGAACTGTCATTACTTTGCCCCCTGACTTCCAATGATACTTTCCAATTGGAAATTGAGTTGACCTAACCCGTTATATTTGTGACTTAAGATGGAAACATTATTTTAGTAAAAATATGTCTGGGGTGGTCACTAATGATAATTATTAATCTAATCTGATATACATTTCTGAGATCAGGAGACAGTTGTCTGACACCAATGTATATATGCTTATTTCTAGTGACCCTAAATGGAGAACACTTGCGGAGATCCGGTCAGTTGTGGAGGAGGCCTTTGTCTCAAGAGTTATTGATGAAGATCTTTGTAAATACTTGATCCAATTACTCCAGTACTGTATATCCTCCCCAAAATACACAAGGGGTTAAAAGATCCCTGTGGCAGACCAACTGTCGCAGGGATGGAATCCATCTTTAATTCTTTGTCAATTTTTCTTGACAAAGTACTCTGAGATTTTATATTGGGTATTACATCCTACGGTAAAGACACTGGTGATTTTCTGGCCAAAATCAGTGGTTTGAGCTTACCAGATGAAGCTTTTCAGTCTCCTTCGATGTGTGCAGCTTGTACACATTGATGACCACGAGAGTGGGATGGAGGCTATACAAAATACCCTTATGCAATCAAACATGCTGGAGATACAGCAACAATTCATGCTGTCTTTGCTCAAAATTGTACTGTATAGGAGTATAGGAATTATTTTCTTTTCCAGGAAGAATTTTTTGGACAGCGGCAGGGCACCACAATGGGGGCGAATGTAGCCCCGACTAAGGCTAATATCTTTATGGTGCCATTTTAAGATTCCTTTGTGTATCGCAGGCAGTTCTTTCAACATTGCTGCAGGGTCTGGCTGTGATACACAGATGACATGTTCACCATTTGGACTGGCGGTGAAGGAAAAAAGTCAAGTCCAGCATCAAGGTGTGATCACCTCGCCACTGGGGTGTATCCCATGCTTCTCTTCTGTCCAGTCAGTTTGGGATAGGAGTAAAATAATGACATCATGGGGGAGCTGTTATGACCCATTGGTCATGTGACCATCTGGATAGCATGAGCCCATGGTGAGCACATGACATAGCCATGGGAGGTGCTAGCGTGATGCGCTGGTCACGTGACCATCAAGACTGCATGTGACCATGGCAATCACATGACATAATGATGACATCACAATCAGCCCCAAAACAGCAAAATGCCAGCATTACGATTGGTTTGACACAATTAAAGGGGCGCTAGCACTAAGAGGCAGAATAGGATATGTTATACAACAACCCCTGGGCATTTTTTAAATAAGATGGACCCACCCATGGCATTCGCATGTGACTATGCCTGAATCAATAGTCCCTGACAGTGCTTCCAAGACAAATGGTCAGGTGTGATGCAATACACACTATAGGCTAGAGGGGTGTAACTGGGCATAATAGTTTTCTACCTGGACGGTGCCAAAATATGACCTTCCAGGCTGAGAACCACTGGTGACTGAACTGCTGGGAATGCAGCATCAGTGGCCGGAGGTAACCTCGATGACGTCACCGCCGGTCACTGACGCTGTCTTCGCAGCAGCTCATTCACCAGTGGTTCTCAGCCTGGACTGTCGCATCTTGGCATCATTCTAGTTGAAAACTATTAATCCCCCAGACATGGATTATGGCATGGGACAGAATCACGGACAGGTAGGGTATATTGTTGTTTTTTTTATTTTAGTTTTATTACAGGAGAATGAGGGCTTTGATGGAATAGGCGTTAGGTGAGTATAACTGTGTTTGTTATTTTTAAATAAAATGGAAAACTGTGTTTAGTCTTATTTCTAATAAAAGACTTTATTCTGGCTGTGTCTTTATTTATCATACCACGATAGGATTAGTAATGGATAGGTGTCTTATAGACACCTCTCCAATACTAATCCATGGGCTTAATGTCACCTGACAATACAAAGGTGACATCAACCCTACAAATATGAACCCCGCTTGCCACCGCTACAGGGAAAGTGGGGAGAGCCGGGCAAAGCACCAGAATTGGCACATCTAATAGATGTGCCTTTTCTGGGCAGCTGCAGGCTGCCATTTTTAGGCTGAGGGGGTCATTGTCCATGGCCCCTAACCAGCCTGAGAATACCAGCCCCCAGCTGTCTGCTTTAGCAAGGCTCGTTGTCAAAAATGCACAGCACTCGGACCATGCGAGTGCTCTCTGATTTTTATGCACCAGTGTCCTTTGAAAAGCCGGCAATTCATGTATAATCACAGTGTGACAGGTTAGAATAGAATAGATAGAATAAACCATTGGGTAAATCTGACAGGGAGAAGGACTTGGGGATCCTAGTTAATGATAAACTTACCTGGAGCAGCCAGTGCCAGGCAGCAGCTGCCAAGGCAAACAGGATCATGGGGTGCATTAAAAGAGGTCTGGATACACATGATGAGAGCATTATACTGCCTCTGAACAAATTCAGTTAGACCGCACATGGAGTACTGTGTCCAGCTTTGGGCACCGGTGCTCAGGAAGGATATAATGGAACTAGAGAGAGTACAAAGGAGGACAACAACATTAATAAAGGGGATGGGAGAACTACAATACCCAGATAGATTAGCGAAATTAGGATTATTTAGTCTAGAAAAAAGACGACTAAGGGGCGATCTAATAACCATGTATAAGTATATAAGGGGACAATACAAATATCTCGCTGAGGATCTGTTTATACCAAGGAAGGTGACGGGCACAAGGGGGCATTCTTTGCGTCTAGAGGATAGAAGGTTTTTCCACCAACATAGAAGAGGATTCTTTACTGTTAGGGCAGTGAGAATCTGGAATTGCTTGCCTGAGGAGTTGGTGATGGCAAACTCAGTCGAGGGGTTCAAGAGAGGCCTGGATGTCTTCCTGGAGCGTAACAATATTGTATCTTACAGTTATTAGGTTCTGTAGAAGGACGTAGATCTGGGGATTTATTATGATGGAATATAGGCTGAACTGGATGGCTTTTTTCGGCCTTACTAACTATGTTACTATGTTACTATATACGCATATAATACATAGATATGTATATAGATGTCAGTGACACACATATATAATGCATATATGTATATATATTACATAGCTAGATCCAAGAAAAGCTGGCAATTCATCTGCCGTGTAGTGTAAAATCACTTCAGGAGCCAACAGGATAGTAGAGATGGATTACATACAGTAAATACACATAGAATAGGTAGATATATAGATGTCAGTGACAAATACAATTAGTACAGTGTGTGTGTGCAGCTTACTGTACATGTATTTAATTGATAAAAAATTAATTTTCGGAAAAAAATGGTGTGGGCTCCCGTGCATTTTTCGTTACCAGCAGAGGGAAAGCCGTCAGCTGGGGGCTGATGTTGATTAACTGGGAAGGCGATAATACCCATGAATCTTCCCAGGCTATTAATATCAGCTCCCAGTTCATACTTAGTCTTTACTGGCTGTTAAAATGGGGGATCCCCCAAAAAAAGACCTGGAGTCCCCCTATAATTAATAACCAGCAAATGCTATGCTGACAGATGTGGCTGATATTAGTAGCCTAGGAAGGGACCATGGATACTGCCCACCCAGGCTAAAAACATCAGCTCTCAGCCGCCCCAGAAAAAGGGCACATCTCTAAGATGCGCCAATTCTGGCACTTAGCCTCGCTCTTCCTACTTGCCCTGTAGCAGTTGATGCCACCTCTCTATTGTCAGGTGACATCAAGCCCCGAGGTTAATAATGGAGAGGTGTCAATAAGATGCCCCCATTACTAATCCCATAGTCACATTGTAAGAAAACACAGACACCCAGAAAAAAAGTCCTTTAATTGAAAGAAAGACACAGATTCCTTTAATAATCTTAATTAAACCATACTCATGTCCTCGCCCATTCCCCCAATACCCTCGAATTCTGCAAAAGAGGCAAAAAACCCCAACAATATTCCTCACCTTTCCAGACCACGGAATAGTCTATGGATGAACAATATAATGCCAATCAATTTTTAACAAGTTTTTAGACAGTTACATACCAACGAAATGTACCTAAGAACATGTTATACTGGGTGAATGATCAATGTAATACTGATACATTTTTTAACAAGTTTTTTGAGGGTTTTATACCAACAAAATGTACCCAAGAATATCTAACACCATATCGATGAGCAATATAATACTGACAAATTTTGAAACAAATTTTTTAAGAGTTATACAGTATACAAAAGAAATGTACTCTAGACTACGAGATAGTCTGTGGGTGAGCAATATAATAGTGATAACATTTTGAACAAGTTTTTTGAGGGTTATATGGCAACGAAATGTATTCAAGGCGATGTAAAAGTCTAAGGATTAGCAATATAATACTGATACATTTTTAACAGGTTTTTTCAGGGTTATATACCAACAAAATGTCCCATATTAAAGTGTAGAGTGCAGGTAGCAGGGGATGCTTGACCCGTAGAAGCGCTAAGCAAGTGCGAAACGGCCGTAGTCTGTCAGGTTCTCTCATCTGCATAGCTCCCCTGCTACCTGAACTCCGCATTTAACCCCTTTGAGATGAAGCCTGGTTTCACCTTAATGATTGGGCCAATTTTTACAATTCTGACCATGTCACTTTATGAGGTCATAACTGTTTGGGCGTACGGCAGAGCTCGGAAGGGAAGGAGCACCTTTTGAGTTTTTGAACGCAAAATTGGCTGGAATTGAGAGCAGGCACCATGTCACGTTTGGAGAGCCCCTGATGTGCCTAAACTTTGGAAAACCCCCATAAGTGACCCCAATTTGGAATCTAGACCTTTGAAGGAACTTATCTAGATGTGTGGTGAGCACTTTGAAGCCCCAGCTGCTTCACAGAAATTTATAACGTAGAGCTGTGAAAATAAAAAATCTAATTTGTTCCATAAAAATGATCTTTTAGCAACAATTTTTTTATTTTCACAAGGGTAACAGGAGAAATTAGACCACTAAAGTTGTTGTGAATTTTCTTCTCAGTATGGTGATACCCCATATGTGGGGGAAAACCACTGTTTGGGCGCATGGCAGAGCTCGGAAGGTAAGGAGTGATGCTTTGCATTGCAGACTTTGATGGAATGGTCTGTGGACACCATGTTGCGTTTGCAGAGCCCCTGATGTGCCTAAATAGTGGAAATCCTCCACAAATGACCCCATTTTCGAAACTACTCCCCCTGAATGAATTATCTAGAGGCATAGTTTTAAAGTAATGATTATAATGCTTTTGGTTTTACTGGTGTATGAATTTATTATGTGGGGTTATATGTAAGATGTGAGGGGTACAACAGATTATAAAAGTGCTTTGTGTCAACAGGGTATAAACTAATTTTATTAATTTGTGGACGTGTGGTACGCTTTGAAGCAATCCTTAATGCAAAGACGAGGTTTCACAGGGCAGGTTTCACAATGGTAAGTTGTGTCTAAGCTATGTCCTATCGGATTCCCCTCTTGGAGCATACTCTGCACCGCTTTTATGATCGTCCTTTCCTTGCTGTTTGGGGAACCTGTCCTGGGAAATGTTGACCTGGGACAATACGGGCACTATCAGATTCAGAAGTCCTGGGGCCCTCACCTCCCTGAGTGCCAAACATTAGGGCATTGATGACCTCCTGAAACAGAAGGACCCAGTATTGCCTGCAGATCGGGACAGCACAAAAGCATTGTACAGTGCCATCTGTACAATGTGCACAGTCAATATGTTGTACCATACTTTGGCTTTTCGCATGGCACTGTATGGTTTGAGGACTTGATCGGAAAGATCTACACCCCCCCCCCCCATGTACTAATTGTAATCCAAAACACAATCTGGCTTTGGGACTTGTGTTGTGGTCCCACAAACAGTGACAAGGGTGCTGTTGTCACGGTGTATGGTGGTCAGGATACGGACATCTCTTTTGTCCTTATACTTGACCACCAGCATGTTGTCGCTGCATTGGGCTCTGCTTTCCCCTTTTCTCAGCGTTTGCCCAATTTGCGGCTTAGGGAGGCCTCGCTGATTTTTTTCGCACGGTACCACATACAACTGTAGCTCTGGCAGAGAGGGCCTTGAAGAGTGGGACGCTGGTGTAAAAGTTATCAATGTAGAGGTGATAACCCCTATCCAGCAGTGGGTGCAGCAATTCCCACACAATTTTCCCACTCACCCCCAGGACAGGGGGGCATTCAGGGGGTTAGTTTGGGTGCCCTTCCCCTCGTAGACCCTAAATCTGTGGGTGTACCCTGAGGCACTCTCACACAGTTTGTACAGCTTTATTCCGTACCTGGACCTCTTACTGGGCAGGAATTTTAGCCTCCCTTTGAAGTGAATGAGATATTCATCAATAGCGATGTCCCTCTGGGGTGTGTAATCCTCAACCAATTCTTTTTTTTAACAAAAGAAAAACGAACGTCACCAACAATGCGACGCACCCTCCTAATGCACTAGAAAGTACCCGGCAAAAAAAAAAAAAGACCATACCTCCGTACCTAAAAAACGACTCGGTTGCCACTTACCTTTAATAATGTATAGACTGATAAACCTGGTACCACCACAACTTGTCCTATAGGCCCCATATGAAAAGTATCCCCAATGAGAGGGCTGTGCTCTGCCCACGGGGTATAGGCCTAATCAAGAGGCAATAATAGACAATGGTCACAAGAAACAAAGCGCATGCATTGAAAAGCTGGTCAACGGAAAAGATGAAGGCCACAATGTACAGACCAGTGAGTGGATGTGTACCAGGAAGATTCAGAAGGTAGGTCAATCGCTCAGTATATCCATATCCATCTCTGCACTGAGAAGTCCCTGAGATTGGGCTAAAGGCTCTTCGATTCCACCTGCGTACAGAGAGGTGTAGACACATTTTCAGTGGACACATTCGCCTATCTAGATGCACCTTTTGGGTTGGTGAATTGGCCTTTATGTTCTTGTTGTGTTCCTACGGTTGTCATTACTGTATACCTCTCGCCTCCCTTTTTTGGGTGGAGTAATCTACACACCATTATTATGTATTTTTTGCGAGTGGTGTGCTGTTTGTACCTTGTATTTTCTGATGTGTATTTTTTCCACATTGTAAATGTAAATTATTGTCACTGTGATTTCTTTGGGCATTCCCCTGTTATGGGCAACAGTTATAATTGTTTCGTCACATGGGTGTTCTTAAATGTGTTGTTCTTGTACTTTTGCATGTAATAAAATAGAATTATTCATTTCCTTGTGGTGGTGATCACCTCCTTTGTGGCCCTAGGTTTTTCTTCTAATTTGTGGACTGTTGTTGTTTGGGCCCTAGGTTGACCCCCAGTGTTATTGTTCGGTGGTGCCCTCTATCCCTGTTTGTTTCAAGTAATAAAAATGCCTTAAAACCTTCTCTCTCATTATTCTGGCATTTGGCAAATATTAATAATTATATTAATTATTATCTGATTCCATGTCACTTATTGAGAACAACCTGCAGATGTGTCTTTATATATAGTGGATGGAAACCTCTGGTTTTCACTGTGTACAGTGTGAAGATTTGTGGGGGTCCATCATACTGAGTGGAGAGGTGTGGGGGCCATTATGCTGTATGTAGGCTCATTATACTGCATGGAGGGCTGTCGGGGTCACAGTTGGGGGATCATACAGTGTTGGGGTCACCATACTTTTCTGGGACAGTTGCGGGGTGGGGTACAGTAGGGTCATCATACCGTGTGTGAGCAGGGTTCTGGGAGGAACTCACTATGGGGGTATCTTAGTGTTTGTGGGCACTTTTGTTGATGTCATATTTTGTGAGTGCAATGAAAGAGGGATCTAGGGCTCCAGTAGGAGGAATATTAGGAGGCGCACAGTGGAAGACCCCTGAGCAAGCAGCAGACAAGCCCCTCTTACCCATAGCTGATGATAAAGCACCTGGTGATATCTCTCCAGCCATCCACAGTGAGCGGTGACGTCCCTAACCTCGGCCCTTACATGCAGTGTAACTAATGGTCGGAAACTATGTTAACCCCTTAGTGACCAGGCCATATTTTTCTCATCCGGCATGCGTCACTTAAAGCGGTGAGAACTCTGGAATGTTTCAGCGTATCCCAGTGATTTCACCATTTTTTTTCGTGACACATTATACTTTATGTCAGTGGTAAATTTAGGTTGGTATCTTTTGTTTTTCTTTATAAAAATATAAGATACTTGACAAAAAGTTTTTAAAATTTACAGTTTTCAAACTTTGAACATTTATCTCTTGAATCCAGACACCACACAAAATCGTTAATAAATATGATCATTCTGGCATTTCGAATAACGAATGAAGAACACGCGGGATAGTGAATGAATGTTTAGATTTTATTGGATGTTGTGCAGTTTAGCGATAGCATAAAATATACGTCATATGCAATAATCAGAGCAATGTGATACAATGAAGCCGAATTTCTAGGAACAATCCCAGGGGATAACCACGTTCCCAGCGTTCTCTTAGGTGCCTGTTGTCTAGTGAGATCCTAACATTCCAGCTGATTAGCAGAAAGGATTTTCTTTTTTTTTATATTTTGTGTTTTTTTATACTAGAACATAGTAGAAAGCTTTGGACTCTAGATGACATAGTAATGTAGAAGGGGCGGATGCTTTTCTGGATTTCTTTAGATACCTGAGAATGTGGACTGGAGCTGCAGAAAGTGAATGTTTCTATTTGATGGCGGCAGTAAATCGGGAGTGTTCAGGACCGAACACATGAAGTCCCTGCGGCTCTTACACTCTATATCCACCTTCAGCTCCTGCACAATGATACAGTGGGTACGGAAAGTATTCAGACCCCTTTAAATCTTTCACTCTTTGTTTCATTGCAGCCATTTGGTAAATTCAAAAAAGTTCATTTTTTCCTCATGAATGTACACTCTGCACCCGATCTTGACGAAAAAAAAAAACAGAAATGTAGACATCTTTCCAAATTTATTAAAAAAGAAAAGCTGAAATATCACATGGTCATAAATATTCAGACAATTTGCTCAGACATTTAGTCCCATGCTGTCCATTTCCTTGAGATGGTTCTACTCCTTCATTGGAGGCCAGCTGTGTGTAATTACACTGGTAGGACTTGATATAAGGTGCACACCTGTCTATATAAGACCTCACCGCTCACAGTGCATGTCAGACCAAAGGAGAATCATGAGGCCAAAGGAACTGGCCAAGGAGCTCAGAGACAGAATTGTGGCAAGGCACAGATCTGGCCAAGGGTACAACAGAATGTCTGCAGTACTCAAGGTTCCTAAGAGCACAGTGGCCTCCATAATCCTTAAATGGAAGAAGTTTGGGACCACCAGAAGTCTTCCTAGACCTGGCCATCCAGCCAAACTGAGCAATCGTGGGAGAAGAGCCTTGGTGAGAGAGGTAAAGAAGAACCTCAAGATCACTGTGGCTGAGCTCCAGAGATGCAGTAGAGAGATGGGAGAAAGTTCCACAAAGTCAACTATCATTGCTCATCACCTGCCCAATACAATCCCTACAGTGAAGCATGGCGGTGGCAGCATCATGCTATGGGGGTGTTTTTCAGCTGCAGGGACAGGACGACTGGTTGTCATTGAAGGAAACATGAACGTGGCCAAGTACAGAGATATCCTGGATGAAAACTTTTTCCAGAGTGCTCTGGACCTCAGACTTGGCCGAAGGTTCAATGACCCTAAGCACACAGCTAAAATAACAAAGGAGCGGCTTCAGAACAACTCTGTGACCATTCTTGACCGGCCCAGCCAGAGCCCTGACCTAAACCCAATGGAGCATCTCTGGAGAGACCTGAAAATGGCGTCCACCAACGTTCACCATCAAACCTGTCGGAACTGGAGAGGATCTGCAAGGAAGAATGGCCGAGGATCCCCAAATTCAATGGTGAAAAACTTGTCGCATCATTCCCAAGAAGACTCATGGCTGTACGAGCTCCAAAGGGGCTTCTACTCAATACTGAGCAAAGGGGCTGAAGACTTATGACCACGGGATAGTTCAGGTTTTCTTTTTAATAAATTTGCAAAAATTTCTACATTTCTGTTTTTTTCAGTCAAGATGGGGTGCAGAGTGTACATTAATGAGGAAAAATGGCTGCAATGAAACAAAGAGTGAAAATGTAAAGGGGTCTGAATACTTTCCGCACCCACCGTATATTACTATATGGCATCTTCATCACACGGTATGGTGGTAAATGGAAATCCATACGGGATTCCTAATCTCCACCTCCGTGTCTCTACGGCATTGGAGACATGTAAATATATATCCGCCCAAGATTTAATACTGAGAGAACTAAAAGCTGCTGGTCTGCGTGGGAAATCCATCATCATGTTACAAAGCTGATAGAATAATTAACATTTTCTCACTTTATTTTCTTACAATTTGTGACATTTTATTTAGATTGGTTTAATTTAAATGCAAAATCTTAATAATATTGTGAGCATTGCCTCCTCCTCTAGTGGTCGTAATTGTGCATCATTATTCAGGTTGCGGGATATTTAGCGTTGGCTCTAAAATCTCTAATTAGCGGCCGAATAACTGCTGCTGATTATTTGTTGTAATCTTCTTGGGTGACCATTAGATTATAATGTGTAGCTCCGTTCCATGTGCCTTCAACTTCTGCCTCAAACCCAAATATGGTCCTGACTCTCGCCCGGTACGGCACAATCAGGTCTGCTTTCATCACCGAAGCCACCACTCGTACGGCTAAACCAGGAGGAACCTCCATGTTGGAGCTGGAGGAAAATCTCACCTGAGTGAAGAGTAATCAGAAACGATCAGATCAGAAATGGACAATTCTCTATCCAGAAGACGGAAGCAAATGGAGAATGTAAAGAGTAAAAAGAATAAAGAGATGGAAAAGTGAGAACAGGAAATTAATTAGGGAAGAAAGATGGATGTGGAAGGGTGGAAAGGAGGAGAGCAAGTAATTAGGAATAAGATGAAGGGAGGATAAGGAAAAATGGGAAAATGATGGAAGGAAGAGAGAAAAAGGAAGAATAATGTAAGAAGAAAGGAGGGAGAGAAGGAACAGAAGGAAGGAGGAGAAGGAGCAACAGAAGGAAGGAGGAAGGAAGGAAGGAAGGAAGAAAGGAAGGAAGGAAGGAAGGAGGAGAAGGAAGGAAGAAAGGAAGGAAGGAAGGAAGGAAGGAGGGAAGGAAGGAAGGAAGGAGGAGAAGTAGGAGAAGGAGAAGAAGGAGGGAAGGAAGGAGGAGAAGGAGCAACAGAAGTAAGGGAAGGAAGGAAGGAAGGAAGGAAGGAAGGAAGGAAGGAAGGAAGGAAGGATGAAAAGTAAGAGAGGAAGGAAATGCTTGTACTGCAGTACCATAACACTGAGAAATACAAACACTAAAGCAGAATCTTATTACAATGGACAAACATAGGAATGGACCTTCTTTCTAATCATCTTGTTACATCTAGGCCTGCAACAATGAGAATCCTTTATGTCAAAGGTTTGGTCATCATCACCACATATATTATGGTACAAGCAGTGAGACTATGGATTATTTACTCGGAGAGTTACTGGATGAGCAGTGAAACTATGGAACACTCCGCCACAACGTGGTGTAAAGGACGATTCATCAAAGAAGTTCAAGAAGGTCCAGAATGTCTTCCTTGAAAAAATATAACATTACAGGTTTTGGGTTGTAGATTCTGTAGGTGTTTTTCAGCTTTGCGGTAACGCTGCTTTACTCCTTCAATGCATCAATCTATAGCTACGATTCTCACTGCACAATCCATATATTACATACTTTGGATTGTGACTATAGTAATATGGTGTTCTACCTTACTGGAATGTCTTGGTCTACAGCAAAGTGCAGTGTCAAATAAACTTGGCACTCAGCAATATTTTGAGCGAATAAGGTTCCTTTTATTTTATATTCATTTGTTGTTAAACGTTTTCGTTCCTGTTAGGGACCTACGTCAGAACCGAATGCCGTGGAGAAGGAGGAACACGGCTAGGCTAGAGCATGGCATTACGAGCTGCTTCGCTGGGGTAGGTGCTGTATTGCAATACCATGCGCTAGTCTATCCAGGTTCCTCCTTCTCCACAGCATTCGGTTCTGACGTAGGTCCCTAACAGGAACGAAAATGTTTAACAACAAATGAATGCAAAATAAAAGGAACCGTATTCGTGCAAACTATTGCTATCTGAGTGCCAAGTACTTTACGGGCTGGATACCCTACTTGGGCACCTCACCCTTTATTCCAAGAGTGCCCTATATTATCTGGTGTACAGCAAATCCAGAGAACTAATCTAATTGCCATAACAGCAGTCAGCAAAGACTTTCTCTCAAAGATGATAATCAGATAAAAAAAACACTAAGGCTGGAGAGGATGATAATCAGATATCAAACACCAAGGTTGGAGATCATGATAATCATATCCCACCCACCATGGCTGGCGAGGATAATAATTAGATACCACCCACCATGGCTGGAGAAGGTGATAATCAGATAAAAAAAACACTAAGGGTACTGTCACACTAAACGATTTACCAACGATCACGACCTGCGATACGACCTGGCCGTGATCGTTGGTAAGTGGTTGTGTGGTCGATGGGGAGCTGTCACACAGACCGCTCTCCAGCGACCAACGATGCCGAAGTCCCCGGGTAACCAGGGTAAACATCGGGTTACTAAGCGCAGGGCCGCGCTTAGTAACCCGATGTTTACCGTGGTTACCAGCGTAAAAGTAAAAAAAACCAAACAGTACATACTCACATTCCGGTGTCTGTCCCCCGGCGTTCTGCTTCTCTGCACTGTGTCTGCGCCAGCCGGAAAGCACAGCGGTGACGTCACCGCTGTGCTCGCTTTCCGGCCGGCCGGCGCTCACAGTGCAGAGAAGCAGAACGCCGGAGGACAGACACCGGAATGTAAGTATGTACTGTTTGGTTTTTTTACATTTTACGCTGGTAACCAGGGTAAACATCGGGTTACTAAGCGCGGCCCTACGCTTAGCAACCCGATGTTTACCCTGGTTACCTGGGACCTCGGCATCGTTGGTCGCTGGAGAGCGGTCTGTGTGACAGCTCTCCAGCGACAAAACAGCGACGCTGCAGCGATCGGCATCGTTGTCGCTATCGCTGCAGCGTCGCTTAGTGTGACGGTACCTTAAAGCTGGAGAGGATGATAATCAGATATCACCTGCCAAGGCTAAAGAGAATAAATGGTTATCAAATACCAAACACCAAGGCTGGATTGGATGATAATTAGACCCAAAATGACTAGAGACGATGATAATCAGATGCCAAACACCAAAGCTGGAGATGATGATAATCAGATACCGCCCATCATGGCTGCAGAGAGTTAATGGTTATCAGATACCAAACACCAAGGCTGGAGAAAATAATCAGACATGACCCACAATGACTAGAGAGGATGATAATCAGATGCCACAGGTGACAGGGAAGTTAATTCACGGTACCTCAGTCTCGTTGGTTTCCGTGAAGCTCCAGGTATGGGTGGTGCTTGCATTTATATGCACAGTTGCCTCAGTCTCAGCAATAAATGGCACCCCAGCTTTAAACTTAAGGGAGGCACCAATTTCAATTGAAAATCCGTGTTGATGGGAGAAGGTGCTGCTTGATTTCACTGTTTTATCAAACCTGCCATTGAGAAAACACAGCTCTGCTATTATACAGTAACATGATGAGTTCATTCCCGCTATAAGTTTTACTGGTCTTGAAAAACAGGAGAAATTTTCAAACAATCAGCGGTATACAGATGTAGTTAGGAGCCGTTTGTACAGATGTCGGGACTTTTAAGTATCACACAGTTATTTTCCTTATAATAAAAGTATACACTGTTCACAAAGCACCAGCAAATCTCCAGGGTTATGTAAGCCGTTTATTTGGGTGGGCTCCTCAGGGTACGACTCCAATACCAGTTCATTTGCAGCGCCCCAGGGTCCTGGTCGTTGCAGTAATGTCATTTTCCTCTAGGGTAGAGTGATGTTGCGTTTGGAGGCAAAGAAGGACAACCGCATCCAGGTATCACAAACATGCAACACATTTCACACTCCAGGCCACCAAGGGAGCTCTGCTCCTATTTATTAGGTCACTCCCCACATTGGTAAAACTGGTTGCCTGTAGGGAAAGTTAGTTGCTGGCTGAGCTCTGCTCAGGTATTTGGTCCCTGACAGGGGTGGGATCCTTTCAGAGATCAAAGGAGAAGGACACGGAGCTGTGCCTGCCCTAAGAGCTGCAGCTCCTAGAAAGAGACACCGAAGGCCGAACTGTATTGCAGAGAGGGTGAAGGAAGTCGTAGCAAAGGAGTGGATACCAGAAAGGGACCAGCCCTACACAGGCTGCCTCCTTCTGAGGCGCAGGATCCCGGTAGCCAGAACACCGAGGGAGCAACGACCCTTTATGCCTTGCTCCAGAGACTGGCAGGACAGCTAATTTCACGTTACTTGTCCGCCCTACACCCAGGAGGCACGGTGGCACCCCTTAGAGGCTGGGGCGTGATAGAGTCCCTATAAACCACCTCAAGCCACCAGTCATACGGGTTTGTCCTATCCTATATGGGGGACAGAGAGAGAGACATTACATCTGTGAGGACCTTATGTGAAGCCTTAGGCAGTAAGGAACTACAACACCATGACGCTAGAGGAAGGCTACTGATTTCCACCTGGATAAGGGGACTCTGGACTTGCCTCCAAACCGGCCGGACTCTGCCTGTCCTGTGATCTGGTGCCCTGGACTGTGGATGCTGAAGTCTTCAGTAAAGGTAAACAGACTGCAACCTTGTGTCCTCGTTCTTCTCTGCGCCTCTCACCATCTACCATCTACACACCGGGAAGCCCTGGGGACATACTTCACCTGTGAGAAGGTGTACTATCTAGCTGCCATAACATCACCCCGGTGGACCCCTTAAAGCAGCGTCGGTCACCCTGACCGAATACCACAGGTGGCATCACGAACATTCCCCTTAAAGACCTTTTCCTTTTACACGGACGTCCCAGGGCCACAGACCGGGTCAGCCACCGTGACATCCCCCTGTGAACCGAAGGACCCGGTACTGAGTACCCCACGGCCCCATGGGGGCGCTCCATATTCACCAAAAGTATTTTTCTTGAATGTGTAAATGAATGTAACCAAAAGGGGGGGAACAATCAAAAAAATTCACAGACAGCCGAGAGCCTGAGACCCTTGTGCTGTACAGCATGGCGCCCTGTAATATGTTCCAGATATACTCATGCTCACTATATCCTTGCCTACAGGCCAGCCTGTATACACCATCCGACGATTACCTGTTAATACCCTAGAATCTGGAAACATTGAATGGGTGTGTAGTCCGGGCTCACCTGCGGTACAGCACAACAGCTCACAATCTTACACTTAATAAACGCTATTCCCCAACCATATATCCCCCTGCCCAAGTAGGATTACAGTGAGCACTGAAGCCTGATCCTTCCCCGGCTACAGAGGAATACTGAACAAATAACCTAATGTAGCCGCTGCTTAAGCGGAAATGAAGTTTGAAGAACTTAAGCAAATAACATGTAAGTGTAACATTCCTCAGAAGCTCCTTCTGGACAAGTTCAAGCAAAGCCTAAAGTCTGTTGTGTGTCCTGACAGACCCTAGATGTGAACTGGAACTTTATGACAAACACGGAAGCCTTAGGGTATGTGCACACGTCAGGATTTTTTGCGTTTTTTTTGCGTTTTTTCCGCTATAAAACCGCGATAAAAACGCGAAAAAAATGCTAACATATGCCTCCTATTATTTACAGTGTATTCCGCATTTTTTGTGCAAATGTTGCGATTTTTTCCGCGAAAAAATCGCATCGCGGAAAAAAAAGCAACATGTTCATTAAAAATGTGGAATTGCGGGGATTCCGCACACCTAGGAGTGCATTGATCTGCTTACTTCCCGCACGGGGCTGTGCACACCATGCGGGAAGTAAGCAGATCATGTGCGGTTGATGCGCAGGGTGGAGGAGAGGAGACTCTCCTCCACGGACTGGGCACCATATAAGTGGTAAAAAAAAAAGAATTAAAATAAAAAATAGTCCTATACTCACCCTCTGGCGGCCCGACCTTCTCAGCGGTTTCCGAGGGGTGTGAAGGACCTGCGATGACGTCACGGTCACATGACCGCGGGTCACGTGACCGCTACGTCAATGTAAGGTCCTGAACACACAGCATTAGGAACGGTGAGTATAACCTTTTTTTTTATTTTTTTTATTATTTTTAACATTCTATCTTTTACTATAGATGCTGCACACTCTGCATCTATAGTAAAAAGTTGGTCACACTTGTCAAACACTATGTTTGACAAGTGTGACCAACCTGTCAGTCAGTTTTCCAAGCGATGCTACAGATCGCTTGGAAAACTTTAGCATTCTGCAAGCTAATTATGCTTGCAAAACACTAGTTTTCTGCGGGTATATGCATGCTAATTCTGCATGCGATATACCCGCGGCAGGAGGCGCAGAATTGCCGTGGAAATTTCCGCGGCAATTCTGCAACGTGTGAACTCAGCCTAATAGTGAAGAAAGAGGTCATGTAGCAGTGAAACTGAAAGTCCCGGATGGTGACCTTGACAGTAATTGTGGCCTGTCACTGTAGAGATGCCTATCTAGCTCACTGCAGGCCTTATCTCCGCCTCTAGTACTTTGCTCCACAATGTGGTGAAGTGCGCGCACGGTGACCCACTGCAGTGTGGACCTTGGTTATCTTCCCAACCCGGGTCTGCCCCAGACAAATGATTGATGCATGCAGTCGGATGAGGACCCAGCCCGGTAGACGAGCGGCACCGCTGACTCTGACTTTCTTAGTCTACGTTCACATTAGCGTTCGTCGCCGCAGCGTCGGGCGCCGCAGCGTCGCCGCATGCGTCATGCGCCCCTATATTTAACATGGAGGCGCATGGACATGCGTTGTGCTGCGTTTTGCGACGCATGCATTTTTTTGGCCGCAAGCGTTGGGCGCAGATAACGCAACAAGTTGCATTTTTTTTGCGTCCAACTTTCGGCCAATGAGGACGCATGCGTCGCAAAACGCAGCGTTTTAGCGTGCGTTTTGTTGCGGTTTTGTTTGCGTTGTGCGTTGCGTCGCCGACGCTGCGGCGCACAACGCAAATGTGAACGTAGCCTTAGACGGCAGCAGTATAAGCATATGTCCACACATTGCAGATTTGCCTGTGGAATTTTCTGAGCAGATTCTGCATCTCTTGGCAGAAAACGCAAGTAAAAATTTGATACGTTTTTGATGTGGATTTTCATGACTTTTTTCATGCGGATTTGTATGCTGTTTTTAAGTTAAATAAAGATTTATTTAACAAAAAAAGAATTGTGATGTAATTTTTTGTCCAACCTCTTCATTTACATACTCCATTGAAGAATAATGTTTACACACACAGATAGATAGATAGATAATAGATAGATAGATAATTAGATAGATAGAAAGATAATAAATACAGTAGATATAGAAAATAGATAGATAGATAGATAGATAGATAGATAGATAGATAGATAGATAGATAGATAGATAGATAGATAGATAGATAATAGATAGATAGTTAGATTGATAGATAATAGATAGATAGATCTATAGATAGATGTATAGATAGATAGATCTATAGATAGATGTATAGATAGATAGATCTATAGATAGATCTATAGATAGATGGATCTATAGATAAATAGATCTATCTATCTATAGATCTATCGATCTAAAGATCTTTTTTTGTTTGTTTTTTTCTTCTTTTCTTTCTTATATTTTTTTTCTTCTTTTTTTTCGTTTTTTTCTATTTTTTTCTTCTATTTTTTTCTTCTTTTTTTTTCTTCTATCTATAGATCTATCTATTCACAAAAAAGGAACAGCACAAACTTTAAACTTATCTCCGGGTGCAATTTCCTCCATGTAACCTGTTCACCGGTTAACTCAAATGCATAAAGTCCAAAAAAGAAGGCAGCTCTCCATTTTCCATATAACTGTGCAGAGTTTAATCAGACCACATGTCTGTGCAGCGACGTTTCGGCTTGAGAAAGGCTCATTCAGAGCCGAAACGTCGCTGCACAGACATGTGGTCTGATTAAACTCTGCACAGTTAAATGGAAAATGGAGTGCTGCCTTCTTTTTTAGACTTTATAGATCTATCTATACATCTATCTATAGATCTATCTATCTATTATCTATTTATTTATTTATCTATAGATATATCTATAAATAGATGGATAGATAGATAACACCAAGCCCGATGTTTAGTAATAAACATAATAAAATGGTACATCAAGAGTTAAATAAAGACACACAGACACACACACACACACAAAATCTGTGTTAGGCCGGGGTCACACTTGGGAGAAACTCACACGAGTCTCACACCTCAATACCCGGCCGGCACTCGGGAGCAGAGCATTCAGCTACATAGAAATACATTCAGCCGCACACTCCAGTCCGAGTGCCGGCGGCAGTATCGGGTATTGAGGTGCGAGACTCGTGCGAGTTTCTCGCAAGTGTGACCCCGGCCTTAAAAGGAATATCTGTTGAATTAAAAAAAAAAGAAAAAATGGTGTGGGCTCCCACGCAATTTTCTGCGCCAGAGAGGGAAAGCCAGTGACTGGGGGCCGATGTTTATAGCTTGGGAAGGAGTTAATGCCCATAGAGCTTCCTATGAATCTCAGCACGCAGCTGTATATTTAGCCTTTACTGGCTATTAAAACAGGGGGACCCCCAAAATAAAACGACGTGGGGTCCCCCTATATTTTATAGCCAGAAAAGACTATGCAGACACCTGCGGGCTTATATTCATAGCCTAGGAAGGGACCATGGATATTGCCCCCCGGCTACAAACATCAGCACACAGCCGCCCCAGGAATGGCGCATCTGTAAGATGCGCCAATTCCGACACTTAGCTTCTCTCTTCCCACTGCCCTGTAGTGGTGGCATATGGGCTAATAGTTGGGGGTTGATGCCAACTTTGAATTGTAAGGTGACATCAAGCCGGCTTAGTAATGGAGAGGCGTCAATAAGATACTTATCCATTACTAATCCTATAGTTGTGAAAGGGTTAAATAAAGAGACAGCAAGAAAAAAAATATTTTAATGAAATAAAACACAACACAGTTTTGCCATCTTTATTGTTCTGCCAATCCATGTGATGCCCTCAATCTCCTGCAAAAAAAAGAAAAACTAATAAACCAACACAAATACTCCCTGGTCCGACGCAGTCCATTTAATAACAAGTGTCCCAAGACGATATCCCCTGTAGAGCTGTCACATCAGGAGATCAGGAGATGTGACAGCTCTACAGGGCCTCCAGTGACACACTGACAAGAGACAATGGCTCCTGCAGTGTTATCACTGAGGCTTCAATGGCCTCTCACTTTACGGCACTGCTGCATGAGAATTTTCCCACGCAGCAGTGCCGCAAGAAACAGTATGAACTCTGCACTCACAGCGGTGGAGGGATACAGTGCGGAAGGATACCTTCTGTCATTGTATTACCGGAGCCCCTGGAGAGCAGTCGCATCTGCCAATGTGACAGCTCTCCAAGGGAGATCATCATGGGACACTCGTTATTAAATGGATTACATCGGATCAGGGAGTATATGGTGGTTATTTATTTTTTTATTTTTTTACAGGTGATTGAGGGCTTCGGGGATTAGGTGATTGGTGAGTATATACTGTATGTTGTATGTACTGTATATGTGTGTATGTGTTTTTGTTTTTTTTTTACACCTGAACACAGTAGCCGGATGATGGGACTACTACTGTCCCATCATTGGCTAGCTGTCACTGTAGCAGGCATAGCCGGATGGGACTAGTAGTCCCATCGGACGATGCTTGCTTACATACAGACCCGAACACACACACAGACATACACGACCCCGAAGACCCCCTCACAGCCCCGCAGACCCCCGCAGACACACACAGATACACATTAACACCCGCACACAGACACGCATATCTTCTTCACACAGTCTCCGCCCACATACACAGTCTCCGCCGACACACTCCACCCACCCACTCTCCTCCCTCCCGATATGCAGTGTTTCTCGCAGGCACATCCGCAGATCTTTTTTTAAACCTGCGGTTTTGCTGCGGATTAGCCTAACTCAATGTAAGTCCATGGGTGCAGAAACGCTACAGATCTGCAAAAAGAATTGACATGCTGCGGAAAATAAAACGCTGCAAATCCGAGCTAATTTTTCTGCAGCATGTGCACAACAATTCTCAATTTCCCATTGACTAACATTGGTTGTGCACTACACTGCTGATCTGCATCTAAATCCGCGACGTGTGCACATTAAGGCATTGTTCACTGCCTTTACCCATGCAGGGCCAGCGTTAGGGGCAGGCAGCTGCCAGTGCCTAGGGCCCCCGCTACCCCAGGGGCACTCAGCTATCGGCACATCACGCAGCTGCTATGGGGCCCCTGTGAGGCGGGGGGGGCGCCTGCCGCCAGCGCCGACTCCCCCGCTGCATTGAACTATACCGGCGTCTGCCGGTAAAGTTCAAAACAAATGATGGAGGAGAGAGCATCACCTGACGCTCCCTCTCCCATCATTCCCCACTCTGCCTCTGACACTGCGGGTGTGCACTCGCTGTGTGTCAGGCAGTGCAGCGGCAGCCACCGAGACCGGAGCAGGGAGCAGTGCGGGCACGTTGAGAGGTGAGGAGTGTTTTTTTGTTTTTTTTTAACTATAACAGTGAGTACTGGACTATGGGGCCATTCTTGGGGGTAGGGGGGCTGTGCTGTATACTACATGTCTGTGCTATATACTACATGGCTGTTCTATATACTACGTGGGCCATGTTATATACTACATGGGCTGTTATATGCTACGTGGGCTGTGCTATATACTACATGGCTGTTCTATATACTATGTGGGCCGTGTTATATACTATGTGGCTGTGCTATATACTATATGGGCTGTTATATGCTATGTGGGCTGTGCTATATACTACGTGGGCTGTGTTATATAATATGTGGCTGTGCTATATACTATATGGGCTGTTATATGCTACGTGGGATGTGCTATATACTACGTGGCTGTTATATGCTACGTGGGTTGTGCTATATACCACGTGGCTGTGTTATATGCTACGTGGCTGTGTTATATACTACGTGGGCTGTGTTGTATAATATATGGCTGTGCTATATACTACATGGCTGTCCTATATACTATGTGGGCTGTGTTATATACTATGTGGCTGTGCTATATACTATATGGGCTGTTATATGCTACGTGGGCTGTGCTATATACTACGTGGCTGTTATATGCTATGTGGGTTGTGCTATAACTACGTGGCTGTGTTATATGCTACGTGGCTGTGTTATATACTACGTGGGCTGTGTTGTATAATATATGGCTGTGCTATATACTACATGGCTGTCCTATATACTATGTGGGCTGTGTTATATACTATGTGGCTGTGCTATATACTATATGGGCTGTTATATGCTACGTGGGCTGTGCTATATACTACGTGGGCTGTGTTATATAATATGTGGCTGTGCTATATACTATATGGGCTGTTATATGCTACGTGGGCTGTGCTATATACTACGTGGCTGTGTTATATGCTACGTGGGCTGTTATATACTACATGGCTGTATTATATGCTACGTGGCTGTGTTATATACTACGTGGGCTGTGTTATATGCGATCATGAATCGTGGTATGTGTTAAAGGGGGGGCCCACTGAGACTCTTTCGCCCGGGGCCCTCAAAAACCTGGAGCCGGCCCTGGAAGGCTGTTATGACCCCAATGGCGAGGGTCTCAGAGGAACGTGGAAGTCTGCAGAATACAAAAATCCAGCTCATAGGGCAGTGGTAACTGGGTTGACCATATATCTACTCCTAACGCCAACACTAGCAGTAGCCGGGGATCATTCCTACGTTGATTCTAGATGACACGCGCCAGCCGGAGAATCTAGCTACCCCTAGTAGAGGAAAACAAAGACCTTTCTTGCTTCCAGAGAAGGGGACCCCAAAGCTGGATAGAAGCCCCCCACAAATAATAACGGTGAGGTAAGAGGAAATGACAAACACAGAAATGAACCAGGTTTAGCACAGAGAGGCCCGCTTACTGATAGCAGAATAAAAGAAAGGTAACTTATATGGTCAACAAAAACCCTATCAAAATCCACACTGGAAATTCAAGAACCCCCGAACCGTCTAACGGTCCGGGGGGAGAACACCAGCCCCCTAGAGCTTCCAGCAAAGGTCAGGATATAGATTTGGAACAAGCTGGACAAAAATACAAAACCAAAACAAATAGCAAAAAGCAAAAGGCAGACTTAGCTGATATAACTGGAACCAGGATCAGTAGACAAGAGCACAGCAGACTAGCTCTGATAACTACGTTGCCAGGCATAGAACTGAAGGTCCAGGGAGCTAATATAGCAACACCCCTAACTAACGACCCAGGTGCGGATAAAAGGAATGACAGAAAAACCAGAGTCAAAAAACTAGTAACCACTAGAGGGAGCAAAAAGCAAATTCACAACAGTACCCCCCCCTTAGTGAGGGGTCACCGAACCCTCACCACGACCACCAGGGCGATCAGGATGAGCGGCATGAAAGGCACGAACTAAATCGGCCGCATGAACATCAGAGGCGACCACCCAGGAATTATCCTCCTGACCATAGCCCTTCCACTTGACCAGGTACTGAAGCCTCCGCCTGGAGAGGCGAGAATCCAAGATCTTCTCCACCACGTACTCCAACTCGCCCTCAACCAACACCGGAGCAGGAGGCTCAGCAGAAGGAACCACAGGCACAATGTACCGCCGCAACAAGGACCTATGAAATACATTGTGAATAGCAAACGACACAGGAAGATCCAGACGAAAAGATACAGGATTAAGGATTTCCAATATCTTGTAAGGCCCAATAAAACGAGGTTTAAATTTGGGAGAGGAGACCTTCATAGGAACAAAGCGGGAAGAAAGCCATACCAAATCCCCAACGCGTAGTCGGGGACCCACACCGCGGCGGCGGTTGGCAAAGCGCTGAGCCCTCTCCTGTGACAACTTCAAGTTGTCCACCACATGATTCCAGATCCGCTGCAACCTATCCACCACAGAATCCACCCCAGGACAGTCAGAAGGCTCCACATGACCCGAAGAAAAGCGAGGATGGAAACCAGAGTTGCAGAAAAAAGGCGAAACCAAGGTGGCGGAACTAGACCGATTATTAAGGGCAAACTCAGCCAACGGCAAGAATGTCACCCAATCGTCCTGATCAGCAGAGACAAAACACCTCAAATAAGCCTCCAAAGTCTGATTGGTTCGCTCCGTCTGTCCATTAGTCTGAGGATGGAAAGCAGACGAAAACGACAAATCAATGCCCATCCTACTACAAAAGGATCGCCAGAACCTGGAAACGAACTGGGATCCTCTGTCTGACACAATATTCTCAGGGATGCCGTGCAAACGAACCACGTTCTGGAAAAACACAGGAACCAGATCGGAAGAGGAAGGCAGCTTAGGCAAAGGAACCAAATGGACCATCTTGGAGAAGCGATCACATATCACCCAGATAACGGACATGCCCTGAGATAGCGGAAGATCAGAAATGAAATCCATGGAGATATGTGTCCAAGGTCTCTTCGGGACAGGCAAGGGCAAGAGCAAACCGCTGGCACGAGAACAGCAAGGCTTGGCTCGAGCACAAGTCCCACAGGACTGCACAAATGACCGCACATCCCTTGACAAGGAAGGCCACCAAAAGGACCTGGCCACCAGATCCCTGGTGCCAAAAATTCCCGGGTGACCTGCCAACACCGAGGAATGAACCTCGGAAATGACTCTGCTAGTCCACTTATCCGGGACAAACAGTCTGTCAGGTGGACAAGACTCAGGCCTATCAGCTTGAAATCTCTGCAACACACGTCGCAGATCCGGAGAAATAGCTGACAAGATAACTCCATCTTTAAGAATACCAACAGGATCAGCGACTTCAGGAGCATCAGGCACAAAGCTCCTAGAAAGAGCATCGGCCTTCACATTCTTTGAACCTGGTAAATACGAGACAACAAAATCAAAGCGGGAGAAAAACAATGACCAGCGGGCCTGTCTCGGATTAAGGCGTTTAGCAGACTCGAGATACATCAGATTTTTGTGATCAGTCAAGACCACCACACGATGCTTAGCACCCTCGAGCCAATGACGCCACTCCTCAAATGCCCATTTCATGGCCAACAACTCCCGATTGCCCACATCATAATTTCGCTCGGCAGGCGAAAACTTCCTAGAGAAAAAGGCACAAGGTTTCATAACAGAGCAACCAGGGCCTCTCTGCGACAAAACGGCCCCTGCTCCAATCTCTGAAGCATCCACCTCAACCTGAAAGGGAAGTGAGACATCGGGCTGGCACAAAACAGGCGCCGAAGTAAACCGGCGTTTCAACTCCTGGAAAGCCTCCACGGCAGCAGGAGCCCAGTTAGCTACATCGGAGCCCTTCTTGGTCATATCCGTCAAAGGTTTCACAATGCTAGAAAAATTAGCGATAAAACGACGGTAGAAGTTAGCGAAACCCAAGAACTTCTGAAGACTCTTAACTGACGAGGGCTGAGTCCAATCAAGAATAGCTCGGACCTTGACTGGGTCCATCTCCACAGCAGAAGGGGAAAAAATGAACCCCAAAAAGGGAACCTTCTGTACACCAAAGAGACATTTTGAGCCCTTGACAAATAACGAATTTTCACGCAAAATTTTAAAGACCAACCTGACCTGCTCCACATGCGAATCCCAATTCTCAGAAAAAACCAAAATATCATCCAGATAAACAATCAAAAATTTATCCAGATACTTCCGGAAAATGTCATGCATAAAGGACTGAAAAACTGAAGGCGCATTGGAGAGCCCAAAAGGCATCACCAAGTACTCAAAATGACCTTCGGGCGTATTGAATGCGGTTTTCCATTCATCACCTTGCTTAATGCGCACAAGGTTGTACGCACCACGAAGGTCTATCTTGGTGAACCACTTGGCACCTTTAATCCGGGCAAACAAGTCAGACAACAGTGGTAAAGGATACTGAAATTTGACAGTGATCTTATTTAAAAGCCGATAATCAATACAAGGCCTCAAAGATCCGTCCTTTTTTGCCACAAAAAAGAATCCCGCACCAAGAGGGGAAGAAGACGGACGAATATGTCCTTTCTCCAGAGACTCCTTGATATATGAACGCATAGCGGTATGTTCAGGTACCGACAGATTAAACAGTCTTCCCTTAGGAAATTTACTGCCTGGGATCAAATCTATAGCACAGTCACAGTCCCTATGAGGAGGCAGTGCACTGGACTCAGACTCACTGAAGACATCCTGATAATCAGACAAATACTCAGGAACTTCCGAAGGCGTAGAAGAAGCAATAGACACAGGCAGGGAATCCCCATGAATACCACGACAGCCCCAACTTGAGACTGACATAGCCTTCCAGTCCAGGACTGGATTATGGGTCTGTAACCATGGCAGCCCTAAAACAACCAAATCATGCATTTTATGTAAAACCAGGAAACGTATCACATCGCGGTGTTCAGGAGTCATGCACATGGTAACCTGTGTCCAATACTGCGGTTTATTTGCTGCCAATGGCGTAGCATCAATACCCCTAAGAGGAATAGGATTTACTAATGGTTCAAGAGTAAAACCACAGCGCTTAGCAAATGACAGATCCATAAGACTCAGGGCAGCACCTGAATCTACAAACGCCATGACAGGATAAGACGACAGTGAGCAAATCAAAGTTACAGACAGAATAAATTTAGGTTGCAAATTACCAACGGTGACAGGACTAACAACCTTAGCTATACGTTTAGAGCATGCTGAGATAACATGTGTAGAATCACCACAGTAGTAGCACAAGCCATTCCGGCGTCTATGAATTTTCCGCTCATTTCTAGTCAGGATTCTATCACATTGCATCAAATCAGGTGTCTGTTCAGACAACACCATGAGGGAATTTGCGGTTTTTCTATCACATTGCACCGAATTAGGTGTCTGTTCAGACAACACCATGAGGGAATTTGCGGTTTTTCTATCACATTGCACCGAATTAGGTGTCTGTTCAGACAACACCATGAGGGAATTTGCGGTTTTGCGTTCCCGCAACCGCCGGTCAATTTGAATAGCCAGTGCCATAGTATCATTCAGACCTGTGGGAATGGGAAAACCCACCATAACATTCTTAATGGCTTCAGAAAGGCCATTTCTAAAATTAGCGGCCAGTGCACACTCGTTCCAATGTGTCAGCACGGACCATTTACGAAATTTTTGGCAATACACTTCAGCCTCGTCCTGCCCCTGAGACATAGCCAGCAAGGCCTTTTCTGCCTGAATCTCAAGATTGGGTTCCTCATAAAGTAAACCGAGCGCCAGAAAAAACGCATCAATATCAGCCAATGCCGGATCTCCTGGCGCCAGCGAAAAAGCCCAATCCTGAGGGTCGCCCCGTAAGAACGAAATAATAATTTTTACTTGCTGAGCAGAGTCTCCAGATGAACAGGGTCTCAGGGACAAAAACAATTTACAATTATTCATGAAATTCCTAAACTTAAACCTGTCTCCGGAAAACAGTTCAGGAATCGGTATTTTAGGTTCTGACCTAGGATATCTGATAACATAGTCTTGTATGCCCTGCACACGAGTAGCCAGCTGGTCCACACTTGTAATCAAGGTCTGGACATTCATGTCTGCAGCAAGCATAGCCACTCTGAGGTAAAGGGGAAGAAGAAAAAAAAAAAAAAAAAACTCAGAATCTTCTTTCTTATAATCCCTCTTCTGCAATGCATTAAACATTTAATACTGGCCTGGCAAACTGTTATGACCCCAATGGCGAGGGTCTCAGAGGAACGTGGAAGTCTGCAGAATACAAAAATCCAGCTCATAGGGCAGTGGTAACTGGGTTGACCATATATCTACTCCTAACGCCAACACTAGAAGTAGCCGGGGATCATTCCTACGTTGATTCTAGATGACACGCGCCAGCCGGAGAATCTAGCTACCCCTAGTAGAGGAAAACAAAGACCTTTCTTGCCTCCAGAGAAGGGGACCCCAAAGCTGGATAGAAGCCCCCCACAAATAATAACGGTGAGGTAAGAGGAAATGACAAACACAGAAATGAACCAGGTTTAGCACAGAGAGGCCCGCTTACTGATAGCAGAATAAAGAAAGGTAACTTATATGGTCAACAAAAACCCTATCAAAATCCACACTGGAAATTCAAGAACCCCCGAACCGTCTAACGGTCCGGGGGGAGAACACCAGCCCCCTAGAGCTTCCAGCAAAGGTCAGGATATAGATTTGGAACAAGCTGGACAAAAATACAAAACCAAAACAAATAGCAAAAAGCAAAAGGCAGACTTAGCTGATATAACTGGAACCAGGATCAGTAGACAAGAGCACAGCAGACTAGCTCTGATAACTACGTTGCCAGGCATAGAACTGAAGGTCCAGGGAGCTAATATAGCAACACCCCTAACTAACGACCCAGGTGCGGATAAAAGGAATGACAGAAAAACCAGAGTCAAAAAACTAGTAACCACTAGAGGGAGCAAAAAGCAAATTCACAACAGAAGGCACACACGTCATTATTTGGCAGCTCTTTTCACTAGGATATTAATGTGTATAGATGCATGGCTTTCATATGTGTGATAGACCTCACTGGTCATCATTCATTTCATGCTCATGTACCACTTGCACCATCTTGTGTTTATTCATAAAGTTCCATATTTAGAGAAGTTCTTTGAATGGGCATTTAACGGATTTCCCTCCTGGAAACTGATTGATGTAATTTTGATACGATGATATTTATATTGGTGGTCTTGTATATACCTATTCAGTTACCTCATTTTACACTCCGTAAGGTTGACATATGGTAAGTGTATACCTGCTGCTAGATATCGATTTTACAGACTTTAGTAAAAGCCTCTCTATCCCATTACCTCCCTCTCTCCTGTAAAATTGTTAATGTTTTTTAATAATTATTGAATAAACAGATGTTTGAAGTTCTAACGCAGTCACTTCAACTGTCTTGTTCTCTAAACCTGGGAACAAACCCTGTGCTCATTAGTGTAGCCAGGAAGTGCAGCCCATTTTATATGCGCATCATTGGCATTTGGGCAATTTTGATGTAAAATTCTGTGTATTTAAGTCTTTCAGTTTTGCTTAGAAAACAAGCAGCCACTTGGGAGCAAATAACGGCATTTGGGCCCATGTAAAGCAGTTCCACGTCCCTCCTGACCGCAGGAAGGTGAATAAATCTCTATATACACCACACTAGTGCGCTGCGCCGTATGTACAGGGCGTAGCATCTCACCAAGGGCAATGGCGGTTGTTTCCCCATCTCTCAGCTACCATCAGTTTACATCCAACACTATAAAATAACAAACAATTTTTTGAAAATGCTTCTACTGTATGTAGGGAAGTGTGCACTTACTTTCACTGGATTTTTTACATTTACACTGAGCACTTCCTCCAATTGTCACTGCTTCACTAATTCAGGAAATGGTTTTCTTTTTTTCTGTGCCGTCCAGTCCTAAAGTTATGGCCCCTTGGTAATAAACATGCACATTTTCCCTTTAACCACCTGGATGTATAACACAGAATTTCTGTTTTTCAATTGGCCAAAATAAGATGTGAAAAAGAAAATGCCAGTGTTGTGTTGCCGAGGGTGCAGTACCACCGGCAACCACCGGAGGACGACCGTAGCTCACCTCCAGAGGAGTAGAGGTGCCGTAACGGGCGCCACCACGAGATGGCCAGAGAGAAGTCAAAGTAACCGGGTCGTTAACAGCCGAGAGCGCGGTGCAAGAGACAGGAGACGGAAAGCAGAGTCAGGGTACTAGCCAGTGAGTCAAAGCTGGATGAGGAACATGGTATCCAAAATGAGAGACTGGAAGCAGAGTCAGATGACAAGCCAGTAAGTCAAAAGCCGGTCAGAGAGTGTACTATTAATAACGGGAAACAGGAGGCCGGATTCAAAGTTCAAGCCGAGTCATACACTAAAGAGAAATCACCAAACAAGCGCTAAGTCAGGGATAGGGAACGGGTCAGACACCAATACAGGAAGTCAGAGGCAGAAGGATCACTAGGGAATTATGGGTCAGCTGCTCAAGCCAAGGACCAGAACTATCGCTGACAAAGGGTGCCAGCAACAGCACCAATAAATAGCCACCCAAAAATCAGGAGAGGTTAACCCCACCATGACCAGACCGGAGAAGGGAAGGCAGAAAGTAACCCCCGGCTGGATCATGTCAGCCAGAACAGAAGTTCTCTGGTAGATGCCCAGGTAGTTGAAGGGAAAGTTTGCACCATTATTACAGGGGGGCATATGTCTAGAGTGGGGGACATAGAGTAAAAGAAGCAGCGCCATTTGGAGGAGGTTTATTCTTGTTGATGTGGCTAGAATTTAGGTTCAACCTAAACAAAATCAGATCTCTGGTGTTACATCCAGTAGAAGTCCATCCATGCCTATCTCGATGTAAGACCAGTCCTTGTAGTAATAGATGTCCCTCACATGACATTGCCCTGGATTGCCTGGTTACCTTTCTGAATGACCATGATCCATGAACACTGGTGTTGTCACCTCTGGCAGACACATTGGCATACTCACGCGAAGGTATGTTTCAGAGCGGTGCTGCTCTTCCGATTATTGTAGATTCTCTCCTCTATCACTTCTGCAGTCTCTGAAGATCGTTTTCCGCGTTCAGGTAGGAATTGAAAGCTAATAATGCTGCTGATTGTCTTGTCTTTTGTCAAAGAGAGGAAAGGAAAAATGATAAAATCGTTTCCTAAATAGTCGGCATTGTCTATGTATGAACCATCTTCTGATATGAACCCGCTGTACATGATTCCATTCTGTTTTTGGACACACATCAGTTTTCCTTCAGGACAAAACGCCATAAAATAGGTCAGCTTTAGCCAACCGGATCCTCCAGCCATTATAGTTGTCTTATTCCACTCCGAGAACTCTTGTTTTGTCGTTGGTGGCTTTGCTTTTATAATACTGTCTGCCTTGGGCACTGCGTACAGGTCCCCACCTGGATGAAAGAGTAAGGCTTCACATTGATCCCAGCCCTTGGTCCCAATCTCCGTGGACTGTTCATAGAGCCAGGGCACGTTTTCATTGTCCGGCTGTGGACCTCTGTGGAGCTCTCCACCATGGGTTGTGCAGTACAATTCTCCATTCGGATGAAAGAACATAATTTTAATCTTGTACCATTCACTTTTTCCGACTCTTTTGGCCACAGAAAACCAATCAACACCTTCCTTAGAAGGAATTGGCCCTCTGTAGAGGTCATCTCCACGGACACAGAACAGTTCTCCTCCTGGACTGCAGAGCACATGGCTGGCTTTCGCCAGGTTTCCCACAACCTTCGCTCTATCATAATAGCTTCCTAGATGTCTTTTTGGTGCCAGAGCAACTCGAATGGTGCTATACTTATCGATGGTCAGTAGCAGAACATCTAGAAAATAAAGAGATCAAATATTAAGTGATATGTTTTTACTTCTCAGGACTCAGAACGGCTAGAAAGGAAGTGGCTGTGGCTGCTTGTAGCACTAACATTGGCAGAAGCAGAGTACTGCTGGCTCCGTGGTGAGAAAAGAGGGGTTTTCAGGTCAGATATGAGCCCAATAGGACACTTGTAATCCGACTAGAGGCAGACTGCGCTGCTGCTCTTGCCACTTTCTGTGGTTCTCATATTCTTACATGATGTGATGGGTGATTCGTTTACATTACTTTGTGCGTGTTATTCACTTACTTGGAATTATCGGTGTTGTTTGAGCTGTTTATATATTAAACCTCGTCCACTAATACTTTTTTAATTCTCATATTTTTTTATTATAATAATTTTTTTATAATAATAAGTTTTTATTTATATAGCGCCAACATATTCCGCAGCACTTTACAATTCCAACTCCCTCAATAAATGCTTATAGAATTACATAGATAAATGGTAAAAAATTACTGTATGGACCCAGAAAACATGAAGCATAAAGAAATATTGGCGTACAGATACAGCAAGTACAGGCTGGACAGACCGCCGTGTGATACACTGTGCCACATACACTATTCTGGAATGACCTGTGTGGTCACATTATTAGGCCTACCCTTCTATATTTTTATTTTAATTTATCTTTATGTTTAATTCTCATTTCCCACTCAAAAATATGAATAGATTTACAAGCAAAAATGGTATAGTAGTCTGTGTTATCTTATCGAACACATGGGGCTGTCATTTTAACTGGTTTTGTGAAGTATTTAAATTTACTGACTTTTGTAACTTTCTCAAAATTCATAGCCAAAGTGATTGAATTTCAATCACAGAATATAGGGAATACATTTCCAGAACCAAGCACAGTAAATAAAGTATAAGAAGTAATGCAACATATACAGCACCAGAACCAAGCTCAGTACATTCTACATAAATACAGCACCTGTACTATACTCAGTACAAAATACAGAGCAGATACTAAACTTAGTACATGAACATAGAAGCATGAGTAAGTTAGGCAGGTACTCTAAAGTCTCCTTGGAATATGTCCAACCCCTTTCAATCTCTTTTAGTAATATCAAAACAACCTCACCATAGAAATGTATGGTAACCTAGTAGTAACCAACAGCTCATTGAATAACACTGCACTGACAGACAGTAATGACCTGAGTTTGGCAAGACTCCTGCATTAGCCTTTTCATGATTTTTTGTTGTTTTTTACATTACTTTTGTAATAGAGTGCAGGGTAGACTATGTCACCACGGAACAGACAGACCAACTGTTGAGGGGAGAAAACAGTAGAATATGAACTGCAGAAATAACGGTGCAAAATATATGGGAAGCAGTATAACAGAAGTAAACAGAAGTTCTTGGGAAAAACACTTATCAGTCTGATGAGGACTTGCTTGTATGGTCGTCTTCTCCAACGTAGGCACCGGGAAACAGCGGCACTCGTCGTCCCTCTGTTATCCGTGAGCTGTGTAGTCTCTGGGAACCCGCAACCTGGGGTTTGAGGGGTTACTGTGGTGAGCAGAGGGGATGCTAGGCAAACGGGGTCCCCTGTGCTCTGAGTCTTCTGCCTCAACAGTGCAGCCTATCTCGGGACAACGATGCTGTCTATTATAGGGTCTCCCAACAGGAATCAGGGGCTCTGCACTAATGCCGTGGGTGCTAGGGGCCACTGTCTCTGCACGGGTCACTGTCTTTGCACAGGTCAATGTCTTTGCACGAGCGTCAGGGCGCACCTCTCCAGTCACAGCAGAGTCCGCTTTCACGTACTCACAAGATGCAGTCTTTCTGGACAATCTTCCTGTCTCAGTCTTCCGACCGGGAGCTCTCTCTCTCCTCCCCGGAGTGCAGCTGCATGCTGTTCTGTCCACTGTATCCATTGCTCTCTCTGCAGCACACGCTGCTCTCTCTGCTGCACAATCTGCTCTCTCTGCTGCACAATCTGCTCTCCCTGCTGCACACGCTGCTCTCTCTGCAGCACATGCTGCTCTAGCCCTGGAAAGCATGCCTCTTTTCTGTCTCAGCCTGGCTTCCTTCCTGTCCTGGCCTCCAAGTCTTCCCCCAGGGAAACCTGCTGCACAGCTAAGTGGTTCCAGGCACGGAGAAGAGAAGGTAACCCCCTTACATTCCCCCCTCTTTTTCCTCGCCATTCCACGGACGAGAGTTCCCGAAGTTCATTTTGGCAATCTTCCAGTTCTTGTACAATCTGCTGCCAGATGAACTCATCCTGATTGTAGTGAACTGGGGTACACCAGCCGTTGAACGTTCAGAGCGTCTCAAATCAGCAGGGGCAGTGATGTCAACTGCTGTAGGAGGAGTGGGGGTCGAGGTCTCCTCTGATATGTTGGTAATTCCAGGCACCAGCTCTGTTTCTGGGTTCCCTGGGAGAAATTGGGAGTCTTCCTCATCTTCCACATCAGAATTGATCACTGGTGCAGCCGTTGAGGGCGCTGGGGCCAATTGAACCGATTCAGGATCTCGAGACAAACATGGACGCAACATATTCCTGTGCAGTGTATGGGTTGGGGTCCCCTCTTCTGTTTCGGGCTGAACCTCATAAATGGGACTCCCATTGCCGACCCGCTGCTTCACTCGGTATGGCCTCTTCTCCCACCGGTACCCCAATTTGTTGTGTGGGTGCTTTTCCCTCACTAAGACTCGTTCTCCAGGCCGCAGGGCTGTCCCCCTTTGAGGAGCTACCTGAGGGTGTTCCAGTTCTTGTAGATGGTTCTGCACTAGCCGTTGAATGGTCCGCAGCCAACGACGGTTTTCTTGAACCCAGGAGTACACCTGGTCCATGGGTAGTCCTCCTCAGGCTCCAGCTCTGCCAGCCCCTTCCCAGGTCGGCCGAAGAACAGAGTAGGGAATGAATCCGGTGGTGCTGTGTTTCAGATTGTTATACACCCACACCAATTCAGGGACGGACTCCATCCACCTCGCCTTCTGGTCCTCTTCCAGTGTCCTCAGCATTTGAATCAGAGTGCGGTTAAATCTTTCACAAGCCCCGTTCCCCTGTGGATAGTAAGGTGTGGTCCGTGACTTATCGGTCTTGTACAGCTGATGCAACTCCTCCATCACTCTTCCAAGGAAGCAGGCCCCCTGATCAGAATGGATGCGCTTAGGACACCCGTACACCTGTATGAAGTGCTTGCAGATTGTGTGAGCAGCAGATTCGGCAGTCTGGTCCCATGTGGGCGTCACTACGGCAAATTTAGTAAAGCGGTCTATTATCACCGACTGTCAAGTAATCTATGGCCAGGAGGTCCATGGGGCCAGAAGACCTCACCGTCTCTGTGGGAGCTCGTTGTTCTGGTGGTTTGACCAGCTCACAACTCCTGCTCTGCTGGCATACTTTCTCTACAATGTTCCTCAGGTGGGGATGATAAAATAGGTGCTGCAACCAATGGAAACATTTTTCCGGCCCAAAGTGTGTTCCTTTCTCATGCGCCTCCTTAGCCACCTGATCTATCAGAGATGAGGGAATAATCGTTTGCCATACAGGACCAAGTTCTGTTTGCAGGAATACCTTCTGTTACAGGATACCATCCCGCAACTGAAGCCTCTCCCACTGGCGTAACATCTTCATCACTACAGATGACATGGACCTCCTCTCGTTACGATTGGGTATTTGTTCAGACACGACCCACCGCCTCAACTGAGCTAGTTCCTGATCTTCTTGCTGCACTCAGACACACTCGTCGCGGGGCTGCTCCAACAAATTCACACAGGCCTCTTCCTGTTCAATTTCCCACACCGCTGCCATCGTCCTGGCAGTCTCTCCAAAACCTGGAACTTCCACATCCTCCAGTTCTTCATCCTGGCTGGGTGTTGGTTTGCGATAGTTCACTCGAGAGAGTGCATCTGCATGAACATTCTCGGTACCTCTTTTATACGAAATTCTGTATCGAAACTTGGCCATTCGGGCTACCCAACATTGTTCTAGGGCCCTCAACCTGGCAGTCTCGAGATGGGCCAGCGGATTGTTATCGGTGCGTACATGAACTTCTGAGCCAGCCAGATATTCCGCAAACTTCTCAGTCATTGCCCACACCAGCGCCAACAATTCCAGCTTAAACGAACTGTAGTTTTCGGAATTCCTTTCTGAGTCATGCAAAGACCGACTGGCGTATGCGATGACGCGCTCTTTTCCATACTGCATCTGCGATAGTACTGCCCCGAGGCCCTGCAGGCTCCCATCAGTGTGCAAGATGAAGGGTTGTGTGAAGTCAGCATATGCCTGCACAGGGGCCTCCATCAAAGCCTTCTTCAGAGCCAAGAATGCCTCTTCCTGACGCTTCCCCCACTGTATGTTCCTGTTTTTGGCGCAGAAGGGCACTCCCCTCAACAACTCCTGGAGTGGATTAGCAAGGCGAGCAAAGTCTTTTACGAAGCGTCTGAAGTATCCTGTAAGTCCCAGGATCGCACGCACATCCTTCACAGTTTTTGGAGTTGGACACTCTAGTACCACAGCAATCTTCTCCTGGGAAGGCCTCACCCCCTCAGCGGAGACAATGTGCCCCACGTATTCAATCTCAGTCCAGAAGAGGTGACATTTCTGGGGTTTCACTTTCAAGCCGTACTTCTGTAGCCAACTCAGAACTTGCCCCAGTCTCTGCAGATGCTCCTCAAATGCAGGGGCAAAGACGATGATATCCAAGTAAATCAAAGTGGATTCAAAGTTCAAGTCTCCCAGGCATCTCTCCATGAGTCGCTGAAATGTTCTAGGGGCATTGGCTAGGCCAAAGTGCATCAGGGCGAACTCATACAGTCCCATCGGAAGGCTGAAAGCCGCCTTGGCTCGGTCTCACTCGGACATGGGCACCTGACAGTAGCCGCTGACCAAGTCTAACGTGGAGAAATACCTGGCTTTCCCTAGTGCTGACAGGGACTCCTCTATCCTGGGCTGTGGGTATGAGTCCCGCACAGTGCAAGCGTTGAGTCGGCGATAGTCCACACAGAACCGCAAGGACCTGTCCTTCTTCCTCACCAAGACTATAGGGGCAGCCCACGGGCTCTGACTCTCACGTATGACTCCCTTTTTCAACATATGTGACAGCATTCCCTTCACCTCCTGGTACATATGTAGGGGTATTTGGTGGTACCGCTCCCGGATTGGGGCCGCATCCCCGGTGGGTATCTCGTGGGTGATGGCCGTGGTACGTCCAAAGTCGTCTTCGTCTCTGGCGAACACCTCCTGATATTTCCCCATTAAGGCTTCCACCTTAGGTACCTGCTGTGGGGTAAATTCTGAGAGCTCCGCCCTCATGCATTCCAATATCTGTCACCCTTCTAGCAGCAGTCTGGGGTCCGGAGCTGCCTCCGCTTTGACGGTCACCAGCCACGGATCTTCTGGCCTAGCGGTCAGCTGCAATGTTTCCGATGGGACCAGCTCGTCTGGGAGGCCCAGGACTTGGGCGACTTCACTCCTGGGGGGTAAAGTTGCATCTGTCTCCCCCAAATTCATGCAGCGCACAAGGACAGTACCGTCCCGCACGGTAGCCAGGGACCGTGCAACCAATATTCCAGACGGCAGCTGGTCGACTCTGCTGGGCTCAATCTGGACTTCCACCCCTTCCAGCGGGATACCAGTTCGTATAGGCAGGGGAAGGACTGTCTGTCCAGGGGGCAACACTCGATTGACAGAGGCGGGGACGATGACTTTGCCGAGTTCCTTTCCGTAGCTGTATGCTTCCCAGACCTGGGCTATCCATATCAGCTGTTGAAAAACCCTTTTCTGGGGTGTTTGGTTGCTCCACTGTTGTAGGAACTGTTTAGGGGACTCGTTGGAAAGAAGGCTCCCGAGGTCTTTTAACACATTCATGCCAAGGGTCACGGTATGGTCTTTAGCTACTTCTCCATCCACCAATACTACTCCTCTTCTCCCGACATCTTTTCCACAGACCTCTATGTTCATCCATACCACCCCTGCGCAGCCTGGTTGACCATATTCCGGACTGAGGACCCAGAGACCTTCAGTAAAGAGGTAAAGAGACTGCAACCTGGTGTCCTCGTTATTTACTGCGACCTGCACAGCACCACAACCTCACCACCATTTACCACCACCTTTCACTGGACGCCCCTCAGCAGGGTCACGGACCGGGTCTAGCCACCGTGACAACCCCAGAGCAGAGACCCAGAGGCCCGGTACTGGGTACCCCTCGGCCCTGCGGCAGTGGGGGCGCTCCAGTAGCTTCATCCTCCTTTCGGGGGGCAGCTTCTTTGCCTCGCACCAAAGGGCCTGACCCTACTGCCAAAGTTCTTCTTGAGGCCGCCATTTCTTCACGGACCTGCTTAATCTCCATTCTCAGGTCCTCAACCTGAGAATGGAGATTAAGGGATATTGTCTGCCGTGGTGGTTACTTCCCCGCTCCGTACCCTCCCAACTGGCCCTGTCACTCCCTGCTCTTGTTCTCGCACACGTGCCTCGCTGCCAACTTCGGAGAAAGTCATGTCTGGCTTCACCCGCATGCTCTCGCAGCGCCTGTTTCATCATTGTGTCACGCAGTCCCATCACCAGCTGATCCCTGAGCACCACATCAACTGACCCAACCCCTAAACCGTCTTTCCATCTAATAGCAGTGTGGAGCTCTTCTAGGGCATTCATGAATTTGGTCACGGTCTCCCCCTCTCTTTGTACCCGGTGAAACAGTCGCATACGAAGTTCCCCTACGTCAGTGGGGTCCCCATGCGTTTCCTCCAGTATGCGCAGCACTTTGTCTAGTGTATCTCTCTCCCGGGGACACCTATGCATGACTGAATCCCATGCCTCCTCCTCCAAGGCCATCAATGCAATTTCTGCCTCCAGGGCTGGTGTCATGGTGTGCATGTGCATCATTCCCCGGATACACTCCGTCCAGCTCCACAGCATCACATTGCTCCCAGTGAACCTTGGCAAATTATTCAACATGGCTCCCAGGGAAATGCTAGACCTGGGAGCTTCCCCAACTGCTTGGTCTGCCCTTTCCATGCTACCGTGTGACATCCTGCCGACTACGCCAAGTGTAATAGAGTGCAGGGTAGAGTATGTCACCATGGAACAGACAGACCAACTGTTGAGGGGGGTTTATTAACAGGGGCAATATTCTCCTCGCAGGGAGAAAACAGTAGAATATAAACTGCAGAAATAACGGTGCAAAATATATGGGAAGCAGTATAACAGAAGTAAACGGAAGTTCTTGGGAAAAACACTTATCAGTCTGATGAGGACTTGCTTGTAGGGTCGTCTTCTCCAAACAAAGGCACAGGGAAACAGCGGCACTCGTCGTCCCTCTGTTATCCATGAGCTGTGTAGTCTCTGGGAACTCGCAACCTGGGGTTTGAGGGGTTACTGTGGTGAGCAGAGGGGATGCTAGGCAAACAGGGTCCCCTGTGCTCTGAGTCTTCTGCCTCAACAGTGCAGCCTATCTCTGGACCATACCTCCCAACTTTAGGGGAAGGGAAAGAGGGACAAATTTTAGGCCACACCCATTTCACAACTAGCCACGCCCCAACCACACCCATTTAGCACTTCTGATCACAATGTTTCGTTAACAATAATTATGAACAAAAAAATATGGCCACACACGACGCTCCATACTGTACAATGGCCATTGGCCACATTATGCTCCATACTGTATAATGGCTGCACATGATGCTCCATACTGTATACTGGCTGCACATGATACTTCGTACCGTATAATGGCCACATATAGCTACTCCTACACATGCGGCTGCACTCCGTACACTTTGCACACACGGCTCCGCTTCGTACACACGCACTCCGCTCCATACACCTCGTACACACGCGGCTCCGCTCCGTACACCTCGTACACATGCGGCTCCGCTCCGTACACCTCGTACACACGCGGCTCCGCTCCATACACCTCGTACACACGCGGCTCCGCTCCGTACACCTCGTACACACGCGGCTCCGCTCTGTACACCTCGTACACATTTAGCTCCGCTCCATACACCTCATACACACACGGCTCCACTCCATACCCCTCATACACACACGGCTCTGCTCCGTACACCTCGCACACATTCAGCTCCGCTCCATACACCTCATACACACACGGCTCCGCTCCATACACCTGACCTCGTACACACATGGCTCTGCTACATCCACACTGTAAACACCTCCTGACCCCACACATAAAGCAGCTTACTTACCTCATCTAGCAGCACCATGGCAAGTTGGGTATTCAGTATTCAGTGTCAGAACACACACTCCATGGCGGCACATGCAGATGCACCACGCACAGAACTTTATGCTCAGTAAGCACCTCCATGAGAAGGTATGCAATGTAACACTTGCCTTACAAAACACCACAGACTCTTCTTCCCACACCATCCTTCCTATCTGCCGCTCAGCCCTTCTCCTCTAATTTGTCCACGGAGCTCGGCGAGCAGCTGATTGGTGGATGGGCCTGTCAGTCAAAGAAGTCTCCAGCAATCAATCTCCGGCGGTGCATTCCCTAACAGAATTCTAAACACAAGAGCGCGCACTGTAATACACAGGTTTGTCTCCAGATGTTCTAGTGACATCACTGAGGGTGGCCATTTTTCCGAAGTTAAAAACCTACTTAGTTTTTATTAGGCGGTGTTTATAAAATGGCATCGGTAATGGAGTCATAAATTCTCCACACCTCCCAACCAGTGCGGGACATACCTGTCCTGGCCGTGACAGCGGGGGAGACTGTCAAAATCGTGACAGTCCCGCTGGATCCGGGACGGTTGGGAGGTATGCTCGGGACAACGATGCTCAGTCTATTATTGGGTCTCCCAACAGGAATCAGGGGCTCTGCACTAATGCCGTGGGTGCTAGGGGCCACTGTCTCTGCAAGGGTCACTGTCTTTGCACGGGTCAATGTCTTTGCACGAGCATCAGGGCGCACCTATCCAGTCACAGCAGATTCTGCTTTCACGTACTCACAAGATGCAGTGTTTCTGGACAATCTTCCTGTCTCAGTCCTCCGACCGGGAGCTCTCTCTCTCCTCCCCGCAGCACAGATGCATGCTGTTCTGTCTGCTGTATCCGCTGCTCTCTCTGCTGCACAATCTGCTTTCTCTGCTGTGCACGCTGCTCTCTCTGCTGTGCACAATCTGCTGTCTCTGCTGTGCACGCTGCTCTCCCCGCTGCACACGCTGCTCTCTCTGCGGCACACGCTGCTCTAGCCCTGGAAAGCACGCCTTTTTCCTCTCTCTGCCCAGCTTCCTTCCTGTCCTGGCCTCTAAGTCTGCCCCCAGGAAAACCTGCTGCACAGCTAAGTGGTTCCAGGCACGGAGCAGAGAAGGTAACCCCCTTACACTTTGTCCACTGCCACTATTTTTCAATCGTTTTGTAAATCACTGTAATCAACTATAGACAATCGTCAACCTTCATTATTTAACCCTTACCAGAAAGGATATCATATAAATATAATAAACAATGGCAGTTAGGTATGCATACAGAAAGCAAAATGTGGCAGCAGGAACAATTGTCAAATAGGTGTGCAAAAACAGACATGCAGATAAATGTCTACTTTTATTTATATATATATATATTTTTTTTTAATTCAACCTTTTCCTAAAAATAACAAAATGTGAAATAGTAATAGATACATGACCAAAGAAACCAGAATCTGCAACAGGACAGTGTATTGGTGTGGTGTATATGGATATTAAGCCTTAAGAAGCTTTACCCTCAAAGTTTTTATCCTCTTAATATATTTAACTGTGGTATTGCTATATATAGTAGTACAATATATATATATATATACATAGTACAGACCAAAAGTTTGGACACGCCTTCTCATTTAAAGATTTTTCTGTATTTTCATGACGATTATTTTATTATTTTAGTGGTGAAAAAAAATCAGAACTTTGAAAATAAATTTGTTTTGACTGTGTGGCCATGTTCCAAAACCCGTAATGTTTTCATTTTTTGGCAATGGACCTGTGCGTGGGATTATTTTTTTGGCGGGGTGAAACAATGTTTTTATTGATAGCATTTTGGGACAGATATGAAATGTTGTCACTTATTACAGCAATTTTTTTGTAGTGCAGAATTTATTTCTGTTTACAGTCTTTACCGATCAGGTTCATCACTTTTCTGGACCTGGCAATACCACGTGTATTTTTCATTTTTTTAATTATCCTCAGTTTTAAAATGAGAGTAGGGAGGTTATTTGAACTTCTATGTTTTTTTTTCATACTTTTTTTAAACTTTAAAAAAACATTTCCCTGTGTTTTTTAGTCCCCTTAGGGGACTTGAACTTGTGATTTTATATATATATATATATATATATATATATATATATATATATATATATATATATATATACAGTACAGACCAAAAGTTTGGGCACACCTGATCATGAAAATTGTAAATTCACACTGAAGGCATCAAAACTATGAATTAACACATGTGGAATTACATACTTAACAAAAAAGTGTGCAACAACTGAAATTATGTCTTATATTCTAGGTTCTTCACAGTAGCCACCTTTTGCTTTGATGACTGCTTTGCACACTCTTGGCATTCTCTTGATGAGCTTCAAGAGGTAGTCACCGGGAATGGTCTTCCAACAATCTTGAAGGAGTTCCCAGAGATGCTTAGCAGTTGTTGGCATCTCGATTAGGTTCAGGTCTGGTCTGGGAACTCCTTCAGGATTGTTGATAGACATTTCCCGGTGACTACCTATTGAAGCTCATCAAGAGAATGCCAAGAGTGTGAATGGGGGAGCTGTGGGAGGACATAGAAAGAATGGGGGATCTGTGGGAGGACATAGAAAGAATGGGGGAGATGTGTGAGGATATAGAAAGAATGGGGGATCTGTGGGGGGACATAGAAAGAATAGGGGAGATATGGGAGGATATATCAAAAATGAAGGAGCTGTGGGAGGGCATAAAAGGAATGAGGGATCTGTTGGAGGGTATAAAAAGAATGGGGGAGCTGTGGTAAAACAAAGAAAGAATGGGGGAGCTGTGGGGGAACACAGAAAAAATGGGGGAGATGTAGAAGGTAGCCCTGTAGCAGAGGGTTGGCGGTGTCAGTGTGGGGTTTGCAAGGTTAAGAGCAGATGGCTCTGTAAAAAGCTTAGCCTGTGTGAGGGAACACAGAGCCAAGCGGAGAGAACTCCTGCCACCCTGCAGCATGATACGATGGTGCAGTCGCCCACGGCAACAGGACACATTTACAGACTGTCTTGTTTCCCAGCTGCGATCTGGAGGATACCGTGTGTTTTGTTTGTGAGTTTTAGAACTATGTTTACTTTGAACTTTCCTGGGTCACTGCCTCATCACTGCACAGGGTGGACACCGCTGCACTACAAGTGGCATGGGAAAGTTTGGGCACCCCTGGTCAAAATTGCTGTTATTGAGAACAGTTAAGAAAGTTGAAGATGAAATGATCTCTAAAAGAGCTAAAGTTAAATAAAACACATTTCCTTTGAATTTTAAGCATATACTGTATATTGTAATTTTTTAATTGTAATTACTGAAAGGAACAATGGTCCAAAGAAAAAGTTTGGGCACCCTTGGAGATTTGTGTGCTCAGATTACTTTGACCAAGATTTCAGTCCTTAATTAGCCTGTTGGGGTTATGGCTCGTTCACTATCATCTTTAGGAAGGGCCAGGTGATGCTAATTTCCCAGCTTTATAAAAACCCGGCCTCTTCTAACCTTGTGCCAAAACAGCAACCCTGGGTTCTTCTAAGCAGCTGCCTAGCACTCTGAAAATGAAAATAGTGGAGGCACACAAAGCAGGAGAAGGCCATAAGAAGATAGCAAAGAAAGTTGCCCTTTCCTCAGTTCAAAATATAGTTAAGAAATAGCAGTTACCAGGAACAGTGGAGATCAAGATAAGGTCTGGAAGACCAAGCAAAATTTCAGAGAGAGGCTCATGGGATTGCTAGTCAGCCAAATCAGAACCCCTGCTTCACTGCAAAACACCTTCAGAAAGATTTAGCAGACTCTGGGGTTATGGTACATTGTTCTACTGTTCAGAGCCATCTGAACAAATATGTCCTTCATAGAAGAGTCATCAGAAGCAAACCTCTCCTGTGTTCTCACCATAAAATTCAGCGTCAGAAGTATTCAAAAGAACATCTAAACAAGCCTGATGCATTTCGGAAACAAGTCCTGTGAAATGATGAGGTTACAATAGAACTCTTTGGCCAAAATGATCAAAGGTATGTGTGGAGAAAAAAAGGCACAGAATTTCAGGAAAAGAACATCTCACCAAACACTAATCGTGGGGTGGATCAATTGTTATGATCCGGTGACCCTGGAGCCGCATGAGACTATCTCTTGAGTATGTGGTACCTGTACTGACCGCAACCCTAAACTGACACCGCAACTAGAAGTAGCCGTGGGGTGTACCTAAAACGGCCTAGACACCTCGACACAGCCGGAGGACTAAATACCCCTAAAGTTGGAAATGGGAATTCTATCTTGCCTCAGAGCAGAACCCCAAAGGATAGACAGCCCCCCACAAATATTGACTGTGAGTTTAAGAGGAAAGACGTACGCAGGCAGAAAAACAGGATTTAGCAAAAAAGGCACTTCTAGCTAAATAGAAAAGTGTTATGATCCTAGTGGCAAGGATCGCAAGTCGGACTAGCTAAGTACCTGAACAGACTACAAACTCTGGGGAAGTGGTAACTGAATTGACCGCAACCTGATCCTATCCGCACACAACTAAAAGTAGCCGTGGAACGTTACCTCAAAAATTCCTAGACGTCTCGTCACGGCCGGAGAAACTGACTACTCCTAGAGGGAACGAAAGTCCTCGCTTGCCTCAGTGAAATGACCCCAAAGATATAGAATAGCCCCCCACAAATATTAATGGTGAGTTAAGGGGAAAGCACAAACGCAGAGATGAAATTAGATTTAGCAAATGAGGCCCACTAAGACTAGATAGCAGAAAATAGAAAGGGAACTGTGCGGTCAATTTAAAACCCTATTCAAAAAATCCACACAGAGATTACTCGAGCCCCCGCACCGACTCACGATGCGGGGGAAGCAACTCTGACCCCAGAGTTAACCAGCGGCAAAATCACATATTAGCAAGCTGGACTAAACTCATCATACACGGAAATAATATAGCAAACTGATGAGCAAAAAATGATTAAACAGAACTTAGCTTCTCAGAAGAGACAGGAACCGAAGATTATCAGGAGTAATCAGAAAGGCACTGAATACATTGACAGCCGGCAACAAGTGGAAGTGAAACAGAGCTATATAGGAACCTCCCAGTGACTAATGAGGCAGCTGATAAGCCACAGATCCGCAGGATAACAAACAAAGCCACCAGGGGGAGCCCAAAACAAAAGTCACACCATACCACCTGTGACCACAAGAGGGAGCCTGAAAACAGAGTTCACAACAGAAAAGAATACAACAGAATTCTAAGCGGTCAGTATTAAAACCCTAAAAATATCCACAGCAGATAATACTAATATTCTACATCTAACTAAAGACATAGAATGTATATCTGCATCTCCAGAGAATCCAGCATGACAGGAAAATCCAAACAAAGTCTAAGCTGGACAAAAACACAATAAATTGCACTGAACAGTAAAGCACACTGCAAGTATGCTGCAGGGACAAAAAACAGACACTTATCTTAGCTGAATTGACAGCAGGGCATGAGGAGCCAGACAGAGATGCAATCCCTCCAAGAACAATTGACAACTGGCAGGGACTCCTGGATCCTACACACCTAAATACCTAATAGAGCTGCAATCAGCAGAAACACCTGCCCTGGATTACAACCCAGAGACAACTGCACTACCACTAGCAACCACCGGAGGGAGCCCAAGAGCAGAATTCACAACAATCAATCCTGCTTTTGGGGTTGTGTTGCAGCCAAAGGCACAGGAAATATTCACAGGTAGAGAGAGAATGAATTCAGTGAAATTTCCACAAATTCTTGATGCAAACATAACACCATCTGTAAAAAGCTGAAGGTGAAAAGAGGATGGTGTCACAGGGTTAACGCAACAGAGAGGAGCAAGAAGACTGCAGTGTCTAATTGCTCCTACTCCCGTGCTGAAAAGAAAAATTAAATTTTAAATGGTGCTTATTTCTTTTGGCAGAACAGAGGTTAATCGGCCATATTGGAAGCTTTGGGAGTCTGAGCCCTCAGCTGAGCTCGGTTAGCCACTCACATCCCCTTTATAATCTGGGTCCTGATTCAAACCCTTGTCAGTGCTAGCTTATGCTGCATGGCTTGGAGGAGAGGTGTTTATATGAGGAGTTTGGAGGAGTTATCTGTGACTGTTGCATGGGTTTGTAAGTGTAATAATTCCCTTCCCTTCTGTTATTTTGGTCTATTTCCTATCTTCCACTCCCTGGTGCATTCCTCTGTTATATGCAAGTGAATATTTGTATGCCTGGTATTTTGATTTACTCTTGTTCGTGTTGCCTTGTTTGTCGGGTTGGTGTACTGTGGTACACTGCAGCTCTCCTCTTCCCTGGGTGGGGGAAGGGAACAGACAGAGGGATGATTCACCTTCTGAAGTATCCCAGGGAATAGGGTGAGCTAGGGCGCCCCCTAGTGTTAGGGACAGGGAAGGAGCCAATGGTCCTGGGTCACTCGACAGCTGAGTCGTGACAGATGGCTTCTACAAATTGATAATGATAGGATCAAATCCCACGTCAAAATCCCCAATAGACGACCTCACAAGCTGAAGGTTTTACAATGGCCCTCACAGTCCTCTGATTTGAACATCCGTGATAATCCGCGGCTAGACCTCAAAATAGCAGAGGATGCAAGACGCCCCAGGAATCTCACAGACCTGGATGAATTCTCCAAGGGAGAATGGAGGAAAATCCCTCAAACAAGAAGAGAAAGACTTGTCTGTCTTCAAAAAGCATTTACAAGCTGTGATACTTGCAAAAGGAGGCGCTCCTAGGTGCTAACCACAAACTTTTGCATCTTCCCATTTTCTTTTTTGCAATTTTTAAAATGTAAAAGATGAAAATATATTTTTGTTTGCCTAAAATACAAAGGAAATATGTAATCTGCAATTTTAGGCCTATTAGAGATCATTTCATCTTCAACTTGCTTAATTGTTCACAATACCAGGGGTGCCCAAACTTTTACATGCCACTGTACAATGTGTCTGGAATCATAAAATCATCACCTCCAACAACATAATGTGGTCTCTATTAAGCGTGAAGGCAATCGTCCTATTTATCTTCCTAACATGTTTTCGTCTTTTAAAATGGGTTTCCTTAGGCTATGTGCACACGTTGCAGATTTGACTGTGGAATTTTCTGTGCAGATTCTGCATTTCTTGGCAGAAAACACAGGTCAGAATCTGTGCCTTTTTTAGGTCTGTGCACACGTTGCAGATTTCTTCCTTTTTTTTACCCCTGCAGATTTCTATTATAGAATAGGTGCAGAAACGCTGCAGATCTGCACAAAGATTTGACATGGTCCCTTTTTTTGAATCTGCTGCATTTTCCGTACAGAATTTTCTGCACCATCAGCACAGCATTTTTTTTTGCCATTGATTTACATTGTACTGTAAATTACTTGCAGATCTGCAGCGTTTTTGCGCGGAAAAAAACGCTGCAGCTCTGCAGGAAATCTGCAACGTGTGCACATATTAGGAACCAGAAGCACCGAGGGAGAACGAGAGCAAAGATCGGTTGTGGCACAGAACATCCAGAACCTTCTGATAAAATGCTCCAGTTACATTGTATCACTATAGAACAGACTCAAAAACAACAGAAAAAAGAGGTTTGTTACTATAATTTTTAAATGATGGGGGTGACAGATGTGAGACCCCCACTGATGTAATATTGATGGGCCCGATGGATTTCACACAATTTGCCGTTTCTATCACAGCAGTTTGATTGTGGTCTACATGACAATGGGCATTACTGCACCATCATAGCCCGGAGCCCAACATTGTTGTTTTTGGCACTTTTCCATGAGCTTCCTGCAATCACAAAGATTCCTAGAACATTTCTATATTATTGTTTCCTTTATTTTTTAGATGTCCGGTATAACAAGAAGTCAAAAATAAATATCAAATTCTCACCAGAGCGCTCAGACATTTTGCTTTGCGTTGATGCTTCCTTGTGGTTTACGTGGAGAACACTTGGTCTTCTCCAACTCTTCTATATCAGTCCAATATCACGGCTGGAGCTGAAGTTGATTATTTTGGATGTTGCGGATGGGAAGTGTGAGAACGTGTCTGTAATGAAAACAATTATAATTAAGAGATCATGAAGACTTCATATCTTCTTCTACAGTAAAGTGGTTGGCCAAGACTTTCCAACCCCCGTCCATCTGCCGTAGCTCCCACAGATTAGCTTCTCACTAAATACTTTGTCACATCCTGCAGTACCCGAGCTGCGCTAATGGTCACCTGGTCTCTGGCTGAGAATCTGCAGCCTAACGGTGGTGTCTCGTCAGATTCTGCCTCATGGGCCTGGAAACTGATGGATGGGGTGGCTGGTGCTTCGAGAGGGTGCACGGGCCTTCTAGAGGGTGCATGGGGCTTCTAGATGGTGGGTGGTGCTTCGAGAGGGTGGACGGGCCTTCTAGAGGGTGCACGGGCCTTCTAGAGGGTGGACGATGCTTTAAGAGGGTGGGGTGTCGGTCCTTTGAGAGGGTGCACGGGCCTTCTAGAGGGTGGGGAAGCAGTTAGCACAGCTCACTATGTTATGGTGAATACCACACACCACAGAAACCGGCTTAGGCCGGTTTCACATTAGCGTTTTGAGGAGCTGCGGAGGGCTGCGGACTTCCTCCGTGAAGCCCCGCCCTCGGCCGCACCTCCACCTCTAGCTCCGCCTACTTCTGCATGCGGCCTGCGTACCTATCTTTAACATTAGGTACGCAGCTCGCGCCTCTGTATGCAGATGCTTCCGCATGCGTCGTTTTGACGATGCGGCGACCAGCGTAGGACACAGCTTGTAGCAATTTCTTTTTTTCTCCGCAGCTCCCCAAAACGCTAGTGTGAAACTAGCCTTAAAGAGACTGTCCAATCCCAAAATCCCCCCATAAATATAAGGTAATTTGTGCTTTATTGTAATATACAACATTCCTATAATTTCTTTTTAACCCTTTCTTTCCTTCCTCCTGAATTTCACTTCAATGCCTGCTCCCAGTTTGTTTACATGCTGATTCCCGGCCTCGGAGGCTTAGGCTACTTTCACACTTGCGTCATTTTGAATCCGTCGCAATCCGTCGTTTTGGGAAAAAAACGAATCCTACAAAGGTGTCTGCAAGATGCGTTTTTTTTCCCATAGACTTGTATTAGCGACGGATCGCGACGTATGGCCACAAGTTGCGTCCGTTGAACTTTTTTTGTCCGTCGCGTCCGCCATTTTTTACCGCACATGCACTGCCGAAACTCCGCCCCCTCCTTCCCGGACTTCAGAATGGGCAGTGGATGCGTTGAAAAACTGCATCTGCTGCCCATGTCTTGCACAAATTTCACAACGTGCGTCGGTACGTCGGCCCGACGCATAGCGACGGTCCCGTACGGACATAAGCGTGAAAGAGGCCTTACTGGGCTACTTTTACTAAGCTCACAGCCTGTGCTAGCACCGCCCCTGCCTAAGTGTCCGCCCTCTGCACACTCATTGGCTGTTAGCATCTGCCCGACGCAACGCTTTGCCGCCCACTACACCTTCATTGGCTGTTAGCATCTGCCCTGACACCGCCCTCTGCTGCCCACTACACACTCATTGACTGTTAGTATCTGCTTCGACACCACGTTCTGCCGCCATCTACACACTCATTGACTGTTAGTATCTGCCCCGAAACTGCCCTCTGGTGACCACTACACATTCACTGACTGTTATTATGTGCCCTGATACCACGTTCTGCCTCCATCTACACACTCATTGACTGTTCGTATCTGCCCCGGCACAGTGCTCTTCCACCTACTACACTCATTGGCTGTTAGTATCTGCCTCAACACTGCACTCTGCCGCCATGTACACACTCATTGACTGTTAGTATCTTCCTCGGCCCAACGCTCTGCCACCCACTATACCCTCATTGACTGTAAGTATCTG